>NC_086333.1:2037546-2753818 GCF_032445375.1 Bacillus rossius redtenbacheri | reverse complement strand
TTATGGTTTGTAGATTTACAACTGTATATTGACTGATGTTCATGTTGGATTGTTGGGTGGACCTAGTACATATTTAATATGGTGTAGTTAATGTTTACGTATTTGTTAAATGTTTATGGAATTATATTAAGTAGTTCGATGATGGACTGATAGTGTTAAATTTGGCTGCTTTGGAACAATGGCTAGAGTAAAGTTATGCACGTAACAACTTTGACTGATAAAATGGGACGGAATGCTACGTAACATTATCTCACTAAGTATTATGTTAGTAGGTTAGGTGGGAATGGTAACTATACGATAAATACCGTGGATAATATTACACAAATATGATTGCTTAAGACTGTGATTTGAAATAGTATTAATGATTTATGGAAAATGAGGTGTGCAAAGTCCTATACAGATGTTAATATTTAAGAGGATATGAGGCATTTTATTAATAATATATGATGACAGTTGGAGAAGATGTATTTTTTAGTTGTATTTACCATACGAAGAATCATTTCGTGATTACATTGGTCAGGTTATGAATCTGCATCTTCTAGATAGTTTCAAGAGTTCTAAGATATTTGAATTATTTGAAGTAGAAGAGAGAGAGAGACCCTATGTAAGCTGAGTCCTAAGTAAAAATGTTGATGATGTGAAGAGTGCCGTAGTGGGGGTAGGGTTTGGCTTTATATGTAGGGATGTGGGCGGAATTAGTAGCTTAGTTGTCATCCTGACTCCGAAGAGTGAACATCGCTTGGGAGCTCTCTTTCTTGTTTAACTACAAAGGCATCTGGGGAGAGTATGGAATCAACCCCTAGTTCTTCGGAATCCAGTATGAAGCAAGAATCTCCATTGATGCACCGGTGTCCGCACTGTAATATGATGTTTTCAACGAGCTCTAACATGTGACGTCATGAGAAGAGTAATTGTGCGAAGAATCCGTCTCGCACTATGATTAGATGTGATGAATGTTGGAGAGGTGTACTTGCAACGATAAATTGAAAAGACACTTGAAGATTTGTAAAGATGCAGTTCGATTGCCTGTAGAACAGCATGTGAACGTCACGACTCCTCAATTTAAACTAGAGGTACCCATGTGCACAGGCTCTGGCATTCAAGGAGATCAGCAGCAACAACCACTCGCATCGTCATCTGGACATAAATCTAACACTTTGCTTGGTCAGTTACAGACAACTGATAATGGATTTTACTTGGCGCAATCTGCATTTGGAGGAGTTCTGAAAGACTATTATTATCTAAATACTTTTAGTGAGGCCAATGATATCTGCACTTTTCTGAGTGATATTGAGCAGAATATAATACAACAGATTATGGATGATACAGCATCGCATGGGCCTTTAAAATATAACTTATGGTTGGCTTGTCTATATGGTAAACCGGAGCCGCACGAGAACCGAGTGAGCAAGCGTGCTTTCAAGACATCGGCTGCTGCAATTTATACTCCAAACGACGTGAAGCAGTCAGTTAAACAGAGTATTGAAAAACTCTGCAAGGAAGAAGAATATATGGGTAAACGATCTGGTTGGACGCTGAATTCGGTGAACCGTCTGGAGCTGAGAATTAGCCATTATGACCTACTAGATAAATAGATGTGTATTTCTTTGTGTAGAAATATGTATAATAAACTTTGTAATTAAAATAAATTTTTCATTCATACTATGTTTTTTTTTATTTCCCTTAATTTATCCTGCTTAATTTATGGTAAAAAATATAAATATAATGAAATAATTTCCAATAAATATGTTATTTCGATTAATGATATTTATATGGATACTTAAATATTGTTTACAAGAGATACTGAGGTACAATATAAATGAAATGTAAGCGCAAAGGAATGCATGTAAAGAAAACATAAGCGAACCTTAAAACACTCAAAGAAATCATAAGTGTAAAGGAAAGCTCTCAAGGAACTTGTAGTCGCAAGTGAAAGCGTGTTTAGAAAATGTAAGCGCAAATGAAAGAACGTAAAGAAATTGTAAGCGCAAATGAAAGCACGTAAAGAAAACATAAGCTATGCAAGTCAGTTTGAGTAGGGTGCTACAGTGCACAAGTCTGCAGTATGACTTTGGTATATGGACTGTGATAAGTTTAATGGTAATACATTTTTTTTATCTTAGTATTTGGGATGATCCCGTGATGCTCATTACGAATAATTAATCTACATACTTCAGCAGAGGATGAAAATTAGTACGATTATATAATCAAGTATGGCGGGTGCATACATGTGATGATAATACAATATGTTGGTGGTCAAGATTAAAGTGGGTGATAGCAAAATCTAAGTAGGCGGCGGTGTGGATATGTTATAAGTCAAATGTGATGATATAGTCCAAGATGGTGGGAAGTTCAGTGTGTCTACAGTAATGTGATGACATACCTCAAAATGGCAGGAAGTTTCAGGGTGTCTACAGTAATGTGAAATGCGATGTGCAAGATGCCATAGGTTAAGATAGTGTTGGTGACGACATATAAGAGGGCGAACATAAATGCTATAATCCAATATAGTGTAAAGTTCAAGGTGAGGGACATAGTCCAAGATGTTATAGGTCAAGTGAAGACGATATAGTCCAAGATGTCGTTCGAAAGGAGCTACAGTGATGACAATACAATATGTCTGCCTACAGAAGATGAAAGAAATATATATATATATATATATATATAATGATATAATCATAATGAAAAGTATGGGTGCTAGGTATCTTAACGATAACTTCAACATGTAGGATTGGGGCACTAGATTACGAGATAAGTGTGATGTCATACTTCAAAATGATCGATAGTTCCAGAGTCCAAGATGGCGGGAAGTTTACGGAGTCAACAGTAATGTGAAATGTGATGATGCCAAGATAGTGTTGGTGACGACATATAGGAAGGCGAACATAAATGATGTAATCCAATATATAGTGGAAAGTTCAAGGTGAGGGACATATTTAAGATGTTATAGGTGAAGACTACACTCCAGCAGGGCAGAATGAAACTAATATAACACCCTCTAGCAGATAATGAGTGTACTAAGTGATACTTGCGCTCCTAGTAGTGAATATTGAAAACAAGATGGCGGCTGCACTTGGCTAGAAATTAGCGCTCCTGGCAGCGAATATTGAAAACAAGATTGTTGCAGTACTCGGCTATACACTAGCGCTCCTGGTAGCGAATATTGAAAACAAGATGGCCGCTCCACACTATGCTATACACTAGCGCTTCTGGTAGCGAATACAGAAAACAAGATGGCGGCCGCACTCTGCTAGACACTAGTGCTCCTGGTAGCGAGTATTGAAACAATAATAAAAAAATATATATGTCGTATAATTCTCGAAAAGATAATGCTAATATTACTTTCAATAAAAATATTACAAGTCCGAATATGTGTGTTAATGTTTAATATATATACCTTATTTAATTCTTAGATCGGTAATTGTCTTGATGGCCGAGCTGTTAAAGGTGTATGTTTTCCAACCTAAAAGTCAGAGCTGTGTGATGGTTCGAATCTCAGCAGTTCCGAATGTATTTTGTATAAAAACAATATTTTAATATATTGATAAGGACCATAATAATATTGGTATGTAATGAAATATCGACCTTATGTGTCTGAATAGAGCGATGGTGATGCTCTCTAGGAACAAACATCAGAAACAAATATGGGGAAATCAAAGATGGCGGAACATAGTGTAAAATTAATATGGCGGCCCCCAGCACAGAAGAAAAACAAATGACTGTTGTGACGTCATAAACAAAGATGGCGATCGTAACGAAAATTGCAACAGGTGTGTTTAAAAATGGCAGTTATGGCTTCATAATACTAAATACTGGAAAACAAAACGGTAGAAAGTTCTGGAATTCAAAATGGCGGCAGGAAATAATGTAATCCAAGATGGCGGCCGGGTCATCTATGATGGGGGTGCGGTGATGTCATATATGGGTGGGTAGGTAAGGGGGATACCAACCCGCAATGGGGAGATGGGGAGATTGTTAGAACTTTGCGGGGATGGGGAAATTTTGTAGGGGAATTATGTAGGAAAATGGGAAATTTATAGGGAAAAAAGGGAAATTTATAGGGGAAAACGGGAAATTTTGAGAAAAATTGGCGGAAAATCGGGAAATTTCCAGGAAATCGGTGATCATGTCATCGGTCAAAGGTCAAAACCATGACGTCAGGGGTCAAAGGTCACTGCTCCTAGCTCCTATGCCAGCAGCCACTGCGCTCGCATCGGCATAACCTAACTACTCTTTATAAAGTCTAGATTACATACAGAACACAAATTTTTCCATATATACAGGTAAATAACCACTGGCAGAACAACGTCTGTCGGGATCTGAAAGTGATATAAATTAATTTTCACACTTGACATTCAAATTAAGAATACAATAATTACTAACTACATCTGATTTCGAAAAAGGTCCCCTTCACACTGTTTTCAGCCCGGGCAACGCCGGGTACTGCAGCTAGTTATCTATATTTGTAAAAACATTAAAAAAAACCTGAAATAAGGGCTTAAAAGATGTTTCTTTCGTTAAATAGAGAAACACAATTACGTCTTTGTTTCATTTTACCAATTAACCAAGAGTGAAATATCATTATAAAACAACATTTTCTGCAAATATTTCATGAAACATGGAAAAATTAAGGTTTTATTTTGCTGTGAAACCAACAGCAGATGGGAAATCAAACACCATATGCATAACCTCAATAGCTACACCTGATGGGCAGATTTTTGAAATTACACTCGAACACCAACCTGCAAATCTACACCAAGCAGTTACAAATACTCCAAACTATGCCAAGGTCAGTAAATCATTAAATAAAAGACATCAAACACGGAAAATATGGATAGGTTTGACAGATGATGTATCAGAAACATATTTGGATAGAGAACAAAACTTACAGTTTAAGATTTTAACCTGGAAGAAATTGAGGAAAAAACAAAAAGTGCTGAATCTATACCTAGTGGATCAAATAAAAAAATTGGAAAAACTGTTAAAAAATTTCTTGAAGGAAAAAAATCTATATCTGAAACACCAAATTTAGGGGAAATTGAAAAAGATTTCATGATTGAGAAATTCACGGGCAGAAACTCAAATACTTACCAGTGGATTAAAGATTTCAACAAAGAATGTGAACGTTTCCTAATCAAAGAAGACAAAAAGAAAATAGAAATTTTAAAACTTTTCTTAGAATACTCCAGTGAAGTTTTATGCCCCCTTGGTGCACTTAACGACTTAATAAAAAAATAATTTATTTTTTTTATCCTCCAGAATTTTATTATAGTTACGTTGATGGAACTGACAGTACGCGATTACACTGGTACAACAAGTTAACAATAGTTTACTCTTTTGAAAAGCCTCTGGGAAATGATCCGTCCTAAAAGTTTTATTAGATAGTTTTCTCCCACATTATTGTCCGACGCGTCCGTTTAGTTTTCCTGCGAAGCGCTGCGGAACGTTGCGGCCGTTGCAGCTGATGGAGACGTCATCCTCTTGGTCTCCCCGATCTGACCACCACCATGGATGGACGGCGCCAGCGCAGCCCAATCGGCAGCAACTCGTTCTGCTACAATATTCATAGCCCCGGGTCACTGAAGAGCTGATCACCCCTTTGCAGGCTTCCTTGTCGACCGGTTGCGTTTCTGCTGCCCGAGGGACCCTCGATTGCTGTCCCCTCCAAGTCTCTTAGCCTTGACTGTGTGCTCGCCGAGACTTCCAGCACGACGCGTAACGTCTTCCGCCTGTCCACTCCGTCGCTCCTCCGCCGCTCACCACCGCTAGTGGCGCTGCCATCACCTTGCGCATGCGCGACTACCAACCACCGAGTCACTTGAGCCCACCTGACGTCACAGCGGCGCGGCCGTTTCAAACGTAATACCCGTTTTAGTTTGGTACAACTGCATGCAAATGAAACTTACAGTGGAATCGGACTGGAACAAATGGGAGAAAAAATTTTTGAGAAATTTGCAAACAAAGGATGGTCACCCATCAGATATGCTGACTTATAATAAACATCAATGACTTCCCGATATATTGATTTTTCATAGCAGGGTATTTAAATTATTAGGTACTGTAGTTCTTCAACACGCTATATTGGATATATATTTTAGAAGCAGCCAATATCTACTCAAATTCACTTTAATAGTACAGTCATGTAATAAATAAAAAATTGAGCCACATCTAGAGACACTTCTGAGATAAAACAATGTTTATCGATTTTATTTTAACTGCAGCCAATATATATTCAAAATATACTTTAATAGTAAATTGATGTAATAACTATCAAGTTTTTTTTACATTGTTATAAAATTTCTTTCATACGTCGATAAATTATAAATAAACCAAACTACAGAGTAGAAAATAAATAATAGTTTAAAAAACAAAAAAAAACACGCTTTATATAGAAAACCAAACTAAAAAATAGAAAATAAATTTTAATAAATTTGAATTAAGAATAGTGTAAAAAAAATTTATATATATAAATTAAAAATAGTGTATATAAGAAAAAAATTTATTTTATTTTTTAAAAAAACCTGGATTGCATGGTGTCAATAGTTATAAATGTTTTATTGACATATATGTGTAGAAGGATTATCATCTCGAAAATATCTTAAAAAGCACCCCACGCTTTTTTTTTAAATAATACACATATATATTTTTTAAATATATATATTTTAAAAATATTTATTTAAATATTTTATATATATTCTATATAAAGTGTGTTTTTAATTTTTTTAAACTATTATTTATTTTATTTATTTAAGGTTCTCTATTGTGGACAATAATAAATAAAACGGCATGCCATAAGGCTGCCCGTGACAAGGGCAACGCGCCCATCTAGCTCAACATTTGTATATTTCCCTGCCTGATCGTTAGACCCTTCTTCCACTGCGAGTCCAAGGGCAACAAATGTGAGACACACATACGCGCGAAGATTGTGTGTTGCCGATAACCGGTTCCTCTCTCAAACTGCTTTCCGAAGGTGTAGCGCAGACATTCTGGGCTAGTTGAACAGAACATTACGTTTTCATGTGCCATATCGCAGAAAAAAAAAGTAGGCGATTCTCAAAAGAAAATACAAGTCTACATGTAAGACCATGTATCAGAAGAGCGTCAAGAAAGATAATCTATCGTTTTTGGTGGAAGAAAAGGAAGCAACAGCTAGTTCAGTAAGTAAAAATCTTACAGGATTTAATTTCAAAATACGCATTTTGTATTAATTATGTGTCATTTAAGCAAGGGTATGAAGAGAGTGAATGAGTGAATAAGTTATTTTGGTATACATGATTCAAGGCCCTAAGCGAATGCAGCATGCATTAGACAGCTCGGACTGCCAAAAAATTATGCTAAACAGCTTTACGTATCTGGAACAACCCATGGCTAGCTTAGGTTCTTCTTTTTTACAATAAGAGTGTCTTATGAGTGTATAGTGTTTTATTTAATAAATAATAAGGGGATGAAACGATTACATAATAAATGCTGTGTCGTCCGTTTACATGATGTAAAGGTTTACTAAAGCAATAGAAAAGTATCCAATTAGAAATATATATATTCTTCAAGTGTAAAAACAGTTGAAAAGTGAAGTTCGTTGTAAGACCTTGATAGTAAGTGTAACAGTTCTTCCCGAAATAATTTTTTTAAGAGAAACATTTTGTTTTCTATTTTTAAAGAATTTTTGCAATGGGCGGCAAGTTACTAATTAAATAACTTTTTTTTACATCGCCATTGCAGTGCATACGCACTGTCTTGAGTTTATTCAATGCATTTCGGTACAAAGTACTTGAATAATTTGCATCAGTATTTTAAGAGCTCCCGTTCATGGCCTTAAACATGAATTCTAATTCGATAACGTAACCATGTCCACAAAATGTCTGCATCATGAGCCAGTGTGTTGAAATCATGGCAGATAATACAGACATATAGTGTATATGTATATATATATTTTTTAACAATACAAATACCCAACCATTATAAGTTTCATTTACAAAATTTCACAAAAAATCTTTGTATGAAATATAACATGAAAGTTATATTTTACTTTCAGGAGCAATGCTATTGACATGGCAGCAGCTACACTCTCGCCCATACCAGGCCAAAATAATACAGGCTCGTGTTGTAATGAAAGATGTATTGTGGGTGATATATCAAGAAAAATTTATTTCAGGTAACCACAATATTGAGCACTACAAGAAATATTTCAGAGCAGCCATTAAGTGTTTTATTGACATCCACACTGCCAACTTGTTTATGGGGTGTGTGCAATATTATGAAAGTGTCTTCACTAAACTTTTGAAGCCAATATGCAATTATTTCTAAAAATAAATTACATCACAAAAATAGTTTGGCAGGGTCAACTATATTTCAAATATATTATCAGTGTACAAAATATAACGGAGTTAATAAAGGAAATTGTATTACAATTACATGTACTTCTTTTTGTTCTAGGAATGTACACAAAAATATTCGTCGAGCAGCAACAACGAGCAAGACAAAGAAGGAAACATCAACAGTTACACAATACCAAGATACAAATGAAAGCGAGAAAAAAACTTTATGCTGCAGATGAGCACTATGGTTTGGTACAGGAAAAGGAAGATCAACCAGAGATTACGATTACAGCATCAGAGCTTGAGGAAAAGCAAAGAAGTTTCGTTGCTAGTCTCGTGCGGACCGAAGAAGAGCGAAATGAACTACAGAGAACGACTTTGTTGCAATGCAGATGTCACTTGTGGAATACAGAGAGGAGGAAGTTACTAACTGCTTCCCATTTCGGCAGGGTTTGTAAAATGAGGGCTACAACATCTTGTGTAAACTTAGTTCATTCCATATTGTATGGAAACTTCAGCACGAAAGGTACACAGTATGGTATTGCCAACGAACCTGTAGCCAAGTGTAAAATGGCCGAAGATCATGTAATAGTGGTAACAGAATGTGGCTTATTCATAGATTCTGAATATCCTTTTCTTAGTGCAACTCCAGGTACATTTAAAATATGCAATTATATATATATATATTTTAATTTTGATAATGTAATATATGTTTTACGATTAAGTCATACAGAAGTCATGTAAAATTCTGTTGCAGATGGTTTGGTGTGTGACGATGCCATTATGGAAATTAAGTTCCCTCTTTCAGCAGATTAGTCCGAAAGAAGCTATCGATAATGGAGAGGTTATCATATTCAGGTATTTATGTGTCCCTTTTTGCTCTTTAGTGTTGCTAAATACAATGACCACTTATTGAAAATGAACTTTTAGATTCATTTTGTACAATATTTGTAGCATAAAACATATCAAGTACTGATTTCAGATGACTTACTGCACAATAATTAACGGAAAACCGCTACTAAGACTTGATTCAAAATATTTTTATCAAGTGCAAGGGCAGATACACATAACGGGAAGAAAATATTCTTACTTTGTGTTTTACACTTCCCACTAGATGACATGAAATTATCGAAAAAGACGCTTTCTGGTGCGAAAAAATGGAAGCATATTTGTGCAGGTATTTTTCTTATTATTTTACATACAATTATTGAGTAGAGCAGTAAAATGTGTAGTTCATACAGCGGTGCTAAATGAAGTCTACATTTATATGCCTCTACGGTTCTTCTTTTTTGTAACACATCTTTCACAGTAAGGTTTTTATACCACTGATATCCATCTACAACTTATACATTGCATTACTGGTAGTTTTTTCGTAAGCTATTTTGATACACACACACATTTACGACTCAAATATGTCTTCTTTTCAATAGCTTAACATATACAAAGAACTTGCAGTGTTAAAATAAAAATATAATTAAAGTTTATGTTACACACATACAACATACCTAAGCGAATTTATAATTTTGTTTGTTTCAGATTCAACAAGTAATGTCTGCTGCAGGAAATAGTAAACTCTCAGTTTTCAAAACGATTTGCCAAGATGGATATTAAGGATCCCTTATACATAATAACAGCCCAACAAGAAGCCCAGAGGGCCAAAGAAGAGAGACTTGTGAGTAGCTGTAAATGAAAATAGAGTGAACCACAGCTTAATACTTGTATTTTGCACCACTTTAATGTAATTAATATAATTTAAAAATAAATATTTTTTTCAAAATACACAAAACGCTTAAAAAAATCTTGTGCGTCCCAATATTTAAAATCGAACACAAAAATTTAAAAAAAAAAGACCAAAGTGAAAACAGTATTCCAGATTCATACAAATTTGCTGATATTGCTTACGAAAATTAACTCTCAAGTGATATGTAAAATTTGATGTTTTCAATTGCGAAAGTAACCGTTTAAAGGGACGAAAGTGTGTTTTTATTTCTGGAATTTGAGTTCTCTTGAGTTTAATGATTTATTCCTGAAAGGCTTTCTTACTAACGTATTGAGGGAGGAATTTAGAGAACAACAAGCCGTTTTGATTACTTTTATTGTTTAACTTATTCGCAATGTTCAAAAACAGCAGGAGCCGCGGAGATCAACTGGTAAAGACCCTAGCCTCCCACCACGGCGATCCAGGTTCGAACCCCGGTGGGTTCCATCCCCAGACCTTTGCATGTGGGAATCGTGCCAGATGATGTCGCTAGTCCGCGGGTTTTCTCGCCCTGCATCATAACACGCTTCGATAAAAGTATCCTCAAAACGCAATGGTTTAAATGTAATCTTGCAATGAAAAAATTAAGAAAAGGAAACAAGCTATTTGTGCTACTGTCAACGAACCAAAAGGCCATTGCCAATAATCCGTCTCGGTTTCAGGAAACGTGAGTCGCCACCTTCTTATCGCTCGCATACTGCTCCGCATTCACTCAAGGTGTTGGGGATAGATGCAACATATCTCCACAAATATATGTCCTGGTTTCATGAGAGAAAATATTTAAATTATTTATTTTTGATTACTAGTTTTACAGGCTGATTATTATTCAAGTAATGTTCAAGTTGCAAATTACTATAGAACACTAGATCAATCTTCATCTGAAAACTTTCCAGGGTAATGTCTTGTACGATTGTCAGAAAACATAATCTGTGCGGACTTCTTTTTGTCAGTAAGTATTTGCAGTCGCTTAAAACCAAGTGCAAAAATTCCTGCAAATGTTGCTTTACAAACATTTACCAGATCATCTTTACCATTTGGTACAGTGTACCAAACTGTTCCCTGGCGACGACTTGAAGTAGGGTTGTCATACGATCCGTGACGGCGACGATTAACTGGTGTAACATGAATTAGACCCATGATGTATGTTTCTTGATCTGCGTAATCTTGCTTTTAGAATTTTTGAAAGAGCATTTTCTTGTGTTAGGCAGTAAGTTCTCGGCACTTCAGTTTGCAACGAAATGAGACAACAATGTAAGACTGTGAGATATTACTTCATAAATGTTTTAGGGTAAGATTGGGTATCATTCTTCCCTAAGCATCTGTGTACATAGAACTACTACGCAGGAATACCTATTTTAAATGGTAAGTAGTAATTTTTACATTAGGATTTGTGTCTCACTGACAGAAAGGTCATTAGAGATGGTTGCAAACAACTACTGTATTTGTGGGGGTTGCATTGGTCGAGTGGTTTGAGCACTCAACTTCCACCAAGGCAAACCAAGTTCAATACTTGCCAGGAGTCACCCAGATTTTAGCATCTGTGAATAGTTCCCGGATGTTTTTACAAACCAGCGAGTTTTCTCGGGGATCTCTCACTACTCCTACCCTTCATTCTTTATGTTCTCCACATTTGCCTCATGATATCCCTCAACGGCATACAAGAACAGAGATTGTTAAGAGCTGACCAAATTTCTCCTCCTGACAAGTGATTAAATAGGGAGAGGGGGGGGATTTACCGTTGCCCATGTTAAGTAATTAATTAATTATTCTAGCATTTACCTGCAAATTATTTTAGGCAATAGTGGAAAATCAAAATTAAGATGGTATATTTGAACCCACGTCCTGCAAAATTCGACTGCAACGTGTTACTGCTGCATCACTCCACTCGGTAGAATGCAGTGTGAATGAATTATTTCATTAAAACTCTGTATATGTACCAGTTTGTGTATTGCACTAATGTGTGACATATTTTTCTACTAATAATATTCTGTGGCATACACCATTAAAATGACTATTTACCTTGCAGAGATCATGTTACCCTGTTGTTGCGAGATATTAATAGTACGACATGTCGTTGTTTAATATAAATACTGTACGTAAATCTCTTACCTGTTGTAAAGGGAACTTGGCACATATGTCAATATTTTTGTAGATTTTATATGCTAGTCGTCTAATTTTCATCATCTTTTGTTTTTCCTTGAATGCCGCCTTCGTTTCTTGTCATGGTTTCTCTGCATTGCCACTGACGTCCGCCATTATCTACATTACATTATGTAAATATGTTGCATATAACATAGGTTATAACAAGACAAAACACTTTGCAGTTATCAAAAAACGAGAGAACAGCAGTTTTGTAGAGGCACATATGCCCTTTCATGGAAAATGAAAGTGGTACTTATATACTTAACACTCCTGCAATCTTGTGGCAGTTTTTCATACTCCTTTGGGTGGTGCTGGCACATAGCGCTGTTCATGGATAATCAAGTATGACCCAAAGAACCATTCTAGCTAAAAATCACGATATTGAGCAAAGTGGCACTTACGACCTTTCTTATTTTAAGTACCCAATTGATAAATATTTCTGGTCTTCGGTCTCAGCAGCCCTAAGACTCTTGACGCTCAGCAGATAAATTATAAACACTAAACCAAACTCCTTGCAAATAAGTAGGTAATGTAAAAAAATAACAATATTGACAAATAGAAAATATTAGTAGGTCCTACCTACCTATGAATAAATTTCGAAGAAATTTATAAGTTTAAGAATTTATGTACCTACATAATATTAAACTTGAAACTATCCACACAATAAAAACCTAAGAATGTTAGTGAAACTATTTTTTTTTTATTTGTCATAATACCTAAAATACGTATGTTTCCAAAATGAAACAAAGTATAAATAATGACCAATTTAACCAAAAAAAATTGTACAACTCGAATGACATTGAAAACATACACGTGAAATTTAAAAGAATTATGAGTGCCCTAGGTAGGGAGGAAAAATATATATAGAAGAAATTAAATAAAAAAAATGGGTGCGTGTACTGAGGTACGCGCATGTGAAGTTATACTTCTTTGGCATCATTAAAAAAATAGTTTTTAATTGCATGCAAAAATATAGCGTGGAGTTCCTCCGCGTGGAAGAAGTGAAACTTCGTAATGTGGAAATGAAAATAGGAAGGGGTAGAAATTGATTTTTAGTGAAATCATATTGTATCAAATCAAACTAAAAAAATAAAGGAAATAAATTTGTAACGATTCATAGATTGATCTTCAGAGAGAGCGAGACACCTATTGAATGTCTATAAAACTAACTTTTTTATGAGAGCAGATTTTCATGAAATATATCATGAAATCATTCAACGATAAAACCTGTTTATTTAATTAAGCGGACGGGTTCGCCCCAAGGAGAAAATAACGCGGCGAGACCTCGTGGACATAGAGAAATGACACACTCACTATTTATGTGTCTATGAAGCATGATTTTTTTCTGCAATTTAAATTGTAATATACAAAAATGGTATTGAAAATTGAAACAAATATGGCGACACTACAAACTGTCAAGAGCTTTTTTTTTCTTACTCTCTACTTAGTTCCTTACAATAGCAAAACGTAACGTAATGGCTTGAAAGCTATTGCTCGGCAGACCATAGAGGTAATATTATACCTCTATGCGGCAGACATAGAGGAATGACACTAACAGTTTG
The DNA here is from genome assembly GCF_032445375.1 of Bacillus rossius redtenbacheri. NCBI lineage: Eukaryota > Metazoa > Arthropoda > Insecta > Phasmatodea > Bacillidae > Bacillus > Bacillus rossius. Next base: position 2,740,040 of record NC_086333.1, on the reverse strand, counting down.
CATATCTATGACACACATTACATTTTTTAGTTTTTTCTTAACTCAGAATCGAGATAAAATATCCAATTGTGAATCTAAACCATCCTTGAATCCCCGTGAACTCACACAAAAAATTTCATCAAAATCGGTCCAGCCATCTAGGAGGAGTTCAGTGACATACACACGCACACAAGAAATATATATATAAAGATGGTAACGTGCGAGTCTAAGACATAGCTTTCTGTGGTATTTATGCTGGATTCATTCACTGCAATCAAGAAAATAATGTTAAAAATGGCTTTTTTCTATTTTTTTTATTCAGAAATTTTTAATATTTTAAAAATATAAAAAGTCTCAGAAAATGATATGACATTATATTACTTACTTCCAAAAAATGTATAGCTTTGTTAACTTCATTCATTCTCCCAAAAAAGATAAACAGCGGTACACATGTTTCCCACTATTTAGCCCACAGTCCCCAGCAGTCTTGCTTCGATTTAAAAACGGTGCGCTTACACGCCGATGTATATGGATATATAAAACGCTCCACCCTCGACGGCCAAAGACGAAAAATAATTGTCAACGCGTGAGAAAATAAAAAAAGACAACAAACGGTTTCGTCTCTCACTCGCACTCTGTAGTCATGACGGAGAGGCCCGAGAATTGCCGAAGACCCTTTTTTTGTGTTTAGTTCAGACGTACGCTCGCACGCACAATAGCCCCACTTTTACAATTACGCTTTACTACTTTCCTATATTTCTCGCTCATATTTGCAAATGTATTTACGTATTTTTCTAATGTGTTTATGTATTTTATAAGTCTCCACAACGTTTGTTTGAAACATTTTTCGGTTAAACGCCTAGATTAGTCCGGCAGAATTTAGGTATGGGTTGGAAAAGTGGTCTATAGTTCTGTTTTTGGTCTTAAATGAAAGATTATTATGTCTAGTAACAGGAAATAGCGGGTGACATCGGCTATATGTTGAGCATTTAAATATATTCAAGATGGGGGCCAATATGATCTTATATTTTCAAAAATTGCAATAGAAACATATTATGGTAATTTTTGGTAACAAAATACATGTTTTCAAGGGTGCTGAATAAAAAAATATGTGTTTAGATATCGTGTAAAATTTTATTTAATTACATATTCAATATGTAGGCCGTATTTTTTTTTAAATTTATGCCTAATGACATGTGAATATTAGTATAAAATGTAACTCTTCCAGTTACTGTGGCAGTTCACTGAGAAAAATTAAAGAGCTGATTTTTGCATGTAACATTATTCTCTATAACTGTGTGTCTTAAAATCTCTTCAGCTAGTAGGCGAAGAGCTCGGACATTCTGTTAGTCCGGCAGAAATTGGCTGTTTTTTGCATGAAGTGAAATTTGGAGTCTATAGTTTTGTTTTAGGTGTCAAATGAAAGATATAAGTGTCTTGTAACAGAAAATGCTGGATGACATCCGCTATCTGTTGAGCATTCTAAGATATTCAAAATGGTGGCCAATAGGGTGTAATATGTTCGGAAATTGTAATCAAATTATATGTATGTCAAATTTGGTATTATGATGATGTTTGTAAGAGCTAAAAGAGAAGGAGAGTGGATGTTGCATCTTGAAGCATTAAGAGAAATGCTACCTTACGTTTTTCTGCTGGCCATGTACACAATGCTAGGTATGCTACATATTACCTTCGGTCAATGATTGCACTGCCTGCAGAAGTTCGTTAATACTTTATGGAAGGCCAGCATGTAATGAGACACAACCCGGGTGTATTGAACGGTATTTGGAGTGACATGTATATAGGGACTACTTTTATTATTAAGTATGGGCATGGTAAAGGAGGAATCATTGGGATTTCCTTAAAGCCAGAAACTCTAAAAACCAGGGCTTTAAGTCTACATATATCATGTCAGTTAGAAAATTCCTTGTTTTATATGGCTGAAGGTACTAAGGATGTAATTCAAGTGTCGCACAAAGTGGAAGGAAAGAGCAGAGTGTTGAGTGATAAAACAGATCGAGAAGGTATTCGACAGAAACTAGAGTTGGGACCGGGAATGCCCTATCTTGACAGTGTTAAAATTAGCATCTTAATGTCCCATTTTCTCAGGATCCTTTTGTCACAGCATGTTGAAATTTTTTTACGTATTCATGAAGTCTTATTTATGGAATAGACATAAGGAAATTGTATTGTGTTGTGGTATAATTGGGGGGAAAATATTTAGCATTTTAGAATTTTTTTACAAAATTTTATCAAAATTTTTTGCAATAACATTTTTTCTAATTAATTTAGAAAAATAATCTTGTGTTAAAAGTCGCATAATCATACTAGCAATTTATGTTTCAAGTTTCATTATTCTATCTCGAATAGTTCCTGAGAAAAAGGGGCATTTGCAGAGAAAATTTTTATTTTGAGAAAAATGCATTTAAAGTAAATACTGTATACAATACAATCTCACTTAACATTCTAATACATTCCAGCTCCATATGATGGCTCATCCGGGTCTTCTTGCTGCTCATACAGATCCTCCAACTTCCGTTTTGCTGCATTCCTCTTCTGCCTGGCTTTCATTTCAATATTTTTCACCACACGCTTTGCTTCGTCTATTCTGTAGCTGTCTAGTCTCTTCATTGCTTCCACACAATTTTTACCAGGAGGGAAACCTAATCTTTCATACACATGACACACCACCAAATTTCCATCATTGAATGATGCAACAGCATCCCACACTCCAAAATGCAAGGTACGGAAACCAACAAATGTAGTTTTGGGAAGTCTGTTCCAGATAACACTGTTTACACTCTCATTTGGATTTTGTGTCCTTCCATGTAAACATTTCTTCAGCAACTCGGGCTCACTTAGGTCTCTAAATATGGGTTTCATTTCTTCAACCACGACACGAGGAAGGTGAAAGTGATCAGCATGTTTATAACATTCTCCTTTACTCTTTGCACGCTGATATTTACACCAACTTTCTGAACCCTTAGGACAGAGTCCATGCTGGGGGTCTTCATCCGATGATAGTAAATGGAAATACTCTGCCCATACACTCTCTCTCATTCCTTGAAGATTATTTGAATTTCTTCTTATTGCCAAACCATAATATTTTTGAATGTCCGCTATGGCTGAATCAGTAACTCGTCCTCGGCCACAAAAACTTTGCCATCTTCTAGTTTCTTTCCCTGCAATTTGATTTTCAAATTTTTCAACCTAGTACCCATCCTCTTTTGTACATGCCCTAAGCATTCTAATTTTGATACTGTTTTATCGCCATAAGGGGCAGCCTGAAGAACAGCTTTGTGTCCCTTGCAATCACCATCACCTAAATAGTTTGTATATCGTGATATGGATCGATTGAAAATGTTTACAACACCAGAAACCTCCATGCCACCACTAGTGCCTTTGTAGTTTGCAGTGCATGCTTCTTCATGCTGACCTTTTAGTTTATCCTTGCATGTACAGTGCTTTGATAAAATGTCTACATCTATAACTTTACCAGTATCAACACTCGTACATGTTACAACACCATGCAGTGAAACATGCCCTCTACGATGCCACGACCCATCAAGGGCAACTGTCAAATCACGATCATTATTATTTTGTGCCACTGCTTCTTCCATAGCTGATTTCATTGAGTCTTTGCATACTTCTTCTACAGCAGAACCTAAAATGCTTACATAGCGTTGAAACTTCGATGGAGGTTTGGGTAAGTTCAGGGCACCACAAAGCTTCTCGCCAGCTCTTCCTCCTTTCCCAATACTACGTAACCCATAAACCAGTCTCAAATTAATTTCATCATAACTTACTTTTTTATTTTCTGTAGAATAATGATATTTCTTACTATTAGAAAACTCTAGTTTCTCCTCACACACACTACAATGCAAAACCATTTCACAGGCAAGACCAACACCTCTCTTTGAACATAGAGAAACAATGCCACTGCAACTTTTATGGACAACAAACTTCTGAATAGCTTCTTGTAAAACAGATAAATTAATAATTTCATTTGAGTCACAGTTATTTTCAAATGTGTTGTAAATATTTACATTGAGTTTCTTCTCAGATGAACACTGAAGCACTTCATTGTTGGAACTAACCTCAACTGGTTCATTCATAACCTCAACACCATGTGGCTCACACACTACTATAGGCTTTTGTTTGCCTACATTTGTCCTCTTTTTGAAGAGTTTCTTACTTTTAGTCATTTTAAACCCTAAAGAAGGACTCTGAAAATATACAAAATGTAAAAACACCTAAAACAGTTGAAAATTTTACTTGAAAATACTAGTGTGTATTAGCTGCTATAAAAAAACAAACAACAACCTCAACATGGTTTCCAATACCAACATCGCAAAGAGGGAAAAAAATATCTTTCTAACTATAGAAGTCCCAATATAATAGCATTTTAAAATAAAAAGTTATTGAACATTGAATTTTGTAATTGTTTTCGTACTTTGATGGTTTTTCTTGAAAATCACAACTTTTAAATTATTATTTTTAACTAAATTATTTTAGTATTTATCCTTAGTGTAATATGTCATTTTAAAGCTAACATTCTGAAGAAAAATAATCTGCAAAAACATAAAAAATTGTTTTTTTAAACAATTTCATAATTCCCAGTCCCCTTTAGTCTACATATATCATGTCAGTTAGAAAATTCCTTGTTTGATATGGCTGAAGGTACTAAGGATGTAATTCAAGTGTCGCACAAAAAGGAAGGAAAGAGCAGAGTGTTGAGTGATAAAACAGATCGAGAAGGTATTCGACAGAAACTAAAGTTGTGCATCAATCCTCTTAATGCAACACAACATGCGGATGGACTGTTAAATATAGTGAGTGGAAAAGTTGCTCGAGCAGCGGTGAATGTAGATCATTCTCTTGAAAATGGACTTGCACAGATGAAAGAGTTCGAAAAAGGTTTACCTGAAAATTTTCACAAGACAATTGCAAATAAAGTGGTTTCCATGGCTGATAAAAAAATGTGTTGTGAAAAATTCAAAAGGCATACCAGATCCAAACGTTATCTATTCAAGGATTATTGAAATACAGGCAAGTTCTCGTGAATTAGATATTGGCAAAATACTTGATCATGAGCTTTCACATCATCCAACATCAATGTTTACCGAGGCAGGAGAAATGCGCATAGGTAAAGCAAAATCAATGCTTAAAAAAGTGCTACAATTATGTGTCTACTAGAACGATACCCAAACGGGATATAATCATTATAGATGGAATGGCTCTTGTGTGGACTGTTCACTGGCCAAACCAAGGGACAGTAACAACACTTATCTCAAATCTCAAGCATATACTTAATTTAAAGTTGGATAGAAGTGAGGTGTACCTAATATTCGATCGGTACTATGACTACAGTATAAATTCCGCAACTAAGGGGACAAGATCTTCATCTGCGAGTCGAGTGTATAAACTCACAGAAAATACACCACTTCCAACCCAAAAAGTTGTTCTAACAGTTACTGAAAACAAAAAGCAGTTGGTTGGACTGATTTGTGAAGATCTCTGTAAAGACAAATCATTTCACAAAGATGTGATAAATAACGTTAGTACGACATTTCTCAGTAAAAATCTCATGGTGGTGTCATCCAGAATCGAGAGGATTTGTACACAGCACACGAAGAAGCTGACACAATTATCATTCAGCAAATGATAGTAGTTTCAAGAGAGAACCCTAAAGTCATATCCATTGTATCAGAGGACACTAATGTATTTGTTCTTCTATTGCATTACTATCAACAGTACAATGTCTCCGCTTGTGTGTTAATGGAATAACCAGTACAAGAAAGGACTGTTGTGGATATTGGAGAAACAGTAAAAAAAATTCTTCAATCATTTCAGAACTTTAAGCTGCTCATGCATCTTCGGGATGTGACACTGTGGCGTACTACTTAAGGATAGGAAAAGGCAAAGTTGTAAAGGTACTTCGATCAGGGTTATCGCTCTCCTTGCTTGGAGATGAGAGAGCGGAAATGAATGATGTTACAGATCAGGCAACAAGCTTCATATCGGCGTGCTATGGTCAACGTGGATGTAAAACAATGTTAGAAACCCGTTTAAAAGTTTGGGCGAGCAAAGCTAGTACAGGTTCTGTCACTGCTCCAAACCTTCGTACACTTCCCCCAACTGCTGCATCATTTCTCGAAAATGTGAAACGCGCACATTTTCAAGCTTGTATCTGGCGATCAGCAACCAAACCTGAACTTACAACCTTAGATCCAGCAGAATATGGCTGGTCAAAGGATGTGGCGAACAAATCACTCGTTCCTGTTGCAGTTCCAGACGGGATTGCTTACGCCCCTGAATCTATTTTGAAGCTGGTGAAATGTGGCTGTACAAAACTGACTCCTTGCAAATCTTCAAAGTGTCGTTGCTATTTTTCAAGAGTTACTTGCACATTATTCTGTGCCTGCAGAGATTTGGAATGCAATAACCCATCTAAAGTTATTGTAATAATATACTTTGGTAGTATATATGTTTTAATGGTCTTATAGTGTTCATATGTATTTGTTAATGTCTTTGTTGTGAGAATACTTTTAGGTATATGACCGATGATATATCTAAGTTATTTAAATCATGTTCAATAATTTAATATCCTATTCATTAATGTAATATCTGATAGACATAACATGCTTGTAATGATATATCATTAATGTTTATTTTTTTGAGCTATAGAATTTATGAATCACACTTTTTAAGTTTCTTCCCCTTTCTGACATACGCCTGAAATATGATGTACAGCCAATTTTCAAGTATGGAGCCACAAAACATGTTTATTTATACAAAAAAATTAACAACACAAATATAAATTGAGGAATTACGAAATTGTACACATTTATCAACGCAAATATGTTGCTTATCTGCTAATGTTTTTTTTTTACACAGTGTATAGGCTATTATTTCGATTCAGTGCCCCTAAAACATATATTTTGATACCAAATTTGACATACATATAATTTGATTACAATTTCTGAACCTATAACACCCTATTGGCCACTATTTTGAATATCTTAAAATGCTCAACAGATAGCGGATGTCACCCAGCATTTTCTGTAACAAGACACTTATATCTTTAATTTGTCACCTAAAACAAACTATAGATTCCAAATTTCACTTCATGCAAAAAAAAAAGGGCCAATTTCTGCCGGACTAGATTCCAAGAAAAACTTATTCAATCCAATTTTGAATTTTTTATCAAAAATCTTGACGTCCGATTGCAAAAAAAAAATAGTACCATTCGATTCATCGTCATCAAATTACTCTGATGTCAATTTTTCACGTCTGCTGGTAAAAAGTGATTACTTTTCCTCTTTTTGACTGGCCTAAATTGGTCATAATGGTTGAGACGACAGAGCTCTTTTTCGGTGGTCTCACGTTCACCTGACATTGCTTTTTTATTTCCTTGGGGGTTTTAAACAAGATCGTGTTTACATTCCGCTGTTGCCTAATGATTTATCAGAATTGAAACACAGAATTGAAGAGGCTATTGTTTCCATTATTCCCAACCTTTTTATCCAAAATTCGGAGAGAATTGGACTTTAGATTCGATGTGTGCCGTATAACTAAAGGTGCACATATTGAACATTTGTAGAAAAACTAGGTTGGTTTACCCTCAATTTGATGTATGATTTGTTGTAAATAGTCTTAATTGAACTGTTATAATATACCTAACATCGAAACTGGGACATTCTTCTATGTACAGACTGTATAGTGCCAACACATATGTTAAAACTGTACTGATGACGAGGCTAAGAATAATACAAGCATTTATTATAATTCGAACTAATGCCAAAGAGGGAGAGCGGGGCGAGGAAATTCCCACAGACGCTTGCGGTCTGGTTAGGCTACGTTTTGTGAAAGAACCTCACAAGAAACAGAGGAAGGTTTCCGTAAAGGCTCTGATAAACTCTCATGAGCGTTGTGTTTTGCGAGCCTTCACTTAAATGGCTGTACAAGTTTGTTTGGGAGAATATTACATCAAATAACTCATATCCTTAAATATCCGCCGAGAAAAATACGGAAAACTACACCATGTTTATAACAGGGATACATTTTTGACAAACACTATTTAGTTTTTAAGGTAACTGATAACTTTAACAATATCTGAATTACAAGGCTCACTTTACCACATATCTTGACCTAGAAATTTTTTAACAGGGCTATATTCTACGAATATTGAACGCTACCATTTATCATGCCTTACATGGAAATGAACATCGGTTATTTCAAATTTGTGATGAATCTAAATGCAGTATAGCATGAAAATGTAGGTACTATAAATCCTTAACTGTATCTCGTCATACAGAGTAAAGCTAGCACGGAAGCATTTTCTCCTAAATTGTGTTGCTTTAGGACGAACATTACTACCGAGTCCGTGAAAGAATATGAGAAACACAACACGTTGGCTAACTAAATATTTTTTTACATTTCTTTAGGTAGTTAGTCGGCCGGTTAAACAAACAAATCGTTATTTATGTATCTGCATTGAATATATATCTGGGAGGGTTTTGTTGGTTTAGTAACGATTTTATCCATCATGAAGTGCAAAGTCTATTAACATAATTTTTTTTATAAATTGTAGTCTCAAAGGTAAACAACTTTAAATACAATAAGTAGTGATAAAATGGATATCCGGTAACTATCCGGTATCCGGTATATCCGGCCGAATACCGGATATTAGCAAGTATCCGGCCGGAAACGGGTTTTAAAAAATATTATTATAAAATTTAGGTACATTATTTAATTCACATAACAAATATAATCACCATATTTTCATTTTACAACAAAAAAAATAGTACTCGTACTGCACTAAGGGCAAATTACGGTTAATGAATGCCAGTTTCTCTGCATTAAGAGACAACAATCGGTTTCGCTTGTTTTCACAGACACAGCCAGCTTCAGAAAAAAAAGTATTTCGCTGTACACGCTGCTGCAGGGTGCTTGGCAATGTATAGTGTTATAAAGCTTTTTATAGGAGTCTGTTAATCCGGTTCTTTCTACTACGAATAATGGCCCGTTGTCTAATACAATCATTTCTGCTATTAAATAATAATACTTCTTGGCTTTTGCGTCATTTACGTCCCAAAGCAATTTCCTTTCGAACGATTCTGTCATAGTCAATTTATTTTTTGCCAATACTGAAGACGAACATGTCCTCGGGATGGCTAAAGGCATATTAGTAGCAACGAAGGCCAGGATCTCTATCCAGTGCACAGAATTCATCTGGATGATTTGTTTTTATATGATTTTTCATGGCAGAAGTACCTAGAAAAAATAGGATACCGCCAAAAAAATCTCTGCTACAAAAGTGCTTTACCAGAAGTAATTAAAAAATGAAAACTCTGTGTAAATTATTTTGTTATACTGTCTGGGTGAATCAGAAGTTTATTAAAAAACTACGTTTTATATAAAAGCATATAAAATGCACACTAATAACAATAATAAAATATTCTTTTCATGTGATGTAGGTACCTGACATTAAGTAATAAAAAAAGTTCATTTTTCTTCCTACCTAAGGGAGCCCTAGTGCCGGACATTTAAGGCACATATCTTCTGCCGTAATTTTTAATCATTTTCAATCATACTTTGCCATCCTGGACTCACATGCAGCATTAAATGTATTTTTGAAAGGTTTCATGGCTGTTCTATCCAATGGTAGGAGCTTGTGTGTGATATGAGGGGATAAACTCAATATGTGAATATTATGTTCTTTGGCATATATAATGACTTTCAAATTTTTATGAGTGCTATGTCCATCTAACACTAACAGAACTGGACTATGTTGTGATAGATACATTTTTTCAACAAACGACTTCAACAATTCCAAAAACCCTGATATGAGATCTAACCACTTTCTTGAGCTTCAAAAATGCTTCCGTCTGGTGAAACCTTTGTCAAAAGTGCGTTCATTCGAATCTTGGGAAACGCAAAAAGAGGGCATTAAACAGATCCCCTGCAGAATTTATGCAAAGTAATAGAGTTATGTTCCTCCCACATTAACCCGATGTGAGATTCCTATCTCGTTTCTTTACCTTTGATAGACAAAACTTCCGATGCATTAGAATTGACAACACTGACGCCAGTTTCGTTGCAGTTAAAAATTCTGCTTGGAGGATTAGAATGCATTCTTGTTAGCTCATCTTATTTAGATTTTTAAAAAAAAATTCGCCTGATCCTTGTTAAAACCATTAGCTCTCTGTAAACTTGCGGATTGAGCACTGCGCAGGAAAAATTGTGGATGGCGTTTTACGAATCTACGATCAAATTTGTTTTCTGAAGTCTTTTTCTTGTTGAACTGATCTGCCAATTTCAGGTGTTCAGCTAGATCATGAGCCAAGGTTAACATTTCTTTTATATTTACTGGTAAGAAACAATTGTATAAATGTTTTAGGTGTTCCACGAGATAACCTTCTAAACTGTCATCAAACTTATTTTTAAATATTTCCTTTAAGGCAAGAGGTCAACAGAACTACCTTGTTTAGTTGCACACACATTGTTCCCATAAAGTGCTTTTAGGTACCGAAAAATGTCCTGCTGCTTCACATTTTCCGCCAAAACACCATCTAAAGCTTTTTTCACTTTATCTTCATCCCATTGGTCACAGCCATCGATTCAAAATATCTCTGAAAACAAATAACACTTATAAAGTGGTTTTCACAATATTTTCTTTCTGTCCGGCACTGGGAACATAGCCACCGTCCGGTAACGTGGTCACGCGATGGTTTACAAAACATTGCAAACGACTAAAATTAAAGAAAAATTATATTAATGTAAACAAATCATTTTAATCTCTGAACATGTGAAATCTTAAGTAAAATATAATAAACACAATTAACTCACCTTAAGAATAGGTTAAAACCTAGTTCAAAAGTTAACCACGTAGCTCTAAAATCATGAACTGCGCACTTTCCAACGAATAATTCAACTACGGCAAGGCCTACATCCAAGTGGCGTGATATAAACTATTGCTTTGTGTAACTCTATCTGCCTGTGACCTTCAAATGCTGCTATCTATAGGATAAACTTGTAATCCTCTATTGTAGTTATTGGGGATTGTCTGGTATTGGGGCAAGTTCCCCTACCTGCATTTTTCCCTTCATCATCACGATAAATTTTAACATTACATAACAAATAGTAAACTTTTGGTCGTCTCTGCTATATATCAAAATATTTCCATATAGGCGATCTTTTCTTTACCGATGTCATTTTTCGTCACTAAATTTGTTTAGAATTATATTAAAAAATACTTTTATAACAACCTCACACAACAATAGCTTGGTTTTTAATAACCTCAAATGATCGTATTTGTAATAAATTCAACAAGTCAATGAAACACTTCCTAACTTTGCTCATGAACGAAAAGACCCGAATTCACCCGAGTCCGTCCGATAGTTCGCGCGCCGCTCACTCGCTACGATGCGCCAGTCTGCGATGAACGGCCGGGTTTCCGGCTATCCGGCTTCAGGTTTGGCCGAAGATCCTGTATCTGGTATCTGTTTCATCGCTAATAATAAGCTATTATTTTTAAAGCTTTGAACGTACATTTTTTGATCATAAAGCGAAGACTTAGTTCGTTCTAATATGTGGGATTTATGACGTATTAAAAACGATATTTTCAACATTAATATATTTTGTCAGTTATTAAAGTAACAAAAAATGGTGTCCTGAATCCGTAAATTAGGTTAAAGTACAAAGCAACTGCCGATCGAGGAGCTCGACGCAGGAATTAGGGCCTCGTGCCGTGCCTCGTCGGGCGGGCACGGGCGGGCGCGGGCGGGATGAGGCGGGGAGAGGCGGGCTTAGCGGCGTGATGGATTCCTGCGACAAGCGGCCGTGACGTGGCCGTCTGTAGGCTAACTGGATTACAGGCGCGGACACAGCTCGTCTCAGCACCGAGTCAAAGCTCATCGCGCAGTTCCATGTCACATCACGTAAATCATCTTGTAATCATCAAATATTATTTTTAGCTCACCTCACCCGGTGCACGATCAACTCAAATAATAATCAATCTAGCATAGAAGTACTACTGTACTTTTCACGCTGCATTTCATTTTATCAATGAGCTTAAAAAGACTTTAAATATGACAGGTGTTTTCTGTATAGAATATTGTTTAATATTTTTTTTAATATTAGATTAAAAACTATACACAACTACAGAAATACTTCTTTTTCAATTTGTTGGACCCTAAAATAAATAAATTTGGTAAAGAATAACAAAATACATACAAAAATTAAACATATTAACTACTAACTTTGGTTTTAACACGCTATCAGATAAGCTTAATTGTAACTAAGTAATAAAATATTGGAAGTCGATTTTAACCTACTTTAAATAGTATTGATTTAACATTTGCTAGTATATATAATCCGGCAAACAGTACAATAATTGCATTTATTGGGTTCAGAAGGGCAAAAACCACTACTTTTGAGCTATGGGCAATAATCATGTTTTTTGTGTATTAATGAGGTTGGGGCGTGGTGGTAAATTTTCATAAAGTCGTTTGCCCACAAAATTAGGAAAATTTTGTAAATTTCAAAAATCGATTATCTTTTGATTTTAAGTGTTTCTGAGCAATTCGGGGACTTTAACCTCCCGAGGGGAGAGGTGATTTGCTACTCCGATTTGTTGAAAAATTGAGACATTGAAGTACGTTGATTTGGAGTGCTTCTGAGATCTTCGGGCACTATCGGGCCCCCTCGGGGGTGGAGTTAATTGCCCCTGAAATTTTCGAAACTTTTAAAATTGATTTTGTTGTGCATTTCGAAGAATTTATAAAAAATGTCATTCAATATGAACTATAAAGTAAAAAATAAAATAAAATAATATTTAAAAAGTATAAAACACGCTTTTATTGTTGTAAAAATAAAAATTTAAAAAAATATAATTTATGTTATTTTTAGGAAGTTGGTATAAAATAAAAATCAAATGTAAAAAAAATCTATTAATTTTTAAGGATAACTATTTTTGGGTTCTTGTTCTCATAACTACTCGGTCCTAAAGCATAGCCATTAGTGGTGGGAAATTTAAGTGAACTGATATCAAGTACCTACCCTACTTTTTTTTAAGAATTAATTGTTTATTACGTGATTCTTATTTTAAAATAAAAAAATTACGTCATGCAGAATTGTAGTTCATTCTATAGTTGTTGAACAAATAACTGATATTTAAAAATTATTTTGTATATTTTGTCCATACAACAATAAGAGCGTTTATTCTTATTTGTTTGAATATATTGTAATTTAATGTACAAGCTTATATGAGTTAATATTTTTGTTTTCATAAAGACATACCTATATTAAAATATTTTGACAATATTAAACCAAAAATTACCTTTTTATTGCAATTTTACTAAATTAATTGTATATTTTATTGATTTATTTTTACAACGTGTTTTTCTCTCTGGCTGGCGGTACTTCAGGAGCTAAACAGGACATCGAACTATGCTTGCTCAACACAGGCCTTGGTTTAACCAACGTTTTTCCTGAAATTTGTGGCACCAACGGAACTTCTTAAATATCCAACTCGGGTTCGTCTATCGTAGTGCCACAAGTTGTGTTTGATACTAAGTATTAAACATAGGTGCATGATTTTTGTTATAACAATTATTTTATGAAATAATTAATGAACCTTTCTAATATTAGCCTACTATGAACTGAAGACTTTATTTTCTTTTGTAAGAAATTCTATCTTATGTAGTTTTACTTTTTTGTAAAATTCCCTTTCTTCGTAATTTAGTTGCATTGATCTAGCATAATCGTCTTTACTAAAAGTTATTTTTAGAAGAAATTCTTGATAGTAAATCCACAAATGGACAACATAGAAAAAAAATGCGTGTAACTATTCAGCAGAATTTTTTGTATCTTTGTTAAAATTGTACCTAAAATATATATATTTACCTAATACCTTAAAATTATTTTTGCTTTTAACACTAAAACATATATTTGTTTATAGGACTAACTTGTAAATGCATACGATACAGACGAATTTTTTTTGTAATAGTTTATTAACTGTCTATGTCTTTAAATTTTAAATGGATTCGTATTTGTGAAAATGACTAAATAATTATTGTCAGTTTTATTCATGAATTTTAAAAGATATCATGCATTGAATCTCGACATTGTTTCGTTCTAAATATAATCAAATTACATATCAGGAGCAGGAAGAGTATAGGGGTTTGATGAAAAATATGACGAGGGTGAGGCGAGGGGAGAGAGGGGTATCGTAAACAGAGCCCCCTGAGGAGACAAGGCGGGTAGGGGTGGGGATATGGCATGTGGGTATTCAAACGAGACGCCAGAAGGCAGCTGCCATCTTGATATCGTCTGCTCGAGGCCGCCATCTTGTTGACGTCTGCCATATTAGTTCCACCTTTCGCTCCCAGAGCGCGCCACCGTCGCTCCGAAGGCAGGAGTAGTGTACAAAAAGCCAGGCAGCAGCTGGGAGTTTGTCCGTGGGTCGTGAGTACGTCATAGTTAGAAAGCAGAGACCTTAGCCACTAGACAACGAGGTCATTTGAGGGGTAAAGAAAGAAATAAGGAATATTAGCTAGAGTACAAGCTATGTTAAAGCCGCCATCCATAATGCCAACAGCCACTCACAGAGAGCACCCCCATGTTGTCGCCGGGATGACTTCTTGTGAAAAGCGAACAAAAAAACCCAGCCATCTTATTGTTCTAGTTCATAAAGAAAAAACGAAACGTAAAATATGCCGTAGTGATAGTCCTTAACGGTTGAAGTGCTAAGTAATAAGCACATTTAAAATAAAATGTAGAAATAAAGATGTATAGTGTTGTATACTAAAGTAGGTCCTCTAAAGTAGTAGAACATGTCCAAACTTGCCACCAGAGTGCACTGCCATCTTTAATGCCAAGTCTTGCCACCAGAGTGCAACACAGAGCGCGCCATATAGGGGTCGTTTGCTGAGACTCCACGCTCAAAAAGGAGAGGGAAAAGAAAAGGGGATTCCGAGCTGCGCTGCCGAGGAGAGAGGTCGTCTGACGGAGCTGCTCTGCCAGACCATCCCGATCTTCAAGGAGCCGCCCTGAAGTGAAGAGCGAAGAGATTCGACAAGTTGTGCTAGCACTTATCAAGTGCTACACAGCCACCGAAAAAATTCCTGTGCGCCCAGTGCGCACAGGGGGAAAGGTTAAAGCTGTTGCTGTTTAACGACTGACTCGGACTCAACAGCCAAGCAACACTGATTACACCCGGGGTTAAGTCCCCCTTGGCCTAGCCGCTTGCGGTCAGTGGGTGATTCTGTGTGAAAGGCACGACTGACTGAGACTAGACCACAACGATGGACACCTCGGAGATGGCTCCCATGCCCTCCGGCGAAACCACGAGTGACTGCCCATGGCAAACGGTCCAGGGCAAGCGGCCGAAACGCAACCACGATGACATGGTAGGCGTGGCCGGGGGCCCCTCACCCCCCGCGCCCTTCGCAGCGCCCTCAGCGCCTGGCGCGCCCGCAGCGCCCGCAGCGCCCGCACAGCCACAACAGGCTAGCAAAAGACAACAAATCAAGCCGCTCTTTGTCTTCCTGGACAAAGGGCATAACTACCCGACCATCTTCAGCGCCCTGAAGAACTCCCTTCAGGAAAAATGGTCGGTGTATAACCGAGGCCGCGACCAACTCCAGGTACAAACGGCATCCATTGCTGAGTACCACACCGCGATCAGGGCCTTAAAGGCGATCGGCGCCCAACACTCCGTCCTTCTCCAGAAGGACGAGATCCCCAAGAAATTCGTGTTCCGCGGCGTACATCGCGAAACCCCGGCCGAATTCCTGACAGAAGTCTTCACCGACATGCAGCTCCCAGTCCAGTCCTTCTGGTTCCTGGAGAATCGCCAAACGCGCCAGAAGTGCGACAAACTGGTTGTCGAGGTCCCTCAGACCTGCGACACAAACACAATTCTCGCGATCAGAGAATTCGCGGGCATGATCATCCGCGTTGAGGACTACCGCCACCCCGCGGGTCCCTCACAGTGCAGCACCTGCCAGCGGTTCTCGCATGTTGGCAGAGGCTGCAGCGCCAAACCAGTGTGCCGCTGGTGCAGCGGGCCCCACCGCGCTCCCGACTGCCCCCACGGAGGACACCGCGACCACGTGAGGTGCGCGAACTGCGGCGGGCCACACGCGGCCAACTACCGCGGCTGCTCGGTGTACAAGGCCGAGAATCGCCGACACCTCCCCCCTCAGCAGAGGAAGGAACGCGAACGCCAGTCCAAGCTGGCCATGCGGGAAAACCGGCGAGCTGCGGCTGCCTCACAGGCGCAGCCCCAACACCCAGGCCCCTCTGGCCAGCATCCAGGCCCGTCAGGCCAACAGGGGCCTCCGAGGCCCAACCCATGGGGCCCGCCCAGGTACCCGGAGCCGCAGTACTTCGGCCAATACCAGGCTTCGGCACTGCAAAACCGGTATGCCCCACTTACGCAGGGGCCTACCTACAATGAGGTAGATTACCCGGCCATCGCGAATGACTACAGACCACGCCGGCAGTACCAGGGACAACCAAAGCCGCACTTCAAGAAGCACCATAGTGGCCACAAAAATGGCGGTGGTGCTTCCCACGCGAAGCACGCAGAGCGAGACAGGCAGCCGGCCACACCCGCGGCACCTACCCCCTCACCAAAACCGACTCCGCGGGTCAAGACCCAGGCTCCCCCCGCCCCAGCATCTGCCGAAACAATGGCAGTAGACGCGGCCCCAGGCCCATCGACCGAACCACAGGCTGTGCCACACAGTGAGCCCGCACCTGCGCCAGACATGTCGCAGTTCCTCCAGGTCTTGGAACAGTCCGAGACCTTTAAGGCTGACCCAGTTCTGGCCGCGACCATCCTCCCTATGTGCCAACTCATGGCCATATGGTGCAATCCCGCAACGGAGCTTAAAGAAAAAATCAGAGCCACAATGGGCTTTGTCCAGGTCATCACTGCTCGCCATAATGGCAGCAAATAATCAGAGACCCGACATAACACAATCGACCAACCACACAAACTTACACAAAATCCTTTTCTGGAATGCAAATGGAATTAAAAATAAAATGAACGAATTTATTCATCACCTCGACAAATATAAAATAAATATTGCGGCAATAAATGAAACACACTTGCAACAATCCGATCGGTTCACAATTTTAAATTACGTCACATACAGATGCGATAGACCAAATAATAGAGGAGGGGGCGTGGCCTTAGCTGTGCATAAGAGTATAAAACACTCAGAATGCCAGCTCCCTCCCTTTCCAAATTTATAAGCCGTAGGAATTAATCTTGTAATAAATAGGCAGCAAATTAAATTAATTTCTATTTACGCGCGACCCGGCAGATCACTAGCAATAGCAGACTTAGATTTATTATTTGATGTAGGCCCTTCGTTTTTAGCTATCGGCGATATAAATGCGAAACATATAGAGTGGAACTGTAGGTACCAAACAGCGAATGGTAGACTACTCTACATGCACCAATTAAATAGAAACTATCATGTCTATGCTCCCTCAGAGCCCACGCATGATTTTGGTAGACAAAACACACGACCAGACATTTTAGATATTGCACTTAATAAAAGAGTAAATTCCGGATTTGAACTTGAAGTTGTGCATGAAATGTCTTCCGATCACTTTCCGGTACACATTGTATTTGATGATGCAAAAACAGAGTCAAACACGCCTCGTAAAATCAAAGATTATAAAAAAGCCGATTGGGGGGGTTTTCAAAATTATCTCCGAAATAATCTACCGGACGCGGCCGAAATAAACATTACAGACAGTGAAAATCTAGAGGCAGCAATCACTGAATTAACAACAAAAATTCAAACCGGAGTAACCAGGTGCATTCCAGAAAAGGAGATTAGGTTAATGCATGACGAGCTGCCAGCATACATAGGCCAATTAATTTCACAAAAAAGTCGACTGCGCCGCGAATACACACGACGTAGAACGGCCCAAACCAAGCGCCGAATAAATGAATTACGAATAGTAATATCAGACGAAATTGCCCTTTGGCGAGCGAGCACATGGGATTCAAAAATATCTAGGCTCAAAATCCAGGACAATAGTGCCTGGACTATGACCAGATGTCTCCTAAATAAAACGGATAAAATACCACCACTACAAACAGACACTGGTATTGCCTTCCAACCCCGTGATAAGGCAGAAGCCTTCGCGAATACACTTGAAGCGGCGTTCCGGCCTCACAATCAGCCGTGCGACAGACAATTCACTGCCCAAATATACAGGGAATTGCGCCTGAAACTACAACAACCTGTAGTTGCAGAACCAGTCCCAACACTAGCGCAAGAAGTCAAACGTGTTATTAAACGCATGCGACCTAGAAAAGCCCCGGGGAATGATAGTATACATGCTATCGTCCTAAAACAACTACCAGATGAAACACTCGAATACTTAGCAGCATGCATAAATGCTATGCTAACACTACACTACTTTCCGACACAATGGAAAGAAGCTAATGTTATAGTATTTCATAAGCCAGGAAAAGATAAATCCTTGCCGCAAAACTATAGGCCAATTAGCCTACTAAATACACTCTCTAAAGTAGCAGAATGTATATTATTGAACAGACTTAAAATACACATACGAGAAAATAACATATTGCCTGACGAACAATTCGGTTTTCGTAGTGCACACTCGACTGTACAACAGCTAGTCCGCCTAACGGAAGAAATAACTAGCGCATTTAATGTGCGGGATTATGTAGTAGCTACATTCCTGGACGTAGAAAAAGCCTTTGATCGAGTCTTTCACGCAGGTTTAATCTATAAAATGTATGAAACAGGCTTCCCTGACTGTTACATTAAATTAATAACATCTTACTTAGCCAATAGGACATTTAGAGTCACAACAGAAGGCTCTAAATCAGACATAAAACCTATAAATGCAGGCGTGCCACAAGGCAGCATTTTAGGCCCTGTTTTCTTTAATATATACGTGAGCGACATGCCAAAACCTGCACACCGCCTTGTAAAATTAGGCTGTTATGCGGACGACACAGTCCTATACAGCCGATCGCATAACCTACAATTAGCCACAAATAGGCTACAAACCGCACTGAGCTCTATGCAAGATTGGTGCACAAAATGGCGCATAAAAATAAACACTACAAAGTCAGAAACTGTAATTTTCACGCGTAAAAATCTACCACCACACGATCGCAGGCCTGAATTAAACCTGTTCGGCGACCAAATTCCCCATAAAGACGTTGCTAAATACTTAGGTGTTCAAATGGACCGCAAACTACTATAAAGGATTCACATAGATTCGAAGAAGGGACAGGCACATGGCAGAATGTGTGCATTGTACCCAGTAATGAGTAGGCGCCTCGGAGGCACAGTTAAAAACGGACTGCTGCTCTATAACGCCCTCATCCGCCCAATAATTACATATGCAGCCCCTGTGTGGGCTATAGCAGCTAAATCACACCTTGCAAAACTACAGCGAATACAGAACAGATGCATTCCCATCGCTACAGACGCTCCCCGATACTGCCCAGTCGAGGCTCTCCATCGGGAAACGAACACAGAAACATTACATGATTTTTACGTCCGAACCACACAGACATTTTATGACAAATGTGCAACACACGAAAATCCACTTGTTTCATCACTAGGACAATATGATCCAGATGAAATAATTAAATTTAAGCGACCGAAAATGGTAC
Organism: Bacillus rossius redtenbacheri; assembly: GCF_032445375.1. Classification (NCBI taxonomy): domain Eukaryota; kingdom Metazoa; phylum Arthropoda; class Insecta; order Phasmatodea; family Bacillidae; genus Bacillus; species Bacillus rossius. Next base: position 2,720,374 of record NC_086333.1, on the reverse strand, counting down.
TTGCGCACCGACCACCGTAGAGCTCTGTGATTGGCCGGACCCTCCGGCCAATCACAGCGTTTTTTTTTGTTTTTTTTTCCTAACCTAACTAATTACTAAGTGTATTTGGGAGGGGTCTGGGTAGGGAAGACTCTAAGTGCGTCTCAGGCCGAAGCCTATACGCTCTAAGCATGCAGGTTATGAACCATGCAGGAGAGGAAGCATGCATCATGTGCTAGGAGGGGATTGGCCAGCCATGGCAACGTTTTAGCCATGACTAACTCCCCTCACTGACTATTCTAAGTTAAAAACTAGATATGTTGGGCCCAGGTAAAACCTGCATAGACACAGGGAAAACCCTAGGCACTGACATGCGGGGTGCAAAATTTCATGCATTAATTACAAGCAGGTTGGTTACAGGAAACAGAAGGATGGTTCTGGAAGAAGAGTTGGACAGAGTAGAAAGACTACTAAGCAAATGGGTGGGAGCTTGGATATTTTGTCCGCATTTTGTTTGGTGGCACTGGTTGTTTCGGGGGCGACTTTAGTCGTTTCCCACCAGGCTGCCAGCCAGCCTAGACTAAGTTAAGAAGGGAAAAAAAATTCGTGTGCGCTGTTGAATTTAAACTAATGTAAAGTAACATTAAATTAACATAAAATAAACATTAAAGATTATGTTCATTCGGTAGCTTAATTTAATCGTGCTTTTTCGCGAGCTGATGCATCGAGCCTGCACTCAGGAGTGGACATAGCCTCAGGTTGACCGAAGTCGGTTAGGGAAATTGCCCAGTCCTTCATCGCCAGGCCCTAGCCTCAGCATCTACGCATTCGTAGGCTACGGAGTGTGTATAATTGTACTGTCACGAGCTGGTGCATCGGGCCTGCACTCAGGAGTGGACATAGCCTCAGGTTGACCGAAGTCGGTTAGGGAAATTGCCCAGTCCTTCATCGCCAGGCCCTAGCCTCAGCATCTACGCATTCGTAGGCTACGGAGTGTGTATAATTGTACTGTCACGAGCTGGTGCATCGGGCCTGCACTCAGGAGTGGACATAGCCTCAGGTTGACCGAAGTCGGTTAGGGAAATTGCCCAGTCCTTCATCGCCAGGCCCTAGCCTCAGCATCTACGCATTCGTAGGCTACGGAGTGTGTATAATTGTACTGTCACGAGCTGGTGCATCGGGCCTGCACTCAGGAGTGGACATAGCCTCAGGTTGACCGAAGTCGGTTAGGGAAATTGCCCAGTCCTTCATCGCCAGGCCCTAGCCTCAGCATCTACGCATTCGTAGGCTACGGAGTGTGTATAATTGTACTGTCACGAGCTGGTGCATCGGGCCTGCACTCAGGAGTGGACATAGCCTCAGGTTGACCGAAGTCGGTTAGGGAAATTGCCCAGTCCTTCATCGCCAGGCCCTAGCCTCAGCATCTACGCATTCGTAGGCTACGGAGTGTATAGAAGTGTACTGTCACGAACTGGTGCATCGGGCCAACACTCAGGAGTGGATATAGCCTCAGGTTGACCGAAGTCGGTTAGGGAAATTGCCCAGTCCTTCATCGCCAGGCCCTAGCCTCAGCATCTACGCATTCGTAGGCTACGGAGTGTATAGAAGTGTACTGTCACGAACTGGTGCATCGGGCCTGCACTCAGGAGTGGATATAGCCTCAGGTTGACCGAAGTCGGTTAGGGAAATTGCCCAGTCCTTCATCGCCAGGCCCTAGCCTCAGCATCTACGCATTCGTAGGCTACGGAGTGTGTATAATTGTACTGTCACGAGCTGGTGCATCGGGCCTGCACTCAGGAGTGGACATAGCCTCAGGTTGACCGAAGTCGGTTAGGGAAATTGCCCAGTCCTTCATCGCCAGGCCCTAGCCTCAGCATCTACGCATTCGTAGGCTACGGAGTGTGTATAATTGTACTGTCACGAGCTGGTGCATCGGGCCTGCACTCAGGAGTGGACATAGCCTCAGGTTGACCGAAGTCGGTTAGGGAAATTGCCCAGTCCTTCATCGCCAGGCCCTAGCCTCAGCATCTACGCATTCGTAGGCTACGGAGTGTATAGAAGTGTACTGTCACGAACTGGTGCATCGGGCCAACACTCAGGAGTGGATATAGCCTCAGGTTGACCGAAGTCGGTTAGGGAAATTGCCCAGTCCTTCATCGCCAGGCCCTAGCCTCAGCATCTACGCATTCGTAGGCTACGGAGTGTATAGAAGTGTACTGTCACGAACTGGTGCATCGGGCCTGCACTCAGGAGTGGATATAGCCTCAGGTTGACCGAAGTCGGTTAGGGAAATTGCCCAGTCCTTCATCGCCAGGCCCTAGCCTCAGCATCTACGCATTCGTAGGCTACGGAGTGTGTATAATTGTTCTGTCACGAACTGGTGCATCGAGCCTGCACTCAGGAGTGGATATAGCCTCAGGTTGACCGAAGTCGGTTAGGGAAATTATCCAGTCCTTCATTGCGAGGCCCTAGCCTCAGCATCTACGCATTAGTGGGCTACGGTTGTGTGAAAAATATTAGGGTCGCTGGGGGGGGGGGGGGGAAGGGCCTTAAATTAAGTAATTATAAGGTTTAAAGAATATAACTTAAACTAAATGAGCTGCCAGCATACATGCGTGTGGTGCGCGTGTCATTTTGTGGTACAATATGGGCGCACACTGCCTGTCTTTGTGAGGGAGCATAGGCAGATTTGTTTCCGCCAGTCCGTAACTATTATATTGCTGACTGGCGTGGGTATGGCGCGTGTACACGCGCCCAGGGCTGGCGCAGGGGGGGTGACAGTAGATAGGACAAACTGAATCCTTAAAAATGAGATCATACCATGTTTCACCAACATCGGAAAAAAAAAATTACAAGTTTTGATATCTTTAGTTTATTACATATCCAGTTATTATAATTATATACGGCCATCTTTGTATTGTCTCGTGGTAATAATGGGATTTGAAAGTAAAAGTATATATTTTTTAAATGTCACTGAAAACTAGATGCTGCGTGACATATTGCCGAAACCGAAAATTAGAGCACGTTGGCCTGTCGTTCTCCATATTACCTGCTAGGGCTGCTACTGTAGTTTTTGGAGTTGAAAATTAAAAAAAAAAATTAAAAATGGAATGGAAAATAAATATAATAAACAGAAATAAAATTAATTACTAAACGATCATCAGTTTCAATCTGACTGTATATAATTAATTTGGACTTTACTAGTGCAGAAAAATATTGTATAAGTATATACACTTGTTATATCTATTTTAAGATAGATTGGTGGTCTTGTGGGCAAAGGCGTCATAACTCGAAACTGACGATTGAGAGTTCGAAACTACGTAAGTTCAAAACTTTTTTTTTCTTTTGCGGAAATAGTTTAACGTCCTATTATAAGGACTAACATAAAGCAATTTTACAATATCAGTAGCCTTTATCGAAAAAATATAAAATATGACGACTACAAAGGTGCCAACGGTGCCAACTATCACACGCTAAACCTTTCTCAGGTTGTATCTGGCTGTAATTTTTTCGTTGCCAAGTTGCAAAGAAATGGTATGATCGCAAGGGTTTTGTTTACAAATTTAAGCAAACGATCATTACTATGGGAGTGGCGCCTCTCCCTTTACTTACTCTATGGGCTGGCGGGCGACTGAGCTCCGCCGCCGCCGATCCATCATATTGCCATCCGGGGCAGTTAGTGTGTGCGAGACCAGAAACCGAAGTTTCTATAACTCGCTTAGTGCATTGTAAATCAGGTGCACCCCACACTTTTGTAGAATCACTTGGATCAACGGGCGGGGCGCGTGTCTTGTGGGATAAGTTTGGCACACGGGCCTGTGTGTGCGCTGGTAGGTTGTGTAATGCTAGAAAAAATTACGTGTACCTAATTCGGCGGGGGAGAGAAGCTCCCCACCAGCTAGATCGGCTAACTGGCGTGATGTAGTGTCGTGTTGGTGTGCAATAGAGGCTTGTCGGTGTGCTGTAATTTCAAGTGACCTAGTTAAATTCGGGTGTGGCGTGTAGTGTAAAGCTGTGCAAGCCGCTCCTACGAACCCCTGGGAACACAGAAACATGCTAGGGTAGTTAGCCCATTATTGCATGTAACAAGGTAGTTCAGGCCGTCACTTCACACAGGCATATCATCGTGTGGTCGTGTTGGTGATACGGTAAAAGAAATTACATAGATTAGTAAACACCTGGCCGCCTTAAGGACCGAACTATTGCGTTCCAATATAGTTCGGTCAAAGTTAGGCTAAACCAGTATTGCTGTAGCTAGCCCCCTGGCTGTTGTCTTCTAAACCTGAAAAATAGAAAGTGAAATTAATAAATGAAGGTCGTCCTATTCTATTATTGTTCGAGCAGAGAGATGCCCTCGTCCAGTATTTTTTTTTTTATTTATTTAATTTTTTTTTGTTTTTAATTTTTATATATATTTTTTATTTTATTTTATTATTTTATAATTTTTTTTTATTTTTATTTTTATTATTTATTTTAAAATCTAGACTTAAAGCTACTGTACAAGCCCCCAGAGCCCTGCCCTGACAGGCATGCATGCCTCTCGGCCCAGATCCCCAGCGAGGGCTGGAGTAGCTCCCTCTGCCAGTTCACCTGCATGATTCTGCCTTGACAAGGTGCTACGACATGTGTGTGGATTGTCGCGCGTGTTGTAGTGGTGTGGCTGTAAAATGTTACGTACCCCGGGGAAGGGAAAATTAATTAGGTGATGATGGATTTACGGAACTAGCTTTTTTTAATTCAAAATCCCATGCCTTTCCGAAACGCGGCCGGCACTGGAGGTGAAGCCTGCCAGGCGGGTCTCGCCCTTCAGACATAGGGAGTCAGCCCTAACAACACAGGCAGTGAATCTCCCGGGAGCCAAAACCTACACCTGCGTGCTTCGGACCATTTTGAATTAGCTAGGAGAGAGAAAAATGCAGAGAATGTAAGAAATTTAATTTGCTATTATTAAGTGGTGAGCTAGAAGTGTATTTTATTGTTATGATTCAAAATCCCCTGCCTTTCCGAAACGCGGCCGGCATTGGAGGTGAAACCTACCAGGCGGACCGCGCCCTTCAGACACAAGGAGTCAGCCCTAACATCACAGGCAGTGTACCCGAGGGGGCCGCACATACCTGCGTGCTTTGGACCATTTTGAATCGAAAGAAGTGGAGTTAATGATGCTGAAGTTATTTTGTAGCTTGTATTTATTTATTTTTATTGTTGTTATTATATATAGAAATTATAATTGTTTCACAATTCAAAATCCCATGCCTTTCCGAAACGCGGCCGGCACTGGAGGTGAAGCCTGCCAGGCGGGTCTCGCCCTTCAGGCATAGGGAGTCAGCCCTAACAACACAGGCAGTGAATCTCCCGGGAGCCAAAACCTACACCTGCGTGCTTCGGACCATTTTGAATTGTATAGGCCGTGTAAACTTTAAACTTTAAACTGTAGGCTCTGCGCGGTGTGAACACGCCCGGAGCTGGAATGCGACTGCCTTGGTGTCGGGAGAAAAAAAACAGTTTTGTTTGGGGGCCCCCAGCGCCCCGACCAATCAGAGAGCTTCTAGGCCTGTGATTGGCCGGGGCCCCGAAAGCCCCCGCACGAGGTGTTCGGAGAGCTATTTTATGTAATTTAAAATTTATTGAAGACTTTTTTTAAAAACTGAATCCATGTCGCTTTCGTTTTGTAATAATTATTGTTTTAATTTAATCGAGGTTTTTTATGTTTTCGTTGCTCGGACGGGTCGTAAATCGCTATTGAATTTATCAGTGCGTTTTCGTGCTGTGGTAAATCTAGGTACATTTTATTATTATTCTTTGATATTATTTCGCGGATGTACGGAATTTTAAGTGCGTTGTGAATAGTTTCGTTACTCGTAAATCTGTTACAGTCTAAAATGGCCCTTAGGAAATTATTCTGTTTAACTTGTAGCCGATTTATATGGTGATTTGCAGCATAGCCCCAGACCTCGCAACCATATAGCAACTGCGGGCGTACAATTTGAGTGTAAAGTTGGAGTTTTTTCCTGCGTGGTAAATTAGGTGCTTTTAACATTGGGTACAGGCTTCTTAAGGATCCTGTTGCAATGTTTGTTGCTCGAGTAATGTGTTTGCTCCATAGTAATGTCCTGTCTAGCGTGAGTCAGATATTTTGCCTGTGAAACATTAGGAATAGGTTGGTGAAAAATTTCTAGTTCCCTGTCTGGTCTGCCTCTACGTTTTGAAATTACAAGCGTGGTTGATTTAGCTGCATTAATTTTAATTCGCCACCGAGTGTAGTATTGCTCAAGTGCAGTTAGCTGCCTTTGGACGCATACCATGGCATATCTTAGGTTACCAGATTGTTTAATTATGGCTGTATCATCCGCATACATCTGTACGTAGGCGTTTGCATGCGGTATGTCGGCTGTGTAAATATTATAGAAGAAAGGAGAGAGTGGGGAGCCTTGTGGCACTCCAGCTGTAAGTTCGCGAGTAGTCGATTTAGCCCCGTCCAGAGCAACATAAAAGTTACGACGCCATAGATAGTGGGCCACCAGGTATATATATGTGTCTGGAAAATTGAAGTTTATTAATTTTTGAATAAGACCCGGAATCCAGACTTTGTCGAATGCTTTTTCTGCGTCGAGCATTGTCATTACTGTGTAGGCTTTAGATGGGTTATTAAATCCGTCGGTAGCATCTTCAACGATTTTAATTAAGGGGTGGATAGTTGAGTGACCTTTCCTGAAACCAAACTGAATGTCTGGAATCACGTCGTGTTCCTCTGCGTGTGTTTGAAGGCGCGAGAGTAAGGCTTTTTCAAAAATTTTACTCATACTGTTTAGAAGACTTATAGGTCGCCTGTTTTCTGGGATGGCTGGGTTTTTCCCTGGTTTAGGAATTGTGATTATTTTTGCAAGTTTCCAGGAATCGGGGTAAGTTTTGTGTGTTAGTATTGCGTTGAATATCGCCAGTAAATATTCGAGTGCCTCGAGAGGGAGTTTTTTAAGTGTTTCGTAGTTTATTGCGTCCGTGCCGCCTGATTTGTTGTTCGGACTGGCTTTAATTAGCTTTAAAAGTTCCCTTAACGTTATGGGTTCAGGAACAGACTGCGTGCCTGTTTGTAAAAAGTTATTTACCGCCTGTGTTGTTGTTAAAGTGAAGTTTCTGTCATTTACGTCTGTGTTCGGGGAGAATTGTTTCTCCAGTAGGTCTGCGACTGCGTTGGCCTTGTCTTCTGCGATGTATTTAGCCCCGGTGGCTGTTATAATAGCTGGAGTTGAAATAAATTTTTTGTTGCCGCGGAGCCTGCGAGATAGTTTCCACATTTCCTGCGGTTTTGTGGCTACTTCGTTTATTAAGTTTCCGAATTGATTTATTTTTTCCTGTTTTAATTTGCGCTGTACGAGATTATTCAGTCTGTTGTATTCGTTTCTGGCTTCTGTTGTGCGGAGCCTTTGTGCTCTGTTTCTGGCTTGCCGCCTAAGAGAAATGTAATAATCCAGATCGGGGTAGTGTGTTCGAGTGAACTGCCTTTTTGTTTCAAAGCGAGAGTGTTTTTTAATGGCATTTTTTACTGTGTCCGTGAAAAGTTTTACGTGTGGATTTATTTCCTCGGGTGAATTTATTTCGGGGGGCTGATTTAGGGTGTCTATAAGTTCTATCTTAAACCCGTCCCAATCTGTAATCTTTAGTTTATTATTAAAGAGTTGTATGTTGGATGTAGCATTAAAAGTTATTTGTGTTAGCACCGGTAAATGATCGGAGTTTAGTTCATCTAAGGTTTCTGTATTTATCTGAGCGTTTGGAATGTTGGTTAGGGCTATGTCTAAAATTTCTGGGGTGCCACCATTTACTGGATAGCATGTCGGGGAGTCAGGCGCAATAATGATGTAGTTTCCTGCAACCGCGTGGCCGTGTAGAATGTTCCCGTTGGCGTTTGTTTGGGTGCAGCCCCAGTCAGTGTGTTTGCTGTTTAAGTCTCCTGCTATAAAAAATTGATCTTCGACTTCCATTAATTTATTGAGGTCCTGTGGTGTGAGTGGGTCTTGTGGCGTCTTGTATACCGCGGACATGCAAACATGCGAATTATTATTACGGACGTTTATGCTGGTGGCCTCAATGTGTTGTAGTCCATTTATTGTTATCGGGTGGTGGTGAATTCCGTGTTTTATTAGTATGGCTGTACCGCCGCCGTGGAGTGCGGGGCGGTCTGTTCTGTATATTGTGTAGCCGCATATGTACGCTCGCATGTGTGGTTTTAGAAAAGTTTCAGAGATGAAAGCGACATCGATTCCGTATACAAAAAGTAACTGTTCCAGTTCATATATTTTATTTTGGAGGCCGTGTGCATTGAAAATTAGGACCTGTAAAAGCTTCCCCGGGTTCTGTGCCATTTTAAGGTGTAGCGAGATTCAGGATTGCGGATAGTAAGATCATCTGTCGCTTCGATGCGTCTGTTTCAGCTCGGATGGCGGCGTAGTGTGGCGAGAGTGTAGCAATGAGCTGTGAGAAATTGCAGAGTTTCAGAATCTCTGCCAGCTCGAATAGATCACCGACGGTGTTACCTTCTACTCTGTTCTGCGCTGGAGTGTGTGTGGTGCGTGGTTCCTTCACGGCTTGCGAATATTTACGCTCCGATCGTGTCAGCTCGGTGGTTGTTGTTTGCGGCTGTGTCTGTGGCTTGTTGACCACCTGGGCGCGCGGCTGTGCGTGAGCGGGGCGGGTGGGGGGGAACTCCACCTGGCTGTGCGTGGCTGGCGGTTGTTGTTTTGTCTGCGCCTGTGTCTGCACGGATTGTCGCTGTGACCTACTCGTGACCATTTTCAAAAATACTGGACACTGCTTCCATGCTGCAGTGTGTCCCCGCACTTTACAGTTAAAGCAGAATTTATCTGCGTCGTCAGCTTTCGGGCAGTCCTTTCGGGTGTGATTTTCGCCACACCTGACGCATCGCGGTGGCTTACTGCAGCGAGTGTGGGTGTGATCAAATTCACCACAGCGCTTGCACTGGGCGATGTCTTGTGGGCGGGCCTGGTATTTTTGAATAGTCACTGTCGTATAGTGAAGTGTACGAACGGCGAGAATGTTGACGTCTGAGGCCGCGACTGTCGCGCAGAAAGTTCCCGACCTAAATCGTTGTTGCTGCCCTGTGGCGTCTGACCGGGTGACTTCGAAATTACGCACGTCATGAACTACGAATCCCTTCTCCGTCAGTTCCGCGGCAATGTCGGCCTCGACGACCTCCGGGTACAATCCCTTAATAACGACCTTTGTGTTGCGCTCGTCGGGATGCGCAAACGTGTGGTGGTAGATGTTGTGGCCTTTCAGGTATGAGAGAGCTTGAGAGTAGCCCTCTCTGTTCTCAAATGTCAGTCGCAGCTCTCTCCTGCGCGTGATCGTGTTCCTGAACGCGATTCTGTGTGTGTTCAGGAAAGTTGCGATCTCCTTGAGCTTCGCAACTTCCCTGACCATTATCGGTACACCCCTGTACCGTGTGCCGGCCGCGGTTGTGGTCTGTGGTTGTGCACTTGTCTGTGGTTGTGTGTCGGCAGGCAAATTTGCCAGCACGCCGTAGCTGTTCTGCAGCGGGATTGCGGATGTCGCTGCTGTGTGTTGTTGTGCGGAGCCGCGCCTCGAAATCCGCGCGTCCTCACTGTTCGCCAGTACCGTCTCCCGACGCCTACCGAGTGATGTGCTCCGGTTTCCCCTCAAGGCCTTTTTACCCGAGACCTGTTGGAAGTCGATCTCATCGTCAGCGCGTTCGCGTTTGGCGTTAGCCTGTTGGGTTTCCATGGCCTGTTCGTGTGTTGTTGTACTCGTACTCGCCATGATCCCTGTCCCTGTCGCGGTTCCGATTCGCGGGCTATCCGACCCGCCGGGTCGCCTAATACCTGAAGCAGTGGTGGCTGACAAACACTGATATGAACAGCGAAGCTAGGCCTTAGAGAGGCTGTCCTCTCTGCACCACTGCCTGGTGCGAAGTGCTGAGCTCCGCGCGGCCGCGGAACTAGTTTTGTTGGAGTGGGGTCGCGCGCCGCGCGCTGTGATTGGCCGGCAGACTGCTCGGCCAATCACGCGGCACTACGGCGGCCGGTGCGCGAGGAGCGACTTCGGTCGTTTATACTTCTGATATACGTCCGGATCATAGTTTCCTAGAGAAGTAATATGTGGATTCAGACTATTTACGCATTTATCGTAAAAAGTCTGAGTTGTGCGAATGTAAAAGTCTTGCAAAGTTTCCGATCTGGTTTCACGATGCAATGCTTCGACAGGGCAGTACACTGGGGCATCTGTGGCGATTCGAATGCATCTATTCTGAATTCGCTGTAATTTTATTACGTGTGTCTTTGCTGCAGTGGCCCATACAGGGGCTGCATACGTGATTATTGGTCGTATGAGGGCTTTGTAGAGCAGTAGGCCGGTTTTGACTCTGCTGCCACATCGTCTACTCATAACTGGATACAAGGAGCACAATCTAGTCTGAGCCTGTGCTCGCTTAGTGTCGATGTGATGGCGCCATGTTAATTTCTTTCTTTTTTTTTTTTTTTTTTCCTAACCTAAGTTAAAACTAAGTGTGTTTGGGAGGGGTCCGGGTTAGGGAGAGACTCTAAGTGCGTCTCAGGCCGAAGCCTATACGCTCTAATCATGCAGGGGGTACCATGCAGAAAAGGGAACATGCATCGTGTGTTAGGAGGGGGATTGGCCAGCCATGGCAGCGATTGGCGCCATGACTAACTCCCCTCACTGACTATTCTAGACTAAAACTAGATAAGTTGGGCCCAGGTAAAACCTGCATAGACACAGGGAAAACCCTGGGCACTTACATGCGGGATGCAAAATTTCATGCATTAATTACATGCTGGTTGGCTACGGGAATAGAAGGATGGCTCAGGAAGAAGAGTTGGAAGAGTAGAAAATATCTACTAAGCAAGGGCGGGCACTTGGACATTTTAGTCCGCATTTGGGTGTTTGGTCATGACTGGTTTTTAGGGGGCGACTTCGTCGTTTCCCCCAGGCTGCCAGCCAGCCAGGTGAGCTGAAAGAAAGAAAGGTACATCTTACAACTATGAGTTATATGGCCGCAGCACCCAGGTTGCCCCAGTTACCACGGCCATGTATGCCCGACACATTGTGCTGCCAGCCTGGGCATGTCAATCATTGGCTAGTCCAATGTTGATTATTTGCACCGCAGGACGTGGTCAGACACATGGTCGGACACCTATTCTTCGATAGTGAGTCTACTCACTTAATAATTAAGAATAAACATTCCTATGAGAGTGGGGAATTTGTGTGTTGGTGTATTCATTAGGGCCCCGCTGGGCCAAAAAATAATTAGGGCCCCGATGGGCCAAAAAATTCATTAGGGCCCCGCTGGGCCAAAAGCATGTGTGTCGCCGGATTCGCTTGGGCGGGGGGGGGGGGATTTTATTCAGTCACAATGTGCTGCCAGCCTGAGCATGTCAATCATTGGCTAGTCCAATGTTGCATATTTGCACTCCAGGACGTGGTCAGGCACATGTTTAGAATTTTATTACTTAATGCTAATATTAGGACTTAAAGTTATGTCTTAATAAATTAAAATGCTTAATACTAAGTCTGGAGCTGCCAGAAATACGAGTGTAAAAACTGCGCGATTCTTAAGCAGAATTTTCTCGCCAGTCCGCAACCACAGAGTTGGGTTCGGGCCTCGGTCTCTAAAGTAGCAGGAAAGGTTTGCCTTGAGCCTTGGCCGAGGACGGACGTACGGAGAGGAGCTCCGCGCCTAAAGCTGTGTGTAGCACTTCACAGTGCTACCCAGTGTTTTCCTGAAAGGTAGCCTGTGCACCCAGAGTGCGCAGGCAGGTAGAGTGTAACGGTACCAGGTAAAGGTAGTATTAACGACCAACGAGCTCTGAGACACCCGGGGAGTTAGATCCCCTTCAGCCTAGCCTGAACCCGGCTAACTTAGCCCCGGGGGACGGTCAGTGGGTGCTCACGAGTGTGAGGCTGACGCGACTTAAAGACATAATGACAGAGATGGACGACTCAATGCCCTCCCCTCAGGAGGACGCAACCGATGGCGACTGGCAGACAGTCGCCACGAAAAAGGCGAAGAGGTCGCACCACGAGATGGCGGCCTCTTCCTCAACCGAGCAGGCGGGCCCCGCCCCCCCCAACCAACAGCCACCTGCGGCAGCGCCCAAGGCCCATCGCGTCAAGCCACTCTTCGTGTTCCTTGACCAGGGGCACCAGTACCCGCGAGTGTACCATACACTCAAGAATGCCCTCACCGAGCGCTTCACATGCACAAACCGCGGGAAGGACGAAATAATGGACCACACCGCCACCATCGCGGACTACACGCGCGCAGTTAAGGCCCTTCAGGCCATTGGTGCGCAGCACTCGGTACTTCTGCAACAGCACGAAGTACCGAAAAAATTCGTACTGCGCGGCGTACACCGTCACACACCAACGGACTTCCTACAAGAGGAGTTCGCCGCACTGAACCTGCCCGTCCAGAACCACTGGTTCCTGGAGAACAGGCGGAGACGGGAGAAGTGCGACGCCCTCGTCATTGAGGTGCCGCAGTCGTGCGACTCAGCGACCATTCAGGCTCTGCGCGAATTCGCTGGAATGCGGATTCGCGTGGACGACTACAGGCGACCGAAGGGCCCTGCGCAGTGCAGCAACTGCCAACGTTTCAACCACGTGGGCAAAGGCTGCAGTGCAGCACCAGTCTGCAGGTGGTGCAGTGGCTCGCACTGCGCCACCGAATGCCCGCACGGGGGCCAGCAGGAGCACAAAAAGTGTGCTCACTGCGAGGAACCGCACTGCGCCAATTTCAAGGGGTGCAGTGCGTACAAGAAGGAGACACGGAGGCACCTTCCCCCCCAAGAACGAAAGAAGCGGGAGCTACAATCCCGCCGCGACATGCGCGACAACACGCGCGCCACCAACCAGCCCCAGCCTCAACAGCAGACACCACAGGGACATCACGCCCCCCCAAGACACAACCCCTGGGGCCCACCGCCGCCGTGCTTCGGCGACTACCTGGCGCAGGCCAGCGGGAGCCGGTATGCGCCCCTGCAGCAGCACTGGGAGCCCAGCCACAATGAGCTGGACTACCCAGTCCTTGCAAACAACCCGTGGCAGAAGAAGAAGGGGTTCAAGAAGAACCCCACCGGCCACAAAAATGGCCAAGGAAAGCCCCCGCGCCCCGCCCAGGACAGGCCCCGACAGCCCGCCCAGGACAAGCTGACAGCCACCAAGCCAGCTCCCACACCGGCGAAGAGAACGCCAGCCCCCGCCCAGCCGCAGGCCGCACCCGTGGCAGCAATGGCAGTCGATGCAGCACCAGAGCTGCCAACTGCCCAGCAGACTCCGTCCACCAGCGCCCAGGCACCGCAGCTTGCGGACATCCAGGCGGTCATCCGCTCCCACGAGGCCATCATAGGCAACGCCCAACTGCAGAGTGCCATCGGCCCTCTGTGCCAGCTTCTAGTCATCTGGCTAGACACGTCCAAATCCATGGCAGACAAAATACGTGCCACCATGGATTGCGTGTGTGCGCTTGCTGGGGTCGTTGTCGATGACCTACAATAATTCGGCACCGAATTGCAGCACACACGCAGCCACTAGTCTTAAGTTACATTCCCTCCTCTTCTGGAATGCACGCGGCATTAAAAATAAACTACCGGAATTTATCAACCACCTGGATAAACATAAAATAAAAATAGCTGCGATAAACGAAACGCATCTGACTCCGACAGACAGGCTGACAATATTAAATTATGTCATTTATAGGCGCGATCGAGACGCACGAGGCGGTGGAGTAGCCCTTGCTGTACACACTAGTGTACAACACACTGCCTGCCAGCTCCCTGATTTCCAACAACTGGAGGCTATAGGAATTAATTTAAATATAAATCGGCAACAAATTAAATTAATTGCAATGTACGCCCCACCAGGCAGGTCCCTCAGCGAGGCAGACCTGGATACTTTATATGGAGCGGCCCCGAGCTTCCTTGCTGTAGGCGATATCAATGCCAAACACATAGAGTGGAACTGCAGGCGCGCTACAGCGAACGGCAGACTACTCTACACTCACCAACTCAACAAAAACTATACAGTACATGCTCCCTCAGAGCCCACACATGACTCTGGTCGACTGAACGACATGCCTGATATTTTAGATATCGCCCTGAACAAACGTGTCAACACGGGATTCGAACTCGAGGTTGTACACGACATGTCATCGGATCATTTCCCTGTTCATTTAAAATTTGATGACGCAAATATAGACTCCAACCAGCCACGAAAAATCAGGGACTATAAAAACGCGGACTGGCAACAATTTAAAAACTATTTAACAGTAAATCTCCCCGACGCGGCCGAAATAACTATTGAAAACAGCGACAATTTAAATTCCGCGATATTAGACCTAACAGAAAAAATCCAGGATGGTATTAGCCAGTGCATCCCAGAAAAGGAGGTTAGGTTAGCACACGACGAGCTGCCAGAATACATCCGCAGCTTGATTTCACAAAAAAATCGACTGCGGCGTGAATACACACGGCGTCGTACACAAGAGACGAAACGCCGAATAAATGAACTACAAACAATCATTTCAGACGAAATCTCACTCTGGCGAGGCAGCCAGTGGGAAACTAAAATCGCGCGACTCGACACCCAGGACGGAAGTGCCTGGACAATGACGAAGCGGATTTTAAATAAATCGGAAAAAATCCCGCCCCTTGAAACAAACAATGGTGTAGTTTTTCAGCCCTGTGATAAGGCACAAGCTTTCGCTGACACACTGGAAGCAGCTTTCCAGCCCAACATGCAGCCCTGCGATAGGATATTCACGGCGCAAATTTACCGCGAACTACGTGTTAAATTGCGACTGCCCACAACCTCTGAGCCTTTACTTACACAGGCGCAAGAAATAAAGCGTGCTATCAAGAAAATGAAGCCGCGAAAAGCTCCCGGGAATGACGGCATACAGGCTGTTGTCCTCAAACAACTCCCGAACGAAACACTCGAATATCTAGCTGAGTGCATAAATGCAATGTTTCGGTTAAATATTTTCCCCTCACAGTGGAAAGAGGCTAGAGTTATAGTCTTTCACAAGCCAGGTAAAAATAAAACACTGCCACAGAATTACAGACCTATCAGTCTGCTAAGTACTGTGTCTAAAGTCGTGGAGAGTATTATACTACACAGACTTAATGTACACATACACGAGAATAACATACTGCCGGATGAACAGTTCGGCTTTCGCAGTACACACTCGACAGTACATCAGCTCGTGCGCCTGACAGAAGAAATCACAAGCGCATTTAATGTACAGGATTATGTAGTCGCTACGTTTATAGATGTAGAGAAAGCCTTCGACAGAGTATTTCATGCGGGGCTAATCTACAAACTATACCAAACAGGATTTCCAGACTGTTATATTAAACTAGTCGCGTCCTATTTAGCAGACAGAACCTTTAGAGTATCTACTGAAGGAGCTCTGTCAGACATAAAACAAATAAGAGCAGGTGTACCACAGGGAAGCATCTTAGGCCCTGTACTCTTTAATATATATGTCAGTGACATGCCACGCCCCGCACACCGACTAGTAAAGCTGGGCTGCTATGCAGATGACACAGTGCTGTATAGCAGGTCCCACAACCTCCAGCTAGCTACCAACAGACTGCAAGTCGCGCTCACTGAGTTCGAACAATGGTGCACGACTTGGCGTATAAAAGTAAATACAACGAAATCAGAGGCCATTGTATTTACTCGTAAAAATCTCCCGCCTGTAGAACGCAGGCCGCAAATACGTTTGTTTGACGAACAAATACCGCATAAGGAGGTAGTGAAATATCTAGGTGTTCACATGGATAGAAAACTACTCTGGCGCAATCACATTGACACTAGGCGAGCGCAAGCGCAGGCTAGGATCAGTGCACTATACCCAGTAATGAGTAGACGATGCGGCAGCAAGGTTAAAACCGGCCTACTGCTGTACAATGCTCTAATACGGCCAATAATTACATATGCAGCCCCAGTCTGGGCAACAGCTGCCCCCTCACACCTAATAAAACTGCAGAGGATTCAGAATAGGTGCATTCGAATCGCCACAGACGCCCCACGATACTGCCCTGTAGAAGCATTGCATCGTGAAACCGAGTCAGAGACTTTGCAAGACTTTTATACTCGTACAACACAAACTTTTTACGATAAATGCGTAAATAGTTTAAATCCGCATATTTCCTCACTCGGAAATTATGATCCCGACGAAACACAAAAATACAAACGCCCGAAATCCATCCTGGCGCATCGACCACCGTAGTGGCCCGTGATTGGCTGGAGGCTCCGGCCAATCACAGCGCACCTGCGCTCAGCCGAGGCCCGACCCCAACTCTGTGGTTGCGGACTGGCGAGAAAATTCTGCTTAAGAATCGCGCAGTTTTACACTCGTATTTCTGGCAGCTCCAGACTTAGTATTAAGTATTTTAATTTCTTAAGACATAACTTTAAGTCCTAATATTAGCATTAAGTAATAAATTCTAAACATGTGCCTGACCACGTCCTGGAGTGCAAATATGCAACATTGGACTAGCCAATGATTGACATGCTCAGGCTGGCAGCACATTGTGACTGAATTAAATCCCCCCCCCCCCTGCCCATGCGAATCCGGCGACACACATGCTTTTGGCCCAGCGGGGCCCTAATGAATGAATTTTTGGCCCATCGGGGCCCTAATTATTTTTTGGCCCAGCGGGGCCCTAATGAATACACCAACACACAAATTCCCCACTCTCATAGGAATGTTTATTTTTAATTAATAAGTGAGTAGACTCACTATCGAAGAATAGGTGTCCGACCATGTGTCTGACCACGTCCTGCGGTGCAAATAATCAACATTGGACTAGCCAATGATTGACATGCCCAGGCTGGCAGCGCAATGTGTCGGGCATACATGGCCGTGGTAACTGGGGCAACCTGGGTGCCGCGGCCATATAACTCATAGTTGTAAGATGTACCTTTCTTTCTTTCAGCTCACCTGGCTGGCTGGCAGCCTGGGGGAAACGACGAAGTCGCCCCCTAAAAACCAGTCATGACCAAACACCCAAATGCGGACAAAAATGTCCAAGTGCCCGCCCTTGCTTAGTAGATTTTTTCTACTCTTCCAACTCTTCTTCCTGAGCCATCCTTCTATTCCCGTAGCCAACCCGCATGTAATTAATGCATGAAATTTTGCATCCCGCATGTAAGTGCCCAGGGTTTTCCCTGTGTCTATGCAGGTTTTACCTGGGCCCAACTTATCTAGTTTTAGTCTAGAATAGTCAGTGAGGGGAGTTAGTCATGGCGCCAATCGCTGCCATGGCTGGCCAATCCCCCTCCTAGCACACGATGCATGTTCCCTTTTCTGCATGGTACCCCCTGCATGATTAGAGCGTATAGGCTTCGGCCTGAGACGCACTTAGAGTCTCTCCCTAACCCGGACCCCTCCCAAACACACTTAGTTTTAACTTAGGTTAGGAAAAAAAAAAAAAAAAAAAAAAAAAAAAAAAAAAAAAAAAAAAAAGTAGCAGAGTGCGCAGGCAGGTAGAGTGTAACGGTACCAGGTAAAGGTAGTATTAACGACCAACGAGCTCTGAGACACCCGGGGAGTTAGATCCCCTTCAGCCTAGCCTGAACCCGGCTAACTTAGCCCCGGGGGACGGTCAGTGGGTGCTCACGAGTGTGAGGCTGACGCGACTTAAAGACATAATGACAGAGATGGACGACTCAATGCCCTCCCCTCAGGAGGACGCAACCGATGGCGACTGGCAGACAGTCGCCACGAAAAAGGCGAAGAGGTCGCACCACGAGATGGCGGCCTCTTCCTCAACCGAGCAGGCGGGCCCCGCCCCCCCCAACCAACAGCCACCTGCGGCAGCGCCCAAGGCCCATCGCGTCAAGCCACTCTTCGTGTTCCTTGACCAGGGGCACCAGTACCCGCGAGTGTACCATACACTCAAGAATGCCCTCACCGAGCGCTTCACATGCACAAACCGCGGGAAGGACGAAATAATGGTCCACACCGCCACCATCGCGGACTACACGCGCGCAGTTAAGGCCCTTCAGGCCATTGGTGCGCAGCACTCGGTACTTCTGCAACAGCACGAAGTACCGAAAAAATTCGTACTGCGCGGCGTACACCGTCACACACCAACGGACTTCCTACAAGAGGAGTTCGCCGCACTGAACCTGCCCGTCCAGAACCACTGGTTCCTGGAGAACAGGCGGAGACGGGAGAAGTGCGACGCCCTCGTCATTGAGGTGCCGCAGTCGTGCGACTCAGCGACCATTCAGGCTCTGCGCGAATTCGCTGGAATGCGGATTCGCGTGGACGACTACAGGCGACCGAAGGGCCCTGCGCAGTGCAGCAACTGCCAACGTTTCAACCACGTGGGCAAAGGCTGCAGTGCAGCACCAGTCTGCAGGTGGTGCAGTGGCTCGCACTGCGCCACCGAATGCCCGCACGGGGGCCAGCAGGAGCACAAAAAGTGTGCTCACTGCGAGGAACCGCACTGCGCCAATTTCAAGGGGTGCAGTGCGTACAAGAAGGAGACACGGAGGCACCTTCCCCCCCAAGAACGAAAGAAGCGGGAGCTACAATCCCGCCGCGACATGCGCGACAACACGCGCGCCACCAACCAGCCCCAGCCTCAACAGCAGACACCACAGGGACATCACGCCCCCCCAAGACACAACCCCTGGGGCCCACCGCCGCCGTGCTTCGGCGACTACCTGGCGCAGGCCAGCGGGAGCCGGTATGCGCCCCTGCAGCAGCACTGGGAGCCCAGCCACAATGAGCTGGACTACCCAGTCCTTGCAAACAACCCGTGGCAGAAGAAGAAGGGGTTCAAGAAGAACCCCACCGGCCACAAAAATGGCCAAGGAAAGCCCCCGCGCCCCGCCCAGGACAGGCCCCGACAGCCCGCCCAGGACAAGCTGACAGCCACCAAGCCAGCTCCCACACCGGCGAAGAGAACGCCAGCCCCCGCCCAGCCGCAGGCCGCACCCGTGGCAGCAATGGCAGTCGATGCAGCACCAGAGCTGCCAACTGCCCAGCAGACTCCGTCCACCAGCGCCCAGGCACCGCAGCTTGCGGACATCCAGGCGGTCATCCGCTCCCACGAGGCCATCATAGGCAACGCCCAACTGCAGAGTGCCATCGGCCCTCTGTGCCAGCTTCTAGTCATCTGGCTAGACACGTCCAAATCCATGGCAGACAAAATACGTGCCACCATGGATTGCGTGTGTGCGCTTGCTGGGGTCGTTGTCGATGACCTACAATAATTCGGCACCGAATTGCAGCACACACGCAGCCACTAGTCTTAAGTTACATTCCCTCCTCTTCTGGAATGCACGCGGCATTAAAAATAAACTACCGGAATTTATCAACCACCTGGATAAACATAAAATAAAAATAGCTGCGATAAACGAAACGCATCTGACTCCGACAGACAGGCTGACAATATTAAATTATGTCATTTATAGGCGCGATCGAGACGCACGAGGCGGTGGAGTAGCCCTTGCTGTACACACTAGTGTACAACACACTGCCTGCCAGCTCCCTGATTTCCAACAACTGGAGGCTATAGGAATTAATTTAAATATAAATCGGCAACAAATTAAATTAATTGCAATGTACGCCCCACCAGGCAGGTCCCTCAGCGAGGCAGACCTGGATACTTTATATGGAGCGGCCCCGAGCTTCCTTGCTGTAGGCGATATCAATGCCAAACACATAGAGTGGAACTGCAGGCGCGCTACAGCGAACGGCAGACTACTCTACACTCACCAACTCAACAAAAACTATACAGTACATGCTCCCTCAGAGCCCACACATGACTCTGGTCGACTGAACGACATGCCTGATATTTTAGATATCGCCCTGAACAAATGTGTCAACACGGGATTCGAACTCGAGGTTGTACACGACATGTCATCGGATCATTTCCCTGTTCATTTAAAATTTGATGACGCAAATATAGACTCCAACCAGCCACGAAAAATCAGGGACTATAAAAACGCGGACTGGCAACAATTTAAAAACTATTTAACAGTAAATCTCCCCGACGCGGCCGAAATAACTATTGAAAACAGCGACAATTTAAATTCCGCGATATTAGACCTAACAGAAAAAATCCAGGATGGTATTAGCCAGTGCATCCCAGAAAAGGAGGTTAGGTTAGCACACGACGAGCTGCCAGAATACATCCGCAGCTTGATTTCACAAAAAAATCGACTGCGGCGTGAATACACACGGCGTCGTACACAAGAGACGAAACGCCGAATAAATGAACTACAAACAATCATTTCAGACGAAATCTCACTCTGGCGAGGCAGCCAGTGGGAAACTAAAATCGCGCGACTCGACACCCAGGACGGAAGTGCCTGGACAATGACGAAGCGGATTTTAAATAAATCGGAAAAAATCCCGCCCCTTGAAACAAACAATGGTGTAGTTTTTCAGCCCTGTGATAAGGCACAAGCTTTCGCTGACACACTGGAAGCAGCTTTCCAGCCCAACATGCAGCCCTGCGATAAGATATTCACGGCGCAAATTTACCGCGAACTACGTGTTAAATTGCGACTGCCCACAACCTCTGAGCCTTTACTTACACAGGCGCAAGAAATAAAGCGTGCTATCAAGAAAATGAAGCCGCGAAAAGCTCCCGGGAATGACGGCATACAGGCTGTTGTCCTCAAACAACTCCCGAACGAAACACTCGAATATCTAGCTGAGTGCATAAATGCAATGTTTCGGTTAAATATTTTCCCCTCACAGTGGAAAGAGGCTAGAGTTATAGTCTTTCACAAGCCAGGTAAAAATAAAACACTGCCACAGAATTACAGACCTATCAGTCTGCTAAGTACTGTGTCTAAAGTCGTGGAGAGTATTATACTACACAGACTTAATGTACACATACACGAGAATAACATACTGCCGGATGAACAGTTCGGCTTTCGCAGTACACACTCGACAGTACATCAGCTCGTGCGCCTGACAGAAGAAATCACAAGCGCATTTAATGTACAGGATTATGTAGTCGCTACGTTTATAGATGTAGAGAAAGCCTTCGACAGAGTATTTCATGCGGGGCTAATCTACAAACTATACCAAACAGGATTTCCAGACTGTTATATTAAACTAGTCGCGTCCTATTTAGCAGACAGAACCTTTAGAGTATCTACTGAAGGAGCTCTGTCAGACATAAAACAAATAAGAGCAGGTGTACCACAGGGAAGCATCTTAGGCCCTGTACTCTTTAATATATATGTCAGTGACATGCCACGCCCCGCACACCGACTAGTAAAGCTGGGCTGCTATGCAGATGACACAGTGCTGTATAGCAGGTCCCACAACCTCCAGCTAGCTACCAACAGACTGCAAGTCGCGCTCACTGAGTTCGAACAATGGTGCACGACTTGGCGTATAAAAGTAAATACAACGAAATCAGAGGCCATTGTATTTACTCGTAAAAATCTCCCGCCTGTAGAACGCAGGCCGCAAATACGTTTGTTTGACGAACAAATACCGCATAAGGAGGTAGTGAAATATCTAGGTGTTCACATGGATAGAAAACTACTCTGGCGCAATCACATTGACACTAGGCGAGCGCAAGCGCAGGCTAGGATCAGTGCACTATACCCAGTAATGAGTAGACGATGCGGCAGCAAGGTTAAAACCGGCCTACTGCTGTACAATGCTCTAATACGGCCAATAATTACATATGCAGCCCCAGTCTGGGCAACAGCTGCCCCCTCACACCTAATAAAACTGCAGAGGATTCAGAATAGGTGCATTCGAATCGCCACAGACGCCCCACGATACTGCCCTGTAGAAGCATTGCATCGTGAAACCGAGTCAGAGACTTTGCAAGACTTTTATACTCGTACAACACAAACTTTTTACGATAAATGCGTAAATAGTTTAAATCCGCATATTTCCTCACTCGGAAATTATGATCCCGACGAAACACAAAAATACAAACGCCCGAAATCCATCCTGGCGCATCGACCACCGTAGTGGCCCGTGATTGGCTGGAGGCTCCGGCCAATCACAGCGCACCTGCGCTCAGCCGAGGCCCGACCCCAACTCTGTGGTTGCGGACTGGCGAGAAAATTCTGCTTAAGAATCGCGCAGTTTTACACTCGTATTTCTGGCAGCTCCAGACTTAGTATTAAGTATTTTAATTTCTTAAGACATAACTTTAAGTCCTAATATTAGCATTAAGTAATAAATTCTAAACATGTGCCTGACCACGTCCTGGAGTGCAAATATGCAACATTGGACTAGCCAATGATTGACATGCTCAGGCTGGCAGCACATTGTGACTGAATTAAATCCCCCCCCCCCTGCCCATGCGAATCCGGCGACACACATGCTTTTGGCCCAGCGGGGCCCTAATGAATGAATTTTTGGCCCATCGGGGCCCTAATTATTTTTTGGCCCAGCGGGGCCCTAATGAATACACCAACACACAAATTCCCCACTCTCATAGGAATGTTTATTTTTAATTAATAAGTGAGTAGACTCACTATCGAAGAATAGGTGTCCGACCATGTGTCTGACCACGTCCTGCGGTGCAAATAATCAACATTGGACTAGCCAATGATTGACATGCCCAGGCTGGCAGCGCAATGTGTCGGGCATACATGGCCGTGGTAACTGGGGCAACCTGGGTGCCGCGGCCATATAACTCATAGTTGTAAGATGTACCTTTCTTTCTTTCAGCTCACCTGGCTGGCTGGCAGCCTGGGGGAAACGACGAAGTCGCCCCCTAAAAACCAGTCATGACCAAACACCCAAATGCGGACAAAAATGTCCAAGTGCCCGCCCTTGCTTAGTAGATTTTTTCTACTCTTCCAACTCTTCTTCCTGAGCCATCCTTCTATTCCCGTAGCCAACCCGCATGTAATTAATGCATGAAATTTTGCATCCCGCATGTAAGTGCCCAGGGTTTTCCCTGTGTCTATGCAGGTTTTACCTGGGCCCAACTTATCTAGTTTTAGTCTAGAATAGTCAGTGAGGGGAGTTAGTCATGGCGCCAATCGCTGCCATGGCTGGCCAATCCCCCTCCTAGCACACGATGCATGTTCCCTTTTCTGCATGGTACCCCCTGCATGATTAGAGCGTATAGGCTTCGGCCTGAGACGCACTTAGAGTCTCTCCCTAACCCGGACCCCTCCCAAACACACTTAGTTTTAACTTAGGTTAGGAAAAAAAAAAAAAATCTAAAGTAGCAGAATGTATATTATTGAACAGACTTAAAACACACATACGAGAAAATAACATATTGCCTGACGAGCAATTCGGTTTTCGTAGTGCACACTCGACTGTACAACAGCTAGTCCGCCTAACGGAAGAAATAACTAGCGCATTTAATGTGCGGGATTATGTAGTAGCTACATTCCTGGACGTAGAAAAAGCCTTTGATCGAGTCTTTCACGCAGGTCTAATCTATAAAATGTATGAAACAGGCTTCCCTGACTGTTACATTAAATTAATAACATCTTACTTAGCCAATAGGACATTTAGAGTCACAACAGAAGGCTCTAAATCAGACATAAAACCTATAAATGCAGGCGTGCCACAAGGCAGCATTTTAGGCCCAGTTTTATTTAATATATACGTGAGCGACATGCCAAAACCTGCACACCGCCTTGTAAAATTAGGCTGTTATGCGGACGACACAGTCCTCTACAGCCGATCGCATAACCTACAATTAGCCACAAATAGGCTACAAACCGCACTGAGCTCCATGCAAGATTGGTGCACAAAATGGCGCATAAAAATAAACACTACAAAATCAGAAACTGTAATTTTCACGCGTAAAAATCTACCACCCCACGATCGCAGGCCTGAATTAAACCTGTTCGGCGACCAAATTCCCCATAAAGACGTTGCTAAATATTTAGGTGTTCAAATGGATCGCAAACTACTATACAGGACTCACATAGATTCGAAGAAGGGACAGGCACATGGCAGAATGTGTGCATTGTACCCAGTAATGAGTAGGCGCCTCGGAGGCACAGTTAAAAACGGACTGCTGCTCTATAACGCCCTCATCCGCCCAATAATTACATATGCAGCCCCTGTGTGGGCTATAGCAGCTAAATCACACCTTGCAAAACTACAGCGAATACAGAACAGATGCATTCCCATCGCTACAGACGCTCCCCGATACTGCCCAGTCGAGGCTCTCCATCGGGAAACGAACACAGAAACATTACATGATTTTTACGTCCGAACCACACAGACATTTTATGACAAATGTGCAACACACGAAAATCCACTTGTTTCATCACTAGGACAATATGATCCAGATGAAATAATTAAATTTAAGCGACCGAAAATGGTACTTGCGCACCGACCACCGTAGAGCGCTGTGATTGGCCGGACCCTCCAGCCAATCACAGCGCGCGTGCGCCCAGAGTCCGGACCCGACCAAATGGTTGCGGACTGTTCAGAGAATTCCGTCCAGCGCCGAGTGTGGCTATACTGTAATGGGTGGCCATGCCGCTGGGCACAATACACGAGCCTGCTGGCAGCTCAAACACTTACATCAAGCTCTCACACAGCCCGTACAACACCGTTAGAAATAAAGCGTAGGAGTTGTTGTTAGGGATCCGCGATGAAGGAGTGGGCAATTTCTCTAACCGACCGACTGCCTTTTGCTGGCGACAGGCGATCTGAAGCTATGTCCTCTCCAGAGTGTGTCCCGACACATCAACTTGCGGGTAACACAATACAAATTAATTACTCGTAGCTTCATAGCGTAGATGTTGCGGCTAGGGTCTTGCAATGACGGATCAGGTAATTTCTCTAACTGACCGACTGCCATCTTGGCGACAGGCGACCTGAAGCTATGCCTGTTCCGGAGTACGACCCAGTGCCAATACTCGCGGTTAATTAATGCAATGAAAAACACCGTGCGTACACAACATATCACTCTTCTTTTATTTTAGGTACGCGAGCTGACTGGCAGCTTGGTGGGAACAACAACATGTTGCCCCTAAAGACCAGTGCCCACCAAAACAAATGCGGACAAAAGGTCCAAGCTCCCAAATTGCAGTAGAATTTTTCTATCTGCCCAACTCTTCTTCCAGGACCATCCTTCTTTCCTGTACTCAACCTGCCTGCTAATAATGCATGATATTTTGCATCCCGCATGAAAGTGCCCAGGGTTTTCCCTGTGTCTATGCAGGTTTTACCTGGGCCCAACTTATCTAGTAATTAGTCTAGAATTAAGATAGGGGAGTTAGCCATGGCGCCAATTGCTGCCATGGTTGGCCAATCCCCGAACAAAGCACACGATGCATGCCTCCCTTTCTGCATGGCTTAAACCCAGCATGATTAGGCGTAAGGGCTTCGGCCTGGGACGCACCTAGAGTCTTCCCTAACCCAGACCCCTCCCAAACAAAATACACTTAGTTTTAGTTAGGTTAGGAAAAAAAAATAAAAAAAAATTAGCGCAGGTGCGCTGTGATTGGCCGGAGCCTCCAGCCAATCACGGGCCACTACGGTGGTCGATGCGCCAGGATGGATTTCGGGCGTTTGTATTTTTGTGTTTCGTCGGGATCATAATTTCCGAGTGAGGAAATATGCGGATTTAAACTATTTACGCATTTATTGTAAAAAGTTTGTGTTGTACGAGTGTAAAAGTCTTGCAAAGTCTCTGACTCGGTTTCACGATGCAATGCTTCTACAGGGCAGTATCGTGGGGCGTCTGTGGCGATTCGAATGCACCTATTCTGAATCCTCTGCAGTTTTATTAGGTGTGTGGGGGCAGCTGTTGCCCAGACTGGGGCTGCATATGTAATTATTGGGCGTATTAGAGCATTGTACAGCAGTAGGCCGGTTTTAACCTTGCTGCCGCATCGTCTACTCATTACTGGGTATAGTGCACTGATCCTAGCCTGCGCTTGCGCTCGCCTAGTGTCAATGTGATTGCGCCAGAGTAGTTTTCTATCCATGTGAACACCTAGATATTTCACTACATCCTTATGCGGTATTTGTTCGTCAAACAAACGTATTTGCGGCCTGCGTTCTACAGGCGGGAGATTTTTACGAGTAAATACAATAGCCTCTGATTTCGTTGTATTTACTTTTATACGCCAAGTCGTGCACCATTGTTCGAACTCAGTGAGCGCGACTTGCAGTCTGTTGGTAGCTAGCTGGAGGTTGTGGGACCTGCTATACAGCACTGTGTCATCTGCATAACAGCCCAGCTTTACTAGTCGGTGTGCGGGGCGTGGCATGTCACTGACATATATATTAAAGAGTACAGGGCCTAAGATGCTTCCCTGTGGTACACCTGCTCTTATTTGTTTTATGTCTGACAGAGCTCCTTCAGTAGATACTCTAAAGGTTCTGTCTGCTAAATAGGACGCGACTAGTTTAATATAACAGTCTGGAAATCCTGTTTGGTAGAGTTTGTAGATTAGCCCCGCATGAAATACTCTGTCGAAGGCTTTTTCTACGTCTATAAACGTAGCGACTACATAATCCTGTACATTAAATGCGCTTGTGATTTCTTCTGTCAGGCGCACGAGCTGATGTACTGTCGAGTGTGTACTGCGAAAGCCGAACTGTTCATCTGGCAGTATGTTATTCTCGTGGATGTGTACATTAAGTCTGTGTAGTATAATACTCTCCACGACTTTAGACACAGTACTTAGCAGACTGATAGGTCTGTAATTCTGTGGCAGTGTTTTATTTTTACCTGGCTTGTGAAAGACTATAACTCTAGCCTCTTTCCACTGTGAGGGAAAAATATTTAACCGAAACATTGCATTTATGCACTCGGCTAGATATTCGAGTGTTTCGTTCGGGAGTTGTTTGAGAACAACAGCCTGTATGCCGTCATTCCCGGGAGCTTTTCGCGGCTTCATTTTCTTGATAGCACGCTTTATTTCTTGCGCCTGTGTAAGTAAAGGCTCAGAGGTTGTGGGCAGTCGCAATTTAACACGGAGTTCGCGGTAAATTTGCGCCGTGAATATCCTATCGCAGGGCTGCATGTTGGGCTGGAAAGCTGCTTCCAGTGTGTCGGCGAAAGCTTGTGCCTTATCACAGGGCTGAAAAACTACACCATTGTTTGTTTCAAGGGGCGGGATTTTTTCCGATTTTTTTAAAATCCGCTTCGTCATTGTCCAGGCACTTCCGTCCTGGGTGTCAAGTCGCGCGATTTTAGTTTCCCACTGGCTGCCTCGCCAGAGTGAGATTTCGTCTGAAATGATTGTTTGTAGTTCATTTATTCGGCGTTTCGTCTCTTGTGTACGACGCCGTGTGTATTCACGCCGCAGTCGATTTTTTTGTGAAATCAAGCTGCGGATGTATTCTGGCAGCTCGTCGTGTGCTAACCTAACCTCCTTTTCTGGGATGCACTGGCTAATACCATCCTGGATTTTTTCTGTTAGGTCTAATATCGCGGAATTTAAATTATCGCTGTTTTCAATAGTTATTTCGGCCGCGTCGGGGAGATTTACTGTTAAATAGTTTTTAAATTGTTGCCAGTCCGCCTTTTTATAGTCCCTGATTTTTCGTGGCTGGTTGGAGTCTATATTTGCATCATCAAATTTTAAATGAACAGGGAAATGATCCGATGACATGTCGTGTACAACCTCGAGTTCGAATCCCGTGTTGACACGTTTGTTCAGGGCGATATCTAAAATATCAGGCATTTCGTTCAGTCGACCAGAGTCGTGTGTGGGCTCTGAGGGAGCATGTACAGTGTAGTTTTTGTTGAGTTGGTGAGTGTAGAGTAGTCTGCCGTTCGCTGTAGCGCGCCTGCAGTTCCACTCTATGTGTTTGGCATTTATATCGCCTACAGCAAGGAAGCTCGGGGCCGCTCCATATAAAGTATCCAGGTCTGCCTCGCTGAGGGACCTGCCTGGTGGGGCGTACATTGCAATTAATTTAATTTGTTGCCGATTTATGTTTAAATTTATTCCTATAGCCTCCAGTTGTTGGAAATCAGGGAGCTGGCAGGCAGTGTGTTGTACACTAGTGTGTACAGCAAGGGCTACTCCACCGCCTCGTGCGTCTCGATCGCGCCTATAAATGACATAATTTAATATTGTCAGCCTGTCTGTCGGAGTCAGATGCGTTTCGTTTATCGCAGCTATTTTTATTTTATATTTATCCAGGTGGTTGATAAATTCCGGTAGTTTATTTTTAATGCCGCGTGCATTCCAGAAGAGGAGGGAATGTAACTTAAGACTAGTGGCTGCGTGTGTGCTGCAATTCGGTGCCGAATTATTGTAGGTCATCGACAACGACCCCAGCAAGCGCACACACGCAATCCATGGTGGCACGTATTTTGTCGGCCATGGATTTGGACGTGTCTAGCCAGATGACTAGAAGCTGGCACAGAGGGCCGATGGCACTCTGCAGTTGGGCGTTGCCTATGATGGCCTCGTGGGAGTGGATGACCGCCTGGATGTCCGCGAGCTGCGGTGCCTGGGCGCTGGTGGACGGAGTCTGCTGGGCAGTTGGCAGCTCTGGTGCTGCATCGACTGCCATTGCTGCCACGGGTGCGGCCTGCGGCTGGGTGGGGGCTGGCGTTCTCTTCGCCGGTGTGGGAGCTGGCTTGGTGGCTGCCAGCTTGTCCTGGGCGGGCTGTCGGTGCCTGTCCTGGGCGGGGCGCGGGGGCTTTCCTTGGCCATTTTTGTGGCCCGTGGGGTTCTTCTTGAACCCCTTCTTCCTCTGCCACGGGTTGTTGGCAAGCACTGGGTAGTCCAGCTCATTGTGGCTGGGCTCCCAGTGCTGCTGCAGGGGCGCAAACCGGCTCCCACTGGCCTGCGCCAGGTAGTCGCCGAAGCACGGCGGCGGTGGGCCCCAGGGGTTGTGTCTTGGGGGGGCGTGATGTCCCTGCGGTGTCTGCTGTTGAGGCTGGGGCTGGTTGGTGGCGCGCGTGTTGTCGCGCATGTCGCGGCGGGACTGTAGCTCCCGCTTCTTTCGTTCTTGGGGGGGAAGGTGCCTCCGTGTCTCCTTCTTGTACGCACTGCACCCCTTGAAATTGGCGCAGTGCGGTTCCTCGCAGTGAGCACACTTTTTGTGCTCCTGCTGGCCCCCGTGCGGGCATTCGGTGGCGCAGTGCGGGCCACTGCACCACCTGCAGACTGGTGCTGCACTGCAGCCTTTGCCCACGTGGTTAAAACGTTGGCAGTTGCTGCACTGCGCAGGGCCCTTCGGTCGCCTGTAGTGGTCCACGCGAATCCGCATTCCAGCGAATTCGCGCAGAGCCTGAATGGTCGCTGAGTCGCACGACTGCGGCACCTCAATGACGAGGGCGTCGCACTTCTCCCGTCTCCGCCTGTTCTCCAGGAACCAGTGGTTCTGGACGGGCAGGTTCAGTGCGGCGAACTCCTCTTGTAGGAAGTCCGTTGGTGTGTGACGGTGTACGCCGCGCAGTACGAATTTTTTCGGTACTTCGTGCTGTTGCAGAAGCACCGAATGCTGCGCACCAATGGCCTGAAGGGCCTTAACTGCGCGCGTGTAGTCCGCGATGGTGGCGGTGTGGACCATGATTTCGTCCTTCCCGCGGTTTGTGCATGCGAAGCGCTCGGTGAGGGCATTCTTGAGTGTATGGTACACTCGCGGGTACTGGTGCCCCTGGTCAAGGAACACGTAGAGTGGCTTGACGCGAGGGGCCTTGGGCGCTGCCGCAGGTGGCTGTTGGTTGGGGGGGGGCGGGGCCCGCCTGCTCGGTTGAGGAAGAGGCCGCCATCTCGTGGTGCGACCTCTTCGCCTTTTTCGTGGCGACTGTCTGCCAGTCGCCATCGGTTGCGTCCTCCTGAGGGGAGGGCATTCAGTCGTCCATCTCTGTCATTATGTCTTTAAGTCGCGTCAGCCTCACACTCGTGAGCACCCACTGACCGTCCCCCGGGGCTAAGTTAGCCGGGTTCAGGCTAGGCTGAAGGGGATCTAACTCCCCGGGTGTCTCAGAGCTCGTTGGTCGTAAATATTACCTTTACCTGGTACCGTTACACTCTACCTGCCTGCGCACTCTGGGTGCACAGGCTACCTTTCAGAAAAACACTGGGTAGCACTGTGAAGTGCTACACACAGCTTTAGGCGCGGAGCTCCTCTCCGTACGTCCGTCATCGGCCAAGGCTCAAGGCAAACTCTCTCTCATGTTAATTTCGATTTTTTTTTTTTTTTCCTAACCTAACTAAAACTAAGTGTATTTGGGAGGGGTCCGGGTTAGGGAGGGACCTAAGTGCGTCTCAGGCCGAAGCCTATACGCCTTAGTCATGCTGGGATTAGCCATGCAGGGAGAGGGTCGCATGCATCGTGTGCTAGGAGGGGATTGGCCAGCCATGGCAGCGATTGGCGCCATGACTAACTCCCCTCACTCTTAACTCTAGACTAAACTACTAGATAAGTTGGGCCCAGGTAAAACCTGCATAGACACAGGGAAAACCCTGGGCACTTTCATGCGGGATGCCAAATTTCATGCATTAATTTCAGGCAGGTTCAATACGGGAGAAAGAAGGATGGTTCAGGAAGAAGAGTTGGTCAGAGCAGAAAGAGTCTACCATGCGGGGTTTGGGCGCTTGGACTTAAATGTCCGCATTGTTTGTTGTTCTGCAGTTCTGGATCTTCTGACCAGGGACGCGAGCGCCCCTGGTGGTGGCTGGCCACACCGGGCCACCCACTCCGCCTCCAGTAGCACCTAAACTAAAAGTATAAAATTAGAACACCTTACTTACTAAACATACACAAACAGAACATATTTCACTATGTGTACGCTCTGCTAGTGCGGAGCGTAGGCTACATTATTTAAGATATCTTAAAGCTAATAACTTAATATGAATTAAACTATTATATTTTTGGTATTTTATTTGATTTTTATGTTTTTATTATTTTTAATTTTTCTCTCTTAGCCTAATATATTATATTACTTTATTTAGTATCTTAATATCTACGCACTTAAATATAGTGGTAGAACTGCCAACATATAAAGTCACAGGCGAATGGGAACAGAGCACTCGTATTGTTTTAAATATTCAAAATTTTAAGTAGTCATGCCCTGCAGCAGTGGTACCCATCGGAAAGCAGCATGCCACTCGTATCGGCAACCCCAGCTCGATCGGTGTTTATTTGCACTAACTATCCGGGCAAACACGTATCACAGGACACGACTTCTACCACTAATTTTAAATTATATCGTCGCGACGCACCACAGGCCTACCATGCCCGGCAGCAAGCAGCATGCCACTCGTATCGGCATCCCCAGCTCGATCGGTGTTTACTTTCACTGAATGCGAGGGCAGAGGGCAGGTTTAATGCAGTACGACACTCTTTGTCGCTACGTTTGGTAGCCTAACTATTTATTATTGTAATTAAGTATAAATTAACTTGAAGTTTCATTTTAATTCACGAGTAGTATTTTCATTGGCCGGACGAGTCGGCCAACCACAGCGCAGCTACGGGGGCCTGTGAGCCAGGATTGAAACCGGCATTTTATATTTCCGATGCAAATCCGGATCTTTGTCGCCAAGGGAGGAAATAAACGGATTTTCACTTAATTTACATTTATCATAGAATTTCTGAGTAGTCCTAACATAGTAGTCCTTTAATAATTCGAGTTTTAGCTCCCTATGCATGGCCCTGACGGGACAATACACAGGTGCTTCAGTCGCGATACGAATGCTCTTGTTCTGTATTCTCTGTAGCTTTTTCAGATGGGATTCTGCTGCTGTTGCCCACACTGGTGCCGCATAGGTAATAATGGGTTTAATTAGCGCGTTATATATGGTTAATCCGTTTTTAACTGAGCTACCTCGTCGTTGACTCATGACTGGATAGAGTGTCATTAATCTCGTGAATGCCGCCTTTCTTTTTGCTTCTATATGGTCACGCCATAGTAATTTACGATCCATATGTACGCCTAAATATTTTACTACGTTTTTGTGCGGTATTTCTGCATTGAATAGCGTTAATTGCGGCCTATTTTCTAGTGGCGGGAGATGTTTCCGCGTAAAAACAATGGCTTCGGACTTTGTAGGATTAACTTTAATTCGCCATTTCGTGCACCAATTTTCTAGTGAGTTTAACGCAGTTTGAAGCCTTTCTGTTGCAAGATTTAAGTTGCGTGACCTACTAAACAATACTGTATCGTCGGCGTATAGGCCGAACTGTACTAGGCGATGCTCAGGTTTAGGCATGTCGTGTATGTAAATGTTAAATAAAACGGGCCCCAGTATGCTACCTTGCGGAACGCCTGCTCTGATTCGTTTCTCGTCTGACAGTGCCCCCTATGTAGTGACTCTGAACGAGCAATTGGCTAAATACGAGGCTAATAATTTTATATAGCAGTCGGGGAAATCGGCTTGGTATAGTTTATAGATTAAGCCTGCGTGGAAGACTCTATCAAAAGCTTTCTCTATATCTAGAAACGTTGCTACATTATAGCTGTTCCATGTAAACGCTGTTACTATTTCTTCCGTCATGCGTACTAGTTGTTGCGTAGTGGAATGCGTGCTGCGAAATCCGAATTGTTCATTCGGCAATATGTTGCGTTCTTTAATATGAGTATTGAGTCGTTGCAAAATTATGTACTCAGCTACCTTTGACATTATACTTAGTAAGCTAATTGGCCGATAGTTTTGTGGCATTGTTTTATCTTTACCAGGCTTATGAAATACCATTACGTTGGCCTGTTTCCATTGTGAAGGGAAATATTGCAATTTAAACATGGCATTTATTAATTCAGCTAAGTACTCTAAAATTTCATCAGGCAGTTTCTTAAGGACAACTGTCTGTATGCCATCTATTCCCGGAGCTTTACGCGGTTTCATACGTTTAATAGCCTGCTTAACTTCCTGCGATTGAGTTAGATAAGGCTCTGAAGTTAAAGGCTGATTTAGTTTTATTCTTAATTCCCTATATATCATTGCATTAAATATTGGGTCGCAGGGCTCGATATTAGGTTTAAATGCTTCTTCTAATGTGTCCGCGAATGCCTGTGCTTTATCTATTGGTGTATAAGCGACTCCAGTATGGGTTTGTAATGGAGGAATTTTATCTGTCTTGTGGAGGAACCGCTTTGTCATACTCCAGGTGCTACCATCTTGCACCTGGAGCTGGGAGACTTTCGCCTCCCATTGGCTGTCCCTCCACAGAGTTATCTCATCGGAAATTATTCTTTGTAATTCATTAATACGCGCTTTAATGTCACGCTGTCTACGCCTAGTATGTTCGCGCCTTAGTCTACTTTTCTGTGATATTAAGTCCCTTATGTATGCCGGCAGCTCTCCCTGCTTAAACTTAACCTCCTTTACTGGGATGCACGAGTTTATTGCAGTTTGTATATTTACTGTGAGTTCTGTTACTGCTGTTTCAATACTTTCTTTAGTTTCTAGGTTGGCAGCATCGGCTGCGGGCACGTTATCTAATAGATGCGTCTGAAAGCCTCGCCAGTCAGCTTTTTTTATAGTCTTTGATTTTTCTCGGCGGATTGGTGTCAGTGTCCGCGTCATCGAATATTAAATGTACTGGGAAGTGGTCAGACGACAGTTCATGGACGACTCTGAGTTCGAATCCCGTTTGGACTCTCTTATTTAAAACGATATCTAGTATGTCGGGGGTTTGCCTTAGTGCTCCGCTATCGTGTGTGGGCTCTGAGGGAGCATAAACTTGATAATTTTTATTAGACTCATGCCGTTGCAGCAGGAAGCCATTGGCTGTGTTGCTCCGACAGTTCCAATCCTTATGCTTGGCATTAATATCGCCAACTGCTAAAAATGCAGGAGCTGAGCCATATAATATGTCCAGCTCATTCAAAGTGAGAGACCTACCCGGCCGTGCATACATGGAAATAAGTACTATGTGTTGGTTGTTGATTTTAATATTTATTGCAACAGTTTCTAATTCATTAAATGCAGGTAAATAAAATTATGTGTGCCTAATGCTTCTGTGGACCACTAAGGCCACCCCTCCGCTTCTGGTGTCACGGTCGCGCCTGTAAACATTATAGTTTGATATCGTTAATCTATCTGTTGGTATTAGGTGAGTCTCATTGATGGCCGCGATTTTAATCTTATATTTTAGTAAATGATCTGTAAACTCGATTATTTTGTTTCTAATTCCTCGTGCATTCCAGTAGAGGATGGTACCTAAACTACTGTCTACGGGATTAGTGTTCGTGACAGGACCTAAATTAGGGGTGTGCGGCATTGAGGCTGGCCGCTAGTGTCTGCACGAAGCTCATGGTGGCTTGTATCTTTTCCTCAAGGGACATGGCCGCGTCGCACCAGATGGCCATGAGTTGGCACATTGGCTCAAGGGCCTGGGACAGGTTTGGGTCCTCAATAAATGTTTTGGACTGGCCCACGACCTTTAGAAATGCCTTAGGGTCGGGACCTGGCTTACGAGTGGAGCTGGGCTGCAGCGGAGCAGTTGGCAACACTGCAGGCGCTGACTCGATCTGCATTCCAGTGTCCTCGTGCTCGTGATTCACCCGGGGCGCCACTGGGATTGGCTTCGTGCGTGGTGCGATGGGGGGAGGGGGGGCGGGGTGCTGCGGGGCAGGCTGTACCTGCCTTGGAGCAGGCTGTTCCTCCGGGGCCCTCTTCCCCTTTCCATTTTTATGTCCCGAATGGTGTTTTTTCGGGGCTCTCTGGGGCTGTGGCTGCCCTCGGGGCCTCCAAGAGTTGGCCACAACAGGGTATTCCAACTCGTACCTGTCGTCCAGCACCGAGTACTGGTTGGGGCTCTGCCACTGTTGAGGAGCAGGGCAGCTGGGGCCGCGCCATACCTGTCTGGGGGCTGGGGCTGGTAGCTGGACGAGCCAGCTTGTTTTTTTTGTTAGGGAGGGACCTAAGTGCGTCTCAGGCCGAAGCCTATACGCCTTAGTCATGCTGGGATTAGCCATGCAGGGAGAGGGTCGCATGCATCGTGTGCTAGGAGGGGATTGGCCAGCCATGGCAGCGATTGGCGCCATGACTAACTCCCCTCACTCTTAACTCTAGACTAAACTACTAGATAAGTTGGGCCCAGGTAAAACCTGCATAGACACAGGGAAAACCCTGGGCACTTTCATGCGGGATGCCAAATTTCATGCATTAATTTCAGGCAGGTTCAATACGGGAGAAAGAAGGATGGTTCAGGAAGAAGAGTTGGTCAGAGCAGAAAGAGTCTACCATGCGGGGTTTGGGCGCTTGGACTTAAATGTCCGCATTGTTTGTTGTTCTGCAGTTCTGGATCTTCTGACCAGGGACGCGAGCGCCCCTGGTGGTGGCTGGCCACACCGGGCCACCCACTCCGCCTCCAGTAGCACCTAAACTAAAAGAAGAAAATTAGAACACCTTACTTACTAAACATACACAAACAGAACATATTTCACTATGTGTACGCTCTGCTAGTGCGGAGCGTAGGCTACATTATTTAAGATATCTTAAAGCTAATAACTTAATATGAATTAAACTATTATATTTTTGGTATTTTATTTGATTTTTTTATTTTTATTATTTTTAATTTTTCTCTCTTAGCCTAATATATTATATTACTTTATTTAGTATCTTAATATCTACGCACTTAAATATAGTGGTAGAACTGCCAACATATAAAGTCACAGGCGAATGGGAACAGAGCACTCGTATTGTTTTAAATATTCAAAATTTTAAGTAGTCATGCCCTGCAGCAGTGGTACCCATCGGAAAGCAGCATGCCACTCGTATCGGCAACCCCAGCTCGATCGGTGTTTATTTGCACTAACTATCCGGGCAAACACGTATCACAGGACACGACTTCTACCACTAATTTTAAATTATATCGTCGCGACGCACCACAGGCCTACCATGCCCGGCAGCAAGCAGCATGCCACTCGTATCGGCATCCCCAGCTCGATCGGTGTTTACTTTCACTGAATGCGAGGGCAGAGGGCAGGTTTAATGCAGTACGACACTCTTTGTCGCTACGTTTGGTAGCCTAACTATTTATTATTGTAATTAAGTATAAATTAACTTGAAGTTTCATTTTAATTCACGAGTAGTATTTTCATTGGCCGGACGAGTCGGCCAAGCACAGCGCAGCTACGGGGGCCTGTGAGCCAGGATTGAAACCGGCATTTTATATTTCCGATGCAAATCCGGATCTTTGTCGCCAAGGGAGGAAATAAACGGATTTTCACTTAATTTACATTTATCATAGAATTTCTGAGTAGTCCTAACATAGTAGTCCTTTAATAATTCGAGTTTTAGCTCCCTATGCATGGCCCTGACGGGACAATACACAGGTGCTTCAGTCGCGATACGAATGCTCTTGTTCTGTATTCTCTGTAGCTTTTTCAGATGGGATTCTGCTGCTGTTGCCCACACTGGTGCCGCATAGGTAATAATGGGTTTAATTAGCGCGTTATATATGGTTAATCCGTTTTTAACTGAGCTACCTCGTCGTCGACTCATGACTGGATAGAGTGTCATTAATCTCGTGAATGCCGCCTTTCTTTTTGCTTCTATATGGTCGCGCCATAGTAATTTACGATCCATATGTACGCCTAAATATTTTACTACGTTTTTGTGCGGTATTTCTGCATTGAATAGCGTTAATTGCGGCCTATTTTCTAGTGGCGGGAGATGTTTCCGCGTAAAAACAATGGCTTCGGACTTTGTAGGATTAACTTTAATTCGCCATTTCGTGCACCAATTTTCTAGTAAGTTTAACGCAGTTTGAAGCCTTTCTGTTGCAAGATTTAAGTTGCGTGACCTACTAAACAATACTGTATCGTCGGCGTATAGGCCGAACTGTACTAGGCGATGCTCAGGTTTAGGCATGTCGTGTATGTAAATGTTAAATAAAACGGGCCCCAGTATGCTACCTTGCGGAACGTCTGCTCTGATTCGTTTCTCGTCTGACAGTGCCCCCTCTGTAGTGACTCTGAACGAGCGATTGGCTAAATACGAGGCTAATAATTTTATATAGCAGTCGGGGAAATCGGCTTGGTATAGTTTATAGATTAAGCCTGCGTGGAAGACTCTATCAAAAGCTATCTCTATATCTAGAAACGTTGCTACATTATAGCTGTTCCATGTAAACGCTGTTACTATTTCTTCCGTCATGCGTACTAGTTGTTGCGTAGTGGAATGCGTGCTGCGAAATCCGAATTGTTCATTCGGCAATATGTTGCGTTCTTTAATATGAGTATTGAGTCGTTGCAAAATTATGTACTCAGCTACCTTTGACATTATACTTAGTAAGCTAATTGGCCGATAGTTTTGTGGCATTGTTTTATCTTTACCAGGCTTATGAAATACCATTACGTTGGCCTGTTTCCATTGTGAAGGGAAATATTGCAATTTAAACATGGCATTTATTAATTCAGCTAAGTACTCTAAAATTTCATCAGGCAGTTTCTTAAGGACAACTGCCTGTATGCCATCTATTCCCGGAGCTTTACGCGGTTTCATACGTTTAATAGCCTGCTTAACTTCCTGCGATTGAGTTAGATAAGGCTCTGAAGTTAAAGGCTGATTTAGTTTTATTCTTAATTCCCTATATATCATTGCATTAAATATTGGGTCGCAGGGCTCGATATTAGGTTTAAATGCTTCTTCTAATGTGTCCGCGAATGCCTGTGCTTTATCTATTGGTGTATAAGCGACTCCAGTATGGGTTTGTAATGGAGGAATTTTATCTGTCTTGTGGAGGAACCGCTTTGTCATACTCCAGGTGCTACCATCTTGCACCTGGAGCTGGGAGACTTTCGCCTCCCATTGGCTGTCCCTCCACAGAGTTATCTCATCGGAAATTATTCTTTGTAATTCATTAATACGCGCTTTAATGTCACGCTGTCTACGCCTAGTATGTTCGCGCCTTAGTCTACTTTTCTGTGATATTAAGTCCCTTATGTATGCCGGCAGCTCTCCCTGCTTAAACTTAACCTTCTTTACTGGGATGCACGAGTTTATTGCAGTTTGTATATTTACTGTGAGTTCTGTTACTGCTGTTTCAATACTTTCTTTAGTTTCTAGGTTGGCAGCATCGGCTGCGGGCACGTTATCTAATAGATGCGTCTGAAAGCCTCGCCAGTCAGCTTTTTTTATAGTCTTTGATTTTTCTCGGCGGATTGGTGTCAGTGTCCGCGTCATCGAATATTAAATGTACTGGGAAGTGGTCAGACGACAGTTCATGGACGACTCTGAGTTCGAATCCCGTTTGGACTCTCTTATTTAAAACGATATCTAGTATGTCGGGGGTTTGCCTTAGTGCTCCGCTATCGTGTGTGGGCTCTGAGGGAGCATAAACTTGATAATTTTTATTAGACTCATGCCGTTGCAGCAGGAAGCCATTGGCTGTGTTGCTCCGACAGTTCCAATCCTTATGCTTGGCATTAATATCGCCAACTGCTAAAAATGCAGGAGCTGAGCCATATAATATGTCCAGCTCATTCAAAGTGAGAGACCTACCCGGCCGTGCATACATGGAAATAAGTACTATGTGTTGGTTGTTGATTTTAATATTTATTGCAACAGTTTCTAATTCATTAAATGCAGGTAAATAAAATTCTGTGTGCCTAATGCTTCTGTGGACCACTAAGGCCACCCCTCTGCTTCTGGTGTCACGGTCGCGCCTGTAAACATTATAGTTTGATATCGTTAATCTATCTGTTGGTATTAGGTGAGTCTCATTGATGGCCGCGATTTTAATCTTATATTTTAGTAAATGATCTGGAAACTCGATTATTTTGTTTCTAATTCCTCATGCATTCCAGTAGAGGATGGTACCTAAACTACTGTCTACGGGATTAGTGTTCGTGACAGGACCTAAATTAGGGGTGTGCGGCATTGAAGCTGGCCGCTAGTGTCTGCACGAAGCCCATGGTGGCTTGTATCTTTTCCTCAAGGGACATGGCCGCGTCGCACCAGATGGCCATGAGTTGGCACATTGGCTCAAGGGCCTGGGACAGGTTTGGGTCCTCAATAAATGTTTTGGACTGGCCCACGACCTTTAGAAATGCCTTAGGGTCGGGACCTGGTGGAGCTGGGCTGCAGCGGAGCAGTTGGCAACACTGCAGGCGCTGACTCGATCTGCATTCCAGTGTCCTCGTGTTCGTGATTCACCCGGGGCGCCACTGGGATTGGCTTCGTGCGTGATGCGATGGGGGGAGGGGGGGCGGGGTGCTGCGGGGCAGGCTGTACCTGCCTTGGAGCAGGCTGTTCCTCCGGGGCCCTCTTCCCCTTTCCATTTTTATGTCCCGAATGGTGTTTTTTCGGGGCTCTCTGGGGCTGTGGCTGCCCTCGGGGCCTCCAAGAGTTGGCCACAACAGGGTATTCCAACTCGTACCTGTCGTCCAGCACCGAGTACTGGTTGGGGCTCTGCCACTGTTGAGGAACAGGGCAGCTGGGGCCGCGCCATACCTGTCTGGGGGGCTGGGGCTGGTAGCTGGACGAGCCAGCTTGTTGTGACTGAAAGTGTGTTTGCGCCGCAGCTGCAGCTCGCTTGTTTTCGCGAATTGCACGCTTTGACTGCAGCTCCCTTTCCTTGCGTTCCTCCTGCGGGAGATAGCGCCAGTTTTCACGCTTGTAAGCCTGGCACCCTCTGTAGTTGGCGCAGTGCGGGCCCTTGCAGCTCGCGCACTTTGCCTTGTTCCTGTCCCCTCCCTCGGGGCAATTCTCTGTTTTATGGCCCTTGCTGCACCAGCGGCACACAGGAGATGCTCTGCAGCCTTTCGTGGGATGCCCAAAACGCTGGCAGTTGCCACACTGCATGGGACCTTTCGGGTGGCGGTAGTCCTCGACACGAATGCTGAGGTTACAGAATGTTTTTATGGCGTAAATCCTATCTGAGTTTACGGCCTTCGGGAGCTCAACCACAAGTTTATTTATTGGGCGCCTGGTTTGCCTGTTGCATAGGAACCAGAAGTTCTGTACGGGCAGGCCCATTTTTACGAACTCTGCCTGGATAAATTCTTTGTCGATGCTGCTGTGCACCCGACAAAAGACGAATTTATTAGGGATCTCGTCAGGCTGCAGTAGAACAGAGTGCTGCACACCTGCCTGCTCTAATGCCTGTACTGCACGATGGTAGTCCTCTATCGTGGCAGTGTGGATCATTAATTGATCGTGGCCTCGACTTACGCACGTCCATGTCATATGGAGAGCTGCGTCCAGTGCAGCTTTGATGACCGGGTAGCTGTGGCCTTGGTCTACAAATACAAACAGGGGTTTTATCTGTACTTTCTTTGCCTGAGGGGCAGGGTTCTGTGGCGCAGGGTTCGTGCCTGTATTTGCACTCGCAGCCGGCTGGCTGGCTGAGGCGCCACCCTGTCGCCGCGGTTGTTTGCGCGCACGCTCAGCGTGCTGGCGCGCGATGACAGGGTTGGTGAGGGGGGGACGCAGCCTGTCGCGGTTTTCCCCTCTTTTCACCTTCTTGCTCGAGACAGTGATGAATCCGTCATCGCTGCTCATCTCTGCCTCGTCCTCGCTCGGCAAGGGCACATTGATTCCCTTCATCTGTATCTCTGTACTGTTATTTCTCTGTACAGTAGACATCCTACAACACACTCGCACCCACTGACCAACAAACCTGAAATTAATCGAGGTTTGCGGCTAGGCTGTAGGGGCAGCTACGCCCCGGGCGTTTTGTGTGCTTACACTCTTAGCCTATATTCTCTATACCACCTCTGTCCTGTGTACAAGTACACAGGCTATACTAGTGCGCGGAGCTCCTCTTCTCACGTCCGTCCTCTCTCGCGTCGCCCGCGCAACTCCGAGCCAGCTTGTAATTTTTTTTTTTTTTTCCTAACCTAAGTTTAAACTAAGTGTATTGGGAGGGGTCCGGGTTAGGGAGAGACTCTAAGTGCGTCTCAGGCCGAAGCCTATACGCTCTAATCATGCAGGGGGTACCATGCAGGGAAGGGAACATGCATATGTGCTAAGGAGGGGGATTGGCCAGCCATGGAAGCAATTGGCGCCATGACTAACTCCCCTCACTTGACTATACTAGACTATACTAGATAAGTTGGGCCCAGGTAAAACCTGCATAGACACAGGGAAAACCCTGGGCACTGACATGCGGGATGCAAAATTCATGCATTAATTTCATGCTGGTTGGTTACGGGAGTAGAAGGATGGCTCAGGAAGAAGAGTTGGAAGAGTAGAAAATGTCTACTAAGCAAGGGCGGGCACTTG
This sequence comes from Bacillus rossius redtenbacheri, assembly GCF_032445375.1. Lineage (NCBI taxonomy): Eukaryota > Metazoa > Arthropoda > Insecta > Phasmatodea > Bacillidae > Bacillus > Bacillus rossius. Next base: position 2,679,262 of record NC_086333.1, on the reverse strand, counting down.
GACATTTCTGTCCGCATTTTAGGTTTGGTAGGACTGGTTTTTAGGGGGCGACTTTAGTCGTTTCCCGCCAGGCTGCCAGCCAGCCAGGTTAGCTGAAAAAGAGTACATATTGCAGCTGTATATATATGACCGCCGCTCCCAGGTTGCCCCAGCTGCCACGGTCATGCATGCCCGACACATTGTGCTGCCAGCCTGGGCATGTCAATCATCGGCTAGTCCAATGTTGCATATTTGCACCGCAGGACGTGGTCAGGCACATGGTCAGACACCTATTATGCTCACTAAATATATTTTAATCTAAGGGACAGTCAGGACATATGTGTGTAGTTCATTAGGGCCCCGATGGGCCAAAAACGCGACTGGTTTCATTAGAACCCCGCTGGGTCAAAACGCGACTTGTTCAGCGATCGGCGCAACGAGTGTAGTGGGGTGTGGGGGGCCTTAATTCCGACACATGATGCTGCCAGCCTGGGCATGTCAATCATTGGCTATTCCAATGTTGCATATTTGCACCGCAGGACGTGGTCAGGCACACGGTCGGAATCCTATTAATTAATACTTAATATTATACTTAAAATAGAATGTAATATAATATAATATACCACCCTACTGCACCCACCATGCTGCAGCATTCCACTCGTTGGCAAGGTCAGCTTCAACGGTGTTTATTTGCACTGACAGCTGGCGGCACAGCAGAGTAGCATCTAATTTACTATTATTTAAATTACTCAGCCTCCGAGTATTTAAATAAATTTAATTTAAGTTTCGAGCTGCCTTGTGTGGGTTTAAATAATTAAATTATTTAAATAAGCTATGAGTTGAAGTGAAACCTCGCAGGTTAAATGCCTATGCTAAAGCAGTAGTCAGTAATTCAAAATCTCATGTCTTTCAGAAGCACAACCAGCACTGGGGGTAAAACCAACCAGGCCGGCCATGCCCATCAGTCATAGAGAGTCAGCCCTAACATGTCAGGCAGTGAACTCCTGGGAGCCGAACCACCACCTGCATGCTTCGGACCATTTTGAATTAGCATTCAAACAGGTTGGTCGTGCGTGTAAGTGTGTGTTGGCTAGTGGGCGCCGTGTAAGCCTAGTGGGAAGGCTTTACTCATAACATGTTCTATGAGTTGCTTGGGTGACGCGAGCTCCACGCGCGAGGATGCGCGCGCGGAGCCGGGGAGGTACTGCGCTGCTCCGCCGCCGATCCATCATATTGCCATCCGGGGCAGTTAGTGTGTGCGAGACCAGAAACCGAAGTTTCTATAACTCGCTTAGTGCATTGTAAATCAGGTGCACCCCACACTTTTGTAGAATCACTTGGATCAACGGGCGGGGCGCGTGTCTTGAGGGATAAGTTTGGCACACGGGCCTGTGTGTGCGCTGGTAGGTTGTGTAATGCTAGAAAAAATTACGTGTACCTAATTCGGCGGGGGAGAGAAGCTCCCCACCAGCTAGATCGGCTAACTGGCGTGATGTAGTGTCGTGTTGGTGTGCAATAGAGGCTTGTCGGTGTGCTGTAATTTCAAGTGACCTAGTTAAATTCGGGTGTGGCGTGTAGTGTAAAGCTGTGCAAGCCGCTCCTACGAACCCCTGGGAACACAGAAACATGCTAGGGTAGTTAGCCCATTATTGCATGTAACAAGGTAGTTCAGGCCGTCACTTCACACAGGCGTATCATCGTGTGGTCGTGTTGGTGATACGGTAAAAGAAATTACATAGATTAGTAAACACCTGGCCGCCTTAAGGACCGAACTATTGCGTTCCAATATAGTTCGGTCAAAGTTAGGCTAAACCAGTATTGCTGTAGCTAGCCCCCTGGCTGTTGTCTTCTAAACCTGAAAAATAGAAAGTGAAATTAATAAATGAAGGTCGTCCTATTCTATTATTGTTCGAGCAGAGAGATGCCCTCGTCCAGTATTTTTTTTTTTTATTTATTTAATTTTTTTTTTTTTTGTTTTTAATTTTTATATATATTTTTTATTTTATTTTATTATTTTATAAATTTTTTTTTATTTTTTTATTTTTTATTTTTAAATCTAGACTTAAAGCTACTGTACAAGCCCCCAGAGCCCTGCCCTGACAGGCATGCATGCCTCTCGGCCCGGATCCCCAGCGAGGGCTGGGGCAGCTCCCTCTGCCAGTTCACCTGCATGATTCTGCCTTGACAAGGTGCTACGACATGTGTGTGGATTGTCGCGCGTGTTGTAGTGGTGTGGCTGTAAAATGTTACGTACCCCGGGGAAGGGAAAATTAATTAGGTGATGATGGATTTACGGAACTAGCTTTTTTAATTCAAAATCCCCTGCCTTTCCGAAACGCGGCCGGCATTGGAGGTGAAACCTACCAGGCGGACCGCGCCCTTCAGACACAAGGAGTCAGCCCTAACATCACAGGCAGTGAACCCGAGGGGGCCGCACATACCTGCGTGCTTTGGACCATTTTGAATCGAAAGAAGTGGAGTTAATGATGCTGAAGTTATTTTGTAGCTTGTATTTATTTATTTTTATTGTTGTTATTATATATAGAAATTATAATTGTTTCACAATTCAAAATCCCATGCCTTTCCGAAACGCGGCCGGCACTGGAGGTGAAGCCTGCCAGGCGGGTCTCGCCCTTCAGGCATAGGGAGTCAGCCCTAACAACACAGGCAGTGAATCTCCCGGGAGCCAAAACCTACACCTGCGTGCTTCGGACCATTTTGAATTGTATAGGCCGTGTAAACTTTAAACTTTAAACTGTAGGCTCTGCGCGGTGTGAACACGCCCGGAGCTGGAATGCGACTGCCTTGGTGTCGGGAGAAAAAAAACAGTTTTGTTTGGGGGCCCCCAGCGCCCCGACCAATCAGAGAGCTTCTAGGCCTGTGATTGGCCGGGGCCCCGAAAGCCCCCGCACGAGGTGTTCGGAGAGCTATTTTATGTAATTTAAAATTTATTGAAGACTTTTTTTAAAAACTGAATCCATGTCGCTTTCGTTTTGTAATAATTATTGTTTTAATTTAATCGAGGTTTTTTATGTTTTCGTTGCTCGGACGGGTCGTAAATCGCTATTGAATTTATCAGTGCGTTTTCGTGCTGTGGTAAATTTAGGTACATTTTATTATTATTCTTTGATATTATTTCGCGGATGTACGGAATTTTAAGTGCGTTGTGAATAGTTTCGTTACTCGTAAATCTGTTACAGTCTAAAATGGCCCTTAGGAAATTATTCTGTTTAACTTGTAGCCGATTTATATGGTGATTTGCAGCATAGCCCCAGACCTCGCAACCATATAGCAACTGCGGGCGTACAATTTGAGTGTAAAGTTGGAGTTTTTTCCTGCGTGGTAAATTAGGTGCTTTTAACATTGGGTACAGGCTTCTTAAGGATCCTGTTGCAATGTTTGTTGCTCGAGTAATGTGTTTGCTCCATAGTAATGTCCTGTCTAGCGTGAGTCCTAGATATTTTGCCTGTGAAACATTAGGAATAGGTTGGTGAAAAATTTCTAGTTCCCTGTCTGGTCTGCCTCTACGTTTTGAAATTACAAGCGTGGTTGATTTAGCTGCATTAATTTTAATTCGCCACCGAGTGTAGTATTGCTCAAGTGCAGTTAGCTGCCTTTGGACGCATACCATGGCATATCTTAGGTTACCAGATTGTTTAATTATGGCTGTATCATCCGCATACATCTGTACGTAGGCGTTTGCATGCGGTATGTCGGCTGTGTAAATATTATAGAAGAAAGGAGAGAGTGGGGAGCCTTGTGGCACTCCAGCTGTAAGTTCGCGAGTAGTCGATTTAGCCCCGTCCAGAGCAACATAAAAGTTACGACGCCATAGATAGTGGGCCACCAGGTATATATATGTGTCTGGAAAATTGAAGTTTATTAATTTTTGAATAAGACCCGGAATCCAGACTTTGTCGAATGCTTTTTCTGCGTCGAGCATTGTCATTACTGTGTAGGCTTTAGATGGGTTATTAAATCCGTCGGTAGCATCTTCAACGATTTTAATTAAGGGGTGGATAGTTGAGTGACCTTTCCTGAAACCAAACTGAATGTCTGGAATCACGTCGTGTTCCTCTGCGTGTGTTTGAAGGCGCGAGAGTAAGGCTTTTTCAAAAATTTTACTCATACTGTTTAGAAGACTTATAGGTCGCCTGTTTTCTGGGATGGCTGGGTTTTTCCCTGGTTTAGGAATTGTGATTATTTTTGCAAGTTTCCAGGAATCGGGGTAAGTTTTGTGTGTTAGTATTGCGTTGAATATCGCCAGTAAATATTCGAGTGCCTCGAGAGGGAGTTTTTTAAGTGTTTCGTAGTTTATTGCGTCCGTGCCGCCTGATTTGTTGTTCGGACTGGCTTTAATTAGCTTTAAAAGTTCCCTTAACGTTATGGGTTCAGGAACAGACTGCGTGCCTGTTTGTAAAAAGTTATTTACCGCCTGTGTTGTTGTTAAAGTGAAGTTTCTGTCATTTACGTCTGTGTTCGGGGAGAATTGTTTCTCCAGTAGGTCTGCGACTGCGTTGGCCTTGTCTTCTGCGATGTATTTAGCCCCGGTGGCTGTTATAATAGCTGGAGTTGAAATAAATTTTTTGTTGCCGCGGAGCCTGCGAGATAGTTTCCACATTTCCTGCGGTTTTGTGGCTACTTCGTTTATTAAGTTTCCGAATTGATTTATTTTTTCCTGTTTTAATTTGCGCTGTACGAGATTATTCAGTCTGTTGTATTCGTTTCTGGCTTCTGTTGTGCGGAGCCTTTGTGCTCTGTTTCTGGCTTGCCGCCTAAGAGAAATGTAATAATCCAGATCGGGGTAGTGTGTTCGAGTGAACTGCCTTTTTGTTTCAAAGCGAGAGTGTTTTTTAATGGCATTTTTTACTGTGTCCGTGAAAAGTTTTACGTGTGGATTTATTTCCTCGGGTGAATTTATTTCGGGGGGCTGATTTAGGGTGTCTATAAGTTCTATCTTAAACCCGTCCCAATCTGTAATCTTTAGTTTATTATTAAAGAGTTGTATGTTGGATGTAGCATTAAAAGTTATTTGTGTTAGCACCGGTAAATGATCGGAGTTTAGTTCATCTAAGGTTTCTGTATTTATCTGAGCGTTTGGAATGTTGGTTAGGGCTATGTCTAAAATTTCTGGGGTGCCACCATTTACTGGATAGCATGTCGGGGAGTCAGGCGCAATAATGATGTAGTTTCCTGCAACCGCGTGGCCGTGTAGAATGTTCCCGTTGGCGTTTGTTTGGGTGCAGCCCCAGTCAGTGTGTTTGCTGTTTAAGTCTCCTGCTATAAAAAATTGATCTTCGACTTCCATTAATTTATTGAGGTCCTGTGGTGTGAGTGGGTCTTGTGGCGTCTTGTATACCGCGGACATGCAAACATGCGAATTATTATTACGGACGTTTATGCTGGTGGCCTCAATGTGTTGTAGTCCATTTATTGTTATCGGGTGGTGGTGAATTCCGTGTTTTATTAGTATGGCTGTACCGCCGCCGTGGAGTGCGGGGCGGTCTGTTCTGTATATTGTGTAGCCGCATATGTACGCTCGCATGTGTGGTTTTAGAAAAGTTTCAGAGATGAAAGCGACATCGATTCCGTATACAAAAAGTAACTGTTCCAGTTCATATATTTTATTTTGGAGGCCGTGTGCATTGAAAATTAGGACCTGTAAAAGCTTCCCCGGGTTCTGTGCCATTTTAAGGTGTAGCGAGATTCAGGATTGCGGATAGTAAGATCATCTGTCGCTTCGATGCGTCTGTTTCAGCTCGGATGGCGGCGTAGTGTGGCGAGAGTGTAGCAATGAGCTGTGAGAAATTGCAGAGTTTCAGAATCTCTGCCAGCTCGAATAGATCACCGACGGTGTTACCTTCTACTCTGTTCTGCGCTGGAGTGTGTGTGGTGCGTGGTTCCTTCACGGCTTGCGAATATTTACGCTCCGATCGTGTCAGCTCGGTGGTTGTTGTTTGCGGCTGTGTCTGTGGCTTGTTGACCACCTGGGCGCGCGGCTGTGCGTGAGCGGGGCGGGTGGGGGGGAACTCCACCTGGCTGTGCGTGGCTGGCGGTTGTTGTTTTGTCTGCGCCTGTGTCTGCACGGATTGTCGCTGTGACCTACTCGTGACCATTTTCAAAAATACTGGACACTGCTTCCATGCTGCAGTGTGTCCCCGCACTTTACAGTTAAAGCAGAATTTATCTGCGTCGTCAGCTTTCGGGCAGTCCTTTCGGGTGTGATTTTCGCCACACCTGACGCATCGCGGTGGCTTACTGCAGCGAGTGTGGGTGTGATCAAATTCACCACAGCGCTTGCACTGGGCGATGTCTTGTGGGCGGGCCTGGTATTTTTGAATAGTCACTGTCGTATAGTGAAGTGTACGAACGGCGAGAATGTTGACGTCTGAGGCCGCGACTGTCGCGCAGAAAGTTCCCGACCTAAATCGTTGTTGCTGCCCTGTGGCGTCTGACCGGGTGACTTCGAAATTACGCACGTCATGAACTACGAATCCCTTCTCCGTCAGTTCCGCGGCAATGTCGGCCTCGACGACCTCCGGGTACAATCCCTTAATAACGACCTTTGTGTTGCGCTCGTCGGGATGCGCAAACGTGTGGTGGTAGATGTTGTGGCCTTTCAGGTATGAGAGAGCTTGAGAGTAGCCCTCTCTGTTCTCAAATGTCAGTCGCAGCTCTCTCCTGCGCGTGATCGTGTTCCTGAACGCGATTCTGTGTGTGTTCAGGAAAGTTGCGATCTCCTTGAGCTTCGCAACTTCCCTGACCATTATCGGTACACCCCTGTACCGTGTGCCGGCCGCGGTTGTGGTCTGTGGTTGTGCACTTGTCTGTGGTTGTGTGTCGGCAGGCAAATTTGCCAGCACGCCGTAGCTGTTCTGCGCGCTGCTCCGAGCGCCGGCAACTGGTTTTGTTTGGAGGGGGTCGCGCGCTGATTGGCTGTCAGGCTCGGCCAATCAGGGGGCGCCTCGCTCGCAACTACGGCGGGCGGTGCGCCAGGATTGATTTCGGAAGCTTATACTTCTGTGTATTATTTGGATCATAGTTTCCAAGGGAGGAAATATGTGGATTTAAATTATTTACGCATTTATCGTAAAAATTTTGGGTTGTGCGGATATAAAAATCTTGCAAAGTTTCAGTGTTAGTTTCACTGTGCAAGTTCTCTACTGGACAGTATATCGGGGCGTCTGCAGCGATTCGAATGCATCTATTCTGAACTCGCTGCAGTTTTATTAGATGGCAGTACGCTGCAGTAGCCCAGACTGGGGCTGCATACGTGATTATCGGGCGTATGAGAGCTTTGTAGAGCAGTAATCCATTTTTGACTGTGCTGCCACATCGCCTGCTCATTACAGAATATAATGCGCGCATTCTAACCTGAGCTTGGGTTTGTTTAATGTCAATGTGCTGTCTCCACAGGAGTTTCCTATCCATGTGGACTCCTAGGTATTTAACTACGTCCTTGTGAGGAATTGGCTCATCAAATAGGCGTAGTTGCGGCCTGTTGTCGGCTGGCGGGAGGTTTTTGCGTGTAAACACAATCGCCTCAGACTTGGTCGTGTTTACTTTTATGCGCCAGGCTGTACACCACTGTTCAATTTCAGTGAGCGCAGTCTGGAGCCTGGTAGTGGCTAGCTGTAGGTTATGAGATCTGCTATACAGTACAGTGTCGTCTGCATAGCAGCCTAGCTTGACTAGTCTGTGTGCGGGGCGAGGCATGTCGCGTACATATATATTAAATAGTACAGGGCCTAGGATGCTGCCCTGCGGCACTCCGGCTTTAATTAATTTTAGGTCAGACGTTGCCCCTTCAGATGACACTCTAAAGGTTCTGCCTGCTAGATAGGATGCTATGAGTTTAGTGTAGCAATCCGGGAAGTTTGCTGCATACATTTTATGTATGAGCCCTGCATGAAAAACTCTATCAAAGGCCTTTTCTACATCGAGAAACGTAGCAACTACGTAGTCTTGGACGTTGAATGCGCTGGTTATCTCTTCAGTAAGACGGACCAGTTGGTGGGTAGTCGAATGAGCACTGCGAAAGCCAAATTGCTCATTTGGCAGCAAGTTTTGTTCGTGTATGTGTACTTTGAGTCTGTGTAAAATTATGCGCTCCGCAACTTTAGACACAGTGCTTAAGAGGCTTATTGGCCTGTAATTCTGAGGCAGTGTTTTGTCCTTGCCCGGCTTGTGGAAGACTATTACTTTAGCTTCCTTCCACTGGGAGGGAAAAATATTCAGTCTGAGCATTGCATTAATGCATTCAGCCAGATATTCTAAGGCTTCGTCTGGAAGCTGTTTGAGAACAACTGCTTGTATGCCGTCGTTCCCAGGGGCTTTTCGCGGCTTCATATTCTTGATAGCACGCTTAATTTCTTGGGCCTGGGTGGGGAGAGGCTCAGAGATAGTGGGCTGGTGCAGTTTAGCGCGGAGTTCGCGGTAAATTTGTGCAGTGAATGGCCTGTCACAAGGCTGCATATTGGGCTGGAATGCTGTTTCTAAGGTGCTTGCGAAAGCATGCGCCTTGTCCTGGGGAAGAAATGCAAGTCCATTGTTTGTTTGGAGGGGTGGAATTTTATCAAATTTATTCAAAATTCGCTTAGTCATTGCCCAGGCACTCCCGTCCTGTACATTGAGCTTCGCGATTTTGGCTTCCCACTGGCTGCTACGCCACAACGAGAGTTCATCTGATATAGCAGTTTGAAGCTCGTTGATTCTGCGTTTGATAATGTGCGTGCGTCGCCGTGTGTATTCGCGGCGCAGTCTGTTCTTTTGCGATATCATATCGCAAATGTATGCTGGCAGCTCGTCATGCACTAACTTAACCTCCTTTTCTGGGATGCACTGGCTAATTCCGTCTTGAATTTTCGCGGTAAAATTGGTTATAGCATTTTCTAGGTTATCACTATTATTTATTTCGTCAAGTTCTGCAAGATTTAATGACAAATAATTTTTAAAACTGGTCCAATCTGCATTCTTGTAATCCCTGACTTTACGAGGTGGGTTTGATTCGACATTTGCGTCGTCAAAAATTAGGTGAACAGGGAAGTGGTCAGACGTTAAGTCGTGTACAACTTCGAGTTCGAATCCCGAGTTCACACGTTTATTGATAACGATGTCTAGAACATCTGGGAGAACCCCCACACGCCCTGTGTCGTGTGTGGGCTCCATGGGAGCATGAATTTGGTAGTTGTGGTTTAGCTGATGGTTATAAAGAATTGTACCATTCTGTGTGGCTCGCCTGCTGTTCCACTCTCGGTGTTTAGCATTTATGTCTCCTAAAGCGAGGAAGGTCGGGGCCGCCCCATACAGGGCGTCCAGATCCGCCGCACTTAGGGACCTGCCTGGTCGCGCATACATAGAAATAAGTTTTACATTTTGCCTGTTAATAGTTAAGTTAATGGCTATTGCTTCTAGATTCTGAAAAACGGGGAGCTGCCACTCTGTGTGTTTTATACTTTTATGAACAAGAAGAGCTACTCCTCCGCCTCTGTGATTCTCTCTATCGCGCCTATAGATTACATAATTTAATATAGTAATTCTATCAATCGGAGTTAAGTGGGTTTCATTGATCGCAGCTATTTTTATTTTGTATTTTTCTAAGTGGTGAATTAATTCCGGTAGTTTATTTTTAATGCCGCGTGCATTCCAGAATAGGAGGGACTTAAGACTATGGGCCGCGGTTGGTATGCAACACCGGGCCGGATTACGAGCTGCCATTAAGCTTGGCAGCTAGTGTTTGTACGAAGCCCATCATGGCTTGGACTTTGTCAGGCAGGGAGATGGCTGGGTCGCACCATATTACCATCAACTGGCACATGGGGACGATTGTTTCGGCCAGAGTCGAGTCCTTGTTAAAGGTACTCGACTTTGTCAGTACCTGCATGAAGTCAGCCAAGCCGGGTTGGGCTGGCTGCTCCGTGCGCATGGGCGGGGCTGTCGGCTGCTCTGGGGCCAAGTCGATCAGCATGTCGGCCTCAGGAGCAGGTGCTACCTGAGGCTGCCTGGGCGGGGGCGTTCGCTGCGCCTGGGCTGCTGGGGCCAGTCTGGTGGCCAGCGGCTTGGGCTGGGCAGGCTGCTTATCACGAGCAGGCTGCTGTGCCCTCTCCTGGGGGGGCTGCTGCGGTTTGCCCTGGCCGTTTTTGTGGCCAGTGGCATTTTTTTTGGGCCCCTGGGGCCCCCTTGGCTTGCGCAGCCAAGGGTTGTTGGCCAGGACTGGGTACTCCAGCTCGTTGTACCCCTGGTTGCACTGCTGCAGAGGTGTCCAGGGGTTGACGCCAGCCTGTGCCATATACTGGCCGAAAGTGGCGGGCGGTGGGTACCTGGGGGGGCCCCAGGGATTCTGCCTGGGGGGGCCCTGGTAGCCTGAGGGGCCTGGCTGTGGAGGCTGGGCAGCAGCACGCCTATTTTCCCGCACGTCGCGGCGAGACTGTTGCTCGCGCCTCTTGCGGACGTCGGGGGGCAGGTGACGGCGAGTATCCTTCTTGTAGGCCTCGCAGCCTCTGTAATTTGCGCTGTGCTGCTGCTTGCAGTGCGCGCACTTCTTATGGTCAGGGTTGCCCCCGTTCGGGCAGTCGGGGGCGCGGTGTGGCCCGCTGCACCACCGGCACACTGGGGCTGCGTGGCAGGCCTTGCCAACATGGTTATAGCGTTGGCAAACGCTGCATTGGGAGGGGCCTGAGGGGCGCCTATAGTCGACGACACGCACGAGCATGCCGGCGAACTCTGTTAGGGAGTAGATGCGCTCAGAATCGCACGTCTGAGGCACCTCAATAACTAAAGCGTCGCATTTCTCCCTGCGCTGCCTGTTCTCCAAGAACCAGTGGTTCTGGACAGGCAGGTTCAGGGCTGCAAATTCCTCCTGGAGGAAATCGGCCGGGGTGTGGCGGTGTACTCCGCGCAGCACAAACTTCTTGGGCACTTCGTCACTCTGAAGGAGGACGGAGTGCTGGGCGCCTATCGCCTTAAGGGCCTGGACTGCCCTTTGGTAGTCCGGGACGGACGCAGGATTGACCTGGATCTCGTCCTTGCCATGGTTCTGGCAGGTGAACTTTTCAGCCAGGGCCTGCTTGAGTGCGGTGTACACCCTTGGGTACTGGTGCCCCTGGTCGAGGAAAACGAACAGGGGCTTGATTCGCGGCGCCCTCTTGGGGCTCTCGGTCGCGGTCGCGGTTGGTTGCTGAGAGCGGGGGGTGGGGCCCGCCTCGTCCTCGCTGCTGCCCGCACCGGACACCTCCGTGTGCGGACGCTTGGCACGCTTGCCAGTGGCCACTGACCAGCCGCTGGAATCGTCGTTGTTGCTCGGCCCTGAAGGGGCCTCGCTAACTGCCATCTCGACAGTATCACTCATTGACCTGACGCTCGGGTCCACCCACGACCGTCCCCCGGGGCTAAGTTAGCCGGGTTCAGGCTAGGCTGTAGGGGAGCTAGCTCCCCGGGTGTTGCCGAGTTGTTGGGCGTCACACACTTACTCCTGGCGCAGCTCACTCTTACCGCCTGTGCGCATGTAGCACACAGGCACCTTTCAAAACCGCTGGGTAGCACTAAGAAGTGCTAACCACAGCTTGGGCGTCGTTGATCTGGAAGGTCACGTCGAGCAGCTCCGGGACACGTACTGTAATGGGTGGCCATGCCGCTGGGCACAATACACGAGCCTGCTGGCAGCTCAAACACTTACATCAAGCTCTCACACAGCCCGTACAACACCGTTAGAAATAAAGCGTAGGAGTTGTTGTTAGGGATCCGCGATGAAGGAGTGGGCAATTTCTCTAACCGACCGACTGCCTTTTGCTGGCGACAGGCGATCTGAAGCTATGTCCTCTCCAGAGTGTGTCCCGACACATCGACTTGCGGGTAACACAATACAAATTAATTACTCGTAGCTTCATAGCGTAGATGTTGCGGCTAGGGTCTTGCAATGACGCATCAGGTAATTTCTCTAACTGACCGACTGCCATCTTGGCGACAGGCGACCTGAAGCTATGCCTGTTCCGGAGTACGACCCAGTGCCAATACTCGCGGTTAATTATGCAATGAACAACACCGTGCGTACACAACATATCACTCTTCTTTTTTATTTTAGGTACGCGAGCTGACTGGCAGCTTGGTGGGAACAACAACATGTTGCCCCTAAAGACCAGTGCCCACCAAAACAAATGCGGACAAAAGGTCCAAGCTCCCAAATTGCTTAGTAGAATTTTTCTATCTGCCCAACTCTTCTTCCAGGACCATCCTTCTTTTCCTGTACTCAACCTGCCTGCTAATAATGCATGATATTTTGCATCCCGCATGAAAGTGCCCAGGGTTTTCCCTCTGTCTATGGAGGTTTTACCTGGGCCCAACTTATCTAGTAATTAGTCTAGAATTAAGATAGGGGAGTTAGTCATGGCGCCAATTGCTGCCATGGCTGGCCAATCCCCAAGCAAAGCACACGATGCATGCCTCCCTTTCTGCATGGCTTAAACCCAGCATGATTAGGCGTAAGGGCTTCGGCCTGGGACGCACCTAGAGTCTTCCCTAACCCAGACCCCTCCCAAACAAAATACACTTAGTTTTATTTAGGTTAGGAAAAAATTGTAATTACTCCACGCACACAGTGCGCAACAATAATCCCCATGTCATGTTTTATAGTAATATTAAAATAAAATGTACAGTAATAGTTCACATTCAAAGACTATCAATATATAGTACTAGTTCATAACATGTAAACTATTATAGGGATAAAAATATTTAATGTCATATACTACTAGCCCTCTTCAATAATAAGCACTATAGCACTAGCTCTGTACAGTGTGTAATCTGTTAAGTACAGTAATATAAGCGCTATAGTGGTAGCATCGTGCAGAGTTTTATGTACAGTAATATATAAAACGTTATAGTGTTGTATATTAAAAAATAACCACTATAATAGTACCGTGGTATGTTCAGTAATATTTAAAATCCTATATTGTTGTATAGTACTAGTTCATAAATAAAACATAATTTAAACCTCATAGTTGTGCTTTAGTGGCAGATAATTTTTAATTTGTTAAGACATAAAATAAAATGTTGAATAAAGACTTATAGTGTTGTATATTAAAATATATATAAGTATGTTACTTTGGCACTCAGTAATAAAAAATAAGCAAATATAAAATAAAAACAGAATAAAAATATATTAAAATAGAACCGCTATAGTAGTAGACCACGTCGAAAGACCATCATTTTATAGTTCTAGTTGAGAGAGAATTAAATAATAATATATTTGTGCCATAGTGGTTGATAGTCATAATGTGTTAAGTAATAAAATAAAACGTATATAGAATAAAGACTTATAATGTTGTATATTAAAAAGTATGTAACTGTAGTGTTCATTAAAAACGACCATGTATGCATACAGGTGTAGTTAAAAAACTGTAGACATATAATAATGAAATAAGCATAGTTAATACCAAATTACTCATATGTAGGATCCCTACAGTACTAGCCATCCAATCAGCGTGAAGCGAAGTAAAGGCGCCCAGCGGCGTGTAGTAAATAATCATACATAAAATAAAACGTAGGACCGCTTTAGTAATACCTTTGAATATATATACAGTATACTATATATTCAAAGGTAACACCTTAGTGTATGCTCCAGAGTGTAATCCACCCACTCGGCGGCGTGTTACGTTAAGTAATAAATAAAAAACCTAGAATGAAGACATATAAAAGCGGGGCCGCTATAGCAACACCTCTGTACGACGAGTGGGCACACGGGAGACTGCCGGCAGGCCGCGTGTTGACGGGGCAGTGAAAAGTGAAACTTGTTTTGAACGCCGGTCGCCTGCTGTGGTGGCCGCTTGGCCGAGCCGTGTGCTATTTCACTTACGCTTCCAGTAGTGCCACGGAACTCGCCTAAGCGTGGAACACATTAAAAACGTACAGCCCAGAGATATATGAGGTTAATCAACCGCCGAATGCATGGGCACACTATGGCTGTGACAAAAAATAATACTATGCTCTAATACCATAAATCATGTTGAAATAACAATACAAATAGGTATTAGTAAACCAATTAAAACATACCATGTAAAACATAACAAAATTAATATATAAATAAAGCAGATACACACAAACAAATCACGAACACAATACAGCGGAATGCAGACAAAAAAAAAATTTAACTCGCCAATTACAAATTATAAAACCCCAGCAGCGAAAACCCCCATGAAATAATAGAACACGAATCCCCTAGAGAAAAGACTCGCTTATTGAGACAGCATGATACAGAGAGTAAAACTCAAAACAACAATAAGAGAAGCAGAGAAAAAATCTACATCCCTAGATGTAAATAGAAAAAAATAACCCATATTACAAAAAACAAACGTAGAAACAAAAGACCGTCATCACCGTGAGAAATCAAACATAATGCATTTTAAAATCGAGTTAATGGAAAACCCTAAAACAAACAAAAAAAGAAAAAAAAGAAGAAGAACCATTAAGATCAGTTGACACCGCAAAAACCATAATCGCTAGAGAGTAATAAAAACACAAATTCAGACATTTAAAAACAAAAACAGAAAACAGAAAAGAGACCAAAAAATGCACTAACTATAACGGAATCACAATAGAAAACTACCACACTTTTACGTCAGCATATACACTGCACCAAATGGCATGGCTCGAGACATGACAACAATTGAAATAAATATCGATGACAAAAAAATATATTTGTAGCCACAAAATAAAAAATTGTTCTATAATGCATAGAGTATACATGACATGAAAGAACAAACATAACACAAATCCATGAAAATCGCAGGAAGACCCGAACCCAAGACCGCTCGACAGAGAGGCCAGCACCCCTCCCAACAGCAGCACCCCACTGGAGAAACAAGTTATGAGTAGTATGTAAATGACGGTCCGAGATCTGGGTTCTGGGTGTGGATCGTGATTGTCGGTCCGCCATATTGGATTGTGACGTCACGGCGGCCATCTTGGATGTTGTGACCTTGACATTGACCCCGACGGCCATTTTGGACCCGCCATCTTGGATCCGCCATTATGGATGACGTCATTATGTTTTCTCGAACATTCCGGCGATGTGTTTTCCGCCATGTTGGATGATGACGTCACCGTTGCAATTTCCGTTACGCCCGCCATCTTTAACTTTTTTATTTACTATCCGATTTTAATGAAATTTGTTTTAAAATTTATAAAAAAATTAAATAATAAAAATTTAATATTTTTTTTATAAAAAACAAACATTTACTGCACGGAGTTCGGAGTCCTCGGTTCGAACCTGGTGAGGGCAAAAAATTTAAAAATGGCGACCGATCCTTCCCTCACAGTGGACGCAAGCAGACTCACCCCCACCACTTTTACCAACGCATATACGAACCTAAAAACACCCCCCCTCCTCCCCCCTCCCGAAAATTTTTTTTTTCTCGCACACGACGATCCGCCCCTCCCCCACCACCCTCTTATAATTATTTCGTTTTTTTGTATCTTTGAAAAAAAACTTTGTAATCAAGAAATTTTTTTTAAAGTATCTCTACAAAACTAAATTAAAATTCTTATAATGTTTTTGATGATAAAGTATGCATTAAAAAAACTTGTTAAACAAATGAATATAAAAAAACAAATTTATGTCTACTCGTCACGAAGAAGGTACTCGGTAGGGGGGAGGGGGAATTGAGGCAAAAACTAATGTATATGTGTATGTACGATTACGCAGAAAAAAAATAAAATGGAAAAAAAAAATTTTAATGTTTGTGTTTTATCATAATAATAAACCCCCATGTCACTATACTCAATTGTTTTTTAAATATAATCTTTAAAACTTTATACCTGCAAAAAAATTATATCAGTTCATCATTATACTTGGAATAAATATTAAAAGTTATTCCTAATAAAATAATTTCTTTATGACTTTATACTTGTAAAGAAAATAAATTCGTTATAACTTTATACCTGGAATAAATATTAAAAGTTATTCTTTATAAAATAATTTTGTAATATATTGTAAGCACGTGGCGACCAGCACACGAGTCCTTGAAGAGGACATCAGGTCTGTGCCCTCAGTGACGTGTCCCACGGTCCGGCGAGCGACATGGAGGGGGAAGATGCACCTGCATGGACCAGGGGAGAGAAGGGAAATTTTGCAAACTAAGATTTCCACCACCCCACCCTGCCACCACCGCCGCGGCCAGGGGACGCCAGGCCCCCACCACCGCCGCGGGCGCTGTGGAGGGGGTAAAAGCCGCCTCACTGTCCGGCCGACCGCGTAACGGAGCAGCCGTGCTTCTCGCACGCTCCCCGCATGGCGCATATATACACGTACAGAAATTAAAAAAAAAAAAATACAATTTATTACATACAAAGTTTTATTTACACAAAATATGTTTTACACACAAGTTTTTTAAAAAAAAATGTTTACACAAACTCATTGTTTTAAAATATCCTTTTCATCAATCCACGAGTCAAACTCTAGTCCATGATGCAACCATCGTATTAAGGCCTTACCATGTTTCCGTTTTAACACTTTTTCAACGAGAAAAGTATCTGGAAATTTAGTTTCCATAATCTCTTCTCCATAAAACGCCCCTGTTATACGTTTCCCTTTCAGATCCTCGAGAAAATAAGTACGTGGATACGTATTTTTTATTCTACATACACGAAATAATTCTCCAGTCCAACTCCCCTTGTAAGGCCTGTGAAAAATTCCGCGATTTTTCGAAATCCGCACAATGTCGCCGATATTCGCTTTTTTCATTCGCGAATATAGTATATTCGTCTTGGAGTACACAGTTCGAAGCAGTCGATTGTCCTTTACGTCCTTCGGCTTGAGTTTCGTTGTAGAATGCAGAGTATAATTGAATTCTCGTACGAGTTTAGGAAGTCAACTCAGCCACTTGTAATCACCATTGGCAGTGAACCGAGTATACAGTTTATTCTTCATCGTACGAATCACACGTTCTGCCATTGACGCTTTGACACCGCTAAACGTAGAATAATGCGTAATGTCAAACTTTTCATCAATGCCTTGAATTACGCATTGTAGAATTCTTTCCCGTCGTCCGTCTGCAGTAACAAAGGTCTTCGTTTATGTTTCAAAATATTCGCCATGGCACTCGTAACTTCCACGGCGGTTTTCCGTTTTAAGGGTCTAGCCCACAGGAACTTTGAATAGGTGTCTATAACTATGAGAATGTACCTGTAGCCCTTGTTCACACGCGAATACTCTATCATCTCGATCAGGTCAGGCTGCCAATTGTCGTCCGATCCTTTGATTTTTATTTTTCGACGTGGATAATTACGTCTTGTGGGTTTATGCAACTCGCCCGCAATGGCAAACATTGACATGATCACTATTCAATATATCCCGCTTCCCGTAATTCCTCAAGTATGGAAGCGATTTCGTTGGTGTGCGAAAGTAGGTATATAAAGTATGTATAAGGACAGGGGCTGGGGGCTGGGGATTCGGGGATTATGTCACTCCCTTCGACCATGCACACACGAAAAAGTGTCCCGTTACGTTCATCAGCCATGTACGCACGAAAAAATGTCCCGTTACAGTAGTTGGAAATGGGGGGTTCAAGCACAGGCGGAGGAGCCAGGAGCCGGCCGCCATCTTGGATGACGTCATCGGCGGCCATCTTGGATGACGTCATCATGACCTTTGACCTGGCCAATCTATGCTAATCTATGCTAATCTATGCCAATCTACGCTAATCTATGCCAATCTATGCTAATCTATGCCAATCTATGCTAATCCGTATGCTAATCTATGCTAATCTGTATGCTAATCTATGCTAATCTGTATGCCAATCCATGCTAATCCATCCGCCATTTTGTATTTCTAGAAATTTCCACCAACTTCGAATCGTGACGTCACCGTTGCACTTTGTGTCACGGACGCCATCTTGGATTTGAATTTTTTCTTTCGAACTTTGAAATTCGATGTAAACATCAACCGCCATCTTGTTTTCGTCTGCTGGTGGCCGCCATCTTGTTTCGTCTGCTGCAGGCCACCATCTTGTTTCCGTCTGCTGGAGGCAGCCATCTTGCGACGTCATATAGTTCTGTTGGTCGCCACCAGATAGCAGCAGGGATTATTTTATTTTTTTTCTTTAACTAAAATAATTTCAGTGCCGAGGCTGGGATTCGATCCATGGGACGTGAAAACGTCCAGGATGTCGTGGTTACGAGGCGGACACCTTGACACTAGACCACGAGACCAATTGGGATATGGTGGAATAAATAATCTATATATGCCACGTACTGACGTCAAGTTTTATGATAAAAGGGGGGAGGGTGTCTTTGCCTTCCCAAATGCATGAAATTCAAATTATTATTATACCATCGCCATCTTTAATTCCAGCACAGACTACCAGATGGCGCCAAATTCAAATATTAGTTAAGGAGTCGGCAGGCAGGTGTCGCATGCCGCCATCTTGGTTCTCAAGTTGGCTGGTAGATGTCGCTAGTATCGCGCGCCAAATTCAAAAATTAGTTGCCAGAGGCGCCGCCATCTTGGTTCTCAAGTTGGCTGGTAGATGGCGCTACCGTCGCCATATTTTAGTTCATACAATCGATACCAGATGACGCCACCATCGCCATCTTTAGTTCCTAGTGTTGCTACCAGAGTGTGCCACCGTCGCCATCTTTAATTCTTAAAGTTACCACCGGAGCGCGCCACCGTCGCCATCTTTAATTCCTAAAGTAACTGCCGGATGGCGCCACTGTCGGCCATCTTTAATTCAAGGTATTGTCGTCGGATGGTGCCAAGTTTGAATTTAAAAACTTACAAGTGTTATGCAATGTGTAACCAGTCGAGACAAGTCGGTAGCCTGTATTCACCAAGTTCTCTGTTGCCATCACTGCCATCCGGGTATCTGACGAGTCCTAATTAATATACTCGTACACATCCTACCTCTATGACCTCTACAAACAAACTGACCGTACCTACTCCAAAATGCCATATATATTACACCCACATGCAAACATTTGATAACCATCAAGAATGTCAACATACAAAAATATATGAACCATCGCTGAAACAAATTTCCCAACATTAATTACAATAAAAAATGTCCAGTAAGATACTGTATTTTGTCTATAATTCAATAAATGATGATAGAGTATTAATAAAATATTGGTGTTGTGTAGAGTCTCTCTCTTCTTCTCGTAGTGGCGGAAGACATCTCGAAGGTAGTGTTAGAATTTATGTATTAAAGCAATCACTCTAGCTGAGGAGGTTAATAACTTATAGTTACAACTTTTTAAAAATACTCTGAATTTAAAACAATTTTTAATAAGAGGGACCATTAAATGGTTTTTTGAAATTAAAGCAAACAACTTAAATGTTAAACACATATTTATTTAAATATTATTACAAACAGCAAGGGATAAGAAAAAACACTGATTTAAAAGAATTAAATAATGAGCAATAAAAGTACATAATATTCACACACTGCACATCATAGTGACAAAGTCAACATAACCTATTTACATAAACCAGAGACCCAATACATAAATTTTATCATAACTACAAGTTACATAGAGTAAAAACATACTCCGAAATACATAATGAAGAGAAAATTGATATAAATAACGTTATACTTTGCTCAATAGTTCCAGAAGTAATGAACGCACTGCTACACGAGCAATTTCAACAGTTCTTTCATCACTAGTGTTTTCTGTGGAACATACTTGAGTGGTGTCTTCACTGATCGGACCTAGATGACTGAGATCTCGGGTTCGACTCTTGAGAGATGTAGGAAGGCGAAGCCGACGCCGCCGTTTAGGCTGGACTGCTACTGATGTAGTAGGTGCTGGCGATGTAGCACCCATCTGGGTACAGGCAGTTGATGTCTGGACTGACGAAGTCTGACCACATGCAGATGCTGGCGGTGACTGAATAGTTGAGGCACTGAATGTTGCAGAGAAATAATGTCATTTTTGCCAGTACTCACGATAACTGATGTGTGAAGCTGTGCTAGCTCTGCCAGGCTGATGCTAGTTCTACAGGTATGACTGCAAGGCTGCAGTGCTGATGTCTCTAGGATGCTGAATGTCAGACTGGTTGTAACAACCTTTGGTGTCGTAGTACACACAAATTTAAGATTCGTCTTCATCACTATCCCCCAAGCTACTATCCGTTCCTTCATCCACATCTTCGTTCGCCTCTTGCGCTTCCTTTGCGGCCTCGATGCAGGTCATAACAGCCTGATATAAATAGGTAATAAATTCCTCTTCCTCAGGGAACTCAGCGAGAATGTTGAGGGTGGATGATGTAAGGTGGTAATGTATATCATTAAAGTCCATACCTATGTAGTGACGTACTACCTCCATTACAAATTCCCGAACATCGTCCATCGTAACACTGTTTAAATTACAATCGCAAACACTCTCCGCGTAAACACTGGTGGAAGCCATGATGATAGGAGCGTGGTTAGAAGCAGACTACCACGTTAGCATGGAGATGTCGTCAGAGCCCCCCACACCACTGGGTGGCAGTTACGGTAACTCCAGAACTCGCTCGAAATATCCTGCACAACACATTCCAAAAAGATGACGTAGCATATGGTTGACGGCACAAACACCCTGAGTGGCTCTGTGTGTTTCCTTCTGCCCGAACACGCGCTGCTGTGAAAGCCTCTTCCCAAGCACAGACGTCACTCCCGCAGCAGACAAAACAGGCGTATGCTACAGGAGCTAGAACAATTGAATAACCAAATATATTTAGACTACCCAACTACATAAATGACATGAGATAATTCCTGTGCGATAATCGTACTTTAAATGTTGTAATGTATGTATAAACATTAATCATTCCGAAGTACTTGAAAAAAAAAATGTAAGTGAGGTGTTATTCACCTTTAGCGCTTCTCGATTTCTGTATCCGCTACCCACGAATTAAATTGAGACGGGAAACCCCACCATTTCACAAAAGACCGGCCATTTCTTCGTTTGAGAACTTTCTCCACCAAATATGTGTCCGGATACATCGTAGGCTGGATCTCTTCAGCATAGAAGCCACCACGAATAGGCTTGTGGTCCAAGTCTTCGAGGTAGTAGGTCCTGGGTTCCGATTCACGAACATGTGTCACACGGAAAAGTTCAGAACTCCAATTCGTCGTGAAACCTTTCTCAAAGACACCTTTCTGCTTGGAGATTCTCACAATGTCACCAACATTAGCTTTATGCTTGCGTGTATCTTTCTTCTTCGTGTTGGTGAATACAGTCCCAAGCAGACGATCATCCTTTACATCTTTAGGCTTCATTTTCGTGGTATAATGCACTGTGGAATTATATTCACTTATAAGTTTCGACAAAAGATCCAACCAAAAACACCTCAAAGTCTTTTACAAACATAATATTTAATACTCAATTTCTATCCTACTACAGAATCACTTGCGAAAGCCAGCAATCGTATAAACAATTAGCCCTGCATAGACGTGCAACGACTAGCTCCAAATGGCTCCAAATGCTCCAAAACGGCCTTCAAATGCCCCAACATCTCCAAAAGGCTCCAAATGCTCCAAAAGGCTCCAATTGTTCCAAGAGCTCCATCTTCAATTGGTTCCAACTGATTCCAATTACTTTTCTTATCGAACTTGGCATGATTACTAACATGTCTTTATTAGTATACATTTTGACTGGCAGTGGTAACGTATTTTGCACCTTTAAGTTATAAGTTTTATTTAGAAATCAGATTTCGATAAATGGTAGATACCATTTGGAAAGAAAATATATTAATTTATCTTCAAGTTTATACACATACATTTAATTTAAGCCATTATTGTATGTAGCCAGCATCCCTCAGTTCTTTGAGTATGAAGGATATTTCTTTAATGTTCGAATAGTTTCCTGCACAAAGCGATCCATGTAGTAGTCGTAGCCTGTCAACCAATATGTTAGGATCTTCCCATGAGGTATAATCAAACTCTTCTGCTGCGTTCATCATTCTTGCATGTTTATAATAAATATTATCTCTGGTGTCTATCGTTTTAACACCAACCTCAAGGTCACTTTCGTCATCGCGCCAGTGATTATCACAAGCTTGATCAGGATAATTTATTTTATTACGACGTTTCCATCGTTTTGGTCTCAAACCACCATCACAGTCTTCACTCTTGCATGCTTTTGGTGCTTCAGCACAATACTCAATCATGTCAGCCTTAGATGTGTCAGCACAGTCTTCGTTCACGTCAGCTTCTGATGTGTCACCACAGTCTTCAATCATGTCAGCACCACAAACTTGATCAGGATAATTTATTTTATTACGTCGTTTCCATCGTTTTGGTCTCAGACCGCCATCACAGTCTTCGATCTTACCTGCTTTAGGTGCTTCAGTACAGTACTCAATCATGTCAGCCTCAGATGTGTCACCACATTCTTCAATCATGCACGCTTCAGATGATTCACCAAAGTCTTCGACCTTGTAAGCTTCAGATGGTTCTCCATCTTTCTCATTTTCATGGAGACGCCTAGATATTGGAGTAAATATATTTTCATTTCTAATGTGGTTACAACTACCTTCGTTTGTTTTAAATTTTAAATTATTATCTTCATCTAGATCAGTAATTTTAGCATTAGCTTTTTCGCCTTCGTTCCTCTTCCGCGATGTTGTCGCCCAGTCTTCATTATCTTTATTCATCTTAATTGTACAGGTTTTGTAATGTCTATCCAAGTAATATCTTCTACCAAAGGATTTCTGACACTGACTGCAATGAAACGGTTTTTGACAAGGGCCCAAATTACACTCGCTTCTCTCATGTCGTTTAGCATTCTTTCTCAAGGTAAACACCTTGCTACAGTATCTACAGTGATGACGTTTCGATACAGCGTCAGATCCTAAATCGGAATTCATATTAGTTACCGAGACTAATGACAGATGCAAACTAAGAGTTTTAAATTAGATATATTACTTAAATAGAAGTTTTTAATTATTTCATCAGCGAGATTAATCAGAAGCACTCGGAGAAATCCATCAGATGTCTAGTTAGGTATAATCAGAAGCACGCGGAGTAAACCACCATAATATTATCAAGAATAATCGCAAGCTCACGGAGTAAACCGCCATAATATTGTCAAGAATAATCAGGAGCACACGGAGAAAACCACCATAATATTAACAATAATAATCGGAAGCACACGGAGAAAATCATCATAATATTGACAAGAATAATCAGAAGCACACGGAGAAAACCATCACAAGTTTTCTTTGATATCATAAAAATACAGAAAAAATATTTAAAAAATAACAAAAAAAAATTAATAAAAAATATTAAATGACAAAATAAAATACAACAATACATAAAATTCTGGCTTGTACTAGAACTATATCTTTGCTCAACAATGAGAAGTTCACAAGCTAGCAGAATCTGTTTATGTATTTTTGTATTTTATTTTGTCATTTAAAATTTTTTATTAATTTTTTTTGTTATTTATTAAATATTTTTTCTGTATTTTTATGATATCAAAAAAAACTTGTCATGGTTTTCTCCGTGTGCTTCTGATTATTCTTGTCAATATTATGATTATTTTCTCCGTGTGCTTCCGATTATTATTGTTAATATTATGGTGGTTTTCTCCGTGTGCTCCTGATTATTCTTGACAATATTATGGCGGTTTACTCCGTGAGCTTGCGATTATTCTTGATAATATTATGGTGGTTTACTCCGTGTGCTTCTGATTATACCTAACTAGACATCTGATGGATTTCTCCGAGTGCTTCTGATTAATCTCGCTGATGAAATAATTAAAAAATTCTATTTAAGTAATATATCTAATTTAAAACTCTTAGTTTGCATCTGTCATTAGTCTCGGTAACTAATATGAATTCCGATTTAGGATCTGACGCTGTATCGAAACGTCATCACTGTAGATACTGTAGCAAGGTGTTTACCTTGAGAAAGAATGCTAAACGACATGACAGAAGCGAGTGTAATTTGGGCCCTTGTCAAAAACCGTTTCATTGCAGTCAGTGTCAGAAATCCTTTGGTAGAAGATATTACTTGGATAGACATTACAAGACCTGTACAATTAAGATGAACAAAGATAACGAAGACTGGGCGACAACATCGCGGAAGAGGAACGAAGGCGAAAAAGCTAATGCTAAAATTACTGATCTAGATGAAGATAATAATTTAAAATTTAAAACAAACGAAGGTAGTTGTAACCACATTAGAAATGAAAATATATTTACTCCAATATCTAGTCGTCTCCATGAAAATGAGAAAGATGGAGAACCATCTGAAGCTTACAAGGTCGAAGACTTTGATGAATCATCTGAAGCGTGCATGATTGAAGAATGTGGTGACACATCTGAGGCTGACATGATTGAGTACTGTACTGAAGCACCTAAAGCAGGTAAGATCGAAGACTGTTATGGCGGTCTGAGACTAAAACGATGGAAACGACGTAATAAAATAAATTATCCTGATCAAGTTTGTGGTGCTGACATGATTGAAGACTGTGGTGACACATCAGAAGCTGGCGTGAACGAAGACTGTGCTGACACATCTAAGGCTGACATGATTGAGTATTGTGCTGAAGCACCAAAAGCATGCAAGAGTGAAGACTGTGATGGTGGTTTGAGACCAAAACGATGGAAACGTCGTAATAAAATAAATTATCCTGATCAAGCTTGTGATAATCACTGGCGCGATGGCGAAAGTGACCTTGAGGTTGGTGTTAAAACGATAGACACCAGAGATAATATTTATTATAAACATGCAAGGATGATGAACGCAGCAGAAGAGTTTGATTATACCTCATGGGAAGATCCTAACATATTGGTTGACAGGCTACGACTACTACATGGATCGCTTTGTGCAGGAAACTATTCGAACATTAAAGAAATATCCTTCATACTCAAAGAACTGAGGGAAGCTGGCTACATACAATAATGGCTTAAATTAAATGTATGTGTATAAACTTGAAGATAAATTAATATATTTTCTTTCCAAATGGTATCTACCATTTATCGAAATCTGATTTCTAAATAAAACTTATAACTTAAAGATGCAAAATACGTTACCACTGCCAGTCAAAATGTATACTAATAAAGACATGTTAGTAATCATGCCAAGTTCGATAAGAAAAGTAATTGGAATCAGTTGGAACCAATTGAAGATGGAGCTCTTGGAACAATTGGAGCCTATTGGAGCATTTGGAGCCTTTTGGAGCTGTTGGAGCCATTTGGAGCATTTGGAGCCATTTGGAGCTGTGTTAAAAAGCTGTTGGGGCATTTGAAGGCCGTTTTGGAGCATTTGGAGCCATTTGGAGCTAAGAAGTAGTCGTTGCACGTCTATGCAGGGCTAATTGTTTATACGATTGCTGGCTTTCGCAAGTGATTCTGTAGTAGGATAGAAATTGAGTAATAAATATTATGTTTGTAAAAGACTTTGAGGTGTTTTTGGTTGGATCTTTTGTCGAAACTTATAAGTGAATATTATTCCACAGTGCATTCTACCACGAAAATGAAGCCTAAAGATGTAAAGGATGATCGTCTGCTTGGGACTGTATTCACCAACACGAAGAAGAAAGATACACGCAAGAATAAAGCTAATGTTGGTGACATTGTGAGAATCTCCAAGCAGAAAGGTGTCTTTGAGAAAGGTTTCACGACGAATTGGAGTTCTGAACTTTTCCGTGTGACACATGTTCGTGAATCGGAACCCAGGACCTACTACCTCGAAGACTTGGACCACAAGCCTATTCGTGGTGGCTTCTATGCTGAAGAGATCCAGCCTACGATGTATCCGGACACATATTTGGTGGAGAAAGTTCTCAAACGAAGAAATGGCCGGTCTTTTGTGAAATGGTGGGGTTTCCCGTCTCAATTTAATTCGTGGGTAGCGGATACAGAAATCGAGAAGCGCTAAAGGTGAATAACACCTCACTTACATTTTTTTTTTTTCAAGTACTTCGGAATGATTAATGTTTATACATACATTACAACATTTAAAGTACGATTATCGCACAGGAATTATCTCATGTCATTTATGTAGTTGTGTAGTCTAAATATATTTGGTTATTCAATTGTTCTAGCTCCTGTAGCATACGCCTGTTTTGTCTGCTGCGGGACGTCTGTGCTTGGGAAGAGGCTTTCACAGCAGCGCGTGTTCGGGCAGAAGGAAACACACAGAGCCACTCAGGGTGTTTGTGCCGTCAACCATATGCTACGTCATCTTTTTGGAATGTGTTGTGCAGGATATTTCGAGCGAGTTCTGGAGTCACCGTAACTGCCACCCAGTGGTGTGGGGGGCTCTGACGACATCTCCATGCTAACGTGGTAGTCTGCTTCTAACCACGCTCCTATCATCATGGCTTCCACCAGTGTTTACGCGGAGAGTGTTTGCGATTGTAATTTAAACAGTGTTACGATGGACGATGTTCGGGAATTTGTAATGGAGGTATTACGTCACTACATAGGTATGGACTTTAATGATATACATTACCACCTTACATCCTCCACCCTCAACATTCTCGCTGAGTTCCCTGAGGAAGAGGAATTTATTACCTATTTATATCAGGCTGTTATGACCTGCATCGAGGCCGCAAAGGAAGCGCAAGAGGCGAACGAAGATGTGGATGAAGGAACGGATAGTGGCTTGGGGGATAGTGATGAAGACGAATCTTAAATTTGTGTGTACTACGACACCAAAGGTTGTTACAACCAGTCTGACATTCAGCATCCTAGAGACATCAGCACTGCAGCCTTGCAGTCATACCTGTAGAACTAGCATCAGCCTGGCAGAGCTAGCACAGCTTCACACATCAGTTATCGTGAGTACTGGCAAAAATGACATTATTTCTCTGCAACATTCAGTGCCTCAACTATTCAGTCACCGCCAGCATCTGCATGTGGTCAGACTTCGTCAGTCCAGACATCAACTGCCTGTACCCAGATGGGTGCTACATCGCCAGCACCTACTACATCAGTAGCAGTCCAGCCTAAACGGCGGCGTCGGCTTCGCCTTCCTACATCTCTCAAGAGTCGAACCCGAGATCTCAGTCATCTAGGTCCGATCAGTGAAGACACCACTCAAGTATGTTCCACAGAAAACACTAGTGATGAAAGAACTGTTGAAATTGCTCGTGTAGCAGTGCGTTCATTACTTCTGGAACTATTGAGCAAAGTATAACGTTATTTATATCAATTTTCTCTTCATTATGTATTTCGGAGTATGTTTTTACTCTATGTAACTTGTAGTTATGATAAAATTTATGTATTGGGTCTCTGGTTTATGTAAATAGGTTATGTTGACTTTGTCACTATGATGTGCAGTGTGTGAATATTATGTACTTTTATTGCTCATTATTTAATTCTTTTAAATCAGTGTTTTTTCTTATCCCTTGCTGTTTGTAATAATATTTAAATAAATATGTGTTTAACATTTAAGTTGTTTGCTTTAATTTCAAAAAACCATTTAATGGTCCCTCTTATTAAAAATTGTTTTAAATTCAGAGTATTTTTAAAAAGTTGTAACTATAAGTTATTAACCTCCTCAGCTAGAGTGATTGCTTTAATACATAAATTCTAACACTACCTTCGAGATGTCTTCCGCCACTACGAGAAGAAGAGAGAGACTCTACACAACACCAATATTTTATTAATACTCTATCATCATTTATTGAATTATAGACAAAATACAGTATCTTACCGGACATTTTTTATTGTAATTAATGTTGGGAAATTTGTTTCAGCGATGGTTCATATATTTTTGTATGTTGACATTCTTGATGGTTATCAAATGTTTGCATGTGGGTGTAATATATATGGCATTTTGGAGTAGGTACGGTCAGTTTGTTTGTAGAGGTCATAGAGGTAGGATGTGTACGAGTATATTAATTAGGACTCGTCAGATACCCGGATGGCAGTGATGGCAACAGAGAACTTGGTGAATACAGGCTACCGACTTGTCTCGACTGGTTACACATTGCATAACACTTGTAGGTTTTTAAATTCAAACTTGGCACCATCCGACGACAATACCTTGAATTAAAGATGGCCGACAGTGGCGCCATCCGGCAGTTACTTTAGGAATTAAAGATGGCGACGGTGGCGCGCTCCGGTGGTAACTTTAAGAATTAAATATGGCGACGGTGGCACACTCTGGTAGCAACACTAGGAACTAAAGATGGCGATGGTGGCGTCATCTGGTATCGATTGTATGAACTAAAATATGGCGACGGTAGCGCCATCTACCAGCCAACTTGAGAACCAAGATGGCGGCGCCTCTGGCAACTAATTTTTGAATTTGGCGCGCGATACTAGCGACATCTACCAGCCAACTTGAGAACCAAGATGGCGGCATGCGACACCTGCCTGCCGACTCCTTAACTAATATTTGAATTTGGCGCCATCTGGTAGTCTGTGCTGGAATTAAAGATGGCGATGGTATAATAATAATTTGAATTTCATGCATTTGGGAAGGCAAAGACACCCTCCCCCCTTTTATCATAAAACTTGACGTCAGTACGTGGCATATATAGATTATTTATTCCACCATATCCCAATTGGTCTCGTGGTCTAGTGTCAAGGTGTCCGCCTCGTAACCACGACATCCTGGACGTTTTCACGTCCCATGGATCGAATCCCAGCCTCGGCACTGAAATTATTTTAGTTAAAGAAAAAAAATAAAATAATCCCTGCTGCTATCTGGTCGCGACCAACAGAACTATATGACGTCGCAAGATGGCTGCCTCCAGCAGACGGAAACAAGATGGTGGCCTGCAGCAGACGAAACAAGATGGCGGCCACCAGCAGACGAAAACAAGATGGCGGCCACCAGCAGACGAAAACAAGATGGCGGTTGATGTTTACATCGAATTTCAAAGTTCGAAAGAAAAAATTCAAATCCAAGATGGCGTCCGTGACACAAAGTGCAACGGTGACGTCACGATTCGAAGTTGGTAGAAATTTCTAGAAATACAAAATGGCGGATGGATTAGCATGGATTGGCATACAGATTAGCATAGATTAGCATACAGATTAGCATAGATTAGCATACGGATTAGCATAGATTGGCATAGATTAGCATAGATTGGCATAGATTAGCATAGATTGGCATAGATTAGCATAGATTGGCAAGGTCAAAGGTCAAAGTCAAAGGTCATGATGACGTCATCCAAGATGGCCGCCGATGACGTCATCCAAGATGGCGGCCGGCTCCTGGCTCCTCCGCCTGTGCTTGAACCCCCCATTTCCAACTACTTGCGAATAATTTCCCATGCTCTGAGATGCCTGCAGCAGTCTAAGACGATCAACTAATTCATTGGGGTCGTCATAATATACATAGTCCAATTTTCTACCAGTGTCGAGTTTATAAAGTCCGGCCCCTTCGATGTCTAAGAAAAGACTAGCTATCAAAGGATATTTCTCATGTTCATAATCTTCGAATCGACCCGTTTTCGGGTCATTTTTCGAGTAAACAGCGTTGGAAGCATCCAGAAATCTTCTATATTTACGCAAATCCACCTCTGAATATCGCCACGGTTTTTTACGAAACAAAAGTTCGCATAATCCACGAGTAAGTTTTATCACCTCTTTTCCACATTCAATATTATCGCCGGACACGAAATGTACTTCCTTCGAACCAAGGACCCATTTACTACCTCGTTTATGCACGTTATACGTCGCGTCGCTGTTTCGAGGCACAGAGGAGGCCAGGTACTCGCTAGCGAGAGGACCGACTTCGAAACCTTTTTTATTTCGAGGTTTCTTCCTAAGAGTTCGACCGACACGAACTTCGTCTTCGCTACATGTTACGTTGGAATCGTCTGTTAATCGTGGACTTCGCTTTCGTTTGCCCGTGAACGTAGTTTGCGGCTCTTCTTTTATTTCGATTTTAGTCGGTTTCTCGTTTTCGACGTCCCCTCGCCTGGCTATGAAGCTATCCAAACGGTCACTCAAGGGCTTCAATTTTTCCTATCTTCGAACCTCGTCGCTTAATCTGTGTTGCTTAGCGAGCAAGTACTTTGTTCGTATGGCCTCGATGACATCGTGCAGTTGCATAGCCAAATCGGTGTTAACATCCATAATTTTGTTTTTATTTCGAAGCACCTTTAGACACCAGACGTTAATTAAGCGTTGACAGAAGCGACTTTAGGTCATCGCGCCTTTATGCATTCGAAACTTCGATAGTAGTATAGTTTGGGGGCTCCGGAAACTGGCTTCTGGCTGTGGTGTCTGTGGTGTTTTCCGCCATATTGGATTGTGACGTCACGGCCGCCATCTTGGATGGTTGTGTCCTTGACCTTTGACCTTGACCTTGAATTTGATCCTCAAAACGGGTCAAAATTTGCCAAAATTGGGCAAAAATTGCCCAAAATTCCTCATAATTTCCATTTCTGTGGAAAAAAATTCCGCCAAAAATTTTTAAAAAATTCCACAAATTAAAAATTTCTCTTTTGGAGGGAAAAATTCCCGTTTCGAGGGAAAATTTCTCGTTTTTAGTCCTTAAAAATCCCGGCGGCTAGAAATGTCCATATGTAGGCTTAAGCATCCATGTCGACAGCCTCCGATAAGCCTCACGTCATCATGGAATATGTCATCTTGGATAATGACGTCACCGTTGCAATTTCCGTTACGGTCGCTATCTTTAACTGTTTTATTTATTATCCGATTTAAATGAAAAAAAATTTAAAATTTATAAAAAAATTCAAATAATAAAATTTTAATAAAATATTTATAAAAAATATACTTTTACGACACGGAGTTCGGAGTCCTCGGTTCGAACCTGACGAGTGCAAAAAAAAATTAAAAATGGCGACAGGCTCCTTCCTTAATGGTGGCTGCAGGCAGACTGACTCCCACCACTTTTCTTAAAGCATATATATCGTCACCTAGTATGACGTCATGTCCGCCATCTTGTCTTCATTGCTGGAGACCACCATCTTGTTTACGTCGGCGAGAGTACGCTGACGACATGTTAGTTTAGTTCTTATCCGCTAGAGTGCAGTAATCATTTATTACTGTGACACCCGCCATCTTGAAATTTGGATGCCATCTTGAAAATCCGTAATTATTTAGCTATAAATTCGGGAAAAGTTCCAAAATTCATTAAATAAATCACTCATTAATTTACATATTGATTCGATCCGCTCCTGTCCTTGGTTCGATACCCGATCGATGCAATAATGTTTAATTTTATGTAAAAAATAATAATTTTAATATACCATGTTAAAAATTCTTAAAGAGACTTTAAATCCTCTATGACCATCATCCTATCAGACATCAAGACCACCATATTGGAAAGTCGTAATTGTAATGCTAGAGATTCGGGAAAAAGTTCAAAATTCATTAAATAAATTTGTAATCTATATACTGATTGATTAGATCGACTAAGGTCCTTGGTTCGATCCCTGGCCGATACAAATCAACTTTAATTTTAAAAAAGTACCGAAAAAGTGTAAGGTTCGAGAAATAAAACACCTCAAAATCTTTTACAAACATAATATTTATTACACAATTTTTATCCTACTACAGAATCACTTGCGAAAGCCAGCAATCTTATAAACATTTAGCCCTGCATAGACGTGCAACGACTACTTCTTAGCTCCAAATGGCTCCAAATGCTCCAAACGGTCTTCAAATGGCTCCAACAGCTCCAACAACCTCCAAATGCTTGACAGCTACAAATGGCTCCAAATGCTTCAAAAGGCTCCAAATGCTCCAACAGCTCCAAAAAAGGCTCCTAATGCTCAAAACAGGCTCCAAATTGCTCCAACTGCCTCCAAATGCTTAAAACAGCTCCAAATGGCTCCAAATGCTCCAAACGGCTCCAAATGCTCCAAATGTCTCCAAATGGCTCCAAATGCTCCAAACGGCTCCAAATGCTTCAAAAGGCTCCAAATGCTTCAAAAGGCTCCAAATGCTCCAACAGCTCCAAAAAATGGCTCCAAATGCTTGACAGCTACAAATGACTCCAAATGCTCCAAATGGCTCCAAATGGCTCCAACAGCCTCCAAATGCTTAACACAGCTCCAAATGGCTCCAAATGCTTCAAACGACCTCCAAATGCTTGACAGCTCCAAATGCTCCAAATGGCTCCAAATGCTCCAAATGGCTCCAACAGCTCCAAAAGGCGCCAAATGTTTCAAAAGGCTCCAATTGTTCCAAGAGCTCCATCTTCAATTGGTTCCAACTGATTCCAATTATTTTTCTTATCGAACTTGGCATGATTACTAACATGTCTTTATAAGTATACATTTTGACTGGAAGTGGTAACGTATTTTGCACCTTTAATTTAAAAGTTTTATTTAGAAATCAGATTTCTATAAATGGTAGATACCATTTGGAAAGAAAATATATTAATTTATCTTCAAGTTTATACACATACATTTAATTTAAGCCATTATTGTATGTAGCCAGCTTCCCTCAGTTCTTTGAGTATGAAGGATATTTCTTTAAAGTTCGAATAGTTTCCTGCACAAAGCGATCCATGTAGTAGTCGTAGCCTGTCAACCAATATGTTAGGATCTTCCCATGAGGTATAATCAATCTCTTTTGCTGCGTTCATCATCCATGCATGTTTATAATAAATATTATTATCTCTGGTGTCTTTCGTTTTAACACCATCCTCAAGGTCACTTTCGTCATCGTGCCAGTGATTATCACAAGCTTGATCAGGATAATTTGTTTTATTACGACGTTTCCATCGTTTTGGTCTCAAACCACCATCACAGTCTTCGCTCTTGCATGCTTTTGGTGCTTCAGCACAGTACTCAATCATGTCAACCTTAGATGTGTCAGCACAGTCTTCGTTCATGCCAGCTTCTGATGTGTCACCACAGTCTTCAATCATGTCAGCACCACAAACTTGATCAGGATAATTTATTTTATTACGTCGTTTCCATCGTTTTGGTATCAGACCGCCATCACAGTCTTCGATCTTGCCTGCTTTAGGTGCTTCAGTACAGTACTCAATAATGTCAGCCTCAGATGTGTCACCACAATCTTCAATCATGCCCGCTTCAGATGATTCATCAAAGACTTCGACCTTGTAAGCTTCAGATGGTTCTCCATCTTTCTCATTTTCATGGAGACGACTATATATATTGGAGTAAATATATTTTTTTTTCTAATGTGGTTACAACTTCCTTCGTTTGTTTTAAATTTTAAATTATTATCTTGATCTAGATCAGTAATTTTAGCATTAGCTTTTTCGCCTTCGTTCCTCTTCCACGTTGTTGTAGCCCAGTCTTCGTTATCTTTATTCATCTTAATTGTACAGGTCTTGTAATGTCTATCCAAGTAATATCTTCTACCAAAGGATTTCTGACACTGACTACAATGAAATGGTTTTTGACAAGGACCCAAATTACACTCGCTTCTCTCATGTCGTTTAGCATTCTTTCTCAAGGTAAACTCCTTGCTACAGTATCTACAGTGATGACGTTTCGATACAGCAACAAATCCCGAATCAGGATTCATATTAGTTACTGAGACTAATGCCAGATGCAAACTAAGAGTTTTAAATTAGATATATTACTTAAATAGATTTTTTTAATTATTTCATCAGCGAGAATTAATTTATCTCATTCAAAGGTACTTGCTGCAAGTAGTTCTGCTTTTCAACAACAGATGTCGCTACATGTTACTTGCAGGTAAATAATATTTAGTTCTTTTATGCGGGATGCGGGATGCTCACTAACGATCGCAATAGAACGATGGCTTCGCTAGACTCCAAAGAGAAGGAAGTTCGTCCATCCTGTTAGTGCTTCTTAGATTTCTCAGAGATAATTTGAATGAGTAATGATATATATATTTTTTAAATTTCCACCTGATAAAAATATTACAAGTGATGATTAAGTAGCAGAAGTTCACTAATTATATGCAACCTTGAATAAAAAATGACATGCTTCATTAAGTAAAAAAATCCTTCATGCAGAGATAAATTCCTCATCAGTAACCAGAAGCACTCGGAGAAAACCATCAGATGTCTAGTCAGGAATAATCAGAAGCACCCAGAGAAAACCATCAAAATATTGTCAAGAATAATCAGGTGCACACGGAGAAATCCACCATAATACTGTCAAGAATAAACTGGAGCACACGGAGAAAACCGCCATAATATTGACAAGAATAATCGGAAGCACACGGAGAAAACCGCCACATGTTTTCTTTGATATCATAAAATTTTCAGCAAAAAAAAAAATAAATAAATAAAAACAAATTAATAAAAATTTTTAAATAATAAAATAAAAAAATACATAAAATTCTGGCTTGTACTAGAACTATAATTTTTTTTCAACAATGAGAAGTTCACAATCTAGCAGAATCTGTTTATGTATTTTTTTATTTTATTTTTTAAAATTTTTTATTAATTTATTTTTATTAATTTTTTTTGTGCTGAAAATTTTATGATATCAAAGAAAACTTGTGGCGGTTTTCTCCGTGTGCTTCCGATTATTCTTGTCAATATTACGGTGGTTTTCTCCGTGTGCTCCAGTTTATTCTTGACAGTATTATGGTGGATTTCTCACGGTGCTCCTGATTATTGTTGACAATATTTTGATGGTTTTCTCTGGGTGCTTCTGATTATTCCTGACTAGACATCTGATGGTTTTCTCCGAGTGCTTCTGGTTACTGATGAGGAATTTATCTCTGCATGAAGGATTTTTTTACCTAATGAAGCATGTCATTTTTATTCAAGGTTGCATATAATTAGTGAACTTCTGCTACTTAATCATCACTTGTAATATTTTTATCAGGTGGAAATTTAAAAAATATATATATCATTACTCAGTCAAAATATCTCTGAGAAATCTAAGAAGCACTAACAGGATGGACGAACTTCCTTCTCCTTGGAGTCTAGCGAAGCCATCGTTCTATTGCGATCGTTAGTGAGCATCCCGCATCCCGCATAAAAGAACTAAATATTATTTACCTGCAAGTAACATGTAGCGACATCTGTTGTTGAAAAGCAGAACTACTTGCAACAAGTACCTTTGAATGAGATAAATTAATTCTCGCTGATGAAATAATTAAAAAAATCTATTTAAGTAATATATCTAATTTAAAACTCTTAGTTTGCATCTGGCATTAGTCTCAGTAACTAATATGAATCCTGATTCGGGATTTGTTGCTGTATCGAAACGTCATCACTGTAGATACTGTAGCAAGGTGTTAACCTTGAGAAAGAATGCTAAACGACATGAGAGAAGCGAGTGTAATTTGGGTCCTTGTCAAAAACCATTTCATTGCAGTCAGTGTCAGAAATCCTTTGGTAGAAGATATTACTTGGATAGACATTACAAGAACTGTACAATCAAGATGAATAAAGATAACGAAGACTGGGCTACAACATCGTGGAAGAGGAACGAAGGCGAAAAAGCTAATGCTAAAATTACTGATCTAGATCAAGATAATAATTTAAAATTTAAAACAAACGAAGGAAGTTGTAACCACATTAGAAATGAAAATATATTTACACCAATATATAGTCGTCTCCATGAAAATGAGAAAGATGGAGAACCATCTGAAGCTTACGAGGTCGAAGACTTTGATGAATCATCTGAAGCGGGCATGATTGAAGATTGTGGTGACACATCTGAGGCTGACATGATTGAGTACTGTACTGAAGCACCTAAAGCAGGCAAGATCGAAGAATGTGATGGCGGTCTGATACCAAAACGATGGAAACGACGTAATAAAATAAATTATCCTGATCAAGTTTGTGGTGCTGACATGATTGAAGACTGTGGTGACACATCAGAAGCTGGCATGAACGAAGACTGTGCTGACACATCTAAGGTTGACATGATTGAGTACTGTGCTGAAGCACCAAAAGCATGCAAGAGCGAAGACTGTGATGGTGGTTTGAGACCAAAACGATGGAAACGTCGTAATAAAATAAATTATCCTGATCAAGCTTGTGATAATCACTGGCACGATGACGAAAGTGACCTAGAGGATGGTGTTAAAACGAAAGACACCAGAGATAATAATATTTATTATAAACATGCAAGGATGATGAACGCAGCAGAAGAGATTGATTATACCTCATGGGAAGATCCTAACATATTGGTTGACAGGCTACAACTACTACATGGATCGCTTTGTGCAGGAAACTATTCGAACATTAAAGAAATATCCTTCATACTCAAAGAACTGAGGGAAGCTGGCTACATACAATAATGGCTTAAATTAAATGTATGTGTATTAACTTGAAGATAAATAATATATTTTCTTTCCAAATGGTATCTACCATTTATCGAAATCTGATTTCTAAATAAAACTTATAAATTAAAGGTGCAACATACGTTACCACTGCCAGTCAAAATGTATACTTATAAAGAAATGTTAGTAATCATGCCAAGTTCGATAAGAAAAGTAATTGGAATCAGTTGGAACCAATTAAAGATGGAGCTCTTGGAACAATTGGAGCCTTTTGAAGCATTTGGAGCTGTCAAGCATTTGGAGCCTTTTGGGGACATTTGGAGCATTTGGAGCCGTTTGGAGCATTTGGAGCCATTTGGAGCTGTTTTAAGCATTTGGAAGCAGTTGGAGCCATTTGGAGCCTGTTTGGAGCATTTGGAGCCTTTTTTGGAGCTGTTGGAGCATTTGGAGCCTTTTGAAGCATTTGGAGCCATTTGGAGCTGTCAAGCATTTGGAGGTTGTTGGAGCTGTTGGAGCCATTTGAAGACCGTTTGGAGCATTTGGAGCCATTTGGAGCTAAGAAGTAGTCGTTGCACGTCTATGCAGGGCTAAATGTTTATAAGATTGCTGGCTTTCGCAAGTGATTCTGTAGTAGGATAGAAATTGTGTAATAAATATTATGTTTGTAAAAGATTTTGAGGTGTTTTATTTCTCGAACCTTACACTTTTTCTGTACTTTTTTAAAATTAAAGTTGATTTGTATCAGCCAGGGATGGAACCAAGGACCTTAGTCGATCTAAGCAATCAGTATATAGATTACAAATTTATTTAATGAAATTTGAACTTTTTCCCGAATCTCTAGCATTACAATTACGACTTTCCAATATGGTGGTCTTGATGTCTGATAGGATGATGGTCATAGAGGATTTAAAGTCTCTTTAAGAATTTTTAACATGGTATATTGAAATTATTATTTTTTACATAAAATTAAACATTATTGCATCGATCGGGTATCGAACCAAGGACAGGAGCGGATCGAATCAATATGTAAATTAATGAGTGATTTATTTAATGAATTTTGGAACTTTTCCCGAATTTATAGCTAAATAATAATAATGATTTTCAAGATGGCGTCCAAATTTCAAGATGGCGGGTGTCACAGTAATAAATGATTACTGCACTCTAGCGGATAAGAACTAAACTAACATGTCGTCAGCGTACTCTCGCCGACGTAAACAAGATGGTGGTCTCCAGCAACGAAGACAAGATGGCGGACATGACGTCATACTAGGTGACGATATATATGCTTTAAGAAAAGTGGTGGGAGTCAGTCTGCCTGCAGCCACCATTAAGGAAGGAGCCTGTCACCATTTTTAATTTTTTTTTTTGCACTTGTCAGGTTCAAACCGAGGACTCCGAACTCCGTGTCGTAAAAGTATATTTTTTATAAATATTTTATTAAAATTTTATTATTTGAATTTTTTTATAAATTTTAAATTTTTTTTCATTTAAATCGGATAATAAATAAAAAAGTTCAAGATGGCGACCGTAACGGAAATTGCAACGGTGACATCATTATCCAAGATGACATATTCCATGATGACGTGAGGCTTATCGGAGGCTGTCGACATGGATGCTTAAGCCTACATATGGACATTTCTAGCCGCCGGGATTTTTAAGGACTAAAAACGAGAAATTTTCCCTCGAAACGGGAATTTTTCCCTCCAAAAGAGAAATTTTTAATTTGTGGAATTTTTTAAAAATTTTTGGCGGAATGTTTTTCCACAAAAATGGAAATTTTGAGGAATTTTGGGCAATTTTTGCCCAATTTTGGCAAATTTTGACCCGTTTTGAGGATCAAATTCAAGGTCAAGGTCAAAGGTCAAGGTCACAACCATCCAAGATGGCGGCCGTGACGTCACAATCCAATATGGCGGAAAACACCACAGACACCACAGCCAGAAGCCAGTTTCCGGAGCCCCCAAACTATACTACTTTCGATCA
This sequence comes from Bacillus rossius redtenbacheri, assembly GCF_032445375.1. NCBI lineage: Eukaryota > Metazoa > Arthropoda > Insecta > Phasmatodea > Bacillidae > Bacillus > Bacillus rossius. Next base: position 2,641,203 of record NC_086333.1, on the reverse strand, counting down.
TGTCACGAATTCGAGAATCCGAAGCTTCCACGCGCTGGTCGATGGCTACAATGTACACTATTATTTCGTCTTTTGCTCGTTTTATTTCTTGACCGAGTAGCGAAATGTATTTACGTATTTTAGCATCGTGTTTCACGGTGCATAGTTCGGTACGCGGAGCTCGACTGCTACGTCCAAAATTGGAAATACTATGATTCATGTTTGACTTTAAACTGGTCGAAACCCTGTCTGTACCTGCCCTTATATAGAGGCCAGTCCTTTACGATGACTATAAATCCGTGTTCTTCTTTCCAACACAAGGAGCACATGTCTTTAAATTCCTGAAACGACATGTAGGTGTTTACGTGATCGTCGTAAGCGTGGCGTAAATTAAGTTCGTCCATGCGAAAAAGCACTATAACATTCGCATTATCTCGCAGCAAATGTTTGGGTATTCTACTGTACGTCTGACACAGGTATACGCAGTCTACCTTGGCATGTCTGCCCATGGAAAAGTACTCTTGTATTATTCCTTGCTTCTCACAAGCCACATCATCGAAAACAAACACGGAATTAGGCTTTGCTTCGTCGGTAGACACCACATCGACGCTATCGCTAAACGGAAAATACTCCAGACCATCCACCGAGCGTAGAACGACGGCCAAGCGCTGGTACTTTGGCTGTTGCAACGACTTGGAATACAAGTAAACGTTCTCAAACCGAAGACCATTTGGCTCCTCCAGTAAACTCAGTAAAACACACGTCTTGCCACAGTTTGACAGTCCCGCTATGATGCAACGTACGGTAGACGGTAATAATATACCATGTCGTGATTCACGACCGATAGTTTCATCGTCTTGCGTAATGCACACGGGCAAACAAACATCTTGCTTGACTACCTCCATCGCTACTGACGAAAATTCTACAAGAGCAATCGTATTTATTGAATTTAGGTCAGTTGCATGTAATGTCTCGAAGAGGCAGGAACAAACAACACATCGGCGCGGGACTCATTTACTCGCTGATAAACAATCTTCCATTCGAGCTACTCATTCCCGGCTACAGATTCTGCGGCCCCGGCACTAAACTAGCGAAAAGGTTAGCTCGCCGTGACGTGGGCATTAATTCTCTCGACGAAAAGTGCAAGCAGCACGATATCGCATATTCATTAAGCAAGGATCTGGAATTTAGGCACAGAGCAGATCAGATATTGGCACAGGAAGCCGAAGATGTAAGCAAATCGCCGGACGCGGGACTAGGAGAGAAAATCGCGGCCTGGGGCGTATCTAAAATCATGAAGGCAAAGACCAAATTAGAAATGGGTGCTCGTAAACCCAGAATTCGCAAGACCAAGAAGCGCAAGATACACAGAACCAATAAGGAAAAGGGTGGATTTTTACCGCTGCTCGTGCCTGCTATAGGTGCACTAGGCGGGATCGCAGCAGCCGCAGCAAATATTGCTAGAGCAGTCAACACTAGCAAGAACCAGCGAAAGCAGTTGGAGGAAGCACAACGACACAACACCAACATGGAAGCCATTGCCATCGGTAAAAAAAAAAGAGCAGGACTGTACTTACGGCCGCACAAGGCAGGACGAGGCATGAAAAAGAAAAGGGTAAAGAGAAAATCCTAAGTTCCCTAAAGAAACGACCGCTCACCAACTTAGATTTAATAAAGTACGCACGCAAACCTAAAATACCAAATTTCTGCTGTGTGTTTATGCGAGACACTTTGCCCAGCAAGCCAAACACACGTGAGTGCGCCATAATTAATTTAGACACGTCGTCGGGTCGCGGCACGCACTGGGTGACCTATGTAAAGACGGGGAAAAAAGCTACTTACTACGACAGTTTCGGTAATTTACCCCCTCCGCCCGAACTGCGTCAGTACCTGGGCCGGTCCACGACGTTGTTTTAAAATTACGAAACAGAACAGAGGCCTAATCAAACATACTGTGGTCACCTGTGCTTGAGATTTCTGACCAAATATGAAGTATGAAAAACAAGTATTTTTTTTCTTATATAAAATAAACGTACAGTAGCGAAAATCAATCAGTCATGTCCGTAACACTCATATTGACAGGTCGTAGCTCGCAGCTACGAGCCACATTCTACCCGCCGCTGGACTTGAACGGAGAATGGAGCATCGGGCTCGTAGATTTTCAAACTTATAATGCCATACCGAACATTGACGAAGAAAACTGCAAAATGTGCCTCTTGAAAAGTGATGGAACAACAGCTCGGGAAGTTTCCATACCTACCAGCGCATACGAGTTGAGCGATATTACAAATTACATCAATCAAGCCCTGTCTGCAAACACAATTTTCGAATTGCGAGATAATCAAAACACGCTACAGTGCGAACTTTACTGCAGTGAAAATTTCGACTTTACGAAACCTGGCACCATAGGTACGATGCTCGGATTCGAACCGAAAATATACGCAGCCAAGACCTTGCACGTCTCCACGCGACCTGTAAATATCATGTCGACAAATGTAATACGCATAAACTGTAATTTGGGAAGTGGAACGTACCTCAACGGAAGACTAAACAACATGCTACACGAGTTTTCGCCAATGGTTCCGCCCGGATATAAACTGGTCGAAGTACCACAAAGTATCATTTACGCCCCTGTGCTCGCCAAAACAGTACACGAAGTGGTAGTGGACATTGTCGATCAAAACGATAAACTAGTAAATTTTAGAAACGAAGAAATTACATTACATCTGCACCTGAAGCGATGGGACTGATTTTCAAGGCCTATAAATCAAAGAAGCGATACGAACCCAGGACCAGTCTAATGCGAGGCCGCGGCGCGCTAACACCTCTTAACGTTAAGTATCTCTGCAGTTTAGGCTACAAAGTTCACAAGCATGGAAGATTATTTAAGCGTGTCAGAAAAAGCTCAGTTTAGCGACGATGTAAATAAATTTGAATATCACTGCTACGCACCCTACCTCCAAGGGCCGTACATGCCCGGTAGGGAAATACGCATCCCGGTACAGAAACAAGACGTTTATACTCTACCCTGCCAGTCGTTTATTCGTATAAGAGGCATGCTGATAAAGGCAGACGGATCACATCCCACAACTGCATACTTCGGACGAAACGGAATATTGCATTTATTCGAACGAGTTATTTTCGAATTGAATAATATTGCGATCGATGAATCGTGGGACTTGGGCATTACTGCCACGATGAAAAATTACCTGTCTCTAACACCGAACGACCTGAGCGCGACCAAAATCGCGGGTTTTGGAATGGAACCCGATTTCAAAATTCCCATCTACGAATCTGGAAAATTCGAAGTTAGCATACCGCTTTCGATGCTTCTCGGCTTCGCGGAGGATTACAAGAAAATATTGATTCAAGCCCGCCAAGAACTCGTATTAATTCTAGCGACATCGCACCTGAATGCTGTCGTGGGAGCACCCGGAAACGAACCCCAGCTGGTCGCAGTCACCGTCACGAGCACCGAGTGGTTTGTTCCGCACATAACCGTCAGCACAAAAGAAAGAGTCAGACTTTTAAGTTACATCAAAAAGGACAAGACGGTTGAAATTGCGTTCAGGAGCTGGAATCTCGTAACGTGCCCCTTACTGACCCAGAATAGACGCAATTACTGGGTCGTCAAGACGTCAAGCAGTACAGAAAAACCTAGGTACATAATATTAGCTTTGCAGACAGACAGACAAATGAACCTCAAGACCGACAGGTCGGTGTTTGACCACTGTTTTATGGAAAATGTAAAATTATTTTTAAACGGCGAAAGTTACCCATACGTGGACATGAACATTGATTTTGAAAACGGCGGTATATCCTTGCCGTACCACATGTACACGCAGTTCCAATCTTCGTACCACGGACGAGAATCGCACCCGATCCTGAGTCCAGACACATACAAATCAATGGCTCCACTAATCGTATTTGACGTGAGCAAACAAGACGAATCGATTCGCAGTTCTATGATTGATTGTCGATTGTAAATTTCCACAAAAGATGACGTACCGCCACTCACAATGGCGTACTGTCTAATCCTACACGACAGAGTAATTAATTACGATGCGTTTTCAGGTCTCGTGAAAATATTGAACTAGATATAAATACGACTGCATGTATCATTACATCATCAGTTGGTTTCAGGATGTACTGTAACATGCAGGGTTTCCAGAGCCAAAACGGCTTTGTTCTCAAGGAAATTGGCATCAATCACGACGGCTGGACTCGAACCTGCAGCTTCGGACCTCCGTATCCTTGGAAACTACTAGACGAAAAAAGCAAATGGTCGAACGAATGGTTATGTAAATATTATCACGGCATGGAGTGGGACGAAGGGAAAATTCCGTACCACCAAGTCAAAAACACTATCGAGGATTTACTACTGCAAAATCCACGTGGTATAATCTACATCGCCGGACCTGAACAGAAGAAATGGCTACGAGAACTGTGTGACGACGGAGCAGCTGAAATCGTAGATTTGCAGGATGAATATGGCTGTCCTTCCCTGCGCAAACTCTGTTCAATGTACGAAGCTAAGCATCCAAACGACAAGTTTGAACGTGTCTGTGCCTGCACAAACTCGCGGCAAATGCAGAAATGGCACTCGCAGCAGTGCGAATAAATTTGTTTTATTTAAATATTGGCACACCCGAATTGTAATTTTAGTATAAATAACTCGAAAACCATGCTCTATCAATCAGTTGACGTTCGGACACGATGACGTCGTTTAACCCGGAAACCGAGTACCTGAGTGCGAAACCAGACTACAGCTGTTTTGAATACAGTTTTCAGGACGAAGAAGAAAATTTACGCACATATACGGAAATATGTTACGGTGGAGTCTTGCATTTCCTAATGGCCCATTCGCCACACTGTTATGAGCCATCACAACAACAAATAAACTGTACCGGTCAGGATACGTGCGTCGTGTTTAACCTCAGACCCACAACCGTTCTTCCATGCACCAAGCAAGAAATTCTCGGTACAACTCTACACGCATCCGACTGCACGTCAGAAGACTGTAGCGGTATCGACCCAGACACCCCGGGCAGCAGTGAGCAGCCCAAACCTGTGTCTACGAGACACAGCGACCTGTCCAAACTCGCCGCTTCGAAGCGCAGCGACCTGCCCAGACCGGAACCCAAGGCTTCCAATCCCAAGACTAGGACTCGACGTCGACCCTCTCCCAGACTCGAACCGGCAACTCGTCGCCGCAGCATCAAGAAACGTGGAGTGAGCGTCGATGCGCCGCAGATCTACAGCGATAATGCTACGGACTGTTACGAATTTGATTCTGTAAAAACCATTTGTAGCGCCCTGTGTTCTGTACTCTCCGCCTTGTTAGACGTTTTGAAGTAATAAAAAAAAAAGTTAAAACTATTGTAATGACTTTTTAATTCTCCTTCCGTTTACAAAATAATAATTTGCGGTTGAAAAGGTAATCATAAAATTTACAAAAATGGTATTTTACAGTCAGGTATTTAAATATGAAAGTGTTGAAAAAAAATTCGTATAAAATAACGTAATTTATATATTTTTCAATAAGTTAGTATATTTTTTCCTTTGGAGCAAAGTGGGTATCGTGGTGAATCTTCCAGCTGCCAGGAGCTGAGTGATTCTGATTGGCTAGTGAATATCCCCACTGTGCCATCGGCCCTAGGCAGGGATTGTCAGCCTCCCTCCCGATTTCCCCTACATCCCACCCAATTTTTCCACCTGGTTCTCCTCCCGTATATTTCAAATCGCACTAACCCTTGCATGCAAATCCCTTCCCACCTTTCCCCTCGATCCTCCCCCTCGACCCCTCCCCCATTTGCGAAAAATCGCGCTGACATCGCAGTGGCTCCCACGCATCCTGATTGGCTTGAGCCTGTGACCAAGGGGGGAATTTGCCTATAAATTGCCGTGTGAGACGACGGGGGCTTCACTTTTGGTCTTGCCACCGTCACCGCATGTTCCCGTTCGAGCTTCGTTGCGACTATTTCTGTATCTACAACTCCAGCAGCTTGGTAAGTACTTCTCCGTATATTTTAACTTTGAAATTTTTCCAAACGTTTCCAACTTTGAAATTTTTCCGAACTGTAAATTTTTTAACTTTTACATTACGGTCTCGCGTGTGTGTACACCTTCGCTGCGTCCTTCACTCAGTCAGCAAGCCTAACAGCTGGCCACTGGGTGAAGGCCGCTGCTGAGCCAGCTAGTACGTGACGTGGTGATAACACCCGAGCGAGCACGCACGGCTGACGCGACGCCCGCTGGCTCCCCGGCCAGCCGGCCGGCAGAGAGAGAGCGTAGGGAAAATAAAAGTACGCACTATAAGAGCATCCCACTCTTAGATTGCAGTGTGGAAGTAAATGGGTTCATTCTCTCTCTCTCTAACACACGCCGATTGCCGTTAGCACTGTCCTTGTTTCTTCGTCCGTTGTTGCCAAATATCAAACGAAATTTAAAATTTTAATTTTTGGACCAAGCTTTTTTTCATATTGTATAGAATCAAAATACGCATCAGGCAATGCTTATTTTGAATACTTAACAATATTTTAAGTGTCCGCAAAAATTAAAAAACATAACTTATTCGCTGCGAACTGTTTTGAAGTATTCCGATATGTTACACATCAAAAAAAGAAAACCTACATGTGTATTTCATTCAGATTTTTTTATTAGTAAATTATTGCCTTAGGACGCCACCGAACAAATGTTAAGACAAAAACTGTACAGGTTTCACTTAAATAATTTTTTTAATATATTGAAATGCATTTTCTCACAAACTGACACATCAAAACGTTGACCCGCGGAAAATTTTTTTTATATTAAAGATAGATGGGGGACGAAAGCGAGAAAAATGTTCACAATGAATTGAATTAGTTTTTAAAAGCAGCTCCATCTCAATTGCTTCTACAGTTTCCGTGGACATAGCTGTTAAATATGTGTCTTATCAGTACAAGAGCGCGCGCTGCCGTCGTAAGAGGAAACAGGGTCGTGCGTTTAGATAAGTGGGGTTCTGTCCTACAAGCAATTTCAAATACATGGCTTCCTTAGTCAACAAAAAATATTATAATCGATTCTTGAACATAATATGTAAAATGTATGAAATAAATACGAAGGAATTCAATAGCGATCATGGTACAAAATTTTTAATTATTTTTCTATCCTTCTCAACACCAAGCATCTTATCAAACATTGTTTTAGACAAAGTTTTGGAAAATAATTATGATATTATTACAAACAATTTAAACAGATTTGATAAGGTGTCTACTAAGGCAGTTACGTTTTTTTTGTCCGGTGAAATTTTTTTTCGAACCCATGCAGTTATGGCTGGTCGTATCAAAAATGTATTTAGAAAACTTTTTCGGCATTAGGTAATCCGAGTTATCATACGTTAAAACGGATGCGATATTATTCATATTATTGGAGTTGTTGCGATTTTTCTGTTTTTCAAAAAATCTTCCCCATTTCGAACCAATTGTTCGGATTTTTCCCATAACTTACTCGACCGAGAATTTCCATTACCGTATTTTATTTATCATTTTGGACACGACTTGTCCAAAAATACGGCATTTATCGGGCCCATGAAAATGTTATATATATATATATATATATATATATATATATATATATATATATATATATGGGATTTTTAGAACAGAAAAGAAAACTATAAGAAATTTTCGTCTACAATAGGTAGTTTTTATTTGAAATTTACATAAAAGTGGCATTATTACAAATTTATATGTGTAATAGTATAAAATATTATAAATTACGATATGATTTCTTAAAATGCTTCATGTTCGATCCAAATCACAAAGACACTGATCTCCTGAAATTCGTAATGTGTTAGAGATTTGGCAACAGCGCGCGCCATAAGCCGTGTACTGCAATCTAAGAGTGGGACGGGCTATAGGCATAGCAATCGGCTGTTTTCGAAAAATGTTTAAGAAATTATTACAATTTCCGTCTCGTAATTTGTGAGAGTGTTTATTTTTTCACGTCTAAGATTGGTACTGCTTAGATGATGTGTGCGAGTGGAACTGTTTAGAGCCTGCGTTCGTTAGTTTCAGTATTACTATTGTAGAGTCGTGATTATTACAATTTTTTCAAGTCGAAATTATTAGTACCATCAGGTGCAGTATATTTCATCTTTTAATAATATTTTTCCCTGGCATACATGTTAGTTATTATTCATGCATAAACGACTTAGCTCGAAACAAAATGGATGCCGTGCACACCCGTGTCCTACCGACGGGCAGCGCGCGCACAGCGTCCCCTCCCTGCTTCAGCCCCCACCCGTGGTGCGCGGAGCAGTCCCCTCCCTCCTCAAGGATGGACTGCCCCCCCCTCATCCTCGGCGCGTGCGGACCCTACCCTCCCCCCGCGCTCCTGACCGTCCACGTGCATTGAGCGATGGTTCCGTCGCGCCCTGCAGCTTACGTCTGGCTAGGTACCGCGCACCGCCGCATGGGGCGCTCAAGTCGACCTGCCTGCCCCCTCGCCTGGCCCAAAAAAATAAATAACAGATGCACGCGCACTTGCTATCATAATCAAATAGAAAAAAAAATTGTTTGATAAAAAATAGAAAAAAAAATTATTAAAAAAACTAAATACAAAAATATACAAAAAAAACTACGAGTAAATTACTATTGTAGTGCATTTACGTAAAAATACTGTATGTGTTTGCAGGTATTCAGTGCTTCTCCTTGCGTCGAGCTACTCTCCAGTGTGATCCGCTTGGAGAACGCCTGTCTGCCCTCTGGAGTCCTGCACCGTTCCTCTTCGATTCCGGTCAGTACATAAAACATAAAATTTTGACATCAGTGTCTTTGCGCTGTCTTGAAAAAAAAAAATTTCGAGTGCTAAGCCAGGTGGTCTCTTTTCTGTGTTACAGGTTCCTGTGTGCTGTACGGCGTTCCAGCCCTCCTCGTTGTGCGTGCGTGCAGTACACACAGAGTCGTTCCTGTGTTCTTCTGGTAAGTTGAATTTAATTTTTTTAATGCGTGGGTAGTTGTTTCTGCGTGCGTGTAGCTGTCTTTTTGCTAGTGTATTTCGTTTGTGTGTAGGTGTGGTTGTATTTATGCACGTGTATTTGTTTGTGTGCTTGTTTCTGATGTTTTGTGTGTGTGTGTGGTTGTATTTATGCACATGTATTTGTTTGTGTGTGTTTGTGTGATAATTATGATGTTCCTGTTGCTATAATTTTTCCGTTGGTGTTACAGACTTCATCATGAAGAGGACTGCGTCCATGGCCGAGCCCTCGACATCGGGAGCCGTCCAGCCCTCGACATCGGGGTCAGCACAGGTATGTGCACCAAAACCACCAGGGAATGGGTGTGCTTTCTGTGGCAAATTGTTTTCAGCTAGCCGTAGTGCTAGACGGCACGAGAAAGTGTGTGCAGCTAATCCTGGCTGTAATGCAGCAAGCCAATATCATATCTGCGGTATGACACTAAGCCGCAAAGATAGTTTGGCTCGTCACATCAGAACATGCGAGGGCACCATCGAGCACAGCACAGGCTTGAGGTGCATTCACTGCGGGCAGCAATTTGAACATAGCCACCATGCCAGACGCCACGAGAAGAGCCAGTGCTCATTCAATCCTGGATGTATTAGCTATAAATGCATAAAGTTCCAGGGCGAATTCACACGTAAAGATAATCTGTTTGTGCACATCAAGACGTGCAATGGCCTGGCTCCCAAGAGATGTCGCACGGCCGAGCCCTCTGGCCTGCAACAGCCCGGCCCCAGCACTCGTCCGCAATACGTGGCGAGTGTGCCCGACCAGGCACAGCGAGACTTGGAGGCGCAAGTGCCTGACCAGGCTCAGGTTGACTTGGAGGCAGGCGGTACCGGGTTCGTTGAGGCAGAGAGCGCGTTCCGCAGAAATTTAAAGACCTTAGTGGCAGTCAACAATGGTGCGACAAAAGACATTTGCACGTACCTGGGCGAAATGAAAAATAACTTGATAAATCGCATTTCCCAGGAAGTACGTGAAAATGGCCCAGTGAAGTTCAATGTATGGCTTGAATGTGATTATGCCAAGCCCGCTCCCTTCGATGAAGGTGTAGACAAGAGGGCGTTCAAGACGAAGAATATACCCATCTACGAAGAGAGCGACATTGAAGAGGCAGTAACAGAATGAATTGAGAAAATATGTAGGGAGGAAGACGAATATGTCAGTAAAGGCTCGGGGTGGACTCTGTCTGCAGTAAAGAAAATTCAGCTCCGTTTCAACAAGTTAGTGCCTCTTCGAGTCTCCTCCTACATTGATCTGCTTGCTGTCATCAAGAACCGTGAAGCGTGCATAAACCCTAAGAACCTGGAAGACAACGAGTGCTTCAAGTGGGCCATACTGGTGCGGTACGTGGAGGGGGTGAGTCCCCAACATGTGGACAAGCACTACATTGAGCTTGAAAACAAATTTGATTTTTCAGGATTGGAGTTCCCTACCCCCCTCCACCAAATCAAAGTATTTGAGAGGAACAATCTCGAAGTGTCTGTCAACGTCTACAACATTGACGAGGACAACAAGATCGCGCCAATGCGTGTGGGGAAGGAAGAAAAACGTCATCATTTCGACCTCCTGTTGCTAACGTCCGAAGATAGGAACTCTCATTTCTGCTATATTAAGAACTTCTCAAGACTCGTCAGGCCTCAGATCACTGCCCATGACCACAAAATCCATGTCTGCAAGAGATGCTTCACGTACTATCACGATTTGACACGAGATTCGGGGCTGACAGGGCAGCAGTGTCTCGACGCGCACAAGAAATTCTGCAACACCCATGCTCCTGTGCGCGTCGAGATGCCGAAGCCAGACAAGAACGGCCAGCCCCCTGTCATGGAATTCAAAAACTATCACCACATGACAAAGATGCCCATCGTCGTATACGCAGACTTTGAGGCCATGCTCGTGTCCATCTCATCATGCCAGCCGGACCCCCAGCAATCAAGCACACAGGCCTACCAGAAGCACGAAGCTTATAGTTATTGCATATATGTCAAGGTGGATAATGATGTGATCCCAGCCACACTCACCACCTCGCTGCCGCAAGAGCCGATGCTATACAGGGGTCCCGATGCTGAAGCAAAATTCGTGGAGGACATAGTCAATATTGGGAATCAGGTGAAGGAAATATACGAGACGAGGCTGCCCATGACGTCGCTGACGGCTCAAGGGTATGCCAGATTCACCGCAGCCCAACAGTGCTGCTACTGTAATACAGTATTTACGGCTGATAATTATAAAGTCAAGGACCACGACCACTTCAGTGGAAAGTACCTTGGTGCCGCCTGCAACAGCTGCAACCTTCTGCGCAGGCGACCCAAGAAGCTTGTTGTGTACTTCCACAATCTGGGCTATGATGAGAAGTTCATCATCAAGAAACTGGGCTACGACAACAAGGAAATATTCATGATTCCCCACACGCAGGAAAAAATGATAACATTTTCGAAAAGTCAGGGCGAAAAATTCTCCGTACAGTTTATCGATACTTTCAGGTTCATGGCTCACAGTTTCGCGTCCCTTGCATCGTACCTGCCAGCCGACAAATTCAAAGAGACTTCAAAGTATTTCACAACAGAAGAAATGTCCCTCGTCACGAGAAAGGGTATATTCCCTTATGATTATGTTTCCAGCTGGGATAAACTGGACGAGCCACAACTGCCTGCAAAGGAAGATTTTTACAATATATTAAATGACAGCAATGTCAGCGCTGCCGATTACGAGCATGCGCAGGCAGTGTGGAACAAGTTCGGCTGTGTGACCCTGGGTGACTACAGCGACGTATATTTAAAGACGGACGTGCTGCTTCTTGTAGACGTTTTCAAGAACTTTCGTCAGCTCTGTCTCGACACGTACGGGCTTGACTGCAGTCACTACGTCAGTTCCCCAGGGTTCACGTTCGACGCAATGTTGAAACAGACGCAGGTACAGCTGGAGTTGATGACCGACTACGATATGTACATGTTCGTCGAAGCTGGGATCAGGGGCGGGGTGGCACAAGTGGTCAAGCACCACTGCAAGGTCCAACAACGTCTGCCTTCCCCGCACCTACGATCCCAGCCAGTCGTCGAAGCACATACTCTATCTGGACGCCAACAACCTCTACGGATGGGCCATGTCGTTGCCGCTGCCAGTCAGAAGCTTCAGGTGGGTGGGCACGGACATTGACGTGATGTCGATACCTGACGAGGGGCAGACGGGCTACATCCTTGAAGTCGATGTAGAGTATCCGTCTGCCCTCCACGAGGACCACAAAGATCTGCCGTTCCTCCCCGTCAACAAGTGCCCGCCCGGCTCGAGTCAAACTAAATTAATGACAACTTTCGAGCATAAGGAAAATTATTTAATTCATTATAGAAACCTGAAGCAAGCTCTCCAGCACAGACTGTGAATTAAGAAGGTACACAGAGTCCTGGAATTCAAGCAGCGTGCCTGGATGAAGTCCTATATTGAAAAAAATACATTTAAGGGACAACATGCTAGCAATGACTTTGAGAAGGAGTTTTTCAAGCTGGCAAATAATTCCTGCTTTGGCAAGCTTATAGAGAATAAATTCAAGCGGCAGCGTATGGAACTCGTATGCAGCGAGGCGAGGCTCCGAAAAGTGATTATCAAGCCAGCGTTCCAGGACCAAACCATTTTGGACGAAGACTTGTCGCTAATAAAACTCCAACATGAGAAAATTTATCTTGATCGCCCTATATATGCGGGGTTCTCGGTTCTGGACTTGTCCAAGACATTGATGTACGATTTCCACTATGATGTGATGAAGACAAGATATAAAAACAACATCACGCTGGTGTACATGGACACGGACAGTTTCATCTACGAAATCAAAACGCGCAATTTCTACCAGGACCTGGCCGACGACTCTGCGCTCATGAGTGTATTTGATACGAGCGCGTATCCCATTGACCACCCCTGCTACTCACCCACCAATAAAAAAGTGGTGGGTAAGTTCAAGGATGAGTGCAATGGCATGGTGATGGAGGAGTTTGTCGGCCTCAGAGCTAAATTATATATGTACAGATATGGGGAAACGATTACAAAGAGAGCAAAAGGAATTCAGAAATGTGTAGTGAAAAATAAAATATTATTTGAAGATTTTCTCGAGGTCCTGGAGCAGCACACCGAGAAGCGTGTAAACGTCCGGTCCATAAGGTCGCACCAAATGACATTATATACAGAATGTACGAATAAATTGGCACTCTCATGGCACGATGATAAGCGGCGAATATGTGATGATGGTATACACACATTACCATATGGGTACAATGGTTAATGTTATTTTAACAATACCGCAGTATTTATGCAAAAATGAATTTGATAGCAAAAAGGTATTTTTTTCCTTCCACAAAAAAAAAGCAACTGAACTAATAACATGAAATGTTGAAACTGGTGTCTGTGCTCGTACGTTTCGCGCAGTGTTCTCTGACGGTGTCCCAGGCTGTTGTGGTAGCCGAGAAGAAGACCCTGACGGGAATCTGTACCGTGATGTACGAGTATGGGACTAGAGTTTGCCTCTTGGTAGCCACCCATGTCTCTGTTGATTTGGTGTACATAGCCTTCGTCGATGGATTTTTCATCGTTGGTTTCCTGAGTCCGCTCGTTGTAATTTTGTTGCACCTACACTGTTTCGTGGTGCTATTTTTTTGTTTATTTTTTTGCACCTAGATTTATGGTTTTCTGGTGCTATTTTTCCTTGATTTTTTGCACTCCACACTGTTTCATGGTTCGGTTTGTTTTGTTCATGCACCCACACACGCTGTTTCGTGGTGCGATTCATTTTCTTCATGCACCTACACACTGTTTCGTGGTGCTTATTTGGTTGGTTGGTTGGGATGGCAGTGGTGGTGTTTTGCATCCTCGTTGTTTGCGGTGCTGCGCTCTCTTGGTTGGTTGGTTGGGATGGAAGTGGTGGTGTTTTGCATCCTCGTTGTTTGCGATGCTGCGTTCTCTTGGTTGGTTGGTTGGGATGGCAGTGGTGGTGTTTTGCATCCTCGTTGTTTGCGATGCTGCGCTCTCTTGGTTGGTTGGTTGGGATGGCAGTGGTTGTTTTATGCATCCTCGTTGTTTGCGATGCTGCGCTCTCTTGGTTGGTTGGTTGGGATGGCAGTGGTGGTTTTATGCACCTACTTTGGTTGCGTTGCTGCGCTCTCTTGGTTGGTTGGTTGGGATGGCAGTGGTGGTTTTATGCACCTCCGTCGGTGCAAGAATTTTTTTACACTAATGTGTTTTACACCGATGCGTTTTTTTACACTGATGCGTTTTACACTGATGCGTTTTTTTACACCGATGCGTTTTACACTGATGCGTTTTTTTACACCGATGCGTTTTACACTGATGCGTTTTTTTTACATCGATGGAGTTCTTACGTCGGTGGATTTATTTTTTTTATCGATGGGCTTTGACATCGATGGAGTTCTTACGCGGTGGGCTCTTACATCGGTGGAGTTCTTACGTCGATGGGCTCTTACATCGGTGAAGGTCTTACATCGATGGGCTTTGACGGTGGTGGAGATAGTGAGGGTACGTTTTTGCGGCTGTATTGATTGTGGAGCTACGTTGTTTGGTTGGTTGGGATGGAAGTGGTGGTGTTTTGCATCCACGTTGATTTGTGGTGCTACGTTTTTTGGTTGGTTGGTTGGGATGGAAGTGGTGGTTTTATGCACCTACGTTGATTTGTGGTGCTGTGCTCTCTTGGTTGGTTGGTTGGGATGGCAGTGGTGGTTTTATGCACCTACGTTGTTTCTGGTGCTGCGCTCTCTTGGTTGGTTGGTTGGGATGGAAGTGGTGGTGTTTCGCATCCTCGTTGTTTGCGATGCTGCGCTCTCTTGGTTGGTTGGTTGGGATGGCAGTAGTGGTTTTTTGCATCCTCGTTGTTTTCGATGCTGCGCTCTCTTGGTTGGTTGGTTGGGATGGCAGTGGTTGTTTTATGCACTTACGTTTGTTTGTGGTGGTGCGCTTTTGGTTGGTTGGTTGGGATGGAATTGGTGGTTTTATGCACCTACGTTGGTTTGTGGTGCAAGAATTTGTTTTACACTGATGCGTTTTTTACACCGATGCGTTTTTTTACACTGATGCGTTTTACACTGATGCGTTTTTTTACACCGATGCGTTTTACACTGATGCGTTTTTTTACACTGATGCGTTTTACACTGATGCGTTTTTTTTACATCGATGGAGTTCTTACGTCGGGGGATTTATTTTTTTTCATCGATGGGGTTTGAAATCGGTGGAGTTCTTACGTCGATGGGCTCTTACATCGGTGAAGGTCTTACATCGATGGGCTTTGACGGTGGTGGAGATGGTGAGGGTACGTTTTTGCACCTGCATTGATTGTGGAGCTATGTTTTTTGGTTGGTTGGGATGGAAGTGGTGGTGTTTTGCATCCACGTTGTTTGTGGTGCTACATTTTTTGGTTGGTTAGTTGGGTTGGAAGTGGTGGTGTTTTGCACCTACGTTGATTTGTGGTGCTACGTTTTTTGGTTGGTTGGTTGGGATGGCAGTGGTGGTTTTATGCACCTACGTTGTTTTTGTGGTGCTGCGCTCTCTTGGTTGGTTGGTTGGAATGGAAGTGATGGTGTTTTGCATCCTCGTTGTTTGCGATGCTGTGCTCTCTTGGTTGGTTGGTTGGTTGGGATGGCAATGGTGGTGTTTTGTATCCTCGTTGTTTGCGATGCTGCGCTCTCTTGGTTGGTTGGTTGGGTTGGAAGTGGTGGTTTTATGCACCTGCGTTGTTTTTGTGGTGCGATTTGTTTTGTTCATACACCTACACATACTGTTTCGTGGTGCAATTCGTTTTGTTCATGCACCTACACACTGTTTCGTGGTGCTTATTTGGTTGGTTGGTTGGTTGGTTGGGATGGCAGTGGTGGTTTTATGCATCCTCGTTGTTTGCGATGCTGCGCTCTCTTGGTTGGTTGGTTGGTTGGGATGGAAGTGGTGGTGTTTTGCATCCTCGTTTGCGGTGCAAGCATTGTTTACATTGATGCTTTTATATGCGATTTTATTCTTTTTTATGCGTTTTTATGTGATTTATGCGTTTTTTTATGCATCGTTGGGCTCCTTACATCGATGGAGTCATGTCGATGGGGCTCCTAACATCGATGGTGTCATGTTGATGGGGTCACTACGATGGACTCCTATCATCGATGGAGTCATGACGTTGGGCTCCTTACATCGGTGGGGACGGTGTCGCGTCCTGGAAGAATGATCAGAAACGAAGCGGTGTGTCGGGACACGACTATTAGAGAGAGAGCCACTGTAGAGCCGAGTTCCACTAGGGAACGTAAAAAGTAGACTTATGAAAGTGTCATTAAAGAATTAAAATTGTAATTACAGAAATACTGTACATAGTAGTTAATAAACCTAAAAGTAACACATTTCACAGCTTCCAACACAATGCTGCAGGATAAACAATATACTTACTGTAACTCTATAATTAGTATAATATGTGAGCCTATCAATATTTTATTGTTATCATAAACAAATTTGTGATATATTTTAAAAGAAACAAAATGCACGTGTATATTGATACTCTTCTACTTTGTAAAGCTACAAAACAAGACAGTGTACTAATCTGTGCCACGAATCGCGCAACAGAAATGCAGGCGTTGTATATAACATTATAACGTAACTCACCAACGTATTACTCATTCTGCAAGAGAGGTCGGAGTTACCATTCCAATATACCTTACTTCGCCCACGCTCGTGAGTGAATTTAACTTTAATTTCCTATTCTGAGCTGGAGTATTAATGTGTTGAGTCGAACCATTACGTGGCTTGTGTCAATGGACAAATATTATGAATTATTTTGGGTTCAATATTTTTGTGTTGTCATCATTTGTGGTTTTTTTTTCCCGTTCTCTTAGTACATTTTTCTTTGTTTTTCTTTGTTTGTTGACCATATTCCTGTTTCGTAATATTTTTTAATGTTCATATCCTTGTTGACAACAGCAATTAATTGCTTAATTTTGTGTGTTTTTTGTCTTTTTTGGGTATTTTTATTTATTTATTTTATTTATTAGTTTTTCTTCAACAGAAAAAATTTCTTAGCAATGGCGTATGTCCAAAAACTTACATCAAGTCACAAATATCCCCAGCAGAACTTTATGGTTGCCATTCAGACATGGAACAGCATTTTAATACAGTGACGAAATAATAAGGTACGCATAAGAAAACCTGTAAGACGATGCATTTGATGTGTAGCAGCTTTATAGTTACGTAATCATATTCCAAAGTATTACCAAGATTTTAATTTTAAACATTTTCGTGATATTCTATAACCACATTAAAAAAAGAAAACCCGCTTTACAGAAGGATAGATTAAAAGAAAAAAAAAGCTTTTAAACACATTACGAAAAAATACCACCCTGTTCCTTCATACAAAACATTTTTAGACATGTATAAACCCTTAGATAAACAATAAAAGCAAGATGGGAAAAACTGACAAAGGCGACGCTAACACAAAATTTTTCTCTTTTATTTGCTACATACAACAGTCACTCTCAATGAAATGCCAATATTAATTCTAGCTTATCTCTGGACCTTCACAACTGCTTCTTTTGCTAAGGGATTAGTAAACATACCTACTATTTAATCCTCCCTCGCGACGTTTACTAATAAACAAAATTTTCATATAAAGCATCCAAGATAGAGTGATATTTAATTGATATATCCTGAAGGCATAATATGTTATTGACAATTATCATTGCTAGTAGGTGTATTTGGTTCATATGGGGGCACCAGGATCCAGGTCGGAAGCCTAAGATCCATGGCGGCCATCTTGGATTATGGTCACTTCCTGCGGCCATCTTGGATTTGACCTTGACCATTGACCCCGATGGCCATTTTGTTTTTCTAGAACATTCCGCCATTTTGTTTTCTAGAACATTCTGCTTTTTCGAGTTTCGTCCGCCATCTTGAAAATCTTTATTTATTATCCGATTTTAATTTTAAAAAATTAAAAATTTATAAAAAAAATTAAATAACCAAAATTATTAAAAAAATTAAAAAATATATTATTTAATAAAATTTTTAAAAACTTGTGTATCTAACACCCCACTCCTCAACATTACAAATAAACCATCTAGCACCCCGCTCCTCTGTTACAATGACATCGCCGTCGAACACCCCACTTATCCCTGTTACAATTTTTCGTTACACCGCATTCTTTAAAATAATTTATTATCAAAATATAAAATATATACCATCGTTGCCTGCGGAGGCAGTCATCTTGTTTAGTGGAGACCGTCATCTTGATTTCATCTGATGTATGTTATAATCGGGTGTAGGTTTATAAAGTACCTTATTGTATATAAGGGTGAATTTCTATCCCGTACCAACATTATTATGACCTTTATAGACAAAAATCCACAAAATCCACAGTCATTTTGTTGTTGTAACCACCATTTATTCTTAAACTCTTATCATTTATAGGTTTTAACTAAAATATATGTTATCAATAATATCGTTGTGGATGCGATAGTTAAAGTAATGATAATTTTAAAAAACATTTATTACTCTATCTTAGCGGACCAGAAAATTTTCAGAGTCCTAACTCACAAGTAATATTCTCTTCTCATGTTTGCGTACTCGTGTTTAAAATGGAAGCAGATATTTTTAATGTCTGCGTATAATTACATTCCTAAACAAGTTCATGTTTGCGTACTCGTGTTTTAAAGCTGCATGGAAGCAGATATTTTTAATGTCTGCGTATAATTACATTTTACCATTCTCTAAGACATTCATAAGTATTAGTACTTTGGATGATATAGGTGTTATGTTAAAAAAATAAACAATTTGACGGAAGCAAATTCATAGAAAAGGACGCACAATCGGAAGCACAATCAACAAAAAGGAAGCACATTTGGTAGCACAATCAACAAAAAGGAAGCCCAATCGGAAGCACAGTCAACAAAAAGGAAGCACATTTGGATGCACAATCAACAAAAAAGGAAGCACATTTGGAAGCACAATCAACAAAAAGGAAGCACAATCGAACATTTTACGTTTCAACTTAATGTCTGATCGCTATAGTGTATATGATGCACTTACAACACACCTCAGCCATTACCTACTGCCGCTACGAGATGCATTTCATATCAAATGAAAATAGTATTTTTTTTAAGTCGTGGCAAGAAGTCGAAGTAAATAAAATATCAAAAAAAAAAATATTTAACACTATTTAATAAAAAAACACACAATCCTTCGCACCATCTTCTCCCCCTTGTTAACACAATACAATTCAGAAACATTACCGACCCCCTTCACAACACCCCGCTCCGCAGTAGGTACTTTCCATACTAGCCATCAATTACTTTGTCCACACAACTATACAAGCATCACACAGCTTCAAAGTCGATAATTGAGGAATAAGTGCCTAATATTCCCTCACCACAGCGGCAATATCCTCCACAGTCAGAGTGGAGGTGTTCACAGGTACATCTGCGATGTCTTCCCTGGACTCTTCGTCTTCATCCATCGCAAGAACTTCTTCCTGGCCGCTAGCCTCCTGACAGCACGCATATAACTCATCCTCAACAATCTTCTCATAGGTGGCCCGACACATCTTACTAGCTCTGTTGATAACTACGAATGATACATCCTAAGGCTGCAATTGTTCAACTGTCCCCACCCCTCTACCCTTTCTATTGCAGTCCTGTTCGTGCGGGCCAAGCACACACGTCACTGACGCACGGCCTTTGACGTCAGCAGACCTACCCCCTCCCCCCTCATCCTGAACCATCCATACCCCAAATAGCTGCGTCATTTAGACCTGTCGCCACACGTCCCCAGCCTCCTAATACCATTTTAAGCACCTTCGACGAACGTCCCAAACTCTGGTAACTAGTGAAAAGTTTCAAACAGTACATAAATAAATACTTTTTTTTATTTATTTTAGACTTGCATTTATTAATATTAAAATTTACAACATTTCAAAACATTAAAATTTATATGGCATCAGTAGATTTTATCCAACTGATTTTCACAATTATCGAATCCTAGCCACTTCACAAACAAGGGATCATCTTTCTAATATATCAATTTTTCTACTTAATAATCGCTTGGGTACTTGGTAGGCTGAATTTCTTCCCCATAGAATCCGCCACGTATCGCCGAACCTCGTAAATCTTCCGAGTAGTAACATTTCGGATGGTAATTACATATTTTAACAACACGGAATATTTATGTCGACCATTTATAAATACACAAAAAATATTTAATTTTAGTTTTAAGTTTTATTACGCCCAGTTTATTTGCATCAAAATAAACAGTTTTGCATTAATAGGCACTATGAAAGTTTTTCTGTATTTTCTGTTACATATATATCCCCTTTTGCTGCGAACTCCCTTCACATGTCTTCCTTTAGAGCAGGAATAAATCACTCATCCACCCATCCTTTTATCTCTGTGAACATAGATTAATTAATTATTTATTCCGAACAAGGCTACAAGACTTCTTGGCTACAAAGCTGCAAGCTACAACTTACTGACAATCTAGCTCCTATAAGAAAAAATTTTGAACAGTTTATTACCCACTGTACGACAAATTATCAAGTTGGTGAATATGTAACTGTGGACGAAATGCTGGAAGCATTTCGAGGACGTTACAAGTTCCGGCAGTACATAGCTAATAAACCTGCCAAGTATGGACTAAAAGTGTATGTCCTAGTAGTCTCGCGTACATTCTACACAAGCAATTTGAAAATATATGCTGGTAGACAACCTGAGGGTCCGTATAAGTGTGACAACTAGTCAAGTAGTGTGGTAAAGCGTATTGCTGCCCCTATCATCAATACAGATAGGAATATTACTATGGATAATTATTTTACCTCACTGCCCTTAGAAAGAGATCTGCTTCAGAAGAATACTACGATTGTTGGTACACTCAGAAAAAATAAGAAGGAAATTTCTCCTTTATTTGCGAACACAAAGGGAAGGGCACAAAGAAGCAGCATGTTCGCTTTTTCATCTGCAGGTACATTAGTATCTCATGTACCCAAAAAAACAAGAATGTGTTGCTTCTGTCCACACTTAACACTGACGACCAAATTGACGCAACTTCGGGGGAGCTTGAAAAACCCGAGATTATAACATTTTATAATCTAACAAAATGCGGAGTAGATGATGATGAACTGAAAGGTGAATATTCTGTATCAAGGATAAGCTGCAGATGGCCTCTGACAATAATTTTTTTCATTGTTGAATATTGGATGGATAAGCGGCCAAATATTATACTCTTCAAACACTGGAGAAAAACTCTCAAGATGTGTGTTTATAAAGAACTTAGCTTTGCAGCTAATGAAACCACAACTTGTAGCCCGTGCTTCAATCATAACTTTGTCTGTAGCATTGCGAACAACTGTAGCAAGGGCCGCTGGAAGAGAAGCACAAACCGAATCAAAACGAAAATCAGTCCCAGGATTTTGTTCTGTCTGTCCCCGAAAGAAAAATAGAAGAACATCTAAATCGTGTGCCACCTGCAATAAGCTTATTTGCAATGAACATACAATATTCAAATGTTCTGAATGTCCATAAATAATGTGCGCTGAGATAGTGTTTAGGAACATGTATGAAATTATGTGAGCATTTTTAGTTAATATTTGGACATGTCAGTTTATCATGGGACTTGAAATATATGGTACAGTTAATGTGTACCTACCTATTTTATATTTTGAGGTTTTCAATTGTACGAACCAGATCGATGTAACTTATATTGTAAAGTAAGTTAAGCAAAACAAATGCTGAATTCTAATAGATTTAGGTGTTATAAAATGTAAATTTCCATGAAAGCAGTTAATTTTGATGTAGAAATTCTCTATTGCATAGTGTGTGTTCTATTAGTCATAGTCTCAAACGTATAACATAAATTAGTGTGCACTCAAAAGAATCAGTGGATTTAATAACTTTTGTGCTATAAAATGATGAAGTTGTGAATAATGTGTGATTTTCTGTTGCTTCCAACACTACTGCATTTATTGTTGATATATTCGTAGGCCGGACAAAGGAAACTCAGTATACAGCCAAATAGTTTATTGTGATGATGATTTATGTAAAAAAAAAAATTCAAAATTATGTGATAATAATATTAAATATTATTTAAACAAGCAGAGTTGTTTCATTTGCAATAAGTAAAATATTTGGCCTTTTAGAAGTGGTTAAGCACGACTCTAATCGTAAAATTAATTCTGTGAGCAAAATGCTCATGCACGACCACTGGTGTAACATTTTACAATGCGACCAATGACGGGTTAACTAATCCCTTAGCAAAATAAGCAGTTGTAATGGTCCAGAGATAAGCTAGAAGTAATATTGCCATTTCATTGAGAGTTGCTGTTGTATGTAGCAAATAGAAGAGAAAAATTTATTGTTAGCGTCGCCATTGTCAGTTTTTCCCATCTTGCTTTTATTGTTTATCTAAGGGTTTATACATGAGTAAAAATGTTTTGTATGAAGGAACAGAGTGATATTTTTTCGTAATATGTTTAAAAGCGTTTTTTTTTTCCTTTTAATGTATCCTTCTGTAAAGCGGGTTTTCTTTCTTTAATGTGGTTATAGAATATCACGAAGAATTTTAAAACTAGAATCTTGGAAATACTTTACGAACCTGATTACGTAACTATAAAGATGCTACTCATCAAATGCATAGTCTTATTTATAAATAGCTGGTACTCAGGCGGCTTTAACATAATTTGTACTGTAGCTTGTATTCCTTATTTCTTTCTTTACCCCTCAACTGACCTCGTAGTCTAGTGGCTAAGGTCTCTGCTTTCTAACCATGAAGTACTAAGCCCCCCCCCCCCCACCCCCCCCCCCCCCGCCGGGTTAAATCCCAGCTGCCGCCTGGCTTTTTGTACACTTCTCCTGCCTTTGGAGCAACGGTGGCGCTCTCTGGGAGTGAATTCTGGAACTAAGATGATGGATGTAAAATATATGGTGGCCTCCAGCAGACGATGTCAAGATGGCGACTGCCTTCTGGTGTCTTGTTTGAATATCCAGATGCCATATCTCCACCCCTACCCTGTTGCCCACTCAGGGGTGCTCTGTTTACCATTCCCTTCTTTCCCTCCGCACCCTCCTAGTCATGGTTGTCATCAAACACCTATGCTCTCCCTACTATCAGGTTTTACGATGATTCCAAACGGTGCAACAGTATTGATGTGTTGAACCTCGGCTATGAACTACATTCTTGAATTAAGCGTGGGATTTCAGTGGTGAAACTAGTGATGAGGGGTCTTTCTGAGAGCTCTTAAGCATTCTCCTTTTTAAACAAGTGGTAAATGTAAAACGTTAATAGAAGATAAGTAATAAGAAATGTTAGTAGGCTTCGTGTGCATTGAGGATGAAATAATTCGCAATTATTGCAGATTTCAGATTCTACATAGAAAATTTAATACAGTTTGTTAAATTAATCAGGGGAAGAGGTGGCATGATGGAAAGGTCACGTTTTCAGCTTAAAATGATAACACATTAGTAGTATAGTTTGGGGACTCCTGACGTTGTGTTCTGGGTGCGGAGCCAGAGCTTGGACAATGACATCACAACGGCCATCTTGGATGACCTTGACCTTGACCACAACCACGACAGCCATTTTGTATTCGTCATCGTGGATCCGCCATCTTGAAATCGAGCACCCTGCTAATTAATTATGCACTTTTCCTTATGCCCACCATATTGGACGTGTATGACGTCACTGTTGCACTGTTAGTTACGGCCGCTATATTGTATTAGAGATCGTTTCAATTTCGGTTATGGCCACCATTTTGAAAAACCGTAAATTTTATGCTAGAATATCTGGAAAAATTTTAAAATTAATAAGAAATTAAATTTAAAAAATTTAATGAAAAAAATTTAGTAATGCTGTTTCACATTTCGTTACGGCCGCTATCTTGAAAATCCGTAATTTTAAAGTTGGAAAATCGGGAAAATTTATAAAAAAAATTAAGTAATCAAAATTTCAAAATTGTAAAACACCATTGCACGTTCTTTTATGGTCGCCATCATGAATTCTAGAAATGTTGCAACTGCATTATGAGTGCCATCTTTAAAATCAGTTATTTTTATTCTAGAAAATTAAAAAAAAAATTAAAAATTTATAAAAAAAAATAATTAAGCAAAATATTAAATATTATCTAAAACCCGCACGTTCGAACCCAGTGAGGACAAAAATAAAAAAATAGTGACAGATTCTTCCTCCACATAAGCCACCAGCAGATTGACCTCCCACCACTAATACCAAGGTATATATATCGACTGCTATTATGACGTCATGTCCGCATTCATGTTTTCGTCTGCTGGAGGCCACCATCTTTTTTTACGTCTGCTAGAGTGCACTACAATCATGTTAATTTAATTTTTGTCCGCTAGAGTGCAGTATTCATTTATTATTACTGAGGCGTCCGCCATCTTGAAATTTTGGCGCCATCTTGTAAATCTGTAATTATGTAGCTAGTAATTCAGGAAAAATTCCAAAATTCATCAAAAATATCACTCATTGATATAATGATTGAGTCGATCGATTTATCTCCTTTGTTCAATTCTTGGTGAATACAAAAAATATACGTTCAGGTAAAAGCATACTAATTTAATTATAATGATCATAAAGGTTACAAGTTCGAGAAATATAGCAACACAGTTTCAAATTATAAAAAAATTATTTTATCAATTCTACAAAAACAAACAAGCATTTCTCGATTACTACAGTCTTCTTAGAAGGCGAAGCGAGTCATTTGCATGCCTTGACATATGTTTTCGAGTCAGTTATGTATAACAGTTGATCAACCAGTTATGTCTATTAAGTAGCCAGGCACGTAACCGATGACCATGTGCATTCAGTTTGTGGCCATTATGACCAGTTATCAGCTAGGCACATCCAGTCGGTGGTTAGGCACATTAAGTCCGTGGCCAGGCACGTATTTCACTTTCAGGCACGTCCGGTAAGTGACAATACGTTTCCAGTCGGTAGCCAGGAATTGTTTTACTTGAGATCATAGGTTTTAAGTTGTAGATAAGCAAGTGCATGTAGTTAGCACTTAATATTCTTTATTGTCCGTTCACCGTGGTACATATACAGGCGCCATAACCGGAACTGACATTCACCTGTTATCAGTGATGCCAACCATCACGAGCAAGGCAGATGTACAACACCTTCCCCTTTATACTGCGAGACATGTGACCACTTGCTAGGGTTCTAAGGTTTACTTGTTGAGACCAAACTTACATACAAAGTTGTGCAATTGCTTATTAACAGTACACACTATAATTCAGAAAACAAGTATACTGCATGAAACACACATGTGCAATTCACAACTCACTTACAACACACTAATTGACAAGCAGACAACATTACAAATTTAAGCGCTTCACAGGCTTCACCTCCCTTCCACTTTTGGTAGCCAAGGTATGGCCACTGCTGTCTGTTGCTTCTTGAGATTTATCACCCTGCACAGTAGACACATCAGTCACTGCATTCGTCGAAGTTTGAGGCTCAAACCCCCGGAAGTCAGGCTCCAATGATGAGGTGCGTGGAGTCTGCTTCAGGCGGTTACCCTCCTCGCCATCAGTCTTGGTGTTGGGAACCTCGAGCAGGCGTGGAGCTGACTGGTGGGGCTTCTGCGAGGTAGTGGTTTTTCTCAGATGGATCACATTGCGACGCACTATCCTATCACCTGATCCTCGCACCCAATAGGAGCGAGGTGATGAGTGTTTGCCCACAATGACTCCCGGCTCCCACTTGTCATGTTTGTGGGTTTTGACAACCACAGTTTCCCCCTTAACGAATGTTATCTCCTGTCGCCTGGCCGTTTTGTTGTATACGTCTCTCATCTGCTTCTCCTTTGACATTAATGCTCTCACCACGTGTTCTGGGGAGATGACTCTAGGTCTGAGGGTGTTATATGAGACAGGCAGTTTACTCCGAAGTCTCCTATTAAATAGTAACTGAGAGGGGGACCAGTCTAAGCCAGGAAGAGGGGTGTTTCTATATTCACGAAGTAAGTTTCTGAAATCAGTGCCCTGACTTTTGCGTAGCAGCATTTTGCTAATCTTTACTGCCATTTCTGCCAACCCATTACTGCGTGGATAATGAGGACTACTAGTTCGTAGCTCAATTTCACTCAGGGCATAATACTGACGGCATTCATGAGAATTGAATGGCATGTTATCAGCCATCAGCACTCGTGGGAGGCCATGAGTGCTGAATACTTGTTGCATGGCACTGATGACGGCAGAGGAAGTCTTTTTGGGAAGTTCACACACATCTATCCATTTGGAATATTTGTCCACAAGAACCAAATAATCTTTCCCAGCGAAGTCAAAAATGTCTGCACCTACTGTGTCATATGGCAGCTTTGGAATGGGATGTGGGCAGAGGGGCTGTCTGTAGTTGGCTGGGCGAAACTTCTCACACACAGAGCATTTTTGAATGAACTGCACAATATCAACTGACATAGATGGCCAGTAAAACAACTGACGGCCCTTGGACTTGGTCTTCGATTCTCCACAGTGGCCTTCATGAAGCAGCTGTAGAACATATGGTCTTAGAGCCTCAGGAACAACAACCTTATCGCCGAGGAAGACTAAACCACTTTCAGCACACAAGTCATCCCGCATTTTGTAATAAGGTTTGCATACTTGAGGAACTCTACTGTAGGGGGGCCAATCTGACTGACAAAATTGGGACACTTGACAGAGAGCCGCGTCCTTAGTTGTTTCCAACTGGAACTGAAGCAAGCGTTTGTTTGACATAGGCAAGTGCTTACTGACGGAATGTACTACCTCAACCATTGCAGGATCGTCGAATACCTTGTCTGTAAGATATGACCGCGACAGGTGGTCTGCGAAATACATGAGTTTACCAGGTAGGTAAGTAACGTTTAGGTCATACTTCAACAGTTTAAGACGTAACCTCTGAAGGCGTGCTGAGCCTATATGATGAACTGGTTTGACCATAACATTCACAAGTGGCTTATGATCAGATTGCACTAGGACCTGCTTACCATAAATATAGTAGTGAAATTTAGCTGAGGCAAAAGAAACTGCTAAGAGCTCCTTCTCAATCTGGGAGTAGCTCTTTTCTGCTGCTGTAAGGGACCTGGAGGCAATGTGCACAGGGTGGAGACCCTTTGGGCCCTCCTGAAACAAAGTAGCACCAAGCCCACTCTGTGATGCATCACACTGTATAACAAGTTGGTTTGTGGGATCAAAAGTTGCCAGAACAGGGGCACTAGTGATGAGCGACTTGAGTTTACAAAAAGCCTCTTCATGACACGGGAGCCACAACCAGTCTACATCTGCTTTAAGAAGTTCATACAATGGGGAACACACACTAGACATACCTGGAATATAACAGCGAACAAAATTGAACATCCCCAAAGTACGTTGAAGTTCTTTGCGATTGCTGGGAGCCTGTAGACTAGTTAGAGCTCGGATTCGCTCAGGATCAGGTGACATGCCTGCGGCGGAGAAGATCTGGCCCACATACCTTACTTCGGAAACCTTATATTGAAGCTTATCTGGGTTGAACTTGATGCCAAGGCTGGCTGCACGCTCCACCACTTGCTGAGCACACGTATCATGGTCACCTTCTGTTTCGCCTGTGCAGAGGATGTCATCGAAGAATGGCACCACTCCAGGAATAGAGGCAAAGTTCTCTTCGATAAACTTCTGGAAATTTTCTGGGGCATTGGCAATGCCGTATGGCATGCGTAGATAGCGATAGCACCCAAATGGTGTCGAGAAGCAGCACTTGTGAGACGAGTCTTCATCTAGTTGCACTTGGTGGAACCCTTCCTTAAGATCAAACACTGAATAAAATTTTTTCCCTGTGAGCTTCTCGGACATTTCTTCCAATGTCGGTATTTCATGGTAGTCTCGAATCACCACCTTATTGAGGTCAGTCGGATCAAGACATAACCTCAACTTCCCACTTGACTTTTCCACAACAACTAGGTTGCTCACCCAAGCGCTAGCACTGAGCTTGTCAACTTTACATATAATGCCTTTCTGTTCGAGTCTGTCCAGTTATTGTTTTAACGCAGGTCTGATTGCTCTAGGGACCCTTCTTGGAGGCTTACAAACAGGGTTGCTATGGTCGCGAATGTTAATTCTACATACTTGGGGGAAACAGCCAAAACCAGTGAATACTTCATTGTGTTCTTTAATGAATCTGTCCTTTGCCTCGTGGCAAGCTGAGTGAACCCTTTTCACAAGATTGAAGTCAACACAAGACTGTAGCCCTAACAAAGGAGTGCTGTCAGAGTCAACTATAACAAATTCAACATAAGACTCTTGGCCTTTGACAGAACAACACAAATTAACTACTCCTTTTGCTGCAAGAATGGTCCCACCCCAAACCTCAATTTTTAGGGATGTTGGCCTGACCTTGAACTGTTTGTCAACCATCCTGAACAAACTGAGTGGCAAAATATTTATTTCAGAACCGGGATCCAATTTTATGTTCACTGCTTTGTCCTCAATCAGTATACGCTCCCTCCACTCATTGATGTGGGTTGTTCTAGTCCCTCTAGGATACACAGAATTGACTGTCACCGCATCACAGTATAGACTCTCACTAGAAGAATGCTTTGCTTTTACCTCCCGAACTTTCCGAACTCTGCACGAGGCAGCAAAGTGATTCATAATGCCACATTTGGCACATATTTTTCCATATACTGGGCATTGTCTGGCCTTGTGCTGTGTCTGGCACCTTGAGCAGTTGTACTCACCGTTATCACCAAACTTGCTGTTTTGTCTTGGGCGTGACGACTTCCTATCCTTAGTGGACACAAAGTCACAACTTACACTATCGTGAGTAGAACTCCGAGCTTGAATCTCCTTTGCTTGTTGTTGACTTTGTTCCATCAGACGGCAGTGTGCAGCAACTTTAGTAAGAGTAGCATTGTCTAACCTCAGCAGAGACTCCCGAACGGACGAATCTCTGATGCCCTGGACGATGCGGTCAACCAGCATATTCTCTTCCTGCGAAACTGGGCGCTCATAGCCACATGTTTTAATCAGGCGGCGGCAATCAGTCAAGAAATGATCAAAAGTCTCACCCTCAAGTTGCACACGCTGGTTAAAAACAAACCGTTCATACAAAGGATTTGTTTTTGGTGCCACGAACACGCGATACGCTTCCTTTACTTTAGAATACACAAGCTTGTCCTCCGGTGGGATGTCGAAAGTTTCGAAAAGGCCTCGTCCTTGGGAGCCTAACATGTTTTTGAGTAGGGCGATCTTAACCTTATCTGGGCCCTCATCCTGGCCCGTTGCGATTAAATAATTTTCAAAATCTCCTTCAAACACTTCCCAGTCTTTTCGGGCCGTGGGACTCTCCAAGTCGACAGAGTCAGGGAGCTTTACAAGATTGAGGCCTGCCATGGCACAAACAGAAAAAAACTATACGATTCAGTCTGTCAACAACATTGTTCGATATTCACTATTAACCACCGACGTCCGACAAACACGTGTCGACAAACAAATGCACACCTACAGGTTATATCACCTATAGCACACAAATCCAACGAACATGGACGAACTGAAATATGAACACAATTCCACACGACTGCGCCATGTTTTACTTGAGATCATAGGTTTTAAGTTGTAGATAAGCAAGTGCATGTAGTTAGCACTTAATATTCTTTATTGTCCGTTCACCGTGGTACATATACAGGCGCCATAACCGGAACTGACATTCACCTGTTATCAGTGATGCCAACCATCACGAGCAAGGCAGATGTACAACACCTTCCCCTTTATACTGCGAGACATGTGACCACTTGCTAGGGTTCTAAGGTTTACTTGTTGAGACCAAACTTACATACAAAGTTGTGCAATTGCTTATTAACAGTACACACTATAATTCAGAAAACAAGTATACTGCATGAAACACACATGTGCAATTCACAACTCACTTACAACACACTAATTGACAAGCAGACAACATTACAAATTTAAGCGCTTCACAGGCTTCACCTCCCTTCCACTTTTGGTAGCCAAGGTATGGCCACTGCTGTCTGTTGCTTCTTGAGATTTATCACCCTGCACAGTAGACACATCAGTCACTGCATTCGTCGAAGTTTGAGGCTCAAACCCCCGGAAGTCAGGCTCCAATGATGAGGTGCGTGGAGTCTGCTTCAGGCGGTTACCCTCCTCGCCATCAGTCTTGGTGTTGGGAACCTCGAGCAGGCGTGGAGCTGACTGGTGGGGCTTCTGCGAGGTAGTGGTTTTTCTCAGATGGATCACATTGCGACGCACTATCCTATCACCTGATCCTCGCACCCAATAGGAGCGAGGTGATGAGTGTTTGCCCACAATGACTCCCGGCTCCCACTTGTCATGTTTGTGGGTTTTGACAACCACAGTTTCCCCCTTAACGAATGTTATCTCCTGTCGCCTGGCCGTTTTGTTGTATACGTCTCTCATCTGCTTCTCATTTGACATTAATGCTCTCACCACGTGTTCTGGGGAGATGACTCTAGGTCTGAGGGTGTTATATGAGACAGGCAGTTTACTCCGAAGTCTCCTATTAAATAGTAACTGAGAGGGGGACCAGTCTAAGCCAGGAAGAGGGGTGTTTCTATATTCACGAAGTAAGTTTCTGAAATCAGTGCCCTGACTTTTGCGTAGCAGCATTTTGCTAATCTTTACTGCCATTTCTGCCAACCCATTACTGCGTGGATAATGAGGACTACTAGTTCGTAGCTCAATTTCACTCAGGGCATAATACTGACGGCATTCATGAGAATTGAATGGCATGTTATCAGCCATCAGCACTCGTGGGAGGCCATGAGTGCTGAATACTTGTTGCATGGCACTGATGACGGCAGAGGAAGTCTTTTTGGGAAGTTCACACACATCTATCCATTTGGAATATTTGTCCACAAGAACCAAATAATCTTTCCCAGCGAAGTCAAAAATGTCTGCACCTACTGTGTCATATGGCAGCTTTGGAATGGGATGTGGGCAGAGGGGCTGTCTGTAGTTGGCTGGGCGAAACTTCTCACACACAGAGCATTTTTGAATGAACTGCACAATATCAACTGACATAGATGGCCAGTAAAACAACTGACGGCCCTTGGACTTGGTCTTCGATTCTCCACAGTGGCCTTCATGAAGCAGCTGTAGAACATATGGTCTTAGAGCCTCAGGAACAACAACCTTATCGCCGAGGAAGACTAAACCACTTTCAGCACACAAGTCATCCCGCATTTTGTAATAAGGTTTGCATACTTGAGGAACTCTACTGTAGGGGGGCCAATCTGACTGACAAAATTGGGACACTTGACAGAGAGCCGCGTCCTTAGTTGTTTCCAACTGGAACTGAAGCAAGCGTTTGTTTGACATAGGCAAGTGCTTACTGACGGAATGTACTACCTCAACCATTGCAGGATCGTCGAATACCTTGTCTGTAAGATATGACCGCGACAGGTGGTCTGCGAAATACATGAGTTTACCAGGTAGGTAAGTAACGTTTAGGTCATACTTCAACAGTTTAAGACGTAACCTCTGAAGGCGTGCTGAGCCTATATGATGAACTGGTTTGACCATAACATTCACAAGTGGCTTATGATCAGATTGCACTAGGACCTGCTTACCATAAATATAGTAGTGAAATTTAGCTGAGGCAAAAGAAACTGCTAAGAGCTCCTTCTCAATCTGGGAGTAGCTCTTTTCTGCTGCTGTAAGGGACCTGGAGGCAATGTGCACAGGGTGGAGACCCTTTGGGCCCTCCTGAAACAAAGTAGCACCAAGCCCACTCTGTGATGCATCACACTGTATAACAAGTTGGTTTGTGGGATCAAAAGTTGCCAGAACAGGGGCACTAGTGATGAGCGACTTGAGTTTACAAAAAGCCTCTTCATGACACGGGAGCCACAACCAGTCTACATCTGCTTTAAGAAGTTCATACAATGGGGAACACACACTAGACATACCTGGAATATAACAGCGAACAAAATTGAACATCCCCAAAGTACGTTGAAGTTCTTTGCGATTGCTGGGAGCCTGTAGACTAGTTAGAGCTCGGATTCGCTCAGGATCAGGTGACATGCCTGCGGCGGAGAAGATCTGGCCCACATACCTTACTTCGGAAACCTTATATTGAAGCTTATCTGGGTTGAACTTGATGCCAAGGCTGGCTGCACGCTCCACCACTTGCTGAGCACACGTATCATGGTCACCTTCTGTTTCGCCTGTGCAGAGGATGTCATCGAAGAATGGCACCACTCCAGGAATAGAGGCAAAGTTCTCTTCGATAAACTTCTGGAAATTTTCTGGGGCATTGGCAATGCCGTATGGCATGCGTAGATAGCGATAGCACCCAAATGGTGTCGAGAAGCAGCACTTGTGAGACGAGTCTTCATCTAGTTGCACTTGGTGGAACCCTTCCTTAAGATCAAACACTGAATAAAATTTTTTCCCTGTGAGCTTCTCGGACATTTCTTCCAATGTCGGTATTTCATGGTAGTCTCGAATCACCACCTTATTGAGGTCAGTCGGATCAAGACATAACCTCAACTTCCCACTTGACTTTTCCACAACAACTAGGTTGCTCACCCAAGCGCTAGCACTGAGCTTGTCAACTTTACATATAATGCCTTTCTGTTCGAGTCTGTCCAGTTATTGTTTTAACGCAGGTCTGATTGCTCTAGGGACCCTTCTTGGAGGCTTACAAACAGGGTTGCTATGGTCGCGAATGTTAATTCTACATACTTGGGGGAAACAGCCAAAACCAGTGAATACTTCATTGTGTTCTTTAATGAATCTGTCCTTTGCCTCGTGGCAAGCTGAGTGAACCCTTTTCACAAGATTGAAGTCAACACAAGACTGTAGCCCTAACAAAGGAGTGCTGTCAGAGTCAACTATAACAAATTCAACATAAGACTCTTGGCCTTTGACAGAACAACACAAATTAACTACTCCTTTTGCTGCAAGAATGGTCCCACCCCAAACCTCAATTTTTAGGGATGTTGGCCTGACCTTGAACTGTTTGTCAACCATCCTGAACAAACTGAGTGGCAAAATATTTATTTCAGAACCGGGATCCAATTTTATGTTCACTGCTTTGTCCTCAATCAGTATACGCTCCCTCCACTCATTGATGTGGGTTGTTCTAGTCCCTCTAGGATACACAGAATTGACTGTCACCGCATCACAGTATAGACTCTCACTAGAAGAATGCTTTGCTTTTACCTCCCGAACTTTCCGAACTCTGCACGAGGCAGCAAAGTGATTCATAATGCCACATTTGGCACATATTTTTCCATATACTGGGCATTGTCTGGCCTTGTGCTGTGTCTGGCACCTTGAGCAGTTGTACTCACCGTTATCACCAAACTTGCTGTTTTGTCTTGGGCGTGACGACTTCCTATCCTTAGTGGACACAAAGTCACAACTTACACTATCGTGAGTAGAACTCCGAGCTTGAATCTCCTTTGCTT
Source organism: Bacillus rossius redtenbacheri (assembly GCF_032445375.1). Taxonomy (NCBI): domain Eukaryota; kingdom Metazoa; phylum Arthropoda; class Insecta; order Phasmatodea; family Bacillidae; genus Bacillus; species Bacillus rossius. The sequence goes on along the minus strand of NC_086333.1, from coordinate 2,607,784 downwards.
GTTGTTGACTTTGTTCCATCAGACGGCAGTGTGCAGCAACTTTAGTAAGAGTAGCATTGTCTAACCTCAGCAGAGACTCCCGAACGGACGAATCTCTGATGCCCTGGACGATGCGGTCAACCAGCATATTCTCTTCCTGCGAAACTGGGCGCTCATAGCCACATGTTTTAATCAGGCGGCGGCAATCAGTCAAGAAATGATCAAAAGTCTCACCCTCAAGTTGCACACGCTGGTTAAAAACAAACCGTTCATACAAAGGATTTGTTTTTGGTGCCACGAACACGCGATACGCTTCCTTTACTTTAGAATACACAAGCTTGTCCTCCGGTGGGATGTCGAAAGTTTCGAAAAGGCCTCGTCCTTGGGAGCCTAACATGTTTTTGAGTAGGGCGATCTTAACCTTATCTGGGCCCTCATCCTGGCCCGTTGCGATTAAATAATTTTCAAAATCTCCTTCAAACACTTCCCAGTCTTTTCGGGCCGTGGGACTCTCCAAGTCGACAGAGTCAGGGAGCTTTACAAGATTGAGGCCTGCCATGGCACAAACAGAAAAAAACTATACGATTCAGTCTGTCAACAACATTGTTCGATATTCACTATTAACCACCGACGTCCGACAAACACGTGTCGACAAACAAACGCACACCTACAGGTTATATCACCTATAGCACACAAATCCAACGAACATGGACGAACTGAAATATGAACACAATTCCACACGACTGCGCCATGTTTTACTTGAGATCATAGGTTTTAAGTTGTAGATAAGCAAGTGCATGTAGTTAGCACTTAATATTCTTTATTGTCCGTTCACCGTGGTACATATACAGGCGCCATAACCGGAACTGACATTCACCTGTTATCAGTGATGCCAACCATCACGAGCAAGGCAGATGTACAACAGGAATGACTATTCAGCGTTCAGATACCACCGACCATTAGGTGGCAAGTCACATCTAGTTGGTAGCCAAGCGCATCTAGTAGGTGGTCAAACACATCCACTCAGCAGTCAAGAGGTACTTTTTCGCCAATACTCACGAACATTTTTAACAGTTCATGTACAAAATCATATGCATAGGCCAAGTGTCTACGAGCCAAGAGGTTTCATTCACCGATATGAGACCATGATTTTCAACAGGTCATGTTCAATGTCACGACAATATACCAGTCGTCTCCGAACCATGAAGCCAATCATGTCGAGAGTACAGATTTAACGATCATCAATCAAATAAGGAAGCACAATCAAAGAAAAGAAAACACATTTGTAAGCACCATCAACAAAACTTTAAGCACATTTGAAAGCACAAGAAACGAAAAGGAAGCACATTTGGAAGCACATAGGTAGCACAATCATAGAAAAGGAAGCACAATTGGAAGCACAATCAATGAAATGAAAGCACAATCAACGAAAAGGAAGAACAATAAAAATGACGGACATTTGGAAGCACAATCAACGAAAAGGAAGCACATTTAACTAAAAAGATGCACGTATGGACGATAATTGTACTTGGTAAAACACGATCTCATCAGAATGACTCAGTCGTATCAATTGGATATGATATTGCAGTCTTGTCTACGCACATTTAACGCAAACGACGTACATGTGTATACATCAAATCAGTAGGATGCGATCGTCAATAAGTTAAGATAAAATGCCACCAACTGTCTTTGGCTTCAACAGTCATTGGCTCCAACAGTCTTTGGCTTCAACAGTCATTGGCTCTATCAGTTTTTTGGCTCCATATTCAATTGGCTCCAACAGCCATTGGCTCCAACAGTAATTGGCTCCAACAGCATTTTTCTCCAACAGTCAATGGCACCAAAAGTATTTTGCTCCAAATGGTCTTAGGCCTAGCTGCTATTTAGCTACTAGACTAGGAGGCTAAGAAGCTACGTGACTACAGGACTACAAGGCTTCATGGCTTCAACTGGCTACGACGCTTCAACTGGCTACGAGGCTTCAAGTCTACGAGGCTACAAGACTATATAGCTACAAGTCTACGAGACTACATGTCTCTTAACTGTCTTTGACTCCATTCAGCGGCGAGAGTTAATTTATCTCCTGCAAAAGAACTTGTTGCAAGTAGTACCGATTCGTGCCAACATATGATGTTATTTTAATAAAACGTAAAAAAAAAATTCACCGTTTTATTTTTCATACGAAAGATTATCATCAAACAGATGATAGTCGATGGGCAATATTTTTTCTTCAATTCTTGCAAATAATATTTTCTTTTCTTTATTTTTAGTTTGGCACGATAAAGTCTGGGTAGTTGTTGATAAGTCAAACATGATTTTACTTAATTTTTTCTTTGAGGTAGTATAGTCCATTGATTCACAAATTTTAATTTGTTGTTAATATCACCATTAGGTGTATATTTTATTCCTCTTATATTAGTAACAACTGGATCACCTGTTTTGTTTCTTGGGCGTATTGATGAATACATTTTTATTTTACTAAATGACTTAAAATCTTTTAATTTCAAGTACCCGACTGTGTATGCTTTCTTCGTTGCAGTTTTACATACATCAACATAGTCTGCTGGAACATTGATTATTTTATTCTTTAATTCTTTCTATCGCTGCATGCATAGAATCAGCTTACATTTGTGTATGCCCTTTTTCTAAGTACTTTTGCTCAATTGTAATATGAAATAATTTTGCAGCATTAACAAGAGCATTAATTAGAGTACAATTGCGGTTTTGATAAGTACATCCATCAGAGTAAAATATTATTTTTTTATTTGATTCTGGTAGAAAAGGCACGACATGTGTTGAGATAAATTTAAAAATAATTAAAATAAACTCGTCAGAGTTTAAATCTCCTTCTGCTTCATTCCATATGCAACACTATCCAATGGAGGTTTTCAAATTAAAAAAAACAAAAATTATGAACTGAAAGTTTTGTTTTGTAATACAATATTACGACACTTGAGATTTTGGTGATAAAAGTGCCGACTGCAAATCCATTGTAAAAACAAAATATTCATTCAATTTATCTAAATCTTTTTCTTTCCTAGCATCTTCTTTATCTTTTTTATAAATTTATAGTCATTCTCATTAAAATTTCTTACTCTATAACGAACACAAATGTCACATTAACCTTTTTTCGGTGCATACAACTCGATATTTTTTTCGTCCATTAGTTGATAAAAAGTAGTTAAAGACAAAGCTTTAATATTACGATTTTTACACCAATTCTGTACATAAAATTCATGCATTTTTTTTTTTCGACTGCCACTCTGGCTGCAAATATAATTTTGAGGACGAATCTCTACAATAATGCGACCCCATTTATGGTAAGGATTCAAAAAACAATTCTAACTCTTCATATTCTTTCTCTTGCTGATGACTTAGTTGTGTATTTTCTTTTGGAGCAGTACTATCCACGTTTGGAGTTGATTTGGTTGCACTGACTGATTTTTTCCAACGTTAGATGAGCGTGACCTTGACCTTTGAGATTGACCTTGACCTTGACCCCGGTGGCCATATTGGATCCGCCATATTGGATCCGTCATCTTTAAATCGAGAGCCCCACTCACTCATGATGAAATTTTTGTTACGGCCGCCATATAGGCCTAGATTATTTTCTGTTCCGCTGGAGGCCGCCATCTTGGATACCGTGGACTTTGTTTCGATTGTTTGTTCCTAGAGATCGCCAGCGTCGCTCTTGATTTTTTTTTGTTCTGCTTGAGGCCGCCATCTTGGGTACCGTCGACTTTGTTTCTGCTGTTTGTTCCTAGCCATGGAGCTAATATACAGTAATACATCTGGAGAGGACAAGGGAAGGCCAGCAAAGGATGCGAGGTGAAGCCGGGTATCGGCGTTTATTCCCTGCTTCCTACGCTGGAAGAAAACGAAAACGAGCCAAACTTGTCTAGCGCGGCCGTAAAATCCTCCAAACTAAACTCGCAACAGCTCCGAAACTATCAAAACAATCAAACTGAAAATTTTACTGGATTATCTGTAAACATTCTTCCCCACACCGCTTTAATCTTTTTTTCGAAACATGAATACTTTCATTTTTAAAAATTAAATACCTATTTACTGCCAAATTTTTTTGTGAATACGCAGAGTAAATTTCAACATCGAGGAAAAATTTTTGTTTGCAACTATAGGTGGGGGACACCTGCGTATGAAATTAGGAAGAAGCTTCAAATTTTATTTATATACCACTCTTGACGCATTCAACCCCATACTTTTATTTTTACAGAGAGTTGAAGTGGGAATAATGTTTCAGTGGGTAACACTACCGACATATGTCTTCGTAACGCACTTCTTTTTGTTATTATACTTCTCAAATTTTATAATTTCATACACAACGTTTATAAAAAACTAATTCTTACTTACTTCATTTAATCTATTACAAATCTCTTGTAATATACGTGTATTAGTAGAATATCATGTTCATGTTCCAGTCTACTTACTCAACCAACGTAACATGCAAACCTTAGCTAAACACTGGTAGAGAATTGTTTGTAATAACTGTAATGCTATGCATATACTGACAATGTAAGAAACTTTCAATTTTATTAATTGTTTGCATAAGAATTAATAATTTTAAAAAATCATAGAATAGGCCTTTATAGACAAAACCTTTCACGCAGTTTCAAGTAGCGTACATAAAAGTTTTTAAATATATATAATTACCAAATATTGTTGAATATATTTAACATTTTTATACATGTTACAACACACATATAATAACAAGCCTATATAGGATATAAAAAGACAGACGCCAAATTTTAGCATTTTGTATTTCTTTTCTCTGTGTGAATAAAATAACAGTTCTTAACGTAGTTGCTAATACATACTGTACTATATTTCTTAAAAAAAATACGAAAACCCCTGACATCGTCACCATAACAATGATAAATTTGCAAAATAATTAAGGCACGTCTTTTAATGCTACGAAGCACACTTTTAAGAGAAATGTTTTAAACTTATGTTGGGATTTATCTAATATCTTAAAATCATTGTGAAACCGTTCCTTTGAGGGAAACCTTAATATACCGAACACCATATCATCCTTTAATCGAGTTAGATTTTCGCTTCTTAAGACCCATTTGTCTTCAAAATGCACTGTACACAATGCATGGTTCGGAGACGCAGTCCAATTTTTCCGCTTTGTCGCTTTTTCCCAGATCTGTCGTTGATCGTCACGTTTTGGAAATCTATGAAAAAAGTAAAGAATTATACTTACAACTGAAACAACTTCTCTTTGTTAAATAGTTTTCTTAGGTTTTTCGAAAAGTTCGAAGATTAGTTACTTCCGTTTAAAAAATTTGCCACTTTTTTCTGATGCTTCAAAAGTTTTGGGAATTAATTTAGTTAACAAATGAAAAAAAAAAATCTTTAATACATGTGAAAAGCAACGCCATCCGGCTTGGAATTCCATCGATTTGTACAACCATATGCGCTACAGGAAATCACCATTGTAGCCGCACACCAGCGCCACTTAAACCTCAAGGACAAGTGGGCTGGGGCTGCGTTTGCAGTAGAAATACGCTCTCTTCCTCTTTCTTTTCAACCCTTCTTCGCAACCGGCTGGCTTCGCTCTCGCCTTACACATGTCCACTCCAGATCTTCTTACATGCTCCTTGTTCCTAGCATGGGGAGGAAACTGGAATAGGAAATTGTTGCACAAGCATTGTTTTTATGATGGACCCTTTTTTTTTGTTAGTTCGTCATTCGCCATGATACAGGTGACCGCGCTAAAAGCAATATCACACAATCACACTAAAGACTTCAACAAGTATAGCATAGCTACTTGTACTTGTAACGAAGTTTCTACATCAATTTTTAAAATTATTCAGTATTATAATAGAAATAATTTGCTTTGAAAATACTCCGCTAAAATAAGTAGGATATTTATTTGACTCGCAAGGGTTGACTTGCTGGCGCCATCTTGTGTTTAGTGGTAAACAACAACTTGCAGCTGGTAAATTAGAAATAATTTTAAAATATTTGGTTGGCAAGAAAACGTGAAATGATAAAAATGTCTGGACGATATGCCTATGAGCGAAAATGTGCAGTAAGATGCTGTCGTTCAAAACCAGAAGAGCAAAGATTTTTTCTAATGAGTTTAGTGAATATTTTTATAAAATAGTGCATAACCAACTCCGTGTTAATCAGATTATTAATAATAATGTGTACAATACAGCCTCCATTTCTGGCACAACCTATACATCGTCTTCTATTTTCATATTTCCTGTAACTAAAATGGAGTTATTGTAAGTACCTAGTTCATAAATCAAAAGGTAAACGTTCATCAGGTTTAGATGCTGTACCTGATTTTATTATTAAAGACTTGTATTGATTATATAGTTGACCCATTGTTATATCTTTATAATGAATCTTTTATGCAAGGTCATTTTCCTACCTTATGGAAGTGTTCAAAAGTTATTCCCTTGCATAAAAAAGGTCCTTGTGACGCCTGTTAGAATTATAGGCCAATATCTCTTCTGTCCTCATTCTCAAAAATATTAGAATTATTAATGTTTAATAGATTAATGTCATTTTTTTTTTGAGAAAAATAAAATTTTAGTGGACAGTCAACATGGATACAGGTGTTGTAAATCGACGATAACTGCACTTTATGAATTTATCAGCAATATAACTATGGACCTACACAGAAGGAATCATCCTGTTGGGCTATTTTGTGACCTAAGTAAGGCTTTTGATAGTGTTAACCATAAAATATTAATTAAAAAGTTAAGCACATATGATGTAAGAGATACAGTGCTTAATTGGTTAACATCTTACTTGTCTCAGCGTTCACAAGTAGTCGTAGTACAACATATAGATCCCTTAACCAACATAAAATATAATGTTCATTCAGATAGGCAAAACATATCTGTTGGTGTTCCTCAGGGTTCTGTACTAGGACCTTTGCTTTTTCTTATATACGTTAAAGATTTGCCTAAAAATGTTAAGAGTGGGAAAATTGTATTATATACATGGAGATAACCCTTTAAGTTTAATTGTAAATATTAAAATTTTACCTAGGGACTTCATAGATTGGTTTAAGGCTAATTAATTAATTCTTACTAACACAAAGCAACGTGGCTGCATTTTAAACTTAATAACTTATACAATTTGCAAGACCCAACTGTATCGATTAATGGTGATAATATATCTCAATCAAATTCAACCAAAATACTAGGTAAATATATTGAGAAGAACCTTAATTGTAAATCTCATATTGCTCATTTAACTAAAAAAATGAGCTCAATATTATTTGTTATGAGAACATTTTCAAAACGGACTAATCTAAATGCTTTAAAAATTATTTACTTTGGTTATGTTGAACCTCACGATATGGAATAATATTTTGGGGTAATTCCACGGACTCATCTAAAACTTTTCAAATACAGAAAATATTTTTACGTATAAAAATGCATGTATATTATCGTACCTCATGCAGACAACTTTTCAAAAGCTTAGGTGTCTTAACATTACCATCGTTATACATTTATGAATTACTTATATTTGCTCATTCACTATTAAATGAACTGCAGAATTTAAATTTACATAATTATTCGACTAGAACAAAAAATAATTTTCATATATGACAACATCGTACAAAATTTTTTGCAAATAGTCCGAGATACTCTGCTATATGTTTTTCTAATAAACTTCCACCACATTTTAAATCAAAAAACCAACTTTGTGTATTTAAAAAAAACTGAAAGATTTGCTGTTGGAATTCAGTTTTTATTCTATTAATGATATTATGGAAGCAAAACTATGCTAAAAATGTATTATTATTATTATATAATGTACATTATTTGTTTTTTACTATTATTTACGTTTATGTGTATATGATTGTACTTAAATGTGTATTCATAATGTTTAATATTCTTGACGAGTCCTATACTACATGTACAATATAATTGTATATTTTTGTAGTCGACTTGAATATTTTAAAAAATAAATAAATAAAATAAAAACTTTTCTTCTTCTCGCAGCTGAAGAGTGTAAACATTTCTTCATATATTGGTTGATTTTTTGCTCATCATGATATTTAATGTATAAAATTCACTTGTCCAATATATTTGTAAAAAATTGTACTCTGAAATGATATGGCGGATGTAATAAACTAATTAGTAGAGTAAATTATGTTGTTTGACTCAGGTAAACTAGTAATACATATAAATAGCCTATTCAGGTTACCTTTGCATGAAATATTTTCTGCATTTGAAAATAATCTGGACCAAGTAGGTCATACCCTGACTTTGGAGCTTTCAGTATACCCTGTGACAGTTATGGCACTACAGCACCACAAAAGTGAGTGGGTGAAACCCTAACAACTGGAAAAATTACCTTGGTACATATTTACACTATTATACAGCATGAAGTTGTTGTAACAGTGTTGTTTTTGATTGTTGAAATATAATTTTAACATTAATTTTGTAACTATATGAAAACAAGACAACTATATTTGCCAATTTTATTGGCACCAGTAAACATGGGTTTAGGTTTTGTGTCTTGTGAACAGTGAACCTTTTAATTTGTTATCTTGAATGAAATTTAAATATATTGGTATAACATGTCTGAAGGTACATTTTTTTATTTACAGCAAATTCAATTTCCCCTTTCCTTTTTTCAGAAAGTATGGCACATAAATGAGACATTCATTAATTCATTCATTGAAATAGGTTTCATATCAAACATCAGAGTGATCATGGTTAACTGTTTTGGCCAACTTTTGGACAGTTGTTTTGACAGCTTGATCTACTAGGGCTCCCAGAAGCCAGATTTTTGCAAAACAGAGTACACAGCATTATTGATTCGTCTGGATAAATGTATGCTCATGACTTAGGCAAAAACTGCTATATTTAATTATTCTGCTTTAGTTTTCTATATTCTGATTAAAAACCTGAATAGTTCAACAAATATTAACAGTGTTGATTATGGGTCACTGTTAGCCTAGATTATATCCCAACCTTCAACATGCTTCTTATTCTGCAAAAAAATATTCTGAGAAGTGGTGACTGGCAATGCATTGCAACAGCGCAATTTCACTGAGTAGTTTGTAAAGTATAAATGTTATCGCTTCTCAATATGTTAATGTATAGTCTGTATGGCTATACTGCTTCTCTGCCTGAAAGATAGTTTACCTACCTAGCTACTGCTGCCTTGTGAGGACCTGCCAAGCAGGGGTTTCGTCGGGCTTGCAGTGTGCAGAAGGACGTCATGGTCTGTAGGAACGCCACATAGTTTGTGGTGAAACTCCCTCCCACCTCCTTGCGAAGCCAGCTGTATGCGCTGGCCAACATTTAAGGCCCATTCTATAAGTGAGAATCTATTACAAAATGCAATTTTGGCCTATTTGTGTACCATGTAATTCAGCATTTTGAGGTAATATGTTATTAATGTTTAACTGTGTATAAAACCACTGAAGGGGGGAGGGGGGGGGGGGGTGAAACTGTAAACCCAGTTGTGGTAAAATTGGTTTTAATGGTAACAAAGTAGGATTTAGTCAGGCCTACAGGAGAAAAAAACTTTAGTAACGAACATGATAACTAGATTCATTTCATAACAGAACATTCCTGACCTATGTGTCAAAAGTGTAATATAATGTATTCACACCTGGGTTAGAGGCCTGTATGTTTTTAAAATATAGGTACGTTTTATACATGCGCATGGTAACTTAAACCAAATAAAATGCTCAAGAAAGTGATTCCATTCTGGCAATATATTTATTATGGTTAACATGACAGATGTCGGGGTTTCATATGGTACAAACCAGATAATATCAGGCACCTTAACCAGAATACTAGCCTTTCTTTGAAATTGAAAGCTTAAAGAAGGTTAAGTATTTTAACGAGTGTAACTTTTAGAAATAAACATGCAGAGATGCAATAGGTCCGAGTTACGCCTGTTTAGATTTAGTACATAATTATTTGCCGAGAAAATTAATAACAAGTGTTTTATAAGTCAATATCAAAGTAATTGACCAATCTAGTTTAGAAAATAATATAAAGTAACATCCTTTGTAAATAAAGTATTGCTTCTCTGCATCTTTGTTTACAAACAAATCGTAATTTTCTGTATGGCAGGAAAAACAAGCACGTGATAGCTAAAAAAAGGGCTCCTAATGAGCATGCGCCGCACGCTCTATAGTTCAGGTTTTGCCACGACACACATGGTATCGCTGCGATCGCTCCATAGCAGTCTGCTTATTGCGACACGCATTTAACATGGAAGTTACCACTTTTTCCGTAGGAGTTTTGCTCGTTGGTTCCTAGACAGCGGCAGCGTCGCTCTGTCTCATCACATAAGGCCGATATTCCATTACCTACCATAGCTATTATGGTCCTTATCGATATATTAAATTTAATTTTTAATGCAAAATACATTGGAAGCGCTGTGATTCGAACCATTGCAGCTCTGATCTCTAGGTTGGATAACATACGCCTTTAACCACACGGCCATCGAGACATTTACCAGACTGATAATTAAATATGGTATATATAAAAATAACATGCATATTAGTAGTATAGGATAGCCGGTCCGGGGACAGGATGCAGGTAGTGGATTGTGATTGTCGGTTCGCCATCTTGGATTTGTGACGTCACGACGGCAAAAATTCCTCAAAATTCCTCAAAAATGCCTCAAAATGACTCAAAATTTCCCGTTTTAAGAAAAAAAATTCCCGTTTTCGAGGGGAAAATTCCCGTTTCGAGGGAAAATTTCCCGTTTTATTCCTTAAAAATCCCAGCGGCTGAAAATTCCTAAAACAGGCTTAAGCATCCTTAAATCAAGCCAACGTTAAGCCATTTATAGGATTATGACGTCACCGCTGCAGCACGGAAGTCACCTACAGACTAACCTACCACCACCAATAACAAGGTCAACTAGTATGATGTCATGTCCGCCATCTTGTCTTCGTCTGCTGGTAGCCATCATCATCTTGTTATCGTCGGCGAAAGTGCACTGACGCCATGTTAGTTTAATTCTTATCCGCTAGAGTGCAGTAATCATTTATTATTGCTTTGTCACCCGCCATCTTGTCATTTGGCCGCCATCTTGGAATCGTGTAATTATTTAGCTAGAAATTCGGGAAAAATTCCAAAATTCATTAAATAAATCACTCATTAATTTACAGATTGATTCGATTAGTTTCAGTCCTTGGTTCGATACCCGATCGATGCAATAATGTTTAATTTGATGTAAAAAAATAATAATTTCATTATTCCATGTTCAACATTCTTAAAGAGACATTAAAACCTCTACTGTCATCATCATCCTATAAGCCATCAACAACAACATATTGGTAATTCATAATTTTAATGCTAGAGATTCGGGAAAAAGTTCAGAAATCATTAAATAAATTTCCAATCAATGTACTGATTAATTAGATCGACTTAGGTCCTTGGTACGATTCTGGACGATGAAAAAAAATAACAATTTAACATAATAGTGACAGGTTCGAGAAAAAAACAAAAACAACACAAGTTCTTTCACAAACATAATATTTATTACATAATATATATTCTACTACAGGATCACTTACGAAAGCCAGCAATCTTATAATCATTTAGTTCCGCAGCGGTGTGAAATGACTAATTCTTAGCTCCAATCGGTTTATACTAGACAGAGTCCAGCCAGAACCTTTACAGACATAGTCCACCTCTTCTTGACAGAGTTTCTGGATACCGTATTTAACAGTTTGCTTCACATCGTTAGAACTGTAAATTACTGCAGCCGATGTCTTGAATGCACACTTCTTCACTTTGTCATCGAACGGATATGGCTTTCCATATATACAGTCCAACCACAAGTTATATTTCAAAGGTCCGTTTGTTGCTACATCATCAGTAAGCTGATTGATTATCTTCTGTCTGATATCGTCAAGAAAATTACAAATGTCCTTTGACTCACCGAACGTATTTAGATAATAGTAGTCTTTCAACGTTCCACGAAATGCAGACTGCGCCAAGTAGAAGCCATTATCGTTCACTTGTAATGCTCCGAACACAGTCTTAGGTTTATTTTCCTGTTCAGACGTCATACCAATCGGTTGCTGCACATCGGTTTTCTTGCTTGTACGCTTTCGTGTCTCCAACCTAAACCGAGGAGTCGAAATTTCTGCAGGTAGTTCAGCAGTAGGCACACGGACTTCACCTTTACAGTTTTTCGCATGTCGTCGCAAATTATCAATTCGAGTAAACCATTCATGACACTCATCACATCGAAACTTCATGCGAGATGGATTCTTCGTGCATTTGCTCCGCTCATGTCTTCGTGCATCATGAGCAAATGCGAACGACGTATCACAGTAGCTGCAAGGATACCGTGGTGATGAAGACGAACCTTTCAGACCCGATCCAGATACTGACGTTGCCGCAGTTGCACCATCCCCAGGCATACTCTTATGAACATCAATGCATCGTTGTTGCGCCGAAACCTTTACTTTCTGCCGAACAGCAGGACCTTTGCATGCCTTCATGTGCGTTTTCATATTATCTTTTCTGGCAAACTGCTTATGACATTTCTCACAAACAAACATTTTACGATATAGGTTCTTGGCACATTCTCTATTCTCATGTCGTCGAGCATTGCTGTTGTTTGAGAAAATCTTGTCGCAGTAACAGCACCGATGTTCGTTAGTTGTTGTCGATTCGGCAACCTTTGAAGTCTCCATTGATGGCGAACCAGCGTTCGCCGAGTTTCCCTGTGCATCCAGCACTAGCGGCATTATAGTCTCTTCTGTTGGCGGTACCACGTCTGTTGAAGTCTCCTCCAGTGTTTACATCGACGTTGCCAACGGGATCTGCTCCACCATTGTCAACGCTGACGTCATAGTTCCCGCAGTCGATGGTACAACCTCCATCGAGTTCGCCGTTAAAGTCGGTAAAGATGCCATCGAGTTCGCAAGAACAGGTAATTACGCGACTTATGCACCAGATGAAATAATAGAGGTGATCATTACACCATCGTCGACAGTAACAAACTGAACGTCCTGTTGTCTAGAACACGCTTATATACATGCACCGGATGGAATAATACGCTAGTCAAATCAAGAACCATATACAATAATACTAGAGTCAAAACAACATTAAAAATAGAAGGACCATCAACGAAAAGGCAGCACATTTGGAAGCACCGACAACGAAAAGGCAGCACATTTGGAAGCACCGACAACGAAAAGGCAGCACATTTGGAAGCACCGACAACGAAAAGGCAGCACATTTGGAAGCACCGACATCGAAAAGGCAGCACATTTGGAAGCACCGACAACGAAAAGGCAGCACATTTGGAAGCACCGACAAAGAAAAGGCAGCACCGCCAACGAAAAGGAAGCACATTTGGAAGCACCGAAAACGAAAAGGCAGCACCGCCAAAGAAAAGATAGCACATTTGGAAGCACCGACAACGAAAAGGAAGCACCATCAACGAAAAGGTAGCACCGCCAACGAAAAAAAGCACATTTGGAAGCACCGACAACGAAAAGGCAGCACCGACAACGAAAAGCAGCACATTTGGAAGCACCGACTACGAAAAGCAGCACATTTGGCAGCACCGACAACGAAATGGCATTACATTTGGAAGCACAGACAAAGAAAAGGCAGCACCACCAACGAAAAGGAAGCACATTTGGAAGCACCGACAAAGAAAAGGCAGCACCGCCAACGAAAAGGAAGCACATTTGGAAGCACCGACAACGGAAAGGCAGCACCGGCAAAGAAAAGATAGCACATTTGGAAGCACCGACAACGAAAAGGAAGCACCATCAACGAAAAGGCAGCACCGCCAACGAAAAGGAAGCAAATTTGGAAGCACCGACAAAGAAAAGGCAGCACCGCCAACGAAAAGGAAGCACATTTGGATGCACCGACAACGAAAAGGCAGCACCATCGACGAAAAGGAAGCACATTAATTTGTCATTGACTCAAATATTCATTGGCTCCAATATTCATTGGCTCCAATATTCATTGGCTCCAATATTCATTGACTCCAATATCCATGAGCTCCAATATCAATTGGCTCGAATGGCTCCAAATGGTTCCATCAGCCTTTTGGCTTCAACAGTCTTTTGGCTCCGATAGTCATTGGCTCCAATAGTCATTGGCTACAATATTCATTGGCTCCAATAATCATTGACTGCAATATTCATTGGTTCCAATATTCATTGGCTCCAATATTCATTGGCTCCAATATTCAATGGCTCCAATATTCATTGACTCCAATATTCATTGGCTCCATCAGTCATTGTTAACTACAGTCTTTTGGTCCCAAAAGTCTTTTGGCTCCAAATATATTAGGCTTGAATTCTTCGAGTCTAAGAGACTATGAGACCACATGGCTACGAGTCTAAAATGATCTAGCTGGTTACGAGTTATACATGGCTTGCGAGGCTACAGAGCTACGAAGTTTCTAGTACACAGGTTTACATGACTGCGAGGATACAGGACTACTAGTCTGCAAGAGTACTTGACTACGAAGGTACTCGTCTACATGACTCCAGTTACCGCATCTGTCTTCGACGGAATTTTCTCTTTTGCTCCAACTGCTCCATCAGCATTATGTTATAAGATTACAGGGCCTCTTGCTTACGTAGCTTCAAGTGCACGAGCCTCCAATGCATCATGACTACGAGACTACGAGCCATGAGGTTACGAGTCTATGCGATTGCGAGTCTTCTAGGTTACGTGATCGCGAGGCTATAGGACTACGAAGCTTCCAGAACGCATGGTTACGAGACTGCGAGGCTACAATTCTACGAGGTCCCAAGACATCCTGGCTACGCGACTACGAGCCATGAGGTTACGAGACTACGTGACTACGAATCTTCAAGTTTACGAGACTGCGAGGCTACAGAGCTACGAAGCCTCTAGTACACAGGTTTACGTGACTGCGAGGATACAGGACTACCAGTCTGCATGAGTACTTGACTACGAAGCCTCTCGTCTACAAGGCTACAATTACAGCATCTGTTTTCGTCAGAATTTTCTCTTTTGCTCCAACTGCACCACCAGCATTATGTTATAAGATTACAAGGCCGCTTGCTTACGTAGCTTCAAGTCTACGAGGATACTTGGATACGTAGCTTCAATTCTACGAGGTCCTAAGACTTCATGACTACGCGACTTCGAGCCTTGAGGTTACGAGATTACGTGACTACGAATCTTCATGTTTACAAGACTGCGAGGCTACAGAGCTACGAAGCCTCTAGAAAACGAGTTTACGTGACTGCGTGGATACAGGAATACAAGTCTGCATGAGTTCTTGACTACGAAGCTACTCGTCTACAAGGCTCCAATTGACACATCTGTCTTCGATGGAATTTTCTCTTTTGCTACATCTACACCATCAGCATTATGTTATAAGATTACAAAGCTACTTGCTTACATAGCTTCAAGTCTACGAGGCTCCAATACATCATGACTACGAGACTACGAGCCATGAGGTTACGAGACTATGCGATTGCAAGTCTTCAAGGTTACGTCATCGCGAGGCTATAGGACTACGAAGCTTCCAGAACGCATGGTTACGAGAATGCATGACTAATTGGCCGCATGGCTACGAAACTTTATGTCTCTAACTGACTACAATAGCACTATTCAGTGGTGAGAGTTAATTTATTTCATGCAAAGGTACTTGCTGCAAGCAGTTCCGCTTTTCAACATCAGATGACGTCACGTTTTGCTTGCAGGTAAAATAATATTTATTTTATGCGGGATGCGGGTTGTTCACTATCGATCGCATAAGAAGAATGGCATCGATAGTCTTCAAGGAGAAGGAAGTTCGTCCTTCCTGCTAGTGCTTCTCAGATTTCTCACGGTCCGCCATCTTGGATTGCGACGTCACGGCTGTCATTTTGGATGGGTTCTGCTAGCTTGTAAACTTATCATTGTTGAGCAAAGATAGTGTTCTAGTAAAAGCCAGAATTTTATGTATTTTTTGTTTTTATTTTAATTTTTTTTATAAATTTATTTTTATTTTTAAATTTTTTTCTGTAATTTTATGATATCAAAGAAAACATGTGTCGTTTTTCTCCGTGTGCTCCTGATTATTCTTGCCAATATTATGATGGTTTACTCCGTGTGCTCCTGATTATTCTTATCAATATTTTGATGGTTAATCCGTGTGCTTGCGATCATTCCTGCGGTTTCGGTCAAAGGTCAAAGTCACACCCATCCAAGATGACAGCCGTGACGTCGCAATCCAAGATGGCGGACCGTGAGAAATCTGAGAAGCACTAGCAGGAAGGACGAACTTCCTTCTCCTTGAAGACTATCGATGCCATTCTTCTTATGCGATCGATAGTGAACAACCCGCATCCCGCATAAAATAAATATTATTTTACCTGCAAGCAAAACGTGACGTCATCTTATGTTGAAAAGCGGAACTGCTTGCAGCAAGTACCTTTGCATGAAATAAATTAACTCTCACCACTGAATAGTGCTATTGTAGTCAGTTAGAGACATAAAGTTTCGTAGCCATGCGGCCAATTAGTCATGCATTCTCGTAACCATGCGTTCTGGAAGCTTCGTAGTCCTATAGCCTCGCGATGATGTAACCTTGAAGACTTGCAATCGCATAGTCTCGTAACCTCATGGCTCGTAGTCTCGTAGTCATGATGTATTGGAGCCTCGTAGACTTGAAGCTATGTAAGCAAGTAGCTTTGTAATCTTATAACATAATGCTGATGGTGTAGATGTAGCAAAAAAAAAAATTCCATCGAAGACAGATGTGTCAATTGGAGTCTTGTAGACGAGTAGCTTCGTAGTCAAGAACTCATGCAGACTTGTATTCCTGTATCCACGCAGTCACGTAAACTCGTTTTCTAGAGGCTTCGTAGCTCTGTAGCCTCGCAGTCTCGTAAACATGAAGATTCGTAGTCACGTAATCTTGTAACCTCATGGCTCGAAGACGCGTTGTCATGAAGTCTTAGGACCTCGTAGAATTGAAGCTACGTATCCAAGTATCCTCGTAGACTTGAAGCTACGTAAGCAAGCGGCCTTGTAATCTTATAACATAATGCTGGTGGTGCAGTTGGAGCAAAAGAGAAAATTCTGACGAAAACAGATGCTGTAATTGTAGCCTTGTAGACGAGTAGCTTCGTAGTCAAGTACTCATGCAGACTGGTAGTCCTGTATCCTCGCAGTCACGTAAACCTGTGTACTAGAGGCTTCGTAGCTCTGTAGCCTCGCAGTCTCGTAAACTTGAAGATTCGTAGTCACGTAGTCTCGTAACCTCATGGCTCGTAGTCGCGTAGCCAGGATGTCTTGGGACCTCGTAGAATTGTAGCCTCGCAGTCTCGTAACCATGCGTTCTGGAAGCTTCGTAGTCCTATAGCCTCGCGATCACGTAACCTAGAAGACTCGCAATCGCATAGAATCGTAACCTCATGGCTCGTAGTCTCGTAGTCATGATGCATTGGAGGCTCGTGGACTTGAAGCTACGTAAGCAAGAGGCCTTGTAATCTTATAACATAATGCTGATGGAGCAGTTGGAGCAAAAGAGAAAATTCCGTCGAAGACAGATGCGGTAACTGGAGTCATGTAGACGAGTACCTTCGTAGTCAAGTACTCTTGCAGACTTGTAGTCCTGTATCCTCGCAGTCATGTAAACCTGTGTACTAGAAACTTCGTAGCTCTGTAGCCTCGCAAGCCATGTATAACTCGTAACCAGCTAGATCATTTTAGACTCGTAGCCATGTGGTCTCATAGTCTCTTAGACTCGAAGAATTCAAACCTAATATATTTGGAGCCAAAAGACCTTTGGGACCAAAAGACTGTAGTTGACAATGACTGATGGAGCCAATGAATATTGGAGTCAATGAATATTGGAGCCATTGAATATTGGAGCCAATGAATATTGGAGCCAATGAATATTGGAACAATAAATATTGCAGTCAATGATTATTGGAGCCAATGAATATTGTAGCCAATGACTATTGGAGCCAATGACTATCGGAGCCAAAAGACTGTTGGAGCCAAAAGGCTGATGCAACCATTTGGAGCAATTCGAGCCAATTGATATTGGAGCTCATGGATATTGGTGTCAATTAATATTGGAGACAATGAATATTGGTGTCAATTAATATTGGAGACAATGAATATTGGAGCCAATGAATATTGGAGCCAATGAATATTGGAGCCAATGAATATTGGAGCCAATGAATATTGGAGCCAATGAATATTGGAGTCAATGACATATTAATGTGCTTCCTTTTCGTCGATGGTGCTGCCTTTTCGTTGTCGGTGCTTCCAAATGTGCTTCTTTTTCGTTGGCGGTGCTGCCTTTTCTTTGTCGGTGCTTCCAAATGTGCTTCCTTTTCGTTGGTGGTGTTGCCTTTTCTTTGTCGGTGCTTCCAAATGTGCTTCCTTTTCGTTGGCGGTGCTGCCTTTTCGTTGATGGTGCTTCCTTTTCGTTGTCGGTGCTTCCAAATGTGCTATCTTTTCTTTGGCGGTGCTGCCTTTTTGTTGTCGGTGCTTCCAAATGTGCTTCCTTTACGTTGGCGGTGCTGCCTTTTCTTTGTCGGTGCTTCCAAATGTGCTTCCTTTTCGTTGGCGGTGCTGCCTTTTCTTTGTCGGTGCTTCCAAATGTGCTGCCTTTTCGTTGTCGGTGCTGCCTTTTCGTTGTCGGTGCTTCCAAATGTGCTGCGTTTTCGTTGTCGGTGCTGCCTTTTCGTTGTCGGTGCTTCCAAATGTGCTTCCTTTTCGTTGGCGGTGCTGCCTTTTCTTTGTCGGTGCTTCCAAATGTGCTGCCTTTTCGTTGTCGGTGCTGCCTTTTCGTTGTCGGTGCTTCCAAATGTGCTGCCTTTTCGTTGTCGGTGCTTCCAAATGTGCTGCCTTTTCGTTGTCGGTTTTTAAATGTGCTGCCTTTTCGTTGTCGGTGCTTCCAAATGTGCTGCCTTTTCGTTGATGGTCCTTCTATTTTTAATGTTGTTTTGATCTAATATTATTGTAAATGGTTCTTGATTTGACTAGCGTATTATTCCATCCGGTGCATGTATATAAGCGAGTCCTAGACAACAGGACGTTCAGTTTGTTACTGTCGACGACGGTGTAAGGATCACCTAGATTATTTCATCTGGTGCATAAGTCGCGTAATTACCTGTTCTTGCGAACTCGATGGCATCTTTACCGACTTTAACGACGAACTCGATGGAGGTTGTACCATCGACTGCGGGAACCATGACGTCAGCGTCGACAATGGTGGAGCAGATCCCGTTGGCAACGTCGATGTAAACACTGGGGGAGACTTCAACAGACGTGGTACCGCCAGCAGAAGAGACTATAATGCCGCTAGTGCTGGATGCACAGGGAAACTCGGCGAATGCTGGTTCGCCATCAATGGAGACTTCAATGGATGCCGAATCGACAACAACTAACGAACATCGGTACTGTTACTGCGACAAGATTTTCTCAAACATCAGGAATGCTCGACGACATGAGAATAGAGAATGTGCCAAGAACCTATATCGTAAAATGTTTGTTTGTGAGAAATGTCATAAGCAGTTTGCCAGAAAAGATAATATGAAAACGCACATGAAGGCATGCAAAGGTCCTGCTGTTCGGCAGAAAGTAAAGGTTTCGGCGCAACAACGATGCATTGATGTTCATAAGAGTATGCCTGGGGATGGTGCAACTGCGGCAACGTCAGTATCTGGATCGGGTCTGAAAGGTTCGTCTTCATCACCACGGTATCCTTGCAGCTACTGTGATACGTCGTTCGCATTTGCTCATGATGCACGAAGACATGAGCGGAGCAAATGCACGAAGAATCCATCTCGCATGAAGTTTCGATGTGATGAGTGTCATGAATGGTTTACTCGAATTGATAATTTGCGACGACATGCGAAAAACTGTAAAGGTGAAGTCCGTGTGCCTACTGCTGAACTACCTGCAGAAATTTCGACTCCTCGGTTTAGGTTGGAGACACGAAAGCGTACAAGCAAGAAAACCGATGTGCAGCAACCGATTGGTATGACGTCTGAACAGGAAAATAAACCTAAGACTGTGTTCGGAGCATTACAAGTGAACGATAATGGCTTCTACTTGGCGCAGTCTGCATTTCGTGGAACGTTGAAAGACTACTATTATCTAAATACGTTCGGTGAGTCAAAGGACATTTGTAATTTTCTTGACGATATCAGACAGAAGATAATCAATCAGCTTACTGATGATGTAGCAACAAACGGACCTTTGAAATATAACTTGTGGTTGGACTGTATATATGGAAAGCCATATCCGTTCGATGACAAAGTGAAGAAGTGTGCATTCAAGACATCGGCTGCAGTAATTTACAGTTCTAACGATGTGAAGCAAACTGTTAAATACGGTATCCAGAAACTCTGTCAAGAAGAGGTGGACTATGTCTGTAAAGGTTCTGGCTGGACTCTGTCTAGTATAAACCGATTGGAGCTAAGAATTAGTCATTTCACACCGCTGCGGAACTAAATGATTATAAGATTGCTGGCTTTCGTAAGTGATCCTGTAGTAGAATATATATTATGTAATAAATATTATGTTTGTGAAAGAACTTGTGTTGTTTTTGTTTTTTTCTCGAACCTGTCACTATTATGTTAAATTGTTATTTTTTTTCATCGTCCAGAATCGTACCAAGGACCTAAGTCGATCTAATTAATCAGTACATTGATTGGAAATTTATTTAATGATTTCTGAACTTTTTCCCGAATCTCTAGCATTAAAATTATGAATTACCAATATGTTGTTGTTGATGGCTTATAGGATGATGATGACAGTAGAGGTTTTAATGTCTCTTTAAGAATGTTGAACATGGAATAATGAAATTATTATTTTTTTACATCAAATTAAACATTATTGCATCGATCGGGTATCGAACCAAGGACTGAAACTAATCGAATCAATCTGTAAATTAATGAGTGATTTATTTAATGAATTTTGGAATTTTTCCCGAATTTCTAGCTAAATAATTACACGATTCCAAGATGGCGGCCAAATGACAAGATGGCGGGTGACAAAGCAATAATAAATGATTACTGCACTCTAGCGGATAAGAATTAAACTAACATGGCGTCAGCGCACTTTCGCCGACGATAACAAGATGATGATGGCTACCAGCAGACGAAGACAAGATGGCGGACATGACATCATACTAGTTGACCTTGTTATTGGTGGTGGTAGGTTAGTCTGTAGGTGACTTCCGTGGTGGAAGGATCGGTCGCCATTTTTATTTTTTTTCGCCCTCACCGGGTTCGAACCGAGGACTCCGAGCTCCGTTTCGTTTACGTATGTTTTTTAAATATTTTTTATTAAAATTTTATTAATTGAATTTTTTATAAATTTTAAAAAATTTTCTATTTCATTAAAATTGGATAGTAAATTTAAAGATGGCGGGCGTAACGGAAACTGCAGCGGTGACGTCATAATCCTATAAATGGCTTAACGTTGGCTTGAGTTAAGGATGCTTAAGCCAGTTTTAGGAATTTTCAGCTGCTGGGATTTTTAAGGAATAAAACGGGAAATTTTCCCTCGAAACAGGAATTTTTCCCTCGAAAACGGGATTTTTTTTCTTAAAACGGGAAATTTTGAGTAATTTTGAGGCATTTTTGAGGAATTTTGAGGAATTTTTGCCGTCGTGACGTCACAAATCCAAGATGGCGGACCGACAATCACAATCTACTACCTGCATCCTGTCCCCGGACCGGCTTTCCTATACTACTCATATTCGTACTTGTAATATGTATTTAATTTTAATTAATAATAGCACCACATGTTCGAGACAGAACCGCCATCTTGTATTAAGTCACAACTGTTGCAATTCGTGTTATGGCTGCCATCTTGAAAATCCGTAATTTTAATGCTAGTAATTCCAAAAAAATTCCAAAAAATATTTAAAAAATTGCATACTACAAATGTTAAGTTACTTAATTGTTTTCGGTCATCGATTCGATTTCCGGCGAAAGTAAACCAGTATTTTATTAATGTATTAACAAAATTCTGAATAAAAAGTAATAAAAATGTCTTATGCCACACCCGTCGTTTTGAATTATGTCACCACTGTTTCAATTATTGTTACGGATGCCATATTGTAAATCTTTATTTATTATGCGATTTTAATGGAAAAAGTTCAAAATTCATCAAAAAATTTACTTATTAGAATACTGATTGATTAGATCGATTCCCGTCCTTGGTTCGTAACCGGTAAGAGCAAAACATAGAAAACAACAGATCCTTCCTCCGCGGAAGCTACCTAGACTGACCTCACACCACCAATACCAAGGTATATACAGGATGTATCAAAATTGATGTTACAACGCTTGAGGGTAGAAAGCTCTTATTATTTGCAACAATTTTTGCCAATAAACATGTTGCCGGAAACGTGTAGTTAAGCCCCTGTAGCTCTAGAAAGAGTCAGTGTAGGCAATCCGTTGTAGAGTGTTATGTTGTGGATGTGCGGGCGTTCGAGTAGAGAAATAACATTTTTAATCGTGGCACAGATTTTAATTTCACTCTGAAATCAATCACAGCTTCGGCTTTGTTTCACAACATTGAAATTGTTGCATAAGTTTTAACAACGTGACAGCCTAAAGCAACGGCTGAAAA
Organism: Bacillus rossius redtenbacheri; assembly: GCF_032445375.1. Classification (NCBI taxonomy): domain Eukaryota; kingdom Metazoa; phylum Arthropoda; class Insecta; order Phasmatodea; family Bacillidae; genus Bacillus; species Bacillus rossius. The sequence continues at coordinate 2,585,234 of NC_086333.1, read as the reverse complement.
ACACGCCCACCTGGAGCGACACAGAGGTGGCAACGGTGAATCATGTTTTCACGGATACGCTGGAGCATGTGTGGAGTCGACCTTATGATTTCGAACACTTCAATGATTCGCTGTGTAAGCTCTTCTACCGTTTCTACTGGCGTAGCGTAGATAAGCCCTTTTACGTAACCCCACAGAAAGAAATCTAACGGGGTTAGGTCCGGTGACCTTGGCGGCCATGCGACAGGGCCCGCTCGTCCAATCCATCGGTTTGGAAATGTTTGGTTTAAATACTCTCGCACTTGCAGGGGAAAATGAGGTGGTGCCCCGTCATGTTGGTACCACATCACACGTCGAACATGCAATGGAACCTCTTTAAGAAGACCTGGTAGTTCGTTCTGAAAGATGTGGAGGTATCCGGCGCCGGTAAGTCGTGGCGGAAGAAAAAAAGGCCCGATGAGTACGCCGTCAACAATACCGGCCCACACATTAACTGAAAAACGTTCCTGGCGAGCTGTAACACACGTTGCATGCGGAATGACATAATTCCAAACATGACTGTTGTGCGAATTGAGAATAGTGACTTGAGTGAACTTGGCTTCATCGCTGAATAAAACCGCTAACTCGGGGTTCCTCAATACTCTTCGAATGTACCAACGAGAAAAGGTCATGCGAAGAGGATAGTTTGCCGGACCCATGTGTTGCACTTTTTGAAGGTGGTACGGGTACAAGAGTTGCTCATGAAGAACTCGCCAAACAGCCATTTTGTCAGCGTGCATATCGGAACCTTCTGCCCTTGTGCTTGTATCCGGACTCTCCTCAAATCTTTGAAGTACATCTTCAAAACTGGGAGTACGAACCATGCGTGGAGCACCAGCATTTGGTCTTGTGACGGCACATGTACCAATATCACGCATTCGCTGAGTAAGTCTTGCAAACATGGTGAGAGCTGGAATCCTACGACCCGGATATCGTTCTTCGTACAGACGACGGGCGGCTCGTCCATTTTGTCTAGCTTCCCCGTAAACAAGCAGCATGTTCGTGTACTCACTAAACGTGTACTCCATTGAGCTCTACTAAAACGTCGCCCTTTTCAGAACCACCACGAAAGAAATGACACCACGAGTTTGCTTGTACGACAGAACAGTCAACGACAGACCACCAGTTATATCAAAACACACTGCGACACTGCGATGTCACGCTGCGCAGTGCTATGGCATGGCACGAACGGAAGAAAAGGACGAGGGCGCCACCGGAAGTAAAAAGGGGCGGGGGTCAGCATTCGACATCGTACAGTCCTCTCGAGCGCTGCCCGGCGTCGTAAACACGTAATTCACCACAGCATCGTCTGTCTCGCACAAAGCCCAACGGGTTGCCTACGCTGACTCTTTCTGGGGCTACAGGGGCTTAACTACGCATTTCCGGCTACATGTTTACTGGCAAAAATGGTTGCATATGATAAGATCTTTCTACCCTCAAGCATTGTAACATGAATTTTGATACAGCCTGTATATCGTCAACTGGTATGACGTCATGTCGGCCACCTTGTCTTCGTCCGCTGGAGGCCGCCATCTTGTTTTCATCTGCTAGTGTGCTAGCGCCATGTTATTATAATTTTCTGTTCACCATACCTTTGTCCTCAACTGTTGGTATTGAACTTTGACCTTGACCTTGAACTTTGACCTTGACATTTGTCCTTGACCCTGAAATTTAACCATGACCTTGACATCCATCTTAGATACGTCATTTTGTGTTCAGTACTCGCTACCAGGAGCTACCATCTGCTAGAGGACATTGCCACCATCTTGTTTTCGTCTGCTGGAGGACACCATCTTGTATGTGTACTCGTCTTATAGAGTACATTACCGTCATGCTAGTTTTATTATAACCTACTAGAGTGCAGTAATCATTTGTTATTACTGTGACACCCACAATCTTATCATTTTGGTTCCATCTTGGTAATTTATAATTCTTTAGCTAGAAATTAGGGAAAAATTACAAAATTCATTAAATAAATTTATAATCAATATACTGATTGATTCGATCGATTCATGTCCTTGGTTCGATCCCTGGTCGATGCAAAACATTTAATTTTATATATAAAATAATAAATTCAATAAATCATGTTCAATAACCTAAAAGAGGTTTAAAAACTACTACTGCCATATATAATAATATTATAAAGCTGAAGAGTTTGTTTGCTTGTTTGTTTGTTTGAACGCGCTAATCTCAGGAACCACTGATCCGATTTGAAAAAAATTTTCAGTGTTGGATAGTACATTTATCGAGGAAGGCTATAGGCTATATTATATTATCTATAACATTAGGGATCCTTACTAAAAGTCCAATTTAGAATCAAATGTGTTGGAGGGGGTTAGATACAACATGCAGTACACATACGAAGTGTGTGTTGACAATGCCGCAGGCGCATAAAAGTTTATTTCCTATTGCCTATTAACATTGTTGCCACGCACTAGATGCCTTATCATTCTTAATTTTCCCATACAAGTAAAAAAACACCCGTGTGATATTAACAACGACACAATCAGTACCCTCATAAGAGTTCAATTAGTATTTAAATACTTTTTATCACTCTAAATCGCAAACCTAAACTATTGTTTTTTTCCCTCTCTCTGTGTTTAATTTGTTTTTATTGTCCTTTTTTTCAAGTATATTTATTTTGCAGACTTGAAACTTCACAGTAATGTTCCTTATGTTACGCAGGATGACATTTTCTGAAAATTAGATCCCATGGGTGGTTAAAACCAGGCAACAGTGGGTACTTTGTCTGCATGAGAACAGGATTTTGCATTGTTCATGCCTTCTGCGTCTCCATGGCAACGGGCATCGCGCGGCAGTGGCGTACCCACAAGGAGAAGCATGTATAATGAGCGGCGCAAGAGTGATCTGCCTGTAGACTGCCGTAGCGAAGTACGGGTACATCAGTTGTACATTGCGTGCACGAGTCGGGAAACCATCGGTGCTATTCATATTCTCTCCGGTACATTATACAGCATTGTAATAAATTTTCACTGAATTTTTTTAAATTTACCATTACTGTAAATGGGAGATGTGACTTAATTTTTTTCCATTAGTATAGCCGTGCGAAACCGGGTTGGGCAGCTAATCATTCTATAAGCCATTACGACTGCCATCTTGGATAATTGTATTTATTGACTTATAAATTTGGGGAAAATACCAAACTTCACCGAAAAAATAACTCATTAATTTACATATTGAATCGATGGATTCCTAACGTCGGTTTGCTTCTTGACCAGTGACAAGTTTAACTAAATATTAAATAAATTTTATATTTTGGTTTCCATTACCTTTCATGGAGTTTATCATTCATTCACTCTACAAAAAAACTCAAGACAATATACCTGACCTACGAAATAAATATGTTATCGCAAAGCCCAACATGAAAGTATAGTTTTTGATACTTAAAATAACCTTTAAAATGTTCATGTACAAAGCCATCCATACATTTACACCAAGCGTCTTCGGACCGCAGACCGGGTCATGAACAATATCAGACATATAGACCAGTCATTTCCGAACCTCACGACCTTCTTCATCGACAGCTAATTATAGTCAATTAAACCAACGTAACATGTTTTCACGCTTACAAGAGGACCAATAATCCCATCAAAGAGGCAGCACATTTTGTAAGCACAATCAAAAATGCAGCGCATTTTGGAAGCATAATAAAAAAGGCAGCACATTTCAGAAGCATAATCAAAAAGGCAACACATTTTGGAAGCACCATCAACAAAAAGGCAGCACATTTGGAAGCACAATTAAAAAGTCAGCACATTTGGAAGAACAATTAAAAAGTCAGCACATTTGAAAGCACAATCAACAAACAGGAAGCACATTTTAGACGCACCGTCAATGAAAAGGAAGCACATTCTAAAAAAGCACATTTGAAAGCACAATCAACAAAAAGGAAGCACATTTTAGACACACCGTCAACAAAAGGGAAGCACATATTAGACGCACCGTCAATTAAAAGGAAGCACATTCTAAAAAACGAAAGCTCATTTAACGAAAGGAGGTACATTCTGACATACATTCAACTCGGTAGGATGCGATCATCAATGATAGTAGTATAGGAATGGGGCTCCGGGGACTGGCGCCGGAGCGTGGTGCCAGTGCCGGGTTCCGCCATGTTGAATTGTGACGTCACGGCGGCCATCTTGGATGGTTGTTACCTTGACCTTTGACATTGACCTTCAAATTTGACCTTCAAAATGTGAAAAAATCGTCCAAAATTGGGCAAAATTTGCCCAAAATTCCTCAAAATCCACCAAAATTTACATTTTTGTGGAAAAAAATTCCACCAAAAAATCTCAAAAAAATCCACAAATCCACAAATTAAAAATTACTCTTTTCGAGGGAAAAATTCCCGTTTCGAGGGAAAATTTCCCATTTGTAGTCCTTAAAAAATCCCAGCAGCTAGAAATGTCCATATGTAGGCTTAACCATCCATGTCTACAGCCTACGATAAGCCTCTGACGTCATCATGGAATATGACGACACCATTGCAATTTCCGTTATGGCCGCCATCTTTAACTTTTTTATTTATTATCCGATTTTAATGGAAAAAAATTAAAATTTATAAAAAAATTCACTTAACAAAATTTGAGTAAAAAAATATTGAAAAACAAACATTTATGACACGGAGCTCGGAGTCCGCGGTTCGAACCTGGTGAGGGCAAAAAAATAAAAATGACGACCGATCCTTCCCCCGCGGTGGCTGCTGGCATACTGACTCCCACCACTTTTTTTCAAAGCATATATATCGTCACCTAGTATGACGTCATGTCCGCGATCTACTCTTTGATGCTGGAAGCCATCATCAATGTATCGTCGGCGAGAGTGCGCCGATGACATGTTAGTTTAATTCTCACCCGTTAGAGTGCAGTAATCATTTAATATTATTGCTGTGACACCCGCCATCTTGAAATTTGGCCGCCATCTTGAAAATCCGTAATTATTTAGCTACAAATTCGGGAAAAGTTCCAAAATTCATTAAATAAATCACTCATTAATTAACATATTGATTCGATCGATTCCCGTCCTCGGTTCGATACCCGATCGATGCAATAATGTTTAATTTTATGTAAAAAATAATAATTTCAATTAACCATGTTCAACATTCGTAAGGAGACTCTAAATCCTCTACGACCATCATCCTATCAGACATCAAGACCACCATATTGGAAATGCGTAATTTTAATGCTAGATATTCGGGAAAAAGTTCAAAATTCATTAAATAAATTTGTAATCTATATACTGATTGATTAGATCAACTTAGGTCCTTGGTTCGATCCCTGGCCGATACAAAAAAACTTTAATATTTTTAAAAAGTACCACTAAATTGGCAGGTTTAAGAAAATAAAAAACACCACAAGTTCTATTAAAAAAACTTTTATTACATAAGTACTACACTAAAACAAGTACAAAAAAAAATATACAGTCAAAGTACTAAAGTTTTGTGGATTCCTTGATTCAAACAGTCTTCTTAATGGTTGAAGTAAGTCTTTTACATGGTCGTAAATGTCTATTCAGTTTATCTGGTCGACATATTGGTACACCACAATTTTCACACAAAGACGAATTATCGACTTTATTAAAAGGACAGTGATATATTTCGTGTCGTTGTACACTTTGAATATTTGCCAATGTTTTGTTACAAAATATACAGCTTGATTCCGATGAATGTACAGCCAGTCTATCACAATTCCTGAGGTGCCGTTTTAATCTTCCATAGAGTATAATCTTGCTTAAACATCTGTTGCACTGATATTTAATGCGTTCAGAGTTACTACTACAATTGTGTATTACATAATCATGTAATTTCAAGTTTTTGATCTTCTCGCAGTACGTGCAGTCGGGTGATGGAACACCACTGGATGCTCCTTCCTTCATCAATGGCACTGGAATTGTTGACAACCATTGTAACACTGCTGACATGTTAACTTCTGAAGCCGTTGAGGTCTGCTCTGCAGAAGATGTTGCACGCGTCGAAATCTCCTGCTGTGCTGAGAGAGCAGGTGTAGCTGTAGACATCGTTGTCATCGTGCTCTGCACTGATGATGGTAGACCTTCGATACAGGTTGGTGTAGATAGTGGTAATGATGCCATCGAGTTCTCAAGAATAGCTAGATACCGGTCTATTATGTTATACAAGTCTAATTATTAGATCTGTTCATCACCGCAGTCAGAGACGGACTGAAGTTCATATCACCAGGGTCTCACTTATATAGTCTCATCAGCTGGTACAACACATGAGTCAAAGCACTTAACTTTCTCGGAGCATTTTTATAATGAAGATTTAACCTATCAAGACGTGAAATTAGTTTTTTGCACTTATTGCACTGAAATTGTACTCTTTTCTGGCTTGTACTAGAACTCTAACTTTGCTCAACAATGAGAAGTTCACAAGCTAGCAGAATCTGTTTATGTATTTAAATTTTTTTATTATTTACTAAATATTTTTTTCCCCTGTAATTTTATGATATCAAAGAAAACGTGTGGTGGTTTTCTCCGTGTGCTCCCGATTATTCTTGTTATTATGTTTGCTCATGAATATTCTTTTCAATATGTGTATGGTTTTCTCCGTGTGCTCCCAATTATTCTTGTTATTACGTTTTCTCCGTGTGCTCCTGATTATTCTTGTTAATAACTTGATGGTTTTCTCCAAGTGCTTCTGGTTATTCCTGGCTAGACATCTAATGATTTTCTCCGAGTGCTGCTGATTATTTGTGTGAAATCGATCTCTGCATGCTTGATATTTACTTAATGAGTCATGTCATTTTATTCAGAGTTACATTTAATTAGTGAATTTCTGCTAATAGATTGACACTTGCAATAATTTTACCAGGTGGAATTAAAGAAATAAACAACCATTACTCAGTCAAATAATATGCCATGAGACATCAGCGAAGCATTGACATGTAAGACGAACTTCCTTCTCCTTGGTGTCTAGCGAAGCCCTCCTTCTTTTGCGATCGTTAGTGAGCATCCCGCATCCCACATAAAATAACTAATTTATATTTACCTGCAAGCAACACGTGGCTACATCTGTTGATGACAGTCAGAACTACTTGCATCAATTTGCTTTGCATTAGATAACCTAACTCTCACCACTGAGTGGTGCTATTGTAATTAGTTAGAGTCATGTAGTCTCGTAGCCATGTAGCCTCGTGTCCTGGAAGCTTCGTAGTCCTGTAGCCTCGCAGTCTTGTAACCTTGTGTTCTGGAAGCTTCGTAAACATGATGCATTGGAACCTCGTAGACCTGTAGCTACGTAACAAAGTATCCATGGAATCATATAACATAATGCTGTTGGAGCAGTGGGAGCAAAAGAGAAAATGCCGACGAAGACAGATGCGATAATTGGAGCCTTTTGAAGCATTTGGAGCTGTGATAAGCATTTGGAGGCTGTTGGAGCATTTGGAGCCTTTTTTTTGGAGCTGTTGGAGCCATTTGGAGCATTTGGAGCTGTCAAGCATTTGGAGGCCGTTTGGAGCATTTGGAGCCATTTGGAGGCTGTTGGAGCTGTTGGAGCCATATGGAGGCCGTTTGGAGCATTTGGAGCCATTTTGAGCTGTTGGAGCCATTTGGAGCTGTTGGAGCTAAGAAGTAGTCAAGTACTCGTGTAGACTTGTAGTCCTGTATTCTCGCAGTCTCGTAAACTTATGTTCTAGAAGCTTCGTAGCTCTGTAGCCTCGCAGTCTCGTAAGCTTGAATACCCGTAGTCACGTAGTCTCGTTACCTCATGGCTCGTAGTCGCGTAGTCATGATGTCTTGGAGCCTCGTATACTTGTAGCTAGGTAGCCAAGTAGCCTCGTTGACTTGTAGCTATGTAAACAAGCAGTCATGTAATCTTATAACATAATGCTGCTGAAGTAGTTGGAGCTTGGTACACTTGAAGGTAGTTGGAGGAGTCTTGTACACTCGTAGAATTGTAGTCTCATAGTCTCTTGGAGTCGTAGCATTCTAACCAAATATCATTGGATCTGATGAACCAAAAGGCCGTTGGAGCCAATGACTGTTGGAGGCAATGACTGTTGGAGCCAATGACTGTTGGAGTCGATGGCTAATGGAAATATAAACTGTTGGGTTCATAGACTGTTGGAGAGATTATATCCTAACTTATCATTGACGATCGCATCCTACCAAGTTGAATGAACGAGAGAATGTGCCTCATTTTCGTTAAATGAGCTTTCGTGTTATAGAATTTCCGTCCAAACGTGCTTCGTTTTCATTAAATGCTTGTCCTGCGCGAACGAAGCGTAGTCATTGTGTGTACATTGCATATATATTTCGTACATTGCGTACATTGCGTGTACTTGGCGTAAATTGCGTGAATATTACGTGTTCGTTCCGTTTCCTGTGTGTACTGTGTGTACGTTCCGTTTTCTGTGTGTACGTTCCGTTTCCTGTGTGTGTGTGTGTACTGTGTGTACGTTCCGTTTCCTGTGTGTACTGTGTGTACGTTCCGTTTATTGCACGTAAATTGCATGTATTGCGCGTACATTGCGTACATTACGTGTTGGAGCTGATGGAGCTGTTAGAGCACTTTAAGCTAATGGTTAATTGAAGCATAGGAGCAAAATGTAGATGGATCTGATGAGGCGAATCGTAGCTCTTGGAGCCTGGCGTATATTGGAAAGATGGAATTTTTTTTCGATAAAATGATCCTCTTTTTTAATTTGTAGATTTGACTCTAGTATTATTGTAAATGGTTCTTGATTTGACTAGCGTATTATTCCATACGGTGCATGTATATAAGCGAGTCCTAGACAGCACGTCGCTCAGTTTGTTATTGACGTCGGCGGTGTAAGGATCGCCTAGTTTGTTTCTTCTGGTGCATAAGTCGTGTCAATTATCTGTTCTTGAGACCTCGATGGCATCTTTACCGTCTTTAACGTCGAACTCGATGGAGGTTGTACCGTCGACTACGGGAACCTTGACGACAGCTACGATGGAGAAGGTGCAGATCCCGTTGACAACGACGACGTCAACATTGGAGGAGATTTCAACAGATGTGATACCACCATCATCCGAAGTTTCATCATCAGCAATGGATTCTTCAACTAATGAAGAGCGTACATTGCGTCAGTGAAAATACTGTGACGCATCATTTACTATCACCTCAAATGCTCGCAGACATAAAAGAAGCAGTTGTTCTAATAATATTAATAGAATACAAGTTCAGTGCAATAAGTGCAAAAAACTAATTTCACGTCTTGATAGCTTACATCTTCATTATAAAAAATGCTCCGAGAAAGTAAAGTGCGAGTATAATGAACCTGGTTATTGTTTTGACTCATGTGTTGTACCAGCTGATGAGACTATATAAGTGAGACCCTGGTGATATGGACTTCAGTCCGTCTCTGGCTGCGGTGATGAACGGATCAGATAGTTAGACTTGTATAACATAATAGACCTGTATCTAGCTATTCTTGAGAATTCGATGGCATCATTACCACTATCTACACCAACCTGGATCGAAGGTCTACCATCATCAGTGCAGAGCACGATGACAACGATGTCTACAGCTACACCTGCTCTCTCAGCACAGCGGGAGATTTCGACGCGTGCAACATCTTCCGCAGAGCAGACCTCAAAGGCTTCAGAAGTTAACATGTCAGCAGTGTTACAATTGTTGTCAACAATTCCAGTGCCATTGATGAAGGAAGGAGCATCGAGCGGTGTTCCATCACCCGACTGCACGTACTGTGAGAAGATCGAAAACTTGAAATTACAGGATTATGTAATACACAATTGTCGTAGTAACTCTGGACGCATTAAATATCGGTGGAACAGATGTTTAAGCAAGTTTATACTCTATGGAAGATTAAAACGGCACCTCAGGAATTGTGATAGACTTGCTGTACATTCATCGGAATCAAGCTGTATATTTTGTAACAAAATATTAGCAAATATTCAAAGTGCACAACGACACGAAATGTATCACTGTCCTTTAATGAAGTCGATAATTCGTCGTTGTGTGAAAATTGTGGTGTACCAATATGTCGAGCTGATAAACTGAATAGACATTTAAAGTCATGTAAAGGACATAGTCCGTATAGTAAGAAGACTGTTTGAATCGAGAGATCCACGAAACTTTGGTAATTTGTCTGTGTGTTTTTTGTACTTGTGGTAGTGTATAATTTATGTAATAAAAGTTTTTTTAAAAGAACTTGCGGTGTTTTTTATGTTCTCAAACCTGCCACTTTAGTGGTACTTTTTAAAATATTAAAGTTTTTTTGTATCGGCCAGGGATCGAACCAAGGACCTAAGTCGATCTAATCAATCAGTACATAGATTACAAATTTATTTAATGAATTTTGAACTTTTTCCCGAATCTCTAGAATTCAAATTACACATTTCCAATATGGTGGTCTTGATGTCTGATAGGATGATAGTCGTAGAGGATTTAGAGTGTCTTTACGAATGTTGAACATGGTTAATTGAAATTATTATTTTTTACATAAAATTAATTATTATTGCATCGATCGGGTATCGAACCGAGGACAGGAGCGGATCGAATCAATATGTAAATAAATGAATGATTTATTTAATGAATTTTGGAATTTTTCCCGAATTCATAGCTAAATAATTACAGATTTTCAAAATGGCGTCCAAATTTCAAGATAGCGGGTGTTACAGTAATAATTGATTACTGCACTCTATCGGGTGAGAATTCAACTAACATGGTGTCAGCGCACTCTCGCCGACGATACAATGATGATGGCTTCCAGCATCGAAGACAAGATGGCGGACATGACGTCATACTAGGTGACGATTTATATATGCTTTGAAAAAAAGTGGTGGGACTCAGTCTGCCTGCGTCCACTGTGAGGGAAGGATCGGCCGCCATTTTTATTTTTTTGCACTCGTCGGGTTCGAACCGAGGACTCCGAACTCCGTGTCGTAAAAGTATATTTTTTATAAAAAATTTATTAAAATTTTATCAATTGAATTTTTTTATAAATTTTAAAAAAATTCATTAAAATCGGATAATAAATAAAAAAGTTAAAGATGGCGACAGTAACGAAAATTGCAACGGTGACATCATCATTCAAAATGGCGGAAAACACATCGCCGGAATGTTCGAGAACACAATGACGTCATCCAAAATGGCGGATCCAAGATGGCGGGTCCATAATTGCCGTCGGGTTCAAGGTCAAGTCCTAATAGAGGCTTAACTGAGGCTTGAGTTAAGGATGCTTAAGCCTCTTATAGGACTTTCTAGTCGCTGTGATTTTTACGGACTAAAAACTGGACATTTTCCCTCGAAACGGGAAATTTTCCCTCGAAAACTGGAATTTTTGAGTCATTTTAAGTCATTTTTGAAGAATTTTGAGGAATTTTTGCCGCCCCTGACGTCACAAATCCAAGATGGCTGACCGACAATCACAATCCACATCCTGCATCCTGTGCCCGGACATACTTTCCTATACTACTGTTGTGTTTTTTTATTAATTTTTTTTATTAATTTTTTTCTGTAATTTTATGATAACAAAGAAAACTTGTGGCGGTTTTCTCCGTGTACTTCCGATTATTCTTGTCAATATTATGGTGGTTTTCTCCGTGTGCTCCTGAATATTCTTGTCAATATTTTGATGGTTTTCTCCGTGTGCTGATTATACTTGACAATATTTTGATGGTTTTCTGCAAGTGCTTCTGGTTACAGATGAGCAATTGATCTCTTCATGAAGGATTTTTTTTATTTAATGAGCCATGTTAATTTATTTAAGGTCATACTTAATTAGTGAATTTCTGCTACTTAATCTACACTTGTAATATTTTTATCAGGTGGAAATTAAAAAAAATATCATTTCTCAGTCAAATAATAATAATCTCTAAGAAATCTAAGAAGCACTAACAGGAAGGACGGACTTCCTTCTCCTTGGAGTCTAGCGAAGCCATCCTTCTTTTGCGATCGTTAGTGAGCATCCCGCATCCCGCATAAAAGAACTAAATATTATTTACCTGCAAGCAACATGTGGCGACATCTGTTGTTGAAAAGCAGAACTACATGCATAAAGTACTTTTGCATGAGATATATTAATTCTCGCTGATGAAATATGAAAAAAATTCTATTTAAGTAATAGATCTAATTTAAAACACTCAATTGGTATCTGGCATTAGTCTCAGTAACTAATATGAATTCCGATTTGGGATCTGGCGCTGTATCGAAAGAACATAGGTGTAAGTTTTGCAGCAATGAGTTTATCTTGAGAAAGAATAAAAGACAACACGAGAAGAATGACTGTGTTAAAAATCCACTGCGCAATATGATAAGTTGTGTTCGATGTAGCAAGTCGTTTACGCGGAGAGAGAGCCTAAAAAGACATGGCAGAACTTGTAACGCCAAGCCTGCGTACAAGCTAGAGGACAACGATGAATCTACTAGACTAAGGAAGAGTGATCTGCATTACGACAATAATTTTCTTGGCTCTTCCGATCTCGACAAAGAACTTAAATTGAAGGAGGTTGATGATTTACGGAAGAATGAAGACAATAGAAGAATCATTAACGTGAAAAGTGAGAATATATTCCAGCCGAATTCAAGTAGATCTTTCCTACTTTGTAGAAATGATGGACTCCTAAAAAGGAAACATGAAGACGATGAAGACACTTCGACATCATCAACATCGAATTATTACGGTAAATTGGGTGAAGACGATTCCTTCTACGGTGATTGTTACAGTGACTCTGAGGCTGTTGACAAAGAGATAGACTATGATGAAGCACCTAAAGCTGCCAAGATCGAAGAATGTGGCGGTGTCCTGAGACCGAAACGATGGAAACGACGTGATATATTAAATAAATCTGATCAAGCTTGTGAAGATCACCGTCTCAAAAATGAAAGCTACCCTGAGGTTGGTGGTAAAACGGAAGACACCAGAGATCATAATATTTATTATAAACGTGCAGGGAAGATGGTAGTAGAAGAGAATGATTACACATCATGGAAAGATCCAAACATATTGGTTGACCGGCTAAGACTTCTACATGGTTCGCTTTGTGCAGGAAAATATTCGTGCATCAATGAAAAATCCTTCATACTCAAGGAACTGAGGAAAGCTGGCTACATACAATAATGGCTTGTTTTACTTGCATTTGTATAATGTAAAGAAATAAAATAAATTATTTAAATTATTAGAATTTAATGTTTTTATTTCTTGTATTCTGATTTCTAACTAAGAATTAGATCTCGTAACTTGTGCTTCCTTTTTGCCTTTTTTTTGTTGATGGAGCTTCTAAATGTGCTTCCTTATTCGATGGTGTTTCCAAAATGTGCTGCCTTTATGATGGTGCATCCAAAATGTGCTTCCTTTTCGTTGTCGGTGCTTCCAAATGTGCTGCCTTTTCGTTGTCGGTGCTTCCAAATGTGCTGCCTTTTCGCTGTCGGTGCTTCCAAATGTGCTGTCTTTTCGTTGTCGGTGCTTCCAAATGTGCTGCCTTTTCGTTGTCGGTGCTTCCAAATGTGCTGCCTTTTCGTTGTCGGTGCTTCCAAATGTGCTGCCTTTTCGTTGTCGGTGCTTCCAAATGTGCTGTCTTTTCGTTGTCGGTGCTTCCAATAGTGCTGCCTTTTCGTTGTCGGTGCTTCCAAATGTGCTGCCTTTTCGTTGTCGGTGCTTCTAAATGTGCTGCCTTTTCGTTGACGGTGCTTCCAAATGTGCTGCCTTTTCGTTGTCAGTGCTTTCAAATGTGCTGCCTTTTCGTTGTCAGTGCTTCCAAATGTGCTGCCTTTTCGTTGTCGGTGCTTCTAAATGTGCTGCCTTTTCGTTGACGGTGCTTCCAAATGTGCTGCCTTTTCGTTGTCGGTGCTTCTAAATGTGCTGCCTTTTCGTTGACGGTGCTTCCAAATGTGCTGCCTTTTCGTTGTCGGTGCTTCCAAATGTGCTGTCTTTTCGTTGTCGGTGCTTCCAAATGTGCTGCCTTTTCGTTGTCGGTGCTTCCAAATGTGCTGCCTTTTCTTTGACGGTGCTTCCAAATGTGCTGCCTTTTCGTTGATGGTCCTTCTATTTTTAATGTTGTTTTGACTCTAGTATTATTGTAGATGGTTCTTTATTTGACTAGCGTATTATTCCATACGGTGCATGTATATAAGCGAGTCCTAGACAGCAGGACGCTCAGTTTTTTACTGACGTCGGCGGTGTAGGATCACCTAGAATGTTTCTTCTGGTGCATTAGTCGTGTCAATAAGCTGTTCTTGCGAACTCGATGGCATCTTTACCGACTTTAACGTCGAACTCGATGGAGGTTGTACCGTCGACTACGGGAACCTTGACGACAGCTACGACGGAGAAGGTGCAGATCCCGTTGGCAACGACGACGTCAACGTTGGAGGAGATTTCAACAGATGTGATACTACCATCATCCGAAGTTTCATCATCAGCAATGGATTCTTTAACTAATGAAGAGCGTACATTGCGTCAGTGCAAATACTGTGACGCATCATTTACTATCACCTCAAATGCTCGTAGACATGAAAGAATCAGTTGTTCTAATAATGTTAAAAGAGTACAATTTCAGTGCAATAAGTGCAAAAAACTAATTTCAAGTCTTGATAGCTTACATCTTCATTATAAAAAATGCTCCGAGAAAGTTAAGTGCGAGTATAATGAACATGGTTATTGTTTTGACTCATGTGTTGTACCAGCTGATGAGACGATATAAGTGAGACCCTGGTAATATGAACTTCAGTCCGTCTCTGACTGCGGTAATGAACGGATCGTATAATTAGACTTGTATAACATAATAGACCGGTATCTAGCTATTCTTGAGAACTCGATGGCATCATTACCACTATCTACACCAACCTGGATCGAAGGTCTACCATCATCAGTGCAGAGCACGATGACAACGATGTCTACAGCTACACCTGCTCTCTCAGCACAGCAGGAGATTTCGACGCGTGCAACATCTTCTGCAGAGCAGACCTCAACGGCTTCAGAAGTTAACATGTCAGCAGTGTTACAATGGTTGTCAACAATTCCAGTGCCATTGATGAAGGAAGGAGCATCCAGCGGTGTTCCATCACCCGACTGCACGTACTGCGAGAAGATCAAAAACTTGAAATTACGTGATTATGTAATACACAATTGTAGTAGTAACTCTGAACGCATTAAATATCAGTGCAACAGATGTTTAAGCAAGTTTATACTCTATGGAAGATTAAAACGGCACCTCAGGAATTGTGATAGACTGGCTGTACATTCATCGGAATCAAGCTGTATATTTTGTAACAAAACATTGGCAAATATTCAAAGTGTACAACGACACGAAATATATCACTGTCCTTTTAATAAAGTCGATAATTCGTCTATGTGTGAAAATTGTGGTGTACCAATATGTCGACCAGATAAACTGAATAGACATTTACGATTAAGTAAAAGACTTATTCAACCATTAAGAAGACTGTTTGAATCAAGGAATCCACAAAACTTTAGTACTCTGACTGTATATTTTTTCTGTACTTGTAGTAGTGTAGTACTTATGTAATAAAAGTTTTTTTAAAAGAACTTGCGGTGTTTTTTATTTTCTCAAACCTGCCACTTTAGTGGTACTTTTTTAAAATATTAAAGTTTTTTTGTATCGGCCAGGGATCGAACCAAGGACCTAAGTCGATCTAATCAATCAGTACATAGATTACAAATTTATTTAATGAATTTTGAACTTTTTTCCGAATCTCTAGCATTAAAATTACGCATTTCCAATATGGTGATCTTGATGTCTGATAGGATGATGGTCGTAGAGGATTTAGAGTGTCTTTACGAATGTTGAACATGGTTAATTGAAATTATTATTTTTTACATAAAATTAAACATTATTGCATCGATCGGGTATTGAACCGAAGACGGGAATCGATCGAATCAATATGTAAATTAATGAGTGATTTATTTAATGAATTTTGGAACTTTTCCCGAATTTGTAGCTAAATAATTACGGATTTTCAAGATGGCGGCCAAATTTCAAGATGGCGGGTGTCACAGCAATAATATTAAATGAATACTGCATTCTAGCGGGTGAGAATTAAACTAACATGTCATCGGCGCACTCTCGCCGACGATACATTGATGATGGCTTCCAGCATCAAAGAGTAGATGGCGGACATGACGTCATACTAGGTGACGATATATATGCTTTGAAAAAAAGTGGTGGGAGTCAGTATGCCAGCAGCCACCGCGGGGGAAGGATCGGTCGTCATTTTTATTTTTTTGCCCTCACCGGGTTCGAACCGCGGACTCCGAGCTCCGTGTCATAAATGTTTGTTTTTCAATATTTTTTTACTCAAATTTTGTTAAGTGAATTTTTTTATAAATTTTAAATTTTTTCATTAAAATCGGATAATAAATAAAAAAGTTAAAGATGGCGGCCATAACGGAAATTGCAATGGTGTCGTCATATTCCATGATGACGTCAGAGGCTTATCGTAGGCTGTAGACATGGATGGTTAAGCCTACATATGGACATTTCTAGCTGCTGGGATTTTTTAAGGACTACAAATGGGAAATTTTCCCTCGAAACGGGAATTTTTCCCTCGAAAAGAGTAATTTTTAATTTGTGGATTTGTGGACTTTTTTGAGATTTTTTGGTGGAATTTTTTTCCACAAAAATGTAAATTTTGGCGGATTTTGAGGAATTTTGGGCAAATTTTGCCCAATTTTGGACGATTTTGGCACATTTTGAAGGTCAAAATTCAAGGTCAAGGTCAAAGGTCAAGGTCACAACCATCCAAGATGGCCGCCGTGACGTCACAATTCAACATGGCGGACCCCGGCACTGACACCACGCGCCGGCGCCAGTCCCCGGAGCCCCATTCCTATACTACTAATGATAAGTTAGGATATAATGTCTCCATCAGTCTATGAATCCATCAGTTTTTAGTTCCATAAGCATTGGCTCCAATAGTCATTGGCTCCATCAGTCATTGACTTCAACAGTCATTGTCTCCAACAGTCTTTTTGACTCCAAAAGTCATATTCTCCAACTGCCTTTTGCTTCAACAGCTCCAATGATATTTGATTAGAATGCTACGAGTCTAAGAGACTATGTGGCTACAAGGCTACGAGTCTACAAGGATCTAGCTCGTCACGAGTTATACATGGCCGCGAGACTGCATGGCTAAAAGGCTGCGTGGCTACGAATCTACATGTCTATGAAGCTACAAGGATACAAGTCTACTCGGCTCCAAATGTCTGCAAGGCTACATGGCTACAAAGCTTCAATTCTACGAGTCTACAAGAGTCCTCCAACGGCCTACGAGTCTACAAAGCTCCAACTACTCCAGCAGCATTATGTTATAAGATTACAAGACTAATTGTTTATGTAGCTACAAGTCTACGAGGCTACTTGGCTACGTAGCTACAAGTCTACGAGGCTCCAAGATATCATGTCTAAGCGACTACGAGCCATGAGGTGACTACGAGTCTTCAAGTTTACGAGACTGCGAGACTACAGAGCTACGAAGCTTCTAGAACACAAAAATACGAGACCGCGAGAATACAGAACTACAAGTGTACATGAGTACTTGACTACGAAGCTACAAGTCTACAAGGCTCCAATTGCTGCATGTCTTCGGCTGAATTTTCTCTTTAGCTCCAACTGCTACAGCAGTTTTATGTTATAACAAAACAAGGCTACTTGGTTATGTAGCTACAAGTCTACAAGGCTCCAATTGCCGCATCATTCTTCGACGGAATTTTCTCTTTTGCTCCAACTTCTCCAACAGCATTATGTTATAAGATGACAAAGCTACTTGGTTACATAGCTACAAGTCTACGAGGCTCCAAGGCATCAAGACTACGTGACTACGAGTCATGTGGTTACGAGACTATGCGATTGCAAGTCTACATGGTTATGTGATCGCGAGGCTATTAGACTACCTACGAAGCGTACAGAAAACGTTATGTGATTACGAGGCTACAGGACTACAAAGCTTACCGAACACAAGGTACCGTGATTTTAAGGCTACTAGGTTATGTAGCTACTAGTCTACGAGGCTCCAAGGCATCATGACTACGAAGCTTCCAGAGCACAAGGTTACGAGACTGCGAGGCTACAGGACTACAAAGCTTCAGGACACGAGGCTACGAGACTACATTGCAAAATAATCTGTTTAAAGTAGTGTCGATTATTGTCAAAAGATGACACCACATGTCGTTTAAAGGTAATTATTATTTAGTTATTTTGTGTGGGATGCAGGATGCTCACTAACGATCGCAAAAGAAGGACGGCTTCGTTAGACACCAAGGAGAAGGAAGTTTGTCTTGCATGTTAGTGCTTTACAGATGTCTCATGGTATATTATTTGACTGAGTAATGGTCGTTTGTTTTTTAATTCTACCTGGTAAAAAAAATTGCAAGTGCTGATTTAGTAGCAGAAAATTACGAATTAAATGCAACTTCAAATAAAATGTCATGACTCATTAGGTAAAAAATCCTTCATGCAGAGAGCGGTTTCTCAGGATAGACAGAAGCACTTGAAGAAACTACAGGAATAATCAGGAGAACACGGAGAAAACCATCACACTTTTAGTTGATACTTATAATAAAATAACAGAAAAAATATTTAATAAATAAAAATAAATAAATAAAAAATTTTAAATGAAAAAGAAATTACAAAAATAATACACAAAATTCTGGCTTGTACTAGAACTCTATCTTGGCTCAACAACAAGTTCACAAGCTAGAAGAATCAATTTATGTATTTTTTTTTTCATTATTTAGAGGTATAAATACATAGGATTACATAGCGATTTGGCGGGACTAAACAGTTGCTTCGTTATACAGAGGATTTCGTTATAAAGGCGTTCGTTTTGCGAGGTTTTACTGTATGTGTTCCCTAACAACAAGTGTAAACAGAATACTTGGTTGCACATTTACTAATATAAAAAATAATATGTGAAATGAATTAGGGAGTGATCCATTACCTCCAACTGCCCTTGAGTTTGAAGCATGAGTTTTCATAGTACATAAAAGGAATGCTTCCTATTTATTTTTATTTATGTTGGTATACTTGTCTACATTTCAGAATATTAATCTTTCTTCTTTTATGGAAAATACATTGCATTAATTAAAAATTTTTTATGTTGAGATTCTGGAATATTATATTACAGACTTGGTATGGGTGACTGTATCGAAAAATGTGGCACACATGCACCTTAAGATTCCAAAACAATAAACAAACTCTTATGACAGTAATTTATAACTTAAAGTTGTACACTATTCTGAACTAACGAACAACTCTGCAGTGCATGGCAATGCTGTGTTCGCAATAAGAATATATGGTTGTGGCGGATGCAGAATAACGACCTTCAAAGTGCGTCCTCAACAAGAAAAGCTTGGTGGCCCAAAGAAAGGCTATTATGATGAAGCAGAAAAAAATCTAAATGAATACATTACTGATAATCATGCAGGAGAAATGCCAATTTCAAAAACGTTATGAAGTCGAAAGCTTTGGAAATTTGTTCTTCACATAACATCCCTCAAATTGAGTTCAAGACACTGGGTGGTGTGCCCGCATATTGTGACAAGGTTTTTCTTTGCTGCGGTGAACATCCATGGTTCAAAGACTTCCAGATAACTTTAGTAAGAAGCTTATTAAGTTTTAGCAGTATGTAATACAGCTAAGAAAAAACATTCTTACTTCTTGGGATGGATGCAAAATGCACACCAAAATCAAGTTTACTCTGAAATTTCATCAAATGTCAACTGTTAATGAAAAGGTTTCTGTGTTAGTTGTTAGTTAAAAACATTGGAAATGAAAATGCAATAATGACATGCTGCAAATGCTTGCAGATGACCGCAAATTGCCACCTTACGTTGTTTTATGGAAAAAGAGCCATGTCGAAGGAGAATTTGCTACATGGGATTTGTTTTAAACTCCACGTGAAAGGTTAGCTAAGTCAAGGATGGTTATAAAATCCTGTATTAGACCATAAAAAATTCCTGTAAAATCCTGTAAGAAGAAAATTTCTGTAAACAGGTTTTTCATTCGCGTCAACATATTTTTTACTGCTAAGACACAGGAGAAAACAAAGTATTATAAGCATATTTCTTCAAAAATAAGCTTTTCCTCCATTCCAGTTGCATAGGCCTACTTTAAAATAATAATAATGAATGTAGATAAAAAAATTATGTTTACATGTAAAGAGTTAAAGTACCAGTATGAGGTTCTCACAAAAATCACTTTAAAAATATACACACAGACTATGACGTATTTGCAGGCATTTCTTGCCTGAACACTCCAACTGCTTCACTTCTTCAGGTTCCTAGCTTTTTTTCTCAGCACATCAGTGTGTTTTAATTCTAGCCCCAAAGTTTTGGTCCTGTTGTGGCAGTGCAACAATGCATTCAACATTGGGATTTCTAAACAACAGCGACCGTTTTACTGGGTTTCAGCCACTTTAATTCTACTTCCCACTCACGTTTATATCGTTGTTTATACAGCGTTCGATCTGGAGATGCCTTGCATTTTCTTTCTATTTCTTTCAATTACAATCTCCACAAAGATGCAAGTCGAACTTTTTGTACGTAAGAATTACTTTAAAAATAACAAACTGTAAACACTCCGTGAATCCATCATAGAAATCGTGATTGCATGGTATAACAACACAGACTGTAAAAACGCCGTCACAGATATCACTTCGCACAAATATTACTAGGCATGTTCCGTTACACGCACAAACGCACCAATGTGCAGAAGAGAGAAACAGAACACGGTGTCTAAAACAACTGTCATAGATATTACGATGCACGGTATACTTTCATCCGTGAAATAAAAAAATGCTTCCAAACATAAAAGGTAGAGCGTGAATTGTTATCATCTTAGAAAAACTTAAACGACGTAGCATGATGTACATGTTTTATCCAACCACTATCTAATACTGTAATAGCAGCAAAACGGATAAGCAGTGACAAATTTTTTTCATCGAGGTATAGTTTATCACAAAAACTAGAACTTCCAAATTTCCAACCAAATACCTACATAGGCTGTGTGTATGAAGATGTGTGCTTCATTGGACTCATTTTGGAGCTTGATGATGACTATAAAGATGGTTATATCAATTTTATGCACCCTCACTGGCCATCACAGACATATTTTTGGCCAGAAAACCGAAATGTTGGAAGAGAGGATAAGTGCTGGGTCCCTTTTACAAACATAATTTGCTCCATAGATGTTCCACAATTAAGTGCTCAAGTTGGACGAATGATGTTCAGTTTTTCTAAAAAAAAAGTGTTTAAAACATTAATGCTGCCTGGCCAAGGAAATATTAAGTTTCATATCAACAAAAAAGGTAAGCCAAAAAATTAAATAACTTCATTAATACCTATAATTTTTAACACACTTTAACTACCTACTCGACACTTGAATGTTACCTAAAAATCCTAAGTAGTAACCTTTACAAAATTAAAACTATATGATTAGTTTCATTAGCCTATTAGAGTGTAAAAGCTATTTGTTGTGTAATAATAAAATTAATATAATTGTTCCAACCATTGATTTGATAACGATTTACAGCTAATATGCATCTTTTCAGCAACATATGTTTTACCCTTTTTATTGAATGATAACATCTAATACCCAAACAGAGTGCCAACTTTAAAGAGTGAAAACAGGGTTTAATATGAGTCAAATGTTATTTTTAACCTGATTTTTGGAACACTGATGAAATTTCAAGTAAGAATTGTAAAATTCATTAGTTAGTACAGTATTAAATAATAACTTCACAATTATATATTTCCTGAAAAGTGCCTTTTTCATCTTGCACCTCAAACAACAGAGCAGTTAAAATGCACCATTTTCTATAAAAACTTATAAAATAAAAACTAAAGCGAATTTGTCCAAAATATTTGTTCATAGGTGCTGTAAAACATTTTTCAAGAAAATCTGAGGGGGTGGGGTGTAGACCCCTGGATGATTTGAAATGGATTGACCCCAATGACAAAAATATACAAAACATTAAAAAAATAAAAATAAAAAAAATTACTTTTCAAATTCTTTTAATATCAACTCTTCCACTCAGTACAACACAAAGCTATAAAAAATGTATTTTCATAGCAAGATTGTATTCACAAAACAGCCAACTGCCACAAAGTCCTTGCAATCAAAGTTCACAGTGTTGTTAGAAGAGTCAATTTTTCATTCAGCTGAAGTTGGGTCTTGGTCAGCTGCGACAACGTTATAACCATCAGGAGATCCTGCAACAAAATGTTTTCAGTCACTTGTCACACTTGACACATCTGTGAAACCCTTCTGTACCATGCTCAGCTGGCCCGCACATAACTTTTGCAGTAGTAGAGAGCAAACACAGGCCCCTCGAAAACAATTTAAAATGCTTGCTTAGCACACTCGAACAATGCTTCGAAGGATTAAGAAAAACCTCTTTGAAGTATCCCCTTCAGTACAACTGTATGACAATGCACAAAAAAAATAGGAGCTGTACAAATATTCATTACTACATTCTAAACACAGATAAGCCTACCTGGATGAAATTAATGTTTTTAAGTGGGCAATACCACCACCATTCCAAAAATGGCACTATTGTATGCAAGTGGAGTGTTTACAACCAAGGTATACAACCCTTTTACTCTGGAAGCATTTTCCCATAAACATGAATGTATGTTGTCTGGATAATTGTTGGCTAGATTTAAGTCCAAGATCCATAGTTTTGCAGCCACCAGGGAAATTATGTCTCCCATGAATATCATTGTAGGTAAACAAACGTAACAGACATAGTTTTGTAAAGAGACCTTTGAATTTTTAAAATATTATGGAAAAAAAATTTCTAAATAAATAATTTTTCATAAAAGTTTTAATTAAGAAAATTTTAAAACTAAATATTAGGTATTTATAAAAACTGTACAAGGCTTTTGCTTTGCAAACAATGTAAATGAAGTATCCTGAACAATTCTAAGTTGCTTAAATGTTTACATACCATACAGAATTTAAATTACTTGAGTATAAAACTTATTTAACTGACGTGTGTAGCTCAATAAATGGACGAATGATGTGTGAGTTCAGCATTACACCGCTAGACATCAGGCACGACGAGTTTAGAGTTTGCCCGCTAGATGTCCCACCTTTAGTTCTGGAGGAAATAACATTGTTTTTGAAAAAAATCGACTACAAAACTGGTGTCGGCGACATCACGTCGTTATATTTTGAAGATAGAAAGAAGCTAACCGACGAAAACTCTTCCATTTCCTTCAAACCATATCGAACATTGAAATATTTATTTCTTATATTTCACAGATTTGAATTGACGGTACTCTGTAGAACTTTAATTGTTAATATTTTATTCTCTATCATGGCAAAATTTATTGTCTTTACATTAATATTCCTATTGCATGAACCAAACGTGACCTATTATATAATATACATTGAAAACATATTATACGGAAATTATACCTATCTGTGAAAACAAGGCAAATTATATGGTTAGGAATCTGAAAGATGTACTAGTATAACTGTGCCATACCAATGAAGCAGTTGTACACTTACAAGCATGTAGTGTTTGCTAACACATTTGAATTATTTGGTTTCAAAACCGCATAAATGTTTTTTTCTTTATTTTACTTTTGACAGCAACATGCGTCCTCTTTGCTCCATGGTCCGCTCTGTGAATATCAGGTCACGCAATATTTTGAATGTTATTGTAATTTTGGCAATTCTAAATCTGTGATTAATGTGTAGTAAAGTAATTTTTTAAATTTTTATAATTTAATTTTTTATACTTGGTTGGTTTTCTTCAAATTACCTATATACATTCCTTTATTTCATATACTGGTAATAAACTCATATTTTACTACTGGAATCTTTTCATAATATCTCCTAACTGCAATAACTATTTCTCTGCTTAAGAAAAGTAATACATCCAATAAATAAAATTATCTTCTGATAGCAGTTACATATAGTTTCACAAAAATATTTGAACACTGTGTTAAAATTCTATGTATCTAATAGGGTTCTGCAAATATTCAAAATTTCCGAATTCGAGTTCAAAATTTTTGATATTCGATTCGTCAATTCGAATATAATTCATTTTACAATAATTCGACTTGCAAAAACTGGCCCCGATACACTAATATAAGACATCACCCCCCCCCCCCCCCATGTTTAAAAGAAACGTAAATGGACGATTACATCTTCCACTTACAAAAATTATACAGCGAAACCCCTTATTTACGTTTTCCCGTTATTTGAAACATTTTATTTCTGTCCCGTTTTAAACTCATTTGATGTAATGCAATAAATTCCAGTTGTTTACAACATGCCTATTGCTTTACGCAGTTTAAGCCGTTCCTTCTGATAAAACTACTACAGTTTCGGTGCAGATATCGGTAAAGATATTTTATTTGCAATTTCATGTCCAAGCCATAAATACTGTTACCACTTACCTTACAAAGAATGAAATTCTCATGTTTCAGAAACAAATGCCCATAATTAAACAATAAACAACATACAAACAATATAGGAATTTTTTTTCAGGTAAGGGCATTGCTTACCTTAAGTAAACAAATCCAGAAATTTGAAGTTACAGTAATTGAGAGGACTGAAACCAACAGAAATTTATTTGTTCAGTGAATATTAAGCCCATGGAAATGAATGAAAAGGTACATTATCTTTATTTACCAAGACCGACACATAACCTCTCAATCACGATTCTGTAAATACACAACATACCTTATTTTATCGTGTACGGCCGCCTTTTTTTTCTCCTAATTTCCACACGAAAACTTATGATTCTGCTATCTACGCACTTGTTAAAAGAAAAAAAAAAAATGTTTTTAAGGGACAAGAAAATACATATTCCATCACTGTTGTGGTGGTGTCGCCATTTCACAAGGGTGTTTAGAAAGACGTACCAATACTCCTTGGTATACATACCAGTTTTCAGGGTGTCGTACCAAAATACTCTCGACTTGGGGGTTAGTGTGTTCAATTAGAGGTCTGCGAGTACTCGAAAATCGAGCTCGAGCCGAGTACTTACTTCAAGCTCGAGCTCAGCTCGAAAAAATTGTTAGGCTCGAAAATTTCGAGCTTCAACAGCAGCAGGTTATTTGGCCGGAAAGCATTGTGACGATGTTTTACTATTTACGGGAAAAAATATAGTAAAACTCGCTTACGAGGTCCTGCATGGTAGGTTTTTCCGTATAAAGCGTTTAAATGCCCGGGGTCTCATTATTTACGCCAATAAATGTGTGATATAAAGCCCCATAAAATTTTTTTCTGAAAGTTCCTGTCTCAAATAGTAATGGCGCACGTAAATATGAAGAAAAGACAAATGAACAACAACTTACGAAGAAATATAGATGATGTGATGTACCATAACTACAGTACAAACACAATAGTTATTTTAAGATAATTACCATAAAATGAACTAAAGATTCTTTGTAGATACCATAATTACTACAGAAGTATGATAGCTACCCCATTTGCACTATAGTTACCGTAACAACCGAGATGTATATTTACCGTGATGGTAATGTATTTATTTATGACATATTAAAATTAAAAAACATTATTGAAAAAAAAAGGATGTTAAATTTTGTTTTTGTTATGTTTGTGGCAGTAATTTTACTGTAGGGTTAAAAAAAAAAATAGAATACGAAGCAGCTTATCAGCAAAGGAGCCGGAAACTTATACGTAAAACCTTTTTGTTGCAACCCCATTTATTGCGACCACCTCTCTATTACAACCCGATTTCGAGGAACCGTGAAAAAATTGCCGAAAATCCTAAGAAAATCGGACAGAAAATAAGTTTCTTGTGGTGAGTAGCGTGCTACTGCGTTTCTCTTGCCGAGTGCTGTACTGCCATAGGCAGCGCATATCTAAAAATAGATACCACTTCTTGTCGACCGCTGTCAGCGCTTAACAACCCCCATTCCACGTTCCTTTGCCGGCAGGGTGCAGATAAAGGTTTTTGTGGCAACGTGTTTACGTTTAGCTTTTTGCGAGTGTCTAGTGTGGTATGCAGTTAAGGCAAAGCTACCTGCTGGATTTCTCTCGATTTTGATTACTATCGGTTGACAATGTTTGCTTAGTTTTTGAAGTCCGATTTGGTATATTTTCTGGCTTGAATTTGTGAACTATTGTTGATGACTAATGCAGGTATTTTTTTTTCGATGTAGTGTATTATGACTTAATAAATAAAATACCATTAAATATTAATTACTATTAATACAATGCAGGAAAAACCCTCAGGCCGCAGCGTGTGAACATGGTAGTCAGCCGCTCGCTCGCCCTTGCTCACCCTCACCCCGTACCGTGAGCTGCGGCCGATCTCGGATGCTGCTTGTACTTGTCAACAATCACGTTATCTGCTTCATTTTAACAAGGAGAGTAAAAATATATTAAAACTGTCAGCAAATTGATAAAAGCTTTATGTGTCCGCAAAACAGGCACAACACTGGCCCGCCAGTTGTTTTCATTCAAAACGTGGTTAAAGAACTTGCATGGATCAGGCTGAAAACATTCAGCAATACGTGTAGGTTATAACTTATAAGGAATATTGTTATGAATTGAGATTATGGTTCTAAAATTTCCGGAAAAATTGAATCCAGGAATAAAACCAGATAAAAAAACGAAGAAAAATACCAATTTTTCCGAAAAATTGGGAAAAAATTATAAATTCTAATTTATGTTATTAAATATTATTAATTATTGAAACTACTTTTATTGTTATAAATATTTAAGTAGGCTATTATGTTTTTATTAAAGGAAATTTAGTAGTTTTGAGTTTTGTTTGTTGGCAGATGGCCAATTTTCTTTATAAGACAATCACTTGTGACAGTTGAGACATTGTTGGAAGTGTTGGGCCTACAGCAGCAAGATTGTTTACTTTCTGTTTGGAAATTAAAAGAAGTAAGTATATTACAATATACATTTGTATTTTTAATATTTTTAATTGATAATGATATATTTTGGAAACAAATTACAACAAGTTTGTCCCTCCTAAAACCAATTGTGACAGCTCTAACAAAGTCTGAATCAGACAGTGCACTTCTGTCTGATGTTCCACATTTCATCTCTGAGTTATGTAAAGAAGTAATATCTTCATCTGCAGCATCACCCTTGATGAAAATCAAAGTAGCCAAAGTTGTGAAAGTACTGCAAAAACGCAAATACATCATTCTGAAGCCTATACACTATGCTGCAAACTTGCTCGATCCAAGATACAAAGGAGTTATGCTAGATGATGATGAAGTGCTGTCCACCATAGATTTCATCACCAAACTAACACCGAATCTTGGACTAGATATAACTTCTTTATTATCAAATCTTGCTGAATTCAGGACATCAACAGGATTTTGGCCAAGAGATGCTATGTGGACCACAGCAAAACATATTACACCAGTCATATGGTGGCAGGGTTAGTGCACTACACAACCTCTATCTCACATGGCAGCACGATTATTGTCCTTACCACCTTCATCTGCAGCCTGTGAACGAAATTGGTCTCAGTTTGCTGCAATTAATTCTAAAACTAGAAATCACACTGACTGCAGATAAGGTACAAAGCTAGTGTCTATCAGAAGTAACTTACAATTTAAAGAAAATACTCCTAGGCGGAGGTATTGTCCTAATGTACATTGTCATTCGTCATGTGCCTGTCAACCAGAACATGTTGCAGATGGACAAAGTCAGGAGGAGGAATCAAACATTTCAGAGTCAGACTCAAGAGTCATCAGAATTGGATCTAGAGATACAGCCACAGGTGATATAATGCCTATGGCCTAACCTACCTACTGTCTTGAGTGCCTACTACAGGAATTGTATGTACATGTTCATTTATATATTCAGTCTTTTTAAAAGTGTACTTACGATATATTAAAAAACAATGCTGAGCACTATGTAACCATGTTGCTATAAATCATTTTCATCAATGTGAAAGTGAAGGGTTTTTAAATCTATCTATTTATTTATGTCAATTTTTATTTTTTCCAATTTTTCCATAAAATTTGTGTACTGATGAAAAAAACCAAGTTTACAGTGTTTTTTCCCCAATTTTACCTGGTTTTTTCCCGGCCTCAAGAACCCTAATTGAGATGCTATGTTTTTCGAGTAGATATACACAGCGACCGACTGGATGCACGCACGCCTCGACTTGTTTTAACTGCCGCAGCGATGTTTATTTTGACAGCTCAAGCAATTATCTCTTCCCGTGGGTTGACAAAAAAAAGTCGCTTCACTCAGCATAAAAAAAAAGGCTAAGCCACGTATTCCCCGCGCAGGAAGAAACACACTGGCTGCCTTCTGTCTCCCACGCATTTATCTTTCTTCTAACATTCCACGTCTCACCTCTCGCGCGAGCAATAACGAAACGACCACGCATTGGGCCGTTTTAAGCTTTGTTTGGTGACAGCAGCTTGATCTTCTTCGGTATATTCCTTTTCATAGGACCCTTGCTATTAAAATACATTTATATTTAAGTATGAAAGCCTGTAAATTCCTTGCCAGAGATGACTGAACTCGAACTTCGTGTGAAAAGTGACAAATTTTGACATATTTTTTTTTGGGCGTGTTTGGGGGGGGGGGGGGGGGGGGGGGGGGGGGGGGTCAGAAAATATTTACAATGATCTTACCCCTCCCTCATCGCTTTAGTACCCCATTCACAATAGCCCAATTTTACGGGAGAAGAGAGGGTGAAATGAGCATTTTCTCACTGAAGGTTTTTCAAAGGGGAGCGAAGTTGTGGTTTGTGTGTCTGGGAGGGATGAGCTAGCCTTGAAGAATGTTAACGAGAGGGGAGGGAGGGGTGAGCTTATGCGTCATTCTTACATGAACATTATTGGAAGTATTAAAGCCGACACACAAATACGCTGTGTGTTAAAATTAACAGATTTTAATGATCTTTCATTTTGTTTTTTTTTATTTTTTTTTCTGATTTTCACATTTTGGTCAAAATGTCCAATTTTTTGACGATTCCGAGAATGTATTCGTAAAATCACTGCTTCGTTAAATCCGGGGTTTGTGACATTGGGGTTCTAGTGTATTTAACTACAGCAAACAGAAAACGTACATGTAAACTAACCAGTAAAAATAAACTGTCTATTGACATATTTTCTTTAGAGGTGGCCTGTAGGGCGACGGATTTGTCATGAAGGTTGAAGTGGGTTTAAAGCAAAGCCGTCTAGCATTGTGAGAGACAGTATCCTGCCATTTTACGGCTGGTTTCTTAGCGAGTAGTGCTTTGGGAGGGGGGAGGTTGAAATCAACTGAAAATTTCGGAAAACATCTATTACGACCCTATTCCTGGGAACCGTGAGGGGTCGTTTCAGAGAGGTTTGACTGTATTTTGATGCACCACTGTCGTCAGAAAAAGAGCTTGATTGTTACCTGAGCACACCACTCTGCTCACTCAAGCATTAATGTGCAGAGTACTGGACTGCAGGATCAGTTTATTCTAGGGATGGGACGAATCCACATTTTGGTCAAATCCGAATCCTTGTTCGAATCCTCAGTGTTTGTCATCGAATCTCGAATCCCAGTCCCACACTAAACTTCACCACATGTTATTAAAGAAATCACACATTTATTTTAAAAAATTACATAGGCCTATGTATTAAAAAAAATCACATGTGTATTTATAAAATTATAAAATAAGTGCATAGTGTATACACCTGATATAAAATAGAGAGAAATAACCTCAAAAACCACAGACGTAAGTTTGCATCTGTCTAATTCTCTGTTAAATTAATCCTTCCTATGTTTTCAATAAAATACGTTTGTATAACAGACACCATTTAAAAAAAGTTACGTTTTTTTCTGCAATGTTATATTATTGAAAGTTGGAAATGATAGAGTAGTTATGCTAATTGACAAAATGCAGCGTAGTTTATCTTATGTTTGTGCCATTTCCGTTACCTTTATAATATAGTTTAGGTATACCTACAATTTTCTAGAGCTGGACGAACCTCAGTTCTCTGGTTTCGAACCGAGCCGAACTGAACCTCATACAGAAATAATTGTTATCAATTAAAATGAACAGATGACCAGCATTTTGGTCTTTAACTGAGTGGTGAGAAAGAAAGATTCTCCAGCCATATGTAAAATTAAAACATTATATAGCTTAGCTTATATATATACCAACTTTTAATTCGTGAAGAAGTTACATCTAAATTTCAAAAAGACTATATTCCTTTTTAAGTGTACACTAACCTTCATTTAAAAAAAATATTATAAAGATGACGAACATTCAGCGTAAGGCCACATAACATATTTTTGTGGTAGACATAACCTAACATTTTTAATATGTAAAACTTTTTAATAGGACATAAAAAAAAAGACGAATGTGAATTAAGTTACCTATCTACATATTTTTGTGGTAGACATAACCTAACATTTTTAATAAGTAAAACTTTTTAATAGGACATCAAAAAAAGGCGAATGTGAATTAAGTTACCTATCTACATTAAAAAACCCGCTGTCTGCAGTTGCTTTTTTCTTGGAAGAATGCTGCTCGTTAGAAGAAACTTTAGACGGTTTTTTTGGGGTGGTTCTGGGTCATCCGGGTCGTCATTATCTTTTCTCCATTTGGAAAACTTAAACGACGTTAGCCTGCTCATCGCAAATCACCTCAAGAACAATAATATTGTAAACGTAACGTAAAAAGTGTGGTTATAGAAATTTGCGTCGGAAAAAGGAAAACACGAGAAATAATGATGGCTGCCGCGACTACGCTAGTCAACTTAGTACCGTACTGTAACATTTACTGGACCAGTACTTTTAATACACAAGATTAAATTAATATTTTCATTACCTGACTGTTATAACCAAAAAGGCCAAAGAAAATAAATACATCCCAGTAATTTAAAATACGTAATTTACGTAATCATTTCCTACCGCATTTGTCTTGTGTTAACTTGATCACGTTAGTTTTGCCGAAATACGAGAGTTCTCGTACATGCGCTTTAGTTTAACGTATGGGGTATGCAATGTTTGGTGATTTTACAACACTTCTCGTATACGCACTATAGTTAAAGGTATAATATACAATACCTTTTGCATTTGTACGATAGTTTATATTACGTAGTACGACAAATGCATACAAAATTCTCTAAAGTAATCAAAAAACAAAGCGCGCCCATATGAAAAAATGCTATGCGAGTTATGCGACGATTAATAATTTTATTTTTATTTTGTCTGCGCTTGAAACTGTTGAGGCGACGATTATGCGATAAAAGTCGGAATATTACAAGTAATAGAATTTTGTTGAGCTGTTTTGTGAATGGTCTCAAATGGGGGTTAGAAAATTAGAAAAACGTATTTTTTTTAAAACGATCGTTCGGTTTTTCGAATATATTTTAAGAGGTTTCGAACCGAACCGAACGTAAGGGTTCGGTTCGGTTCGAAATTTTCAAACTTCGCCCAGCACTACAACTATCAATTACTACCTGAAACTCTTAAAAACCGACCTCGAATCCCACCTCGAATCCCACCTCGGATCCTACGAATCCTCGAATCCATAGGATTCGGTATATTCGACGAATCCAAGATTCGAAAATCCCATCCCTAGTTTATTCAGAGCAAATATTTTCTCAAGCAGGGTTGATTGTAACTGACCACAGGTCATCTCTGCTGCCAGATCATGTGAATCAGTTGATTTTTTTGAAGTGTAATCTCAAGCCCTCCTAAATACAGTTACTTTTCAGTAGAAAAATCAGAATTTGTTAATATGTAAATAAACACAATTGATTAAAAAATGTTTAGCATATTACAATTTAACATACATTTTACTTAAAATTTTAACTCTTTTTAAGAAAACAAATAAAAATTGAGAGTATCGGTTTTGGTATCGGCAGTGGTATCGGAATCAGTGGTGTTATCGGAGTATCGAAATCGGTATCGGAAATCGAGGTATCGGAACAGCCCTACTTATTTTGTCTGATAATTACGAGTGTTTCCTTGTTGGTTGTTGGCCCTTCCGTAAGTATGAGTGATTTAAATGGCATTTTGAAAAAAGGTCAAGCAGTTAACACAGACAACTAAAAGAGTGACGAGAAAGGAAGTGGCGGGATGAAGGGGGAAGAGGAGAGGCCGTGGGCGGGATTAGGGTGACTAACATCATGCACGCTCTCTCTCTCTCTCTCTCTCTAGTGGCTCTCTCACTTGAGGCGACGGCTACTTCCCATCCTTTTCTTTTTCTCATCCAGTTATTCCCCCTGCATTGTCTTCTCTCTCGCTGTCTCTTTCTCTCTCTACCCTAGGTTCAAGGTTGACATTGAACAAAGGTGCTTGAAAAGGCACATCCGGCAGGGGGTGAAGGAATATTATCAGCAGCACCCGAAGGTTCACAAAGGAGGGGGGGGGGGGGGGGCAGAGAGTTGCCACGCTTATAGTGAGATTGGCCACAAATATAACCTAACCAGAAAGTATAAACTGATTGTGTTCACCGCTGCGCATAAAGCACCGTAGAGTGTGTCTGTGTGTTGTTACGTCAGCCAAGGTTCTCCTCTAGTAACTAGCTGCTGCGCTGGCTTTCGACTATGGGGGAAATCTGAAAATAAACCAGCCTACACAGGAAGGAAGCCTTCGCCCCTCCCTCCCCGCACCCATCTTCTTGCACTTCTTTTATTTTCTTTTCTCCGCTTCACTTACTTCCCCCCCCTTTACGATGCGACCATGGCCCCACCTGCTATCTTAGCTGTGTTTTATTGCTACCTCATGCGTCATGCGTCATGCGTCAGACAAATTCATTCCCCATTAAAACAAAAATATTGTAGATACAAAAAAAATCATACAGACCTTTTCAATTTGTAATTTAATTTGCTACATCTTTTATTCAATGCGTTTTTAACTAAAGTATACCATTTACACGTTAAGTGTGAAATTAAGATATTTTTAGAAGGTTCAGGAATCTTAACTTTGACTTCAATTTTCTATGTTTGGTTATTACAAGTATTTGTAGTTACAAGGATTTTTCCCGCCATAGTAACAAGGTTCCACTGTACATTAAAGTTCAAAGGGGAGAGATATCAAAATTAAGTTAATTTTCGCATTCATGTAACCATGTACCGTGGTAAGTGACACAAAAAAAATTAAAGTTGTTCACAATGGCAAACAAAGCTGCTCACACAATAATATATAATAAACAAACTTTACACTATTCTCTTATAAATTTTATTGTTCCATTTAAACTTTTCTGATGGTTTGCTCTTAAACGCAGCACTGTTGCAACATGAATGGCCGGAAATTCTTAATACTAGTTCCATTTAAACTTTTCTGATGGTTTGCTCTTAAACGCAGCACTGTTGCAACATGAATGGCCGGAAATTCTTAATACTAAAGGGTAAAAGATGGTTCAAGTAAATTAAAATGTTAATAAAGGAAATTCGTAAATCACATGTACATAAAAATGAGGTGCTACTGTATACATTTTAAAACTATGTAAAATCATATTATAATACAGTCAAACCTCTATCTATCGAACTCGCATGTATCGATTGTCCGTGTTTATCGTATACTTTCTACGGTCCCGGCAAAATTGCCATACAACTAAGGTTAAAAAAGTCCGCTTGTACCGATGTTCGAATTATCGTTTTGTCCGCATTGATCGTTCAAAATATGTGGTCCCGTCACTATAAATTATAATAGATGATCGTTTAACCATAAAGATTTTGCAGAAATAACCATTTCTTAGAAAGAAACCGTCATAAAAACAGTAATAATAGTATACAGTAGTAAATATCACCTTAAATCTGAAGCCAAGTAATGGAGCACGTAAATATGAAGAAAAGACAAATGAACAACAACGTACGAAGAAATATGGATGATGTACCATAACTATAGTACAAACCCAATTGTTATCCTAAGATAATTACCATAAAAAGAACTAAAGATTCTTTGTCGATACCATAATTACTACAGAAGTACGAAAGCTACCACATTTGCACTCTAGTTACCGTAACAACCGAGATGTCTATTTACCGTGACGGTGATGTATTTATTTATGACATATTAAAATTAAAGAACATTATTGAAAAAAAGGATGTTAAATTTTTATATGTACGTTTGGCACATGTTGCGAAGAAATAATGCGATCTGAAATAATGCAGTACTACTACGAAAACTGAAAAGGGTACTCGTGGATTTTTAGGTTATGGCAGTCTCTCTCGTTTTTCAGTAATATCGGCCGAAAATTAACAAGCGTATCGGAAGTCGGCAGAAATACCGATTCAATTAAATATTGGCAAAATCGGCGTCTTCAGGACAGCTCTACATTTGATGACATGAGTTAACATATTTCAGACTTCAGGATATTGAAAACGACTTTAATTTCCATGTAGATTTATTGTGCTTATGTTTTTTTTTTGCAAGTGTAAATTGAACTAAGTAAAATACTTCCATTTTTATTTATTTTTCAACGGATTTAACTTTAATGACAAGTAACTGACATATTTCTGACACTAATTTTGAGGTTAAATATTATTTTTTAAAAATTCTTAAGAGTGAAGTCCACATCTATTGAATGTCCGCATCTACTGAATTTTTTTGTTGGTCCCCTGAAAAACGATAGATAGAGGTTTGACTGTATTCAGGGGATGTGAAAAAGTTTGATCCAGAATTTTGAATAATCCTAGTTTGCTAATAAAAAGGTTTTCAGATTTTCCCGGTTAGGTAACCACCCTTAGTTCCGAATCCTTTGTTTATAGCGCACATTTTAAGCAACTTTTATGCGAAAAAGGATTTTTTGTTTTGTAAAGTTATTCATACAAACAAAACCTATTGATGGAAAGTATGTTTATTTAAAAAGTAGAGTATACAAAATCACGCCAAACAATTTAAATTAATAAGTCATGCAATATATATATTTTTTCAACTTTAAAACAGAAAAATTAAAACAGTGACCCAAACATGAGCTGGAACTAATGCATAACTATCGTTGCAGTACACACATACCACGAAAGAGTGCAGGCTATCAAATTTAGTTAACTCGGCACTAGACAGAGTGCGTGCGTCGCATGCAATCGGCAAGCTATAGATAGGGGCCGGAAAAATTCGCAATTTGCGATAGATGCGATTTTTTTGCGAATTTTGAGGTTAGATGCGATTTTTTACTAATTGTTGTTATAAATGCTATATTTGCGAAATCGCGGTAAAATTGCCATTATCGGGCGAAAAACCACTATAGAATGCAACAAAATGGCTTGAACACACATTCCTCAAAGTATTTTTTTTGAAAATAGCCACCATAACACAATTACCGTAAACAATAGCTTCTGACAAGGCTTGTTGAAGGAATAAAATCCGAATCCTAACCTTTATTTATAAAACATTCCTTAACCAAATATCACGCATGATAGTATAGAATAAGTAATTTTGTAAATTTATTCTTTACGATTTACTCAAGATACCGTTGAATGTTGTTTAGAAAAGAATGTTCACACTACTTATCGACGCAGTTATTTTGTTTTGTTAGATCACATCACGTTCGCCTACGTTCGCCATTGCATCGTGTGTTGCCTGTTCATGAAGAGTATCTAACCTAACAAAACAAAATTTCCCGGGAAGCGCATCACGGAAACCAACAACCTAGAAAATATCTAGGTCGTTGACGGGATCGTAGTGAACTTGCAAAGATAAAAATGAAAATATTTTAAATGCTGAAAACTACTACAAATATTTTAGTACGCGGTTTTTTACATTCATTGATAATCACTTTAGTCTTCAAATTTTTTTTCTGATCAATATTTTACATAGGGACAAATCATACATTTTGTGGTGCACGTTTAGCGTACTGAAGTTGGTCTACTCGAATCGTCAGTTTGTTTCCATCTGAAATTACTAGTGGTCAAACGTTTGTTTACAAATACCGTTTAATGATTTTGGTTTGTGTTAAAATTCGTCATAATGGGTATAAACACTATTACAACTTCTTGTATTGTTATGTAACTTTAATATCTTATGCAAATTTCTCAAAAATAGATGCTAATTTCTGGAAAATAGATGCTAATTTTCAACATCATAAATGCTAATTATGTAATAAATAGATGCTAATTTTTCCAGGCCCTAGCTATAGATATTGATAATAGACTACGTACGCACACTCTAATATCGTTATCAACATAACCTAACACGAATATACCAACTAGCGCTGGCTACATTTTTATAAGCGGTACACAGTGGTGACAAAGATAATAGATAAAGGTTATAGCATTTAAAAAGTCTTTAAAAGAAAATTTATACTTCAGACTACTTCGTATTTCTGTTAATTAAATAAGTAAGGGGCGATATCCATAGCAATATTAGATTTAAACTTTAAAAATACATCGTTTCATACTGGAAAACTACCTACACAAAGTGCTCTGAATCTAACAGCAGGAACAAAAACATCACGCGACGTTCACGCAAGCATTTCAATTATGTGCGTGCGACGTTTAGGCGGTAAAACACTGTATATTAAATTAATACATTATTAAGTAAAATAATGTAAACTTACAGAATTTTCTGTATTGTTAATTCCAGATTATAGGAAATGTTATAGTTAATTTTGTACTTTATCAGTCTCAAAATCGTTCAACATGATTTTTTGAGGTCCCCAGAACAGCAAACCCAGTGTAATACTTGAAGTACTCTGCTAGCCGTACCTTGACGTTGGAGTTGAACATCTTGTCGAACTCCTCGGAGCTCATCTTGGGCACGCTGTTGACCATGTCTAGCAGGGCGCGGCCCACGGCGTTGTCGGGCTGCGAGCGGCCGCCGAGCACGTCTTCCACATACGCCAACACGCCCTCCAGCAGGCCTGCCAACTTCTCAGAGGCCTCCGCCACCTGCGCCAGGTCCATCATGGGCTCCACCGTCTTCTTGGCCACGCCCATCGTCTTCTGGCACAGCTGCACTGCAACAGTCGCCGC
The DNA here is from genome assembly GCF_032445375.1 of Bacillus rossius redtenbacheri. Lineage (NCBI taxonomy): Eukaryota > Metazoa > Arthropoda > Insecta > Phasmatodea > Bacillidae > Bacillus > Bacillus rossius. The sequence continues at coordinate 2,548,362 of NC_086333.1, read as the reverse complement.
CTCCTCCATGTTACCTCCATACAGACTAACAAATATATAACATTTCAGAATTATGTATCCATCCGTTTGGAAAATAATGCTGTGTAAATTTTCGAATAAACGCTCAAAATCGCACGACAGGCATATTTTAAAATTACCATAACTCTTCTTCTCCAAATTAGGTTAGAAAGATGAGACAGGTGTCATTTTGCAGCATTTGGTATGGCCTTTCATGTGATATGTAACACAATAATGTCTAGAAAAAAAAATTAAAAAAAAAAATTTTAAAATTTAAATTTAAAATTTCGAAAAAAGTGCATTTTTATTTTTTTTTTTTCAAAAAATTCTATAAAATTTTTTGTACAAATATTAAATTGTCTACAAAGTTTCAAAGTGGAGAGTTATGGGTTCATAGTAAAATGAATTGAAAACAAAGGCCCTTTTTGTCAAACCTCAGGTTAAATGTTGGCAGCAAAGGAAAGCATAACAGAATACAGTAAAATCTTGTTGTAAAATACACAAAAAAAAATCAGATTATTAATATTCTGTACACTGAAAGTATCTTAAACTGAACAATTTTTTAATTAAAATTGACAGGGAATTTAGTTTAAAATGAGAAATACTTTATGCTGAAGTAAAATATATGCAAGATTCCCCTGCACAATAATTTAAAATGAGAAATACATAAATTGAAGAAAGGAAATTAGCACTTACATGTTTGATTGCAATTTTCAATTACAGTACTTGAAAAATTCCTCAATGGTTTTTAAAGTATCATTTTCAGATAGCACATAAATTCTTCCAGTTGGTGTCACAGGATTTACTGTACATATCACATCTGAGAGAGGAATCCATAATACATCTGGTTTCCCTGGATAAGAAAAGGATGGTGATGGTCCAGCAGGGTGGAGAAATGTTACTTTCACTTCATCAATTTCTTTGTTTTTCTCCATAACATAAGCTAGCCACCAGTTCTTGTCATATACAACTGCAGTATAGCACCTTTACGTCTCCTATTTGCGGTTTGTCTAGTGATCTTGTAACAGTTACTTGTGATGAATGTGTAGCTCCAGAAAATATTATCACAGTAATTTTTGATGTGCTTGAGTCAACAGGTATAAATGCATGATATTGCTGAGTTCCTTGGATGGTAATTGCCTGATTGAAATAATCTTTTCAAAATATTTCTGACTATGTAATCCTCTTGAGTAGTGAAAGTGAAATTAATACCAGAAATATTTTCTACTGCCCATTCATAAAGCTGGAAAGGGGTCAAGATCTGGTTTTCGTAGGGCCGTTGCAAGCTAGCTTTAGCTGCTAATCTCTTAACCGTACCTCCAACTCCATCGCAAGGCTCTTTACCGTGAGATGTGGCCGAAAAATGCCATTCAGCTGATATTTTGAAGTCTTGCTTGTGAAAACACAAATTAAAGTAATTTTTCTTATTTTTATATTGGGCAGCAGACCCACCTGAAAAGTAAAAGAACTTATACGGGTGAACTGTGGCATGTCCCTTAGTCCAGTAGTAAGTCTGGGCTTCATCTTGTACAACCACATTGTAGTTTTCTGAAAAGTCGAGTGTGATGGCAAATTCAGATTCTTTTAAATTTTCCTTTAAGTGATTCATGAAAGAGGTCTGTTGTTTTGCAATAAAGTCGTGGCGGACTAAGAGTGACAGCTTGTCACAGAGTAAATCTATGAAACCTGCTGATAATTTCTGCAGTGTCTCTAAAAAGCAACGGTCAATCGTATTTTGCTGAGAAAATGGCAAATAGCAACTCCCAATGAATTATTTTCATGTTTTGAAACGTGCCAGATTCAATCCCGACTTCGGCATTAGTCTTAATCTCCTCCCACAACAGCTCTTTTTCCATGCATAAATTACATCAATAATGATTTAACGTGATACAATATCACCAACGGACTTATAAAACAGCAGTTACGGCACTGAATCCGATGAAATAAGATTATTGAATAAAATTCATTTATAAATAAACGGGGAAAATATTCAATGGATGGAACAGTACAAAAAAATGAGTTTCGTGAGTAATCATAAACAAAGATGGCGACCATATAACCACTCCGTTTTTCACACACACACTTTCTACACTTCTTAGGCCGGGCCTGCTTTTGTGCAAAGAGTAAAGATATATATTTTTTTTATTGGAAGGAATGTAATAAACAATAAGTAGTTTGTTTCTAAACGGCTGTGCGCATAAGCTGAAGGCCAAAAGTAAGAAAAAAGTTTATATTTACCTTCAATTGTTCTTGTTCATTATTATTATTATTATTATTATTATTATTATTATTATTATTATTATTATAATTATAATACGATAACAACGTAGAAAGTTCAGCCGGCCGTATAAAATACTACCATACAGTATTTAGTTGTATACAAAAAGCAAATGCAATGGTTCGAAAGGGCTAAGTTAATGGATAATGTTGCGTTGATGGTTAAGTTAAAATATGTATTAGCAAACGTATGTGAAAGATTTTTAGCAGTTTACATTATTTGTAGCAGATATTCCTCCGGAAATGTGGTGACAGCATGTCGTAGAGGTGGGTTGTTACAGCAAATTTTGGTATCTGTTCCAACCACATACTGATACAGTAATGTACTAGTTACATGTAGCTGATACTTCTGTATCAGCTACAGCAGTAGCGGTCCCAGGAAGCAACAAGGTATCAGCATTCTTGTTACAGGTTACACATCCTCCGTGCCATCATCACCAGCGTAAAAAAGTATCAGTTTTCTCATTCTACATTCTTCGTAGTCAAAAAAAGGTATTGGTGTTCTCTTTCCACGCCTTTCGTAATCGGAGTCTTCAATCTTTGCAAGGAGCACGCACTGCGCACTGAGCGTACTGTGATGAGAAGCCTTAGATGTACATCAAGCTCTGTCCCTGCCCGAACACGCCCGAATATTCACCTTCGGCCAACATCGAGATTTGTTTTATTTTTGCGCAGGAAAAATGAATTCAAATAATAAAAGTGGTCGGTTAGGTTAACTACATTAAAACACTTTAAAGCACTAGGGACGGTTAGTTAGGTTAGTATAGCTACATTAAAATAAACAGAGACATATAAATATATATATAAATAAACCCGAGGTTGGCCGAAGGTGAATATTCGGGCGTGTTCGGGCAGGGACAGAACTTGATGTACATCTTAGGCTTCCCCCTCCCCTACATTATTTCCCTTCTTTATCCCTTATTTGTCGTGCTGCTCCCTCCCCTTTCACAAGCTCCGCCCAAGTGACCGTCATCTGCGATCGGGCTCTGCGAACATTGGCCGTGGTTTTGTTCCAGGTGAATTCTAAACTGATACTAAAAAACTTGATACTTGAATAGTGTACTCATTTGCAGTACCTGATAAAGGCGTGTATCAGTAACAAAGTAGCAGATATATACTCTGCAACCCACCTCTAGCACGTCGACAATCCCTGACACCACATGTGCAGGAACTAAAATTTTTGCATGACAATTTAAATAAGTTTTGAAAAATATTTTCTGTCACCAAACTTGTACCGTATTATGTACTTTAATATTTTGAATTTCTTTCATTTAAATGTGCATATATTTTGTGTATCTGTGAATTACATTTTTTTTTATATTCAACCTAGCTTGTAGGTTTTAAGATTTTTATATTTATTATAAATAAGATCGTTGCATTGTTTGGTGTTTGCATTTAAGAAATTCTTTGATTTGGCCTAGTATTGAATATTCAATTCGAATTCGGGAATATTTATAAAAATTTGCTTCGAATTCGCTTCGAAACGAAAATATTCATATTCGCCCGCCCCTATTTAATTTATTTGCCTATTGAATTCAATTCTACATACCGTAACAATTTACTGCGGGTTCCTAAAGGATAGCCCAATTAAAGATTTTATTACACTAAACAGTTTTATTTATTGCCACTACTTATGTCACTTTCAAATAATCTTCTAAAATGGCAAGTTATTAATTATCCTTAAAGCAATGTCCATTCCCCAGTCACTCGTTCCATACACCTCGCTGGGCCGCACCTCTGGCGCAACTCTCGCCGCAGCACCCCTCGTGGGTCTCCGCCGCGGGACTCTGCCGCCGCCGACGCACTTCCCCTTCGCAGAGGATCCGCTCGACTCCTCGCTCGCAACTTCGCTCGGTGCTCCGCCGCACCCGCGACTCTATCGCCCGGAAACTCCTCCGCGGGAAAACTCCCGACTCTACTCAACTCACGCACTCCCTGCCATGGAACCTTCGTCCAAGGACTTCGCCAATCTGCCACACCCGTGGCACTATCGCCCGGAAACTCCGCCGCGGGAGAACTCCCAACTGAACACTCCGAACTGACTCCACTATACTCCACTGACGTCCTCGGGCATATATATAGGCCCCGGCGCAATTCCAGAACTCACGAGAGCGGCCGGGGCCAGTCGCGTCATCTGCACAGACACGACAGTAGAAATCTCTCGATACATGTGTCGGCGGCTCGCATACCGTATTGGTCCGAAAATAGGCCGACCTTTTTTGCCAGTTTTGTCAACCTTGAAATCTAGAGTCGGCCTATAATGGGGCACTAGCCAAAATAGTATAATTAAACATACATTTCAAGGAGAGTCACTTATGGCATAAAAATGTTATCAAATATACAATTCATTGACCTAAAATTACGCCGTACTTACGTAAAATTAGTAATTTTACCAACTTAGAAATTTAGTAAACACACTTAACCCCAATAACGTATCATATTTTAAGTTAACTACACAGATATGGTCACTTGTAGCACATAGCTTTTAAAAGCTTGGTCTGGTTATTTTTGAACTGTATTTAACAGGCTGTGGTAATTTTATTTGCTTGTTAAATGTGGCATTTACAGTAATCAGTTAGTAAAAACAGCAATTTTGCAGTACGGTTGTATACTGTACTATGCTTTATTTACTTTTCTACCACAGGAAAAACAAAATGGCACCAGCGTTGGCAACTTGTAGTTGCGACACGAATAAACAAATACCGGTACATACCAACAGTAACAAGAACAATAAAACCTTGCAATATTGGCTGTTTTATGGTTGATTCATACACGTTTTACATGAAACCATTTTGGGTTTTTTACGTCAAAATTAAACGTAACGGTAAATGTTTTTACGTCACAATTTCTATGAACATAGAAAATGTAGCCATTGCCGTATAAAATGTTGGCACCACTACAAAAGAATGTGAAGATAAACGGAAATATGAAGTCTCAAATATTTTTGTCAGTTCAATAAATACTAACTTAGTTGAAGTGTTACTGTGGTAATATGCTGCTGATTATCATTTTAGTTAGTGAAAATTTATTTTTCCCTGATTTTCAGTGTGCTGTAGAAGGGGTCGGCCTATTTTCGAGGTCGGCTTATCTTCGGACCAATACGGTAACTCCCAGCTGTCCGGTGTCAGTTACGTGTCAAAGGCAGGGCGCCGCGCGGGGAGTGGTGGGAAGGAGGGGGGAAAGCGACAATCCTTGTTATCTTCCAGGCGCGCGCGGCACATATCATATTGCGGCAGTCGCCAGTCAGCTCTGCACCTGCACGTGTCCCGGCCTTGCTCACATTCGTAACATTGTATAAGATGTATTTTAATTTAACATTATTACCTTACTCAGTGCAGTTTAGTGATGATCACATTTATTTTTGATTAAAATTTTATCATCAATTTAATTTCTCAGGTATATTTAATTTATTTGCCTATTGAATTCAATTCTACATACATTTCCAATTTAGTAGTTATCTAATGCAGGTATCCAGTCCTTCATTAAATTAGTTTTGTCCACTGAGCATTCCTCATTGCTCTAGAAAGAACTTAAGGCATTGCTTAGTCATACAGAAGACGCAATGAGCTGCACAATCGACAGGGCCAGACCGTTGTGGGCTAGCAGATGGTCCCACTAGTGGTGGACTTCCATAACAGCCGTCAAGATATGATCAGCCACTAATTAGGTAGGCCTACTTATTTCAAACTACCCAAGTTGCAGGATACGTCTCTGTCACATCATCCGTGAGTGTTGTTTTCGAAACCCACAACGGGGAGATCTACACGGAGGTGATGCCATCTTTGTCATGACTCACCTCCGCATCGCTGCTGTGTTTGGTAATATAGTCTAGATTACCCCCTGTAGCAGTTTTTCATCGAGACTATCTTTTTGAGATAGTATGTTCAATTTTGTGGCTTCTACAAATATTCGCTCCTCTACATCAAGGGTCTAAGGACCACACTGACTCTTCCACTAAGGCCCAAGGGCCAAGACACCAACATACTGCAACACTACAGCAGGCTAGTGCTGGCCCACATCCCCACATGGACAATACGTGAGATGTCAGGGAGATTCAAGCTGAGGCACAGAGTTTACAACAAATATCTATTATGGCAATAAAACAGGATTAGGACTGATAAACAAGCACCAAGATGGAGATGGGAGAACAGCTTCTAACAACCCAGATTACAGCCTTGCACATGCAATCCAGTAATAATAATTTGTATAAAAATTTTTTTGTCAAATTTCAGGTTAGATGTAAAAATTTTTCCTTTCAGAACTTATTGTGAATGTAATTCACTGGGTTTATTGTTTTTATTTTTAAAATTCATAAATTAATTTTTCTAGTTTTTTTTTTTTTTTTTTTGGCTTCTTTGTGGGAAGGCATGCTGACGTGATTATCCTTAGTTTTTTTTCCACGACCGAGGCTTTGTTTCACATGCTAGGCGTGTGAGTCATGGTCACGGGAGTGTGAGAAAGAGACAAAATCGCTGCATCGTTAATCAGTATTAATTTCTATGTAAAAGGTTGGTGTAATTGTATGAGGATTTACATGAGGCTTTTGCCCAAGATTAAAACAAAATGAGTTAATTTAAATACTTGCTGATTTAACCTTTGGATCTATCCTTGGCTATTATTAATTGGATTACCCTTTTGAACACTGTTTCCTCAGCTCATACTATTTTATTAATTTTTAAGGAAGGTTGAAGGTTCTTGTGAAAGTACTTCACCTGCTGACACTTTCCTATGAAGCTCATGGAAGCCTTCAAGTTTAATAAAATAAACAAAAGATGATGACATCAAAAATTGTAAAAGAATTTTTTTGTGACCTGCTACTAACCTGTAAATTCCACTCAACACCTAATTTTGAACTAGCCGGAGGTGGTGAGTGGTAACAAGCTAATTCACAGTAAGCAAAATACAGAAGGAAGAAATAGAAAAAATGGTAGAAAGACCAAGGGAGCACCTATAGTAAAGAAAGTCCATTGGATTAAAGGAAAATAAAATACTGAATATGTGACCTTTTCTAAACAGCATCATGTCTATTTGTATCAATTAAAAAAAAAAAAAAAAAAAAAAAAAAATTAACAAACGTTTGTGACCAATGTTATTTTCAAACTTAACATACAAAAACTGCACGTTAAATCAAACTGCATTAAAATTTAAACTGTTCATTAAATTACTATAGGTGCTCACTTGGTTTCTCTACCATTTTTTTCTCGCTTTCTTCCTCCTGTATTTGGCTTACTGTGAATCAACTGTTCTCCTAGCTCCTTCTCGGTACTTGTTTATCAGTACTAATTCTGTTTTATTGCCAAAATAGATATTTCTTATTTGTTATATCAATTTTCATATTTTTGTTTACTAACTGATGTAGGTTTTATTTCAAAAAATATTTTATAACTGTTCAAACTATAATTATTTAAGGAAAATTTTACAACAGGATAAGCTCAAGCTATGAATAAAGATTTAGTACCAACTAGACTTAAGTTAATTAAACAAAAATTTGTTTGGAAAGAGGTTCTAACGAAAAACAGAGAAATACTTGATTTGCTTACCACCAACAACCTCTGGCTCATAGCAAAGTATTTCAACATTCACAGGTGTGAACATACATCCTGACTTTCCTCCCGGCACACCAATGGGAACACTGGAAAAGCAAAAACATTTCAGCATACAGACAAAGTAACAAATAGAAAAGACCATTCTATAGTCTTTCAATTAAATCATAAGATACTTACTGAGCAAATATAATGACTAAAACATTTCAAAATGTGAACAGCAAATACGTAATTAATTTGTGTGTGAAATTTTAAGTGAGAACCAGTTTGTTCTGGCTACTTACAAGATACATACATACTAGTGCACCACCTGTCCTAGCCATCAATTAAGAACTTGTCATAACTACGCTCTACATTCCTTGAAGACTTGCACAGTACTGATTAGTGTTCTGTTGGAGCAAATGCATATTTTGAAGAGAACTTTAAAATTTATTTGTCTTTCTTTAGCAGTGTTTATGTTTCCTCCCCTACTGTCCTCCCAATCACTCTCCCCTTCTCAGCTTATGTGCACTCAGTACATTCATGGTGAGCACACCTGTGGAAATGTACAGTTTTTGTACAAATAATAAATGTGACAAAAATGGTTTTTCAACTTTTTTTTTTTCAATGATTTTAAAATTAAAACGCCTGCAGTTCTGATATTTGAAACACTGAAAATTTGCACAGGCCACATGGTTAGTCTACTGGTGGTGACTTAGGGACCGCCTAGTGAAAGGTGTAACTGCGTCAGTGACACAGGATGACAGAAGTGCGACGCTCGCTGGTATTGCCTGCCCGCGGAACACTCCTCGTCATGCATACAACAACTATGAAATTTAAGAGGTAAACATAACGTAGGATGGCGAAGAATAGAAGATAAAGGTGTAATGCAAGGCCCTTGGGTGTTTTAAAGAATCTTCACCGGACATTTCATGTCTCAAAAATTATTCTGAAAATACACGTTGTAGCCCTTTTCCTTCCCCTAAAAAATACAGTTTAAAAACAATATACGGAAACAGAACTACCCATCTGCCCTCAGCAGATTCTTAAATGCTTTTCGCAATCAGACACTACTTGGATATGTTGAGCAGTTTGCAAATTGCGTGGTTAATTCTGAAGCTCTGCTCATGAGTATGCGGGGCAGTACGGCCTGCATTTAGTTGTGACTTTTTGTGTTTGGTTTGATTTTAATCTGTGATGTAGTGCTTGTTTTGGTTGTCTTGTAAGGGCCATGACAGCAGTCAAGGTGCTAGGCAGTGTGTAATGTACCTATGTATACTGAGAATCTGATAAAAAATAATTTTTCTTCTTTGTTCTAAATAAATTTCTAGACACCACCTTATAAATATTACTTTTAGTGTTAAGTTTTTGTCTTGAATTTATTTTTATTTTGGCTTGTTTGTTTGTATTGTGACTGTCATTTATCTTTTTAATTTCTCATTAATTGGTCACTCAGAAAGCCCTACTAATACTGACCAGCGAGTGGTATTTATTTTTTTAAAGACATGTATTTTTTTTTAACCCCTGCATGTGCCATGTGCTTCCTTGATATTACTCTTAAGTTGCACCCGTGTACGCAGAACACCTTGGAACATGTCACCTTGTTGATTGAAGTTCGGGTGGCTGTCTGGCTGACTCACCTAACGGCATGCAGAGCTCCAGGTGTTAGCAACAACTTACAAAATGCTCAATATTTCTGACATATTTGACCACACAAAGCATTTAAGAACTACTAGCTGACCTGTGTGAATATTTAGCACAGTATTATGATCAACGTTAAAAAATTTGTTAATAAATGTAATTTCATTAGGAATGCCATTAATAGATGTATTTTTTAGCATGAACATATTCTAAGTTCAACTCAGTAACTGTTTATCATGGGAAGTACGTTTGTTTGAAAAAAAAGGCGGAGTATACAAAAGCACGCCACACCATTTGTATTAATAATTCATTAAACAAAAACCTTTTTTCAACTTTAAATAGAAAACCCAAACTGTAACGCGAACACAAGCCACTTGAATCTGCGACGTGAACTAACGCGACTATTGCCGTAGTACACATTTTCCACGAAAGAATGCGGGCCACCAAATGTAGTTAACTCGGCACTCGACAGAGAGAGCGCACGCTGCATGTCATCAGCGAGATATCGATATTCAACTACGTGCACGCGCTCTATACGGGAAGTAACATAACCAAACATGAATGATGCCAACTTGTGCTGGCTACATGTTCATAAGATGTTCATAAGCAGTACACCGTGGCGATGCAGACAATCAGATAAAGGAAATAACTTTTAAAAAGTCTTTAAAAGAAAATTAACATGTCAGACAATTTCGTATTTCCGTTAATTAAATAAGTGGTAATGTCTGAATAAATATTAAATTTTCTACTTTAAAATGCATTGTTTTATACGGAAAAGATACCTACACAAAGCACTCGGCATCTAATAGCGGGACCAAAAACATCATTCAACGTTTAAGCGAGAAGTTTTTTTATCCCAATTTTGACTGCCAAAAATATAGGTGCGACGATTACGCGCGTGCGATGATTATGCAATAAAAGAGAGTAATCCCCGACTTTGTTGTTTACTAAATGTGCGTGCCATAATTTATTACTAGCACACCCTAGGTAAACTAGCCCTGAGAGCTTCTAGCTTTACTCTCCAGAGCTGCTGCCAACATGCGGAATGGCGTAAAATAAATGGCTAAACACACGAGTGCCGTTTGAGATAAATGCACAATGAAGGAAGCAAATAGCTATTAAGGAGACAACTAGGGATGGTCGGGTACCCGAAATTTCGGGCAGTGTTTCGGGTATCAAGTATACCCGAAATTCCGGGCGGGTATTTCAGTGCCCAAAAATATTGGGCACCTTGGAAAACGGCAATACCGCACGGCGCAAGTAAATAAAGCTTCTATTTTTGGAACGCGCGGCAGCTGCAGGAACATGCCACGCCGCCGCCGCCCCGGCACCAGCCGGTGAAGTGAGTGTGCGTGAGAGATAAGATAAAGAAGGTGCCCGGTCAGCAAGTGTGTTTGTGGCAGGGGGAGACAGATATAAGAGAGCGAGCCCTGCAGCAAGCGGAAGTGGTCAAGGTCAACATTTACCGTTACTCTCGCTCAGTGGCGTAGACAGGATTTGTGTATGGGGGGTGTTAAGAAGCATGTCCCCCCCCCCCCCCAACCGTATTAAAGTGGGGGGTCCGGGGGTCCTCCCCCGGGAAAATTAGGATTTTAAGGTGTAAAATAGTGCTATTTTAGCAGTTTTCGGTACTTAAATTTAAATATTGTAATGGTAATTTTTTTTATTAATTTTAATATGAAATTTGTTTGAGTGATGAATAAGAAATTAATTAAATATTTGGTGCTAAGGGGGGGGTTTGAACCCCTAAAACCCCCCCCTGGCTACGCCCCTGCTCTCGCTGGCTAACTAACGATGCAGCTGGTCGCCCGCCTCTCTCTCTCTCTCTCTCACACACACACACACACACACACACACACACACACACACACACACACACGCGCGCGCGCGCGCGCGCGCGCACGCACGGCGGATGCTGACTGCTCAATAGTCACAAAGTAGTGTTCAAGGCCGGTGGAGCTGCTTGCTGTGCGCGAGAAGGATTATAAGCTGACTATAATTACACACATTGTAGTTGCGTGGCATTTGCAGAAAGTGGTTGTGAATTGTTTCTATTTAATTCATGTCATTATTTTACCAAAATGGATACCAGTGGAAGTGTAGGTCAATCAGCAGTGACAATGAACCTTCAAGCAGCTACCCAAACACAATTTAGTTAATAAGCACTTTATTTCCAAGATTAATATGCACTCTATTTTTTAGTTTAATGTTTAACTTTCATATCAGTGCGGTATAGTAAATAAATAAAAACAGTTCAGGTTTGTCAATGCAAACTTAAGTACGACTATTTTATGTTCATAATTTATTTCATTAACTGATTTTGATGCCCGACCGAGATTGCCCGAGCCCGAAAATTTTGGACAATTACCCGCCCGAGCCCGCCCGAAGTCAAATTTCTCTGCCCGACCATGCCTAGAGACAACAAAATATTGTCTGCTGATTCATCACATTATTAATTTGTATTGTATTGTATTTAATGCTACACAAGTGCCATTGCTATTGTGCGCGTACTGGAATAAATTTCACGTAAAAGAAAACAGTGCTACTGCTAATCTACGACCACACTACTTCAAATCATGCCACCATTAATTGGCATTATTACTTCAAAACTGCACAAATCAAACAGCGTTACTTCTAGGGGCAGGTGTATATTCAAAGTGACAAAATTTGTGATAATGTTAGCTAAAATAAATTGTTTCGTCTGACGTGTATTAAGGCATTCAGGGTTGGTTAACAAAGTAATTTAAGGAAAAGTAGAAAGTAAGAACTGTAGAGGTGGGCCAATGCTAGAACAGAGGGCATGCGGGTAGATGCAGGGTGTGCTCAAGGCGAAATGAAAGTTGAGCACAAAATAAAAGGGCAAGAAGAATTGCATAAAACTGGTCTAGAAACTGACAACCCACCTTGACTTTAGAGAAGTTAGCAAAACTGCTAGAGTCAAACCTCATTAATACGAATCCGCTTAGGACGAAATTCACATTTATGCGAAGTACTTTCACAGCCCCAGGAAATAAAGTATGATTTCCTATCTTATTCAGTACTTTTAATATAAAATACAGTTAATATGAAATGCAAAGTTCCTTCAAGTTCCTGTTTACATGTATAAATAATTGGTTACTATGAATTTCACTGCCGAAATTTAAAATAAATAATCAAGTTTTCATAAACGTAAGTAAACAAACATTTTGCCAAAGAGAAAAATGGCTGAAAAACAAGATGATGTGACATGGCTTCACTGTCATGAATGGTTTTTCCGTGTCTGCAGAGATTTGTGGATTGCCGCGCATTGTGGCGTGGTGAGGCACTGGCCGAGTGACGCAGTTGCTGTCTCTGCGGGGAAGGTGCTTGTAGCGCTCCTATATAGACTTCATTGTAAAGTACTTTTTTTCCTTTGCTACCTGAGGTTGGTATGGCTCTGGAAATTTTGTTTTTGGTAGTTTTGCGCAAGAGTAGCACAATGTTGTTGTGCAGAGGAAAAATAAGTCTGATAGAGGAGAGAAGATCAGGGTGACCACCCAATCCACAAAATAAAATTCACTGATTTTTTCATGTGAAAACTGAGATTTCCCTGATATTTATAACACTCATTTAAACTTTCAAAATACATTTCCTGGCAAGCTACAATATATGGTATATACATAATTAAGGCATCTGTTACATACCTGCATTCCAAAATCGTTAAAAATTTGATGTACTTTATCAACAATGGCAAAATAAATATTGTGTTGTGAAAGTTAGTGTCAGTTACTAATATTAAATCATCCTCTAATGTAAATAGATCTTCAAAACCAATTTATCATTTTACATAAATTTCCAAACAGAAAACTTATCTGGGTTGGGGTTGGAGTGAAGTGCGTCACTCCCTCAGGAGAGGTGGCGAGAGTGGTCGCGGTGAACCATCGTGAGGCATCGTAAGAACTAGCTACTTGGCTGAACTAAAGCGACTATGCAACTAGACGAATAAAAAAAATAAGGAAAAACTCCCGAACTTAAGAGATTACCGTGTTTTCTCGTATAATCGTCGCACATTTTATTTTAAAATCAAGTTTCAAAAGTAGGGGTGCGACGAATATGCGGGGAAAAAAAAATTGTTAGGTAAAGTTATTCCTAAAAACAAAACCCTGTCATGGAAAGTATGTTTATTTAAAAAAAGGTGGAGTATACAAGAGCATGCCAAACAATCTATATTAAAAATTCCTTAAACAAAAACATTTCTTCAACTTTAAATAGAAAAACCAAAACTTTAACGCGAATGCAAGCCACTTGAATTTGACGTGAACAAACGTGTCGTAGTACACACTTACCATGAAAGAATGCGGGCTATCAAATGTAGTTAACTCGGCACCTGACAGAGAGCACGCGTTGTATGCACTCGGTGAGCTATCGATATTCAACTACGTGCGCGCGCTCTATACGGGAAGCGACATAGCCAAACATGAATGATTCGCTGGCTACATTTTTATAAGCGGTACGCCGCGGTAACGCAGACAATCAGATAAAGGAAATACCGTTTAAAAACGTCTTTAAAAGAAAATTTACACGTCAGACAACTTTGTATTTACATTTATTAAATAAATAAGTGGTAATGACCGAAATTAAATTTTAGATTATACCTACACCGCGGCAACGCAGACGATCAGATAAAGAAAATAACGTTTAAAAACGTCTTTATAAGAAAATTTACACGCCAAACAACGTCATATTTTTCCTTTAATTTATTAAGTAAGTAAATGACCGAATAAATATTAGATTTCTACTTTAAAATACATCGTTTTATACGGAAAAGATACCTACACAAAGCGCTCGGCATCTACTAGCGGGACCAAAAACATCATGCGACGTTTACGCAAGAAGTTTTTTTTATCCCAATTTTGACAGCCTAAAATATGGTTGCGACGATTACGCGCGTGCGACCATTGTGCAATAAAACACGGTACGTCACTTAATTTATTTGCGGCCGAACATGTTAAAGTCGCAGGCGATGAGCTCCGGTGCAAGTGTGATTGCGGTGACTGCAGGACGAATCTCCCTACCTCCCAGGTGACGTGGTTAAATTTGGGGCGAGAGGCTCGGAGTCCTAGGGAGTGGGAGAAATGGCCTCAGATTGGCTGGAATAAGGAGCCTCAGAGGTGCAAGCAGAGCGCTCTGTCGGGGACAACCGGAACTTGCTCGGTGTTGGTACGCCAGAGTCCCGTGAGGGGGGACTAGTGAAAGCTTTGGTACATACGGAGCGCACTGGTGCGAGCTCCGTCGGGGTGGAATGGAACTTAGAGTGTGTCGTGGTAGCAGCCGGCAGAAGTCTCGCTCTGACGCCTAACTAAAGGTAAGTTAGTTCGACATGGCGCAAACTGTCCGTTCACCGGCCAGTGGTCTGTTCTAGAGACCGGGAGGGCGTTGATCCGAGTGGAAGTTCCTGGAATGAATGTTAGCGTGTGGGAAATCTCTTGTGCCGGGCGTCGATACGTGCCCAACGGCATTGAAACATGCCTGGCGTTGCCAACCTAAGCTGGGCTCTTGGAACTGGGTTGCTGCGGGAGGCAGGTGTCCACGCTGTCTGTCACGAAGTCGGACACTGTTACCGATCGGGTTCGTGACTCGAGACGGGGAGAAAAATGAGGTGCATTTCTAGCATAGGCAAAATTACATCCGGGTGTAGGTTGAAGCATTGCGAAAGTGTCAAGGGACTCTCGTAGGAAAGGTTTGATCAGTATGCACAAAGGTCTAACAATGTTTATGTTGGAGAATTTAGGTGAAAAATAAATATGTGCCAATAACTTCAAATTTATGGCATAAAAATTAAAAATTTTGGCTGTCTATAAACAAATAACATAATTTACTGGAATGTCTTGCTATTAATAGAAATGGATTGCTATAAACAATTTTTTCCTGTGAAATGTTTAGCATTTAATATTTTGTTATCATTTTGAGTTCAACTCTAATAACGTTGTCAAAAACAATATTTTATGGTGGTAGAAACATTAACAAACAGCAGGTTTGTCGACGGTGGAGGTGCTCACTTGAGGTAGGCCTTGATGCCCATGCGGGCTCCCTGCAGCGTGGTGTCCAGGGTCAGGTGGATGGGGTTGTTGCACTCGCGCGCGTAGTACTCGTGGATCACGGACGAGTGGCTCGTCACCTCGTTGCCGGTCGCCCACCAGCCCACGATGGCCTCCTGGATGTTGACGCGCCTGTTCAGGTCGAACAGGTCCATGGCGTAGTTCAGCTCCGCTTCCACCTGCGCATAGGCCGGTGCCAACCACGTCCCACCCCAGGCCACCGGGCCATTCTTCTGCACGGACATGAGGCAGCCACCTACATGCATCAATCATCACTCCAACGTTCCACCAGCAAACCATTGGAAACAAAAGTTACTTTATGGACAAAAGCTGCAGCAATTTAAGAAGACAATTTAAATATACATTTATATTATGTCTATCACTGTTTAGTAGTAATATTAAGGCCTATATAAGCTAAATAAAACAGCTCACAATAATTATTCATCACTGTCTTCAGTTTGTCTGTATAAGCTAAATAATATTAGCTAAATAATAAATACAATATATGTATGTATATATGTATGTGTGTGTGTGTGTGTGTGTGTGTGTGTGTGTGTGTGTGTGTGTGTGTGTGTATATATATATATATATATATATATATATATATATATATATATATTCATTCACTGTCGTAAGTTTTCACTAACATCCAAGTAGGCTAATTGGATGTAAGTTTCACTAACATCCAAGTAGGCTAATTGGAGGCTGGTCAATACATCACACTTAGCTTCACAACAATTCATCTGGTCTTTCAGAATCTAAGCTACTTCAGTGATTATACGAGGGTGTTTAGAAAAATAAAGATACACCACAGACAGCAGGAAAGGGAAAGTTTTGGCAACATGGATTGTAACCTTGAACCTTCCCAAAACTCCCCCCCCCCGGTCTTGTTGTTTCTACACTGGTGTGGTTTGAGTAGCATATGTTCATAATGATTGCATATATTCAGAATACAGCCAAATGTAAAGTGTTTCATCATACATTTTCTTCATGCAAAAGGTGAATGTCCAGTGGATGTTTACAACGAAATGTTTTCCATCTATGGTAACATAATGAATGGATTAACAGTTAAATGGTTTCACGCTTTCTCTGGAGGTAGGATACATGTTCATAAAGAACACAGGAAGGATGAATGATGACGCCCTTCTTCAAAGAAAGCAACTAAGCAAATAAACCTCTAAAATTGAAAGAATTGCATAAAATAATACCAGAAGTGTCTATGACAACTCTTTAAGAAGCTGTAACTGTGACTTTAGTGTACTGGAAATATGTGCAGGCTGGGTTCCAAAAATGGTAACGGAAGAACGCAAAAAGACAAGGACGGGCTATGCAATCCAATTCCTCACACAATATGCAAAGCAGGTGATGAGTTTCTTAATCACATTTTTACTTGTGACAAGATATGGGTTTATCAGGATCCAAGCAACAGTCAATGCAATAGCGCCATACAAATTCACCTAAAGCCAAGAAAATTAAAACTTAAATTTAAGCAAGGCATTCTTCTAATTAACTTAATGTCTCCCAGTACAATTAGAGCTGATGCATACTGCACAACTTTCAGACATCTTAAACAGGCGTGTCAAAACAAACGTAAGGGCATGGTGACAAGATGAGTATTTTTTGCTTCATGACAACACTTCTTCTCACTCAGTGCTTCAAGCAAAAGCATTACTCAGAAGTTTCAAGTCAAAAGTTTTTGACCCTTCACCATACAGCTGGACCTTGCACCAACTTCTACTTGTTCCATTAACTAAAGATATTTTGCAACTTCCGTCATGATGATCAAAGTTGAAATGTGGTTTCGACAAGAGGCAGTAAGTAAACTTCTATGACTGGGATAGGATAAAAAAACTTGTACCCAGACTTAACAAATACATACTTGGACAATGGCAGAAAATATGCCAAAAAATAAGACATGAATGAGCATGTAATTTGTAATGAAATTTTTTTAATGTTTATGCAGCATTGATTAATGAATTGATTGATTTAAAATCACAAGTGTGTTTTTCAAAAGTGGCATGGTCTCCCCTAACTCAAAATATCCCCCCCCCCCCCCCACCTAATTTATCATCACCTAAGATACATTGCATCTCTTAACCCTGCATTCTTTCCTCCAGCCCATTCCTCCCTCCCTGTCCACACTAGAAAGGCAAGCCTCCCTTCTTCCGTTCTCCTCCATTCTCTCGAGCTTCCACCAATGATCTCTCCGCCTTTTATACCCTAGTTCCCAGCTGTTCTCTCACAGTATATCACCTGCAGCCTTCTCCTCCGTTACAATGCTTCCCACCCCAATTCCTTGATCATTTCTGACGGACCACGCAGTTCCCCTCTCACCCTTCCCTTCTCCGCCACATCTTGCTACTCTACGCTGCACCTTCTCCACCTCCCTTGCTTCAGCCACTAGACACTGATCCCAGATCACAGACTACTTTTCAAAAATCCCATGTAGAGTTCTACTGTAATTGGTTAAGTATTTGAGTCTTTCCTCCTCTCCAAAACCAATGCTTTAGAGAAAATAGGTTTTTTTATTAATTACGTAATTAATACAGTACCTGGTCTTCATACTCCTTGTGTGGCACACAAAAACAATTTGTTACTTCGACAACACCTTTCTCGACAGTACCTGAAATAAAAAAAATTAATAATAAATAAACATTGGCCTATCCTACAAAATTTAAAGCTAAAATTGTATAACTTAAGGAAACCTAATTAAGTAGTTTAATAGATATTTTTTGTAATACCGTAACCTGAACACAATCTTTTTTTTTACCTGTGTAATTAATACATAATAAAGTGGAAAAATTTTAAATACAAAAACAAGTATTTCACAGGAAATAAAAATAGTGTGTATCCTAAAATAGAACAGAATCCCAATTACTCCTAGTACTTTGTGACAAAGAGGTAAGTAGGTCCCTAGTTCGTATCGTAAAATTCAATACCATTGAAATCATTCTAATGTAGGTACTTAATATGACATGGAAATTAATATTTAATTATTAATAGTACACTTTTCAGTCCAAATATAGTAGTTTACTTCTAAAATAATTTTTGGTAATTATTTTGTTAATATGTTTATATGCAGCGGCTGCTGCTACTGTTTCAAACGTGCGCGCGTTTGCCGACCTCCCGTCAGTCATAGGTCCCCCTCCCATTTCCTCCCCTCCTTCCTGATGTGCCCTTTCCTCCCCTACCTCGCCGGTGCGCTTGCGCAGTGGCATAGGCAGGAGGCCATATAGTGTTGGTCCGCCGTCGGACGAGGGTCTTCTTCGTCCTCAGTCCGTTGCCGCATTAGGGTTTTGTGACTCAGCTACTGCTGAATATTTTATCTGCGATGTGATAGGTTTGCCGTAATTAATCGCACGAGATCACGAACCGTCATGGTTTTGCAACGGCTGCGGTGTTAGAATGGTCTATGTAGCGCAAGGGTAGCCAAGTTTTTAATTCCTATGTTTTGCTACCTTTAATTGGTTTGATGTTAGTGCGTAATGGGCGTGGTGCTTCCACATCGAGCGTTGCAAGGCCATGTCTGGTAAGTGTGTATCTCAAGTGCCTTCTCTCTTTTGTGTTACGATTCCGTAGTTAAATTTTTGTAGTGATCAGTACATTCTTAAATTCTGATCTGTTATGTCTTCTGTTCTGTGTTGAGTCTCGCCCTGTCTGGGCTATGAAATTTATCTTTATATAGCTTGTTCTCGCGTCTACGAAGTTGCTTGTTCGTGTATTCGCCCCGTTAGATTTCATAATTGCGGACGTTTCCATGTTTGTGAAATATGCCTTCTCACGTGGGTTATTAGTCCTTTGCTTGCCCTTTTGCCCATGGGTCGGTCATTTGCTGTAACATTCACTAAAATGTTTTTTAATGTGTAATTATATTTACATACTACGTGTTGCAGCGCAATTATATATAAACATATATATATATATATATATATATATATATATATATATATATATATATATATATATCCATGTATATGCATTTGTTCAGTGTGCTGCGGCATTAATCTTTGTATTTCGTTAAAGTCATGTTATTTATTGTATGTTATTGTGCTGTTTTCAATTTAATTTAATCACATATTTGCAGTTTGTCTTAATATAGAAATTTTGTCACCTATTTTGTAAAATAAATAAGAATAACGTCTAGTTAATACAATTATTCTTGTTCTCTTGTTTAAGATCACTCAGCTATTATGTTCAGAACACCCGATTTTGGCTGCCTAAACCATATTTACCATTGTATTTGTGTGTCTTTCAGCGTGGAAGTGTAGACTACTGGGACCTAGGGATCCCGGGAGGCTGCAAATATATAATATAAATGATGCAGGCGCCACCATTTACAATGGCAGCACTCCTGTTAAGTATCCTTTAGTACTTACACTACTCATCATTTGATTTAGACTTGCGATTGAACTTCTCCATGTGGCAAGAAGTTCTCTCCACTACTTCACTGCATCTCAACACTCTGAACCCACCTCAGTGCTGACTCAGTTCACCAGACAAAACATTAGTCACCCTAGTGCGCATGCACCTGTACAGGTGACGCACCGTATTTAACCGCACGGGCACTGCCTTTACGTGAGCATAAGGCAGTAGCGTTAAGTGAGACATTGATGATTCAAGATGACAGTGTACATCAACATGGTAAATGTAAGAATGTGACAGAGTCACAAAAAAGGGCAATTGTGTTTGGCCATATGGTGCGTGACTGTTCAACATGTTTACAAGCAGTGGTGTACTACATGTGGCCACGAAACATGACGTCAGAATTGTGGTCGAAAAAAGATCCTGACAGAGAGGACAGAGACGTGTTTCACGGCTTGTGAATCAATATTGCTTCCTAACCCGACATGAATTGCTGCAGTCGGTGAATGAAAGTCCATTTCAACCTGTTAGCGAGAGAACATTGCGACGGGAACTGCATGCAATCAAAATTTGGAGTCGGTCACCTTGCAAGAGGCCATTGCTCACACAAACACCTAAAGCTGTGTTTTTCAATAGGCTGGAAATCATCAAACGTGGACAGTAGCTGACTGGCGGAATGTAATGTGGTCTGACAAATTATTTTTTGCCTGTATTCCAACAGCACACATTGTCAAGTGCTACCAAAGCCCCATTGAAGCATTTCATCCCGGATGTGAGCAAAGTCAGGTACAAGCCGGAGGTGGGTCTGTAATGTTTTGGGGGTGTTTTTTGTGTCATGGATTGGGGCAGCTTATCGCAGTGACCACTAGCATGAACCAGCATGTTTATTCTGGATGCCAGCATGTTTATTCTGGATAATCAGGTGTTGCCCTTCAGTCAACATCTGCATGATAAGTATGCTATTGATACACAGATTTTTCAAAATGACCACAGCAAAGTTCATCAGGCTGGATGCATATGTGCCTGGTTTTATTAACACTCCCCCAACCTATTACATCTCCATTGGCCTGAAAAATCACCTGACTTGAATCTAATGGAAAATCTGTGGGACTATTGGAACAGCAGTGGAAATACATGATCAAATCCTCAGCGATTGGCTTGACCTGGATGTGTTGTACCTACACAACCTTGTGGATTTTCTTCCTAACCGAGTCCAGACGGTTATGAAGTCCAGAGGTGAAGTAACACTGTATTAAATTATGTTTGTAATAATTTCTCCAGGTGTGAATAATTTTTTGACCATTGAGCTTATTTCCCAGCTTCTCTGGACCCCTCTCTCTTGATCACCTTTAACAATCTTTCCATTTGCTTCCTCCTCATACCCATGTCTCATCTCGCTGCCTTGCGCTGCAACTTCAACTCTTGTACCACCTCCGTCTACATATTCCAGTATCAACCTGATCAACGTGGAGTACGCCTTCATCTGTACATCTTCCTGCCAAGCAGCTCCAATACACCCTTCCCCTTCTTCCCCTCTCCTTGTGCCTGCTTCCCTTATTCTAGGGATTTCTATAGGTTTACTTAAATACATTCCTCCTCCTTAACATGACCATCCTGTTTCTATTTAATGCCATGCTCCAGCATGTGCAGAGCACACTGTAGTTCACCCTCTTACCCCGTTTCATACTTCACACAGTCAACTGAAAACATATACAGCTTACTTCCCAATCATTTTTCTATATCCTTCATTATGATAGGGAACAGGACTACGCAGTTCCCACGCTTCATATCTCTCCTAACCACGCCTCACCCACGGTCTGCTGTCCCCTACCAACATCTCCACCAGCCACCAGTGCATCGCCTCGACAATTCTTTCTTAAAATCACTAAATACAGCATCCACATGCATCCCCATCCATCGCTTCCGTCAGATCATTCGATAGCCCAGCCATGTCTTACAAGCGAACGCTTTCCTAAACCCACGCTGCCCATCCAGCCCCCCACATAAGTCTCTTTCTCCCACCACCATTTATCTGTCTACCAGTTTCTCCATTACCTTTCCCAAACTAGAAGACTTATTCCATTCTCCTTTGAAAATTAGTACTGCCGCCACCTCCTTCCACTGCTTCAGTAACTTTCCTTCTTTCAGCGACTACATAACCAGGAACATACAGTAAAACCCCTTATTTGCACTTTTCAAGGAACCCCAAGGAAAAAGTGTAAATTGCGGGAAAGTGTAAATTGTGGGAAAGCACTTTTATTGGCAGTTAATGCTAAATTTTAGCTTAAAAAAATGTATCAGCATTTACTGGTGCTACAAGACAAACAATAGTTGTTTACAACACATTTAGGGCACTGCAAAAATATAATTTTCTTAAATATAAAAAACAATGCAACATAAAGCCTACATTAAATTTTCTCTAGTACAGTTTTATAGGTGTACATACTAGTATAAATTCAACACTTTTTAAAGAAATCTGAAATTTTTGTTTGACTTTTCTTTTGTTCAGTTTGTATGGTCTGAATTTCTTTTTCCAAGGAATGAAGTGCATCAACTTCATTTTCACTGTTTGGTGCACTGAGAATATAATTCCTTAGAGTCTGTAGGGCTTGAAGTGCATCGATCGTCGTCAGTATGGGAGTTTCCACTTCCGAATCATCATCTTCACTACTTTCTTGTTTTTCTGCCAGATGACTATCAACAATGTCCTCCACAGTCTGGACTTCACAAGTTACAACATTATCATCCAGTTGTACATAGTCAGTGAAGTCTCCATTTTGTGAAAGTTGCAGATATTCTTCTTTCACTTTATCTGCTCCAGGCAAGTTTTCACTGGATCCAGCACTCTGTCCACTGTCAACAAAGAAACCAGCTTTCTGGAAACAGTTGGTTATAGTTTCTGGTGTAACTTCCTTCCATGCTCTTGCTGCGAAATGTAGTGCAGTTAGTAGATTTATTTTCATTTGTGTTGGGTCCTTGCCATTGTCCAGCATGGCAACTGCTCTGGATACAATGCATTTGCGGTAATAGCACTTGAAAGAGTTGATGATGCCCAGATCTAGGGGCTGGAGTGTGCTTGTGCAATTCGCAGGGAAATACACAATCTTCACATTCCTCAGCTCTATGTTTATTTTGTGGGCAGGGCACTGATCAATGAATAGCAAGACATTTTGGTTACGCAGCACCATTTTTCTGTCAAAAGCTTGGATCTGTTGCTGAAAAAGAGACCCTGTCATCCAGGATTTATTGTTTGCTTCATACAAAGTTGGCAAAGTTTTAATGTTTTTAAAACAACGTGGTTTTTTTGATTTGCCGATTACAAACAACGGAAATTTTTCAGAACCACAGCATTTGTAAGTAAGAGAATGGTAATGCGATTTTTGCTCAGCTTGCCACCATGGCATTTTTCCCCTTTAAAGCATAATGTTTTATTAGGCAATACACAGTAAAACAAACCTGTCTCATCAGCATTGAAAACATCTTTAGCTGAGTACCCCTCCAACTGTTCCTTGAGCGACGTGTTTTTCCAAACATCAGCAGTTTCCTCGTCCACACTCTTGCTTTCACCACACACAACCTTATAAACAACATTATGGCGCTGGCGAAATCTGTCTATCCATCCATTAGAAGCTGAAAAATCATCAATTCCAAGCCTCAAAGCAATGACTTTTGCTTTCTCGCGTAGTACGTTGCCATTGATTGGAAGATTTGAAGAGCGAGCACAAATGAACCACTCATACAACAAACTTTCAAGTTCTTTAAATGTAGAGTCTTTCACGTACTTGCGCTTCTTCGCACTAGGCCCGCATTGGGCAGCATTTGCTTCAATAGAACACCTATTTTTAATTATTGTGTTTAAAGTACTAACAGGAATATTCAGTTCCTTGGCCAAAACCACTCGGGTACCCACATGCTTGTCAAACTTCTCAATAATTTTAATTTTATCTTCAATAGATAAAGTATTTCGTGGAACTTTATACCTATCCATCTTCAATCAAAATCTTGCCATAAATAATATTGTGAACGATAAAAAAACACGTGCTAACCAAAACGGACGTTGACTAATGTAAACAATGAAAGCCATCATAGATATGTACTGTACATAATGCAGCACTACTAAATATACGTACTGTGTATGAGCGCTTTCCGGTAGTATCGATAGCTCTGCTACGAGAGTGCTCTATGACACCATAAATAAAACCGTTTGTGGTTCTGCTACGAAAGTTCTCTATGGCAGCAAAGATTAAAACGTTAGTAGAGGAGAGGCACCATAGAACTTGTCGATACATCAAAACGAAAGGTTACAGACAATAGGCGAACTACTTCAAACTTTTCACATCTATGACTAACGTGACGAGTATTTACATTTTTACCGTGTTTTGAAACGTACATTCCGGGTTTTTTGGTTACGTAGCGGTGTAATTTCAGGGAAAATGCAACACGAAAGTTAATGTACAATAAAACGGACCTACATAAAATGACGTTATTTGCGGGAAAACGTAAATAACGAGAACGTAAATACGAGGTTTTACTGTACTTCCTTGCCCTGAGTTTGAGGTACTGTTCCCAAAACCTTCAGGGCCAGCTGCGGGTGAAGTCCATTTTACGATACTGGATTCCTAGTGGTTGGAAATAAAGAGGCGGAAATTTATGTCGTCATGGAAGTTGCAACTCCAATGATAACCAATTGAATTGCAAAACCAAAGAGAAAAGAAGTACAAAATGTTGGCAACAGCACCTTTAAAAAAAAAAAAAAATATCAATAATAGTGAGAGTTTTGGAGCGATCGTTGTACTAATAGGAGTGAATTAATAAAGAAATAAATATTTTTGTAAAGTGAATAAAAAAGTACACAAAAAGTATTAAAAAGATATTAGGATATTTATTGGAATTGTGTGGAAATAAGTGTAGTAGTCACGAGAAGTGCATGATTATGTTTAATTATATATTAAATATAACGGTGCATTGTAAAGAAAGAATATGTAGTTGTGTGATGCAAAGGAAAATGGCAATTTGTGGTTCGCAGTTTGAATTAATTAAATGACAATTGTTTTTTGCATAAATTTAATATTCATAAGAAAAAATTGTTAGAAAAAGATTATCTCCATAAAGACAAGTAAAGTAAGTAGGTTTGTATTGCTTTAAAAAGTTTGTTGTGATTGTATGTGTACGTTTATATCGCAATATGGTAGAGATATTGATGAAGTCATCAAAAAGGCTGTGCTAAAACTGTATGTTCTTATGGTATAAGCAGGGAAATTTATGGGTTTTGGTGAGAGATAATGTAGAAGCAGTAATTTTCAAGTACTTCATATAGGTAAATTATAGGTTAAGTTAATCGTAAAGTAGACTTAAAATCTACCAAGTATGGTTGCTTAGAGATACCTGTATTTATTTTGGGAAACTGAGAAATTTTGCCAGAGTATTTTGGTGGTATCATGAAGTAGACTACAGTCGCAACCCAGAATAGTCTATTTTGCGATACCAGTATTTAAGGTAAAAGCACCGATAGTGGACACCTTTAAGAAATTATTTTTTAAAAAATCTCCTAAAAAAATTCCTTAAAGCACAAAAGTTGTTAAATGATATTAATGTATGCATTGGCATTTCTCCAATCCTTCCTTGTCATCTAGAAACGTGGATTAACAATAAACATAGCATAGTTATTAATATAATAATTTAAAAAAAAATAGTGTTTTCATACCAGTAGTGGACATGCAAAATTATACTTTTTCCTAGTAGTGGACACAAGATTTAACCAGTGGTGGACACACATTGAAATGTGCAGAAACATTTGCAAAACTAATTTTACATTTACATAAATAAAGAAATAGAGACTAATACAGTCATTTAACTTATTGGGATTAAATTTAATTATTAAATTTTTGAGCATAAAATGAACTTAACTTAGTTGTATAAGACAAAACTTGAACTTTAGCAACATTCTACACAAAAATCAAAAGACAAAAATGAAAACTGTCTTCAAAGTTTAAGTAAAATTAGTACCTGGGGTATGAGATTTACAATACCAACAGCAAGACAATAAAAATTAACACAAACACTGCAGCTTTTAAATTACATTTCAAACACATCTACAGGTCCACTGAAGGCGTATTTCGTCCTGCCTCCATGAAGTTGAAAGTTTGGGTTTGGCAAAATGCCCACAATTTGAGTAACGTGAACATATGAAATGTAATTGTCCTTAAGTGCAAAAATTTTCTTGGATGGACCAACTGCTCTCATCCCCATTACTTGGATATCGTCACCTTCTAATGTTTGTATTATGCATACATATCTGTACTTTGTAGCCAAACATTTTCCTCCCATGAAAGTTACAGGCACAAAGGCTCCTGGTTGTACATTTCTCTCATTTGGCTCTTGCAATATGAGTTCTTCTTCAGACACTTCACTCATAGCGTCCGACGAATCTAGCAGAACGAGATCCCGATCATCTTCGGAAGATGATGTATCGTCTTCATTGCTGATAGTTTTGCCAGTAGGCATTAGAGGAAATTTTCCAATTTCTTCCTATTCCTTTCTGCAATTCTCTCTTCCTTTTTCTGCTGAAGTTCCCTCTTCAAATTTGCCTTGTTTTGGTAATATACCTGCCACTTCCGAGACGTCGTCACTGATGGAATCTTTTCCCTTGTAGCTCTTTTCTTAGTTTTCGGCATGTTGTCAGATGGCCAGAATAATGCACGTTTAAATGGAGATGGAATTACTTTTCCACTTGGAGTCACAGCACGTGAAGTTCCAGATATGTTGCATGTTCCTGAAGTAGAAGGTTCAGGGGAAGATGAAGTACCTGGTATCTGTACCGCAGGTGTTAGTGCTGCCTCAGAAACCCTTTCATTTGTGGCATCACATGTCAGTTGTTGAAGAAGATAGTGATTGCAAAAGTGCCGTATCAACTTCGATGACGAGTGTTGCAACATTTTCAGCTGCAGGTGATGATGAAGTAGTCTGGGATCTTCTAAGACATTGTCTACTTGGAGTTGCACTGCAGGTGACAATGAAATAGTCTGAGTGCCTTCTACTACATTGTCTACTTGGGGCTGCGCTTCAGGTGACAACACTAGAGTCTCTAAGCTTTCTAAAAGGTTTTCTTCAGCTGGAGCTGTAGATGATGGCAGTGCATGAATGCCTTCTGCAGCATGATCATCGAGGGGTGGAGTACCTAAAGTTGTGTGATGCTCAGTTTCTTTCGCCTTGAGGTCGTTCACATACTTCCAAAACTTTAACATTCAGCCAGATTCCTGAAACTTGTGTACCTTCTCAGCCCCTAAGAAATTTTCCAATAGCTGGGATGTGCATTTTGTCGGACAGCCATGTGTAGCCCTCTCAGAACTTGCAGAGTTTGCTGCTGGTTTAGACCTACTAGCAGATATTTACATCAGCTTGACAGTGTCGATTGTAGAAGGATTCCATGGATGTAGGCCACTTTTGCGGAAAGCATGGGTGAGATGTTCAGGCTTGATGCAATCGTGGATACTTTTTTCCAGCAGCTTCGGAAAATCTTTCCTTCTTAGTGTTGGATCTTCATTGTTAGCCACTCTTTCCAGCCTCCACTCGTGTTGAGTCTTCTTCCAGCCACCTTTCAGTTGCTTGAAGACACCAATGTCCATTGGTTTGAGAACATGGGTGGAGTTGGGCAGCAGTGCAACGCACACAATTCCATTAGCTGCACAGAATTTACTTGTATGAAGTGTCAGATGGGAACAGTGGCCATCGATGAACAGAACAACTGGCAACGGAATTTTGTGCTCTATTAGCCACGGGTGGAATATGTTGGAGATGAACTCGTAGAAAATCTCCCCATTTATCCAGCCACTGGGAGATTTTCCAACGGCCCAATCGTCAGGTGTTGCAATGACAAGGTCTTGAGGAAGTCTTTCATATTTAAAAACCAACAAGGGAGGACATAAAGCTCCTGCAGCATTTCCTGTTATCATGACAGACAGGCATTCTTTTTCATGTGTTCACCTGCTGGTAGATACTCTTGTCACCCTTTTGTGCCAAAACTTTGTTTCCTTTAGGGTTCAAAAAGAATGCCGTTTCATCAGAATTGATTATTCTGCTGGGGTCCAACATCACTGCCTGTAAATCATGCTCTGTGATGTAATCTCCAACCTCTTTTAACCAAGACTTGACGTGATCAGCAGTAATACTAGCTCGACTAGCAGTCAAATTCTGTGGGATTCGCAAAGACAGAGTTGGATGCCTATTCAAAAAAGATAGGTACCATTTAACTCCAGGGCGACCATCTTTGAAAGGAACTTCTCGTTTCAGTTCTTTCACAATTAGCTGAACACTGTTTAGCAGATCATCCTTCATTACAGGAAAGCCTGATTTAGCAGCAGAAACAATCCACTCAACAAGAATGTCCTCTTCCTCTGGTGTAAGCCAGGAATCTGGACCCATTCTCCTTGCAACTGGGCTTATCCCCGAGATTTTGTTATGTAGAGTAATTCGTGGTACTCCATGGTTCGTAGCTGCTTTCTTGATGCTCAGACCATTCTGCACATCTTTTATAGCAGCTTCCATTGCTGCATGTTCATATCGCAGGATGGACCGTTTTGACATTGTGGCCTAAAGCAAAGAAACAAGTAGAATTTTTAATATCTGCATTTTATTATTCAATACAAATTTGAAATTGTTGTATATAATACATCTACACACCAAGCAGTATGTGTTAGATGTAATTATGGGAGACCTTTAGAAAAATAGATACATAAATTTTTATGTTGTCAAAATACAATTATATAAATATTTACCAAAGGTGGACACACAAAAAAACCAGTGGTGGACATCTGTGTCATCTATTGGTAATGTTACGAATTTTAAACTGGAAGTCATAGCAATTTGTCAATGTTACATAAATATAACTTTCAAGTGAAGTTGCACATATGTTTTAAATTTAAAATTAAATTCACCAGTAGTGGACAGTTGTGTCCACTATATGGAAATGAGAGGTTATGCATGCCAGTAGTTGACACCCCTCATAACAGGGCCATTTTTAAAAGTATTTTATCATACAAACATATATTACATGCCACAGAATATCTACATTACTATAAACACAAGACATCTTACCTACATAATCTAATACTTAGTAAAACGTATCTAACAGCACTTACCTCCTTATCACTTTTGACAACAAATGGCGAGATTTCTGGACTTCTACTACCGCCACTCAGAATTGGCGCGATTATAAAGTAAACATGGGGTGCTTTCGGAAAACAATCATATCGGTTTTGTCATAAAAGTCGACTTGTAACTATCAATTTTTTAGGTACGCGATATATTGACCCAACTTATTTTTTTTGTTCAAAGTCAAAAGTGTTCATTACTGGGTGGGGTGTCCATCACCGGTGTGTTTACCTTAATTTTTTGAAAGTACGACTTTTTGAAATATTTTATCAGTATCGTGAAGTAGAATACAGTCCCAACCGGTCTAGTTTATTTTACGATAGGTACCAATATTTATTCCTTATAATGCACCACTTTTTCTGCAACTTTAATTTTTCAGTAGGTACTATGAATGAAGCCGTTATATTTCATGATACTGCCATACGTTTTAACTACTACAGAAATTATTTCTTTGATAATGTAGCATTAATATCACAAAATAGACCAGAGTTTATTTGGGGGGGGGGGGGGGGGAGAATTATAGTCTAGTTTACGATACCAAAAAAATATAACATTCAAAAGATTAAATAGTGAAATATTGGTAGTGTTTTTTTTTTGTTATTGTACCCCACCCAAAAACCCCATATTGCCACGCTTGTCCCGTAAGAATGTAGGGGTGGTAATAACGTATGCGAAGCCTTTTTGGTGTCTTCATTAGTACTCTTACGGAATCAGGATATAGACTACTCCCACTGCCTTCTTCCCATTCAACCTTCTAACCTTTGTTATTATTTTCCATTCCTATTTTAAGTTCCCCGCCTATCTGTACTTTCTGGTTGTTCTTATTTTGCTCCATTCAATACTTAATCATCTATAAAAACAGGGTGGTACTGCTCCCAAGGTTTGATCCTGTCCTAGTTAAACCAAAAGCATGGGCTTTGTGAATGAATGAAATATGCATGTATGCATTAAAAAAGTATCATACAGTTAATAACAGAAAATGTAAAATTAGATAACTATAAAATTATACACATGCCACCAGCAGGAAAAATTTGTGAACAAATAAGTCATGAGGCAAGTAATTATTAAGTACCTATGAAAATGCATACTAATGTTACTTAAAATAAGTATACCCAACAGCGTTCCAATAACTCGATGGGCATCAGCATTCCTTCTCTCGTACGCATCAACAATTTGAAATAACACGACTGGATGAACCTTAACCACAACATTCAACGCCATTTTTGCTACGCTAGAAGAAAGTAGAGAGTTGAATCGAATGTGTTAAAAGTTGCTTATATTTTGTAAACAAGCAATGCTACCAGTCAAAACATTCTAAGTAAAGGATTTAGAAATAAGTGCTTAAGCTACAAAATGGGAAAAGTTGTTTTTCCTACATTTTAAATTTCTCTAACATCAAAATTGTTTCAACCATAATTTTTACTAAAAAATTTAATTTATAGTTAAATTTATAATAGGACTGGCAACACTGGTTGTGGTTAACTTGTCCAATAATGGTTCTTGTTCCGTCCGCCATGTCCTATAACGTTGATTTCTATTTTATCTGCAATGCAGGCTTTGGTTATGAAACGTGGAGGGCGTTGAAATTAGATAAAACTTAATTTTTTACGTCTGTAAGGTGGGTATAAATATGAAAAACGACATGTCCATTAGATTTTAGAGATATTCCTAACTTCAATGTTTTGGTGTCGGGATCAAAACAATGCCTAATGAGAGTGCATTTGATACGTTTACGCGAAATAGTTTTCACGCCAATTAATTTACTATTGAGGAATGTATTTGATTTTTAAACGAGGTTCTAATCTATTTCATTGAAAGTAAATGTTGCTTACACACGCTGTAGGTGGAGTGTGATCTATAATGCTTCAAATCTTACTGAATGTACCGAAAATGAAGGATTTTATGCTTATTATAATACTTACTTCTTAGCTATTAATAACCACATTTATTTTCTAGGCTATGATGCTGTGCGTAATTTAATTTCGGAAAAATGCTTTCGTTTTTAGACCCATGCATGGAGCTGGAATATTCAACAGTATCTTCTGATGTCTCAACAACAGATTCAGAGTCATCCCAGGAGTCTACTCAATTAGAGGATATCAGTGTCGAAGGCTTGAATATACAACTACCTCAGGATCTGTGTGAAAATAAAGAAGTTTTTAAGCAATTTTTTTCATATAGTAGCTGGCAAGAAAGTTTCACAGAGGAACAGAAGCAACATCTCAAGGTACTTAGCGATCAAATGCATTAGTGATTAAAAGGTATTGTGCTGGGTTATAAACCTAGCAAGAGTTCGACACACCACGCAGCAAAGGCAAGAAAATTTTGGGGTTTAGAGCTCAATACCATAACAATATCGATGACATAATTACCACCTCTACAAGCCCAGGTTATGGACGAGGAGTATTCAAGTGCTTTTTTTGTACCAATTACGTTTATTTAATTAACTATTGGGTATGGTCTTCTATACTACAGCCCTACCTTTATTGTATAGAACACAATACCGAAGATGAATTTACCATAGTATTGTATTGTATACTATAATGCAGCTTAATTTAGTATATTTTGGGGGTACCAATTTTTTCAATTAAATTTTTCGTTTTCAAATTGATTTTAATATCCAGGATGCTGTAAAGTATACTAATTACCTATAGCCCTACCTATTGTAGTAAACACATTACAAATTTCAGGATAAGTGTTTCATTGGCATTCTGATTGAATAAGAAGCATATTTTTAGATTTCATACTGTAATTTATATATATACTAGCGGACCCAACAGACGTTGTATTGTTCAAACATTTTAAATTTGAAAATTTACAGGAAATTTCCCTGAATATAATCGCAGCACCATCTGCCAGGTTGAACTGAAATAAAAATAAAATATTTTTGAATATTCGATAACGCGACCACAGCGCTTCCGACCGGATCCTATGTAAAACATCGAACGTTCAACAACAACATTAATTTAGTTAATTAATTACAAATATTATTTATCGGCTTGAATTGTGAATCTAAACAATTTTTTAAATCCACCTGAACACACACTTTAAAGTGGACCCGACAGACGGTGTCCTGTTCAAACGTTGTAAATCCAAAAATCATAATTTAAAAAAAACTCTACTATAAATTAAAAAATACATAACTTCAGTTTTAAATATACTTTAAACTATAATTACTATAAGTAATTTAAATTATAATTTATTTTACTAACTTATATTCATCAATACGTCATAAGTTGCATAGAATAAAATGAGAACTAACAATTTAAATTTGGAGGTTAAGTTGATTGGTATTGAATTCACATGTATACATAATTAAAATCACGAAATATCATGTAAAATACTCACTTCAATACTGCACCTCACAAATTTGCACCTATATTTTT
This sequence comes from Bacillus rossius redtenbacheri, assembly GCF_032445375.1. Classification (NCBI taxonomy): domain Eukaryota; kingdom Metazoa; phylum Arthropoda; class Insecta; order Phasmatodea; family Bacillidae; genus Bacillus; species Bacillus rossius. Next base: position 2,515,971 of record NC_086333.1, on the reverse strand, counting down.
AATTACACTTTAAAATGTTATTTCAATAAATAATAATATAATAATCTCAATAACCAATTCTATTTTAATTTTAATGTAATAACAACAATTCATAAAATCCATCCAAAGATTAACAACAACACATAAATAAATACACAACACACACATATATATATACTGTAAACCTAAACCATTCAAAGATCAACAACAATTTATAAATAAAAAATTAATTAAATAAAAATTTTCCAGTGGACCAAATTGTGAATCTAAACCATCCTCGAATCCCCGTGAACTCACACAAAAAATTTCATCAAAATCGGTCCAGCCGTCTAGGAGGAGTTCAGTGACATACACACGCACACAAGAAATATATATATATATACTAGATAATGCCCGGCATGCGTTGCAATGCCTCAATCAATTTTTTTTGTAATTTTTTAAACGTATACTAAGCATCTCTCTTCATCTCTCTAATTCTCTATCTCTCTATGTATATCTCTATAACTCTCTCTATCTTTCTATTTATATCTCTATCTCTCTATATATCTTTCTTGCGGACCCGACAGATATTGTCCTGCCCAAATGTACTTTTTGTGAGATATGGATATGGCGGTAAGTATTTCTACGCTGGACATTTTTTATCTTCTCATTATACATACCCCTACTCTTGGGCACGCCACTGCCGTTACCAAAAACCTTTCCCATGGTTACGCAGAAGGCAACAACAATGCAAAAGCCCGTTGCCATGGAGGCTAATTATCAACAATGCTTAGTTTTTTTGCTTTTAAAGCGTGTATTTTTAGTTTTTCTTAACTCAGAATGGAGATAAAATATCCAATTGTGAATCTAAACCATCCTCGAATCCCCGTGAACTCACACACAAAATTTCATCAAAATCGCGTACAGACAGACAGAAAAAGTACTGTTTTATTATAGTAAGATAGATAGATTATTCTTACATGTTCGCATCCATGCAGTATATGAAAAATCAGCATGCATAGCCCCACACCTATAACTATACGTATCTGCTGCCCCCGACTTTTTCCGCATGGAATTTTGTATTATCTTGCACCATTTAGAAATTTAAACATTATAACATAACAGTTGATACAGTTGTAGTAGTTTTCTTATGTTCACAAATGATAATTTTTCTCACCTCTATTTCAGTCTTTGCAATAAAAATATGTTACTACCTAAATTTTGAGTAAATATGTTTCTACTTTCAAATGTAATGACGGGAAGACACTTCATAAAATGTCTTTGTAAACCACATTTACTGTTTATTTCCGTCTTGAGCTAGAATGTAAAGATTGTCTGCATTACTGACCCGCGAGCAAGCTACATACATTTCAGAGAGAGAGAGAGTGAGAGAAAGACACCTATTGAATGTCTATCCAACTAATTTTTTTATGAGAGCATATTTTCATTAAATAAATCATGAAATCATTCAACGATAAAAGCTGTTTATTTAATTAAGCGGACGGGTTCGCTCCAAGGATAAAATTGACGCGGCGAGACCTCGTGGACATAGAGAAATGACACACACTCACTATTTGTGTGGCTATGAAACATGATTTTTTTCTGCAATTTAAATTGTAATATACAAAAAGGGTATTGAAAATTGAAACAAATATGGCGACACTATAAACTGTCAGGATCTTTATTTTTTTCTTACTCTCTACTTAGTTCCTTACAATAGCAAAACTTAATGGCTTCTAATAATGCGTTGCAATTTTTGCTTTTAAAGCGTGTTTTTTTAGTTTTTATTAACTCAGAATCGAGATAAAATACCCAATTGTGAATCTAAACCATCCTCACTATTTGTGTGGCTATGAAACATGATTTTTTTTCTGCAATTTAAATTGTAATATACAAAAAGGGTATTAAAAATTGAAACAAATATGGCGACGCTATAAACTGTCAGGATCTTTATTTTTTTCTTACTCTCTACTTAGTTCCTTACAATAGCAAAACTTAATGGCTTATAATAATGCGTTGCAATTTTTGCTTTTAAAGCGTGTTTTTTTTTTTTTTAGGTTTTCTTAACTCAGAATCGAGATAAAATATCCAATTGTGAATCTAAACCATCCTCGAATCCCCGTGAACTCACACACAAAATTTCATCAAAATCGGTCCAGCCGTCTAGGAGGAGTTCAGTGACGTACACACGCACACAAGAAATATATATATAAAGATAAAGATATATATATATATATATATATATATATATATATATATGTGTGTGTGTGTGTGTGTGTGTGTGTGTGTGTGTGTGTGTGTGTGTGTGTGTGTGTGTGATTTTGATATGTATGACGTTGATAAACTCTGACACAGTTTGACCAATCGCCATGATAGTTGGCACATCAAAGTGTTTTTTTCATGGAGAAGGTTTTTATGCTATCCATATTCTTGCAACTTGCCGCTAGATGGTGCTGCAGCACACAGCACATCAACTTCTAAACCGTTCAACAGATTGCTGTGAAAATTGGTATACATAAATATTTGAACACTGAGAATATTTTTGTGATGTCCATTTTACTATAACTCATCACTAGATGGTGCTCCAGCACATCAACTTTTAAACCATTCAACTGATTTGCCATGGGTGAACAGAAAATCGCAGGTAATACACATACAAACAGCAATTGTGTGTCATTTCTCTATCTCCACCACATTGTCATATAGCGCTATCCATTTTGCTTTACCTAACTCAGACAATAAATCACCCTGTGTTCAGCTCGGACAATGCAGAGTACTGCAGCTAGAATTATATATTATCACTGTTATAAATTTGTTATAAAATTGTCAGTTTTTTTTTGTTCTAACATACAACAAGAAATTGTTCTCACACATTCACTGATACAAATTCATATGATGATTAAGTTAATGTGATAGAGAAATTAATAACAACACTTACATTTTAAAATTTTTCGTTATGACTGATCAGTGTCAAGCGAAGTTTCCTTAATTGCATATTCCTCACTTTTTTTCTTTTCTTTTTTTTATGTACTCAGATACTTGCAATACAATCTTACGCTCTCTCCCTCGTAGCCTACCAATGTAATTTTATTTAGTGAGGTACTTTCCATAGTTTACATTTATGTAATTCATATAAAGGCAGAAAATAAAATCACATGTGAATAAATAACCTGTTAAAATTTCTAACTGTAACAAGTCACCAGACGCTTCACATCGCTTATTTGTGAGACATTGCACTAACTACTCGGCTGGTATTCAGAAATGTGTGTGAAAGGAAATAGCTGAACCAAGGAAGCCTTTATCTTTTTACTTGCTTGCAGGACAGAACCCCACTCCTCCAGACTCACAGCTGTGTTTCATCTTAGACAGCAGTTTGGAATCGAGCCTCTATTACAGCACACCTTTGCACTGGTACAACAAATCTTCACAGCTATGGAATTGAAAACTTAAAGAGCAATTGAGATGGTTTTGCTTTTAAAAACTAATTCCATTCATTGTGAGCATCCTTCATGCTTTTGACCTCAATCTAACTTTAATAGCAAAAATGTTTGCCGCTAATCAACGTTTTTATGTCAGTTTCGGAGAAAACATGGTACTTTTTTGTCTTGATTTATTCGGTGGCATCCTAAAGAATAAATTTACTAACAAAAAAATTTGATTTCAGTACACATGTGGGTTTATTTATTTATTTATTATTTTATGATGCATTTTGGAATATTTCAAATAATTCCCAGTGAGGAAGTTACTTTTTTATTTTTTCAGCCCCTTAATATGCCATTAAGTATGCAAAATATATATCGCTGGATGCATAGTTTGATGCTATTGAATCAATATACAAGAACGCTTTGTCAAAAAACTACAATTTTAAATTCACACGATATTTGACAGCAGCACACACAGAAACAAGGACAACGCTAATGACAGTCAGTATGTGTCCAAGGGAGGGAAAGCACCCATTTACTTCCACACTGCATTCTAAGAATGGGATGTTATATGGATACCAATGATATATTTTCCAGAGTATCTTATTTTATACTAGAAATGGTTTAGTATATTTGGTGAAAAGTATATTCTGTACTCTAATGCAATGTCCTCCTTAAAAATACAGTGTGCAAAACAAGCATGTTAATCTTCCCTGCCCAAAACGTCCTATTTCCACGCTTGTACAGTAAAAGTGTAATGGTCGTAATTACTCCAGTCCCACCTTGATGACTTCATCAATATCTCCACCATACCGCGATGTAAACATATTATTATCTTTTTTATTAGCGTTCCTACCCTTACAAAATTTCACTTGGTTTTTATCATTTCAACAATTGCAAAACATTAGGAAAATGAGCCTTTGTACATTACCTTATAAAATGTATGATTCACCTATAACTAAGGAAAATAAATTTGTCATGTAACATCGCAAATAAAACTCGCACAACAAACCTCTCACCTAACAGCAAATAAATGCACATATAACCCTACTACAATCACAAACATTTAAAAACCATAAATCGTCTTACCTTACTTGGCTTTATGGTAATAATCATTTATTGTCAATATTACTATTGTATATATATATTTAATTCTGAATCATATGATAGTATTGCAAATGATATCACAAACACTGTAATTATGGTACATAATCTTGAGGATAAAATCATTAAGAATACAAAACTTGTAAGAAAAATTGCCACAGATTACTTAATTCACTTCGACTTATGGTATTACAATAAAAGTCTGAATATATACATTTAGGTACAGAAACTACTGTTTATTCCACAGTAGATATACAAGTAATACTCTTTCAGAGCTAGTGAAGCCCTTACCAATGCTCTTTAATGAATCTAGTAATTTATGTCAAGCCATTTATTTAAACCAATGTCAATCATAAGTTAAGTAGTGTGCTTATCACGCCTAGTAGGTTTTTAGATGTTTTGTGGTAAATGAGAGATTTACCAACTCTTTTTGACCTAGGTTCATTTGCTCCTAACTCTTACAACTCTTAGGAATGAAAAGAGATAGTGAGTAAAACAAAACTACATACTTAATCTGGCAGCCTCTTAAGAGCGGTCTCCTTTTGGCTCTAGTCAGCTAATCAGGGAGGCCATTGGCTTCTGTATCAGCCAGTCGTGTATAGCCTCATCTCATTAGCTGTTTAGATCATTAAGAAACTACGTGTAGTTTGACTTCTCTACATTTCACAAATTTAACCTACCAGGTATTCTGATATTCAGAGATGCAGAACAAATTTCAATTTAGACTAGGTTATGGAAGAATTTGTTGTTACTGTATTTTCATCTTAAGTTGTAAACAAGCTTTCATAATGAAATTTAATTCATTTTAAAGGTTTTAATAAAAAATTTAATATGGTCTAACACAAGTTATTAAAAAAGAGAATGTAATTACAAAAATCTGAACTTCTTTTTAGAATTGAACTGTACTTATAAAAATCCCTATTACGTGAGTCCAGTATTAATTTACCTTATAAGTATTCTGAAAGCCACAACATGGTATGAGATGGATCACTAGGAAAAAATATTTAGTGTTTAGCGTGTTTCTCTGAAAACACCTTTTTGATCAGCCTCTTTACGTTTAACGTTAAACAATAAAAAAAACATTATTTATTAATTATCAGACAACTACCAGAAAAATGAGATTTAACTGCACACTTTAAAACCAACTATCCAGTATGTCCACAGTTATGTTTGGTCCTCAAGGTTTTCAAAACTATGCCAAAAAATGTTACTTTAGTTGTAAAATCATTAAAATATAAAATTGCTCTCAGTTGACAGTGACTGATGTAGGTCCAATAGAAATCTAAAAGGACATAGTTGCAAGATTTGTGTGCAACTGTTGTGAATGCCAGTTCTGTCCATAATTACAAGATTTTGAATGTCAGTTCTGTCCACAGTTGCATGAATCATTGGATACTAATGATATGGATAGGATAATTTACAAACTATTTGGACTCCGTTTATCATAGATTGCTGTACCTGGTTACAAAATCATCAGAGAAGATTCTTGATATTTGTGATTTTGCTGAAAACTAAATGTGTACCTTTTTTGATCAGAATATAATGTTCAAAAATATCCTTGGACCTTCCCACAAGTGGTTTAACCTTGGTGCAGGGTTCCCAACGATAGGGAAAACAGGGAAAATTCAGGGAAATTGAAATGGGTTAAAAACACAGGGAAAACTCAGGGAAATTTGTTGTGCGGCAATCACAGTGTGTGTATATATTTATATATTGATTAATACATGTATCACAAGCACATTTTTTATTAAAAACAAAATTGGAAAGTTGGGGTGCGGGTCGTACATGTAAATCAAAGTAATAGATAAGCCACGAGTCCCGGGAAAGTTTGGTTCACCATACAGCTGTCACGTGCCGAATTTCATGGTAGCCGGCCCCGGACCGTGCCGAGCTGCGCCAAGCCAGTTGTAGAAAACGGCGGCACCGTAGTTCGTATACGTTTGGCCGTTTGTGTCATAACTTTGAAGTATCCAGTATGCTGGAAACTTTTTGAAGATTGTTTAGTGAACATATTTTCATTTATTTAGATGTATTTTTTCAAAAGTGCTGCAGCTGTGGTGGTGTTTTTGTATCACTGTAATTTGTGTTGTTGGTAGTATTATGGTATCATGACGAGATTTTTGCCTATCAAACACAACAAAAACACCGCTAAAATAGTTACACATTGTGTTATTCTGAGTCAAGAGTTCTACAGAAGCAGTTAAATATATTTGAAATTTTTTAGTCAATTGTGAGAAGTGTTTTTTTTCCCAGAAGAAATCAACGGCGGTCCTCTTATTATTTTCTCATTAGAAATATAGGTTACATTCACGGGTGTGTGCTAGCTCAGTTTCCTTAATTGTGCAATGAAAACACGGTGAAACTTGTGAGACTAAGCGATTCAGTATCAAATGTGTTTTGCTACTCTACATTAGGCCTAGGCCTATTCTTGATAGTCTGAGTGGATAATTGTGTGACATTCACAATGTCTAAATTCAATCCTGCTTGGCTAGATGGATCACTGTTTCCTGACTGGAAAAAGTGGCTACGTCGTGTTGAGGGTGATGAAAATAGTGCAAAGTGTATTTTGTGTAAAAAGGTATTTTCTTTGAGTAGTATGGGTAGGCAGTCTGTGAAGAGCCATCAAGAAGGGAAATTTCAAAAATAGTTGGTTACTGCAAGCAGTATTTCTGCATCTATGTCAGCATACTTAACAAAGCCTTTAAATCACCAAGAAACGAAGGGATCAATTATTTCAAGAGTTTCCACAGCACCAAATTCTGAATTAGCATCCAGCACACCAGCATCCTGTTCATTGTTAACTGGATCATCATCATCATTCAGTGCTCTGAAAGAGGCATCTTCAGGCATGGTAAATAAAATACATTTTCAGGGAGACAGTAATGTCAGAAAGGCAGAAATATTGTGGGCATTACATGTTGTTATGAAAAAAGACAGTTTTAATAGCCAACAAGGAATAAGCAATTTGTTTGCTAAAATGTTTCCATATAGTTCCATTGCACAAGAAATGTAGCTTAGTAGTACCAAGACTGCATACTTAGTTACTTGCCCCATATTTTTTCCACAAACTTACAGATGAAATCAGATCCACAAAATACATTGTTGCATGCTTTGATGAATCCTTCAATAGGGTATTAAAGGTACAACAAATGGACATAGCTTTACGTATATGGGACGTCAACAAAAATCAAGTAATGACCAGGTACTGGAATTCTTCATTTTTAGGCCATTCTACAGCTGATGATCTCTTAAAAGGGTTTCAACAGGAACTAAAGGATGTGGAACTATCCAAAATTATACAAGTATCCATGGATGGGCCGAATGTCAATTGGTTGTTCATGAAAAAATTGAATACAAAAACTAAGGTGTGCGAAGAAGATCCAGATATATTAGACCTGGGATCTTGTGGTCTCCATGTTGTTCATGGTGCCTTTCAAATGGGTTTTAGAAAGACCGGGTGGGATGTTGTTCAATTTTTAAGGGCCATATATTCTGTGTTCAAAGACTCACCTGCTCGACGATCAGACTTCAGACAAGTTACAAGTTGCAGTGTTCTTCTGATCAAATTTTGTGATTTGTTGGTGGTTGGAAAATGTCCCAGTGTGTGAGAGAGCAATACAAATTTTTCCTCACTTGAAAAAATTTTTTAAGACCAGTAAATTACCTGCTACATATTTTGTTGAGAAAGTGAAGGATTGTTTGAGGGATCCTTTGTTGCTAGCTAAGCTGAGTTTTTTTTCCTGACAATGGCTTCTTCACTTGAACCATTTTTAAAGAAGTTCCAAACATTAAAACCAATGTCACCATTTCTGCATAAGGAATTGGAGGACTTGCTAAGAGAGTTGCTGGGACGTTTCATTAAGATGGAAATTTTGAAAGCCAAGATAACTGCATATCAGCTTATTAGTATTAATTTGGACGATGTAAGTCTGGGACTTCCACTCGCAAAGTTGAAAATTGGATTTGCTGCAAAGCATGAGTTAGGTGTGGTTGATGTAAAATAACTTCAGAAACAAAGGTTCCTAACAGAATGCAAAACATGCATGGTTCAGATTGCCAAGAAACTTGAACGTAGCCCAATAAAATACAAAATGGTTAAAGCTGCTTCTTGTTTGGACCCTAGAAAATTGTTGGACAAACAGGAAGAGTGTAGGACAAGCATGGATACATGTTTGCAAATTCTTATGTCTGCCAAGCACCTAACTGCTCTTCAATCTGATAGACCTAGTGTTCAGTTTACCAAATTTGTTACTAATATCAATTCTGACAAACTTGCATCATTTCATGTACACAATAACAGATTGGACACTTTTTTTGCAGATATGTTGATTGGAGAAGAACAGTTTAAAGATAAATGGCTTGCAGTGAAAATTATATTAATTCTCTCACATGGTAATGCTTTTGTGGAATCTGGATTCTCCATCAATAAGGAGATGCTTGTTGAAAATCTCCATGAGGAATCTTTGATTGGCCTGCGACGAGTTTGGGATGGAGTTAGTAATGCTGGTGGTGAAAATTGTATTCAAGTATATCAGGAAATGATAAAATATGCCAGAGGAGAAGCTTTAAGGTACAAAGGTGCCCTGGAGTAAAAATGTCAAAATGAAGAAGAGGACAAGAAGTTGGACAGATATTGTAAGAAAGAAAGAAAACGCAAGACTGTAGGAATTCAAGAGCTGCTAAATAAAAAACTGGAAATAGAGAAACAAAAAGAGCATTTAGAGATGAAAATTAAAAAAATTAAAAAAAATATTTATTGGGCTTAAAGAATAACCAGTACATATTTGTAATATTTTGTGAATGTACATTGAATATGCAAGATACCTAAACATTTTTTCCTATGCAGCAGAAGTGGTATAACATTAGGCCTATGTATGTCTAAATGTTCACAGCAATTTAGCAGGTAATAAAATAGCTGATAATACCCTTATGTTAGTAGCATAGGTATGCCTGTATATTATGTAAAATTGTGATTAGTTTATTTCATTATTTTTTTTAATTTAGCACAGGGAAAATATATTATAGGACAGGGAAAACAGGGAAAACTCAGGGAAATTTACAGAAACTAGTTGGTGGGAACCCTGTGGTGGTATATTACAAGAAACATGCAAAAATTAACCTTCTTATTGAATTCTGTTAACACTGTTGCTTTGCATCTAGTATTCCATTGTTATTCATGCACATTTAAGAGCAACAAAATTTGGAGAAAAAAAATTCTGGTGAATGTGCAAACATGGTACAGTAATGTAAAGAACTGTATCACCCATTGTTACCACGCAGAAGACTTACAGTGTGTAGCGTTGCTAGTGGTTGGTGGTGATCATTGTGCAGTTGGGGTGTTTGAAACACCTGTCATCCCTTTAGATCTTCCCTTATAACTAGCAACCAAAAATGATACTGATTGCTTTAGGTGTGTTTTATTCTGGTCGAGTTTACACTTAAATTTTTTTTTTCCTTCTAATTTCTGTTATTTTTTCAGGTTTTAATGTGTGTGTGGGTTTTTTTATTTTTTATTTATTTATTAATTTATAACTAAATGTATAGTGTTTTATATTTTCATTCGTTTGGACATGGTTTCTAAACTTAAGTAAATGTTTTAAACTTAGAATTTTTCTAAAAATAGATGAACGTTTTAACGTTGAAAGAATATACACATGGTGGCTAAAGGAGAGGAGACCTACAAGACTTAAGTGGGTTTCTTTTTTGAGAGCTAATTCGGTGGGGTGGTAATGGAACCATTTTAGAGCACAGTTATAACATCTTCGTTGCAGAGTTTCTTGCCAACATTTCCTGGCAGCGATGAGGCAGAGAAGGAGAAGACACTCCGGCAGTTGTTGGGAATGGAGAACGTGTACTTTGGCAACCCGATTGAGCAGTTTTTTCATCATCTGAAGAATGGGCACTACACTGCAGACATTGCCAGATTACGCCATCTCATGAAGAAAGCCGAAAGGAGGGCATATAGGTACAAACATTTCTATGTAAATCTACTGTTACAAAAGTACCGTGTTTTCTCGTATAATCGTCGCACATTTTATTCTAAAATCAAGTTTGATAAGTAGGGGTGCGACAAATATTCGTAAAAAAAAAATTTATTAGGTAAAGTTATTCATAAAAACAAAACTAGTTCATGGAAAGTACGTTTATTTAAAAAAAGGTGGAGTATACAAGAGCATGCCAAACAATCTATATTAATAATTCCTTAAACAAAAACCTTTCTTCAAATTTAAATAGAAAAACCAAAACTCTAGCGCAAACGCAAGCCACTTGAATCTGACGTGAACAAACGTGTCGTAGTACACACTTACCACGAAAGAATGCGGGCTATCAAATATAGTTAACTCGGCACTTGACAGAGAGCGCGCATTGTATGCACTCGGCGAGATATCAATATTCGACTACGTGCGCGCGCTCTATACGGGAAGCGACATAGCCAAACATTAATGATGCGCTGGCTACATTTTTATAAGCAGTACGCCGCGGCAACGCAATCAGATAAAGGAAATAATGTTCAAAAACGTCTTTATAAGAAAATTTACACGTCAAAAAAATTAGTATTTTTCCATTAATTTATTAAGTAAGTGGTAATGACCGAAATTAAATTTTAGATTATACCTACACCGCGGCGACGCAGACGATTAGATAAAGGAAATAACGTTTAAAAACGTCTTTATAAGAATTTTTTCGCGTCAAACAACTTCGTATTTTTCCGTTTATTTATTAAGTAAGTGGTAATGACCGAATAAATATTAGATTTCTATTTTAAAATACATTGTTTTATACGAAAAAGATACCTAAACAAAGCGCTCGGCATCTACTAGCGGGACCAAAAACATCATGCGACGTTTACGCGAGAATTTTTTTGATCCCAATTTTGACAGCCTAACATATGGTTGCGACGATTATGCGCGGTGCGACCCTTATGCGATAAAACACGGTAACAGAATTAATTGTATTCTGGCCCCAAATTCGCCAGATTTATTTAAATAGTTTTAGGCCTATGTCTAATTTGGGATTGCCAATGGGATTTGGAATAGAAATTTATGTATTTTGTGAATTAACCTGCAAATTATGTAAATTACTTATTTTTTAAATTAGGTCCTTAATGCAACCAAAGCTGTTGTGGAAAAAATTTGTAGAAAGTTTGTGTTAACTTGCAAATAATTAGTGTTTACTGTAAAAATAGGAACTATTTTATGTATAAATTTATATTAGACTCAGAAAAGTTTTTTTTTCCATAGCTTATCATATTAGTATGCACTTTTATTATTACTATTTGTACTATGTGTAAGTACCCAACCACACCAGTAAGGTTTGCATAAGCTTTGCAAATATTGACTTTTTGTGATCAATTCATTTTCAAATAATGCCTTAGCTTGTTTAAATATTAAATCCTTTATATGGGGCGTACAAGGTTCCTGATATGTATCTGATATTTTAAAAAAAATTATAAAAAAGTAAAATTTTAACATTCAATATTAGGCCTACTGATATCAGAATATTAGTAATAGCTATATAGTAAATTTGTATGTTTAAAATTTTATTTATTGTATAAAAAAAAGTAAAACAGACTTAATTATTTCTCAGTATTTACACTGTTTAATTTTGTAGATTCACACCACAAAGTAATTCATTGAACACTTATTTGCTACAAAAAAAAAGCTTAAACTCACAAAATTATTAGTCTAGTTTGTAAGTCCTGCAAAGAAATATAATTGTCTGCTGAGCCAGTGAAATAAATTGTTAAGATAAGTACATGGTTAAGACAAACACAGTTTCGAGGTAACATAGGAATGTTGACAGCCTGAATGTGGATGTGTGGTATCTAGTTAGTGGGATATTAGTGAGTTGTGTCTTGTTTGCATCACAGTTTTATTTAAAGACCATAGTCAGTGTAACAGTTTAAACAGTATGAAAATCATCCCACGTGTTCCATCATTGATTTTAGTAGAAACTTAATCAATTGTTTTGTGCATGCACATGGACCCCTCAGCTCTGTGAACTAGACCACGCCTGCTACAAATTTAGAATATAAATACTTGACAAACACCCAAAAAATTCAGGAAATATGACGTGGAAAATATTCAAGGTGATTTTTACATTGTCCTAACAGTGCACTAAATCCATGCATGACCGACTATTAGTAAAATAAAAAAATGATGTATAAAATTATCCTATTAAATCAATTTTGACTAAAATGGTAAACAGAAATAGACAAGGTAAAATTGAAACTTGAGAAAAAACTTAATTTCACTGAAAAGTATGTCAATATACCATACATTAATTCACTAATATGCAAACTAACGTCATTAAATTAATTTGTATTTTAACAGAACATAATCTAAATCACAAAAATTCAATGTATGTCATTTTTATGAAGTTTTTAACCCCAAAATACCTATAAAAAACCTTTGATTTTATTGCATCTCTAACTCCATTTTACATCACTGGCATTAATACATTTTTAAACACAGTAAGTGATTCTGTCCTGTACTTGCTTAATATAAATTATTTTATTGTTAAAATGCTTCGAGTATGAAAGATAATATTGTCCTATTTTGGTAAAATGAGAGTATTCAGAAATTTTTAAGTATTTTATTTGTTGAAGGACACCAAAATCTGTTTAAAAAACTAAATTTGCCATTTGTTTTATATTCTCTCTATAAAAGGAAGAAAGAACAAATATTTCCTATACACAAATCATGTGTTACATCAAAATAAACCTTCTGCTAAAAAATTTAATTGTGGGTATGTATCATTACATTGTCTGCTAAGACTAAAATAGACACTAGTAATACATTATTTCGCAAGTAGTAAATATGTGAAAATTTTAGGTTAGTGCTCCATACATACATGTGTGTGATACAGATGTACCAGTATTTATCATGTGTTACAAAATTCCTTGAAAACATACTGCCTAAAATTTTTTAAAACTTCTGCTTGAAAACTAACCAAAAATTTAATTTGTTTGAAAACCGATAAAAGTTACTTCCTAACATGCTCCTTTAACCCATATAAGACCGGCATCCATTGTGTAGAACCCATGTACTTAAGTTACTGATATATTTTTACTTCTTGTTCTGTTTACTATTTTTGTGTTAAAATAAATTCTCTGTCTTCCTTAATGTATCTGGTTGGTGCATTAATTTATTTGCTTGGCACTATCTATTTGAAGGTGAATGATATCATGAATGATAATTTTGTTGGGAAATTTTACATTTGACAATGCAAATGACGTTGTAGTTTCTCTGTATTTATTTGGAATTGTATGTGGTTCTCAGAATAAGTGAAATATATACCAATTTATATTACCTATTGTTTATTACATGATAAAAAATATATATTTCTTATCAAATTAATGGATACTTTTACTAGAGTATACTAAATATAGGACGGCAGTCCATCAAGGGTAATAATATTACATTGCACAACAAGGCTGTTTATATTTATAAAAAAGCAATTGCATGTGATCCAATAACAGACGAAGATTCCGGTGGAGAGAAAATCCATTACTGGATAATTTCCCTGGTAGTCAGTTATGTTGGAATGTTGAAGTATCAGATAATAAAATTTCACACAGTGTTTCCAAAAAGAACTATAAGCAGACAAAAAGTTATCACTGGTCAGAAGGCGATATTAGACAAGATGATTCAGAATGGCCATTGTTGCAGATGCCTAAAAACTCTCTTACACCTGAACAATTGTTTTATATAATTTTTTTTGATGATGATGAAGTTGTTTCATTGATGACAACGTATACGAATCAGTATGCAGCAAAGAAAAATCTGTGGGGTGACATAACTGAAACTGAAATGAGATGCTTTATTGCTGTTCTATTGCTGAGTGGTTATGTAGATCTTCCACGAAAGAACATGTTCTGGGAATGTAGTCCAGACTCACAATCCATTAGTATCAAATGCTATTTCAAGAGATAGGTTCAAATTTATTATGGGAAACATGTTTGTCTCCAACAATAACAATCTTGACAACAGTGATAAATTTGCTAAAGTTCGCCCATTGTTTACAGAACTCAATAAACGTTTCCTTCTTCATACTCATTCTGAAAACCTCAGTATTGATGAGACCATGGTGCCATATTTTGGAAAACATGGATGCAAGCAATTCATAAAAGGAAAGCACTCCTACGATTTTCCCGTACAGTGTACGATAATTGGCCCTATTGTACTATTGTACGATCATTACTTTTGGGGTGTGGTTTGTTGTTTGGATGTGCCGTATTAATAAACCGTGCACAATTCTTCGTAAAATGTGTGCTGAGAAAGCAGGGTGATGGCGTATTCGAAATTTGACAACGTTGCATGGCAATGCCGCATACCACAAGTTTTGTTAAGCACCAACATTGGGAAACCTGCTTTTAGTAATCGGACGACGGACATGTTGAACGTGGTCACTAGTTAAGAAAAGTTTGTAGTTACGGTCATTTACAGTTGCTAGTACCATGGGTGTGTGTTACCAGTGTTTGTCATAAAAATAACAATCATGGCAACTGTCAGCAACCCGAAAAAGAAAACATATGATCAAGTGTTTTTAGAATGTTACAGCGAACAGTATCCTTGGACTTCTCGTTCACGAAGTGGAAGCAATTTTACCCGTTGTACTATTTGTGCGTGTGACATAAATGTTTCCCATGGCGGCAGAAATTATCTAAAGGTTCATGAAGGAACAAATAAACATAAAAGTGCTTCGTGTGATAGCAGCGCAAATAAAATAAATTCCTTTTTCAGCAGCACTCAAAGTGACGATTACAGTGTGATTAAAGCAGAATGTTACTTCACATCTTTTATCATAGAACGTAACTTGCCTCTATCCGTCGCTGATCATGCAGGGCTTTTATTCAGGAAAATGTTTCCCAAGAGTGAAGAGGCCAAAAAGTATGGCTGTGGGTGCACCAAAACAACCACAATTATGGGTGAAATGGCACCTGAACGTCGAAATGATCTTGTAGGTATTTTGAAAAATACTTCATTTTCTATTGCAATGACGATTCTAAGCTGTATCCAGTACCAGAGACATATTTGGATGTAAAAGAGTCTAAAGTTGAAAATGATTTGCTTTCAATTGTTTCTTTGGAAGGTGCCGCAACCAGATTAAATATTGGAGAAATGTTGATGAGGACTCTGGAAAGCTGTACCATCCCCATCAAGAACTGCATTGCACTGGGTTCAGGTTAGGGATGGGTCAGTACCGGTTCTCGGTTCTCGGTTCTCACGGTTCTCAGCATTTTAACCGGCACCCCAGCTAAAATGTCGGTGCCGGTACCGGTACCGGCAGTACAGCAAAACCCTTTACGAAAATAGTCCTTCACTAAAACTTAACTACATCATGAAATGGCTCAACTCACGTTCAATTCACATATGAATTATTTTTTTGGACTTCTGTGGAATAATATTCATCTCTTAACTATAAAATAAATTACACGTGAAAATATTTAATGTTCTCGTCAAATCTGTAAACAAAGTAAAACATAACAGTTGAAGGTGTCATAGATGTATGTAGTTCATAGATGTGTGCAACTCTATAACATGCCTCAGCAGAGATGTGAGAACAGAAAGACGCCATGTTGGTTTCAATTTGTTTTTAAAAATAGGTAGTTAATTGAGTCGTTGACATGTAAGTAAGGGTGACTGATGTATAAAGAACAAGTAAAAGTGCAAAATGCCACAGAATATTTGTTTAATAGAATTGATTGATTAAAAATTTTCCGTAATAATTTTCGGCATTCTAAAATTTTATGCTTTTTGTGCAGTGATTTGGACTGTTATTTATTTATTCAATTTTTGTTCGGTAGATCCCATATGGAGGTAAGGACTCCGGGATATAGAACAAGTCAATAATTACAAATATATACATATATACACACTGCATCTGCAGGCATCTAGCGTAATGGCTAGTAACTTTGTCTTTTAGGTAAACGGGATTGCTTTGATTTTTTTTATAGTAAATTGGTGTATGGATGTGCAGATGTATTTTACCATTGGCTGGTCAAACGAAATGCTTGTTGACACTTCTCAAGTATAATTATTCTGGCCAAATAGAGCAAATTGTATAGGAAATAGCATCAGAAGTGTGGCAGTAATTTACTGTTGACTGTGCAAACAAACTGAATTCAATGTAGGCAATAAGTTTGATGGACAATTTAATATTTTAATTCTTTGAAAGTTCACCATCATTGTATTTATTTCCATTATGTAACATTTTCTTTTTATTCCTATGTTTTAAAGGAGGGTGTATGTAAATTTCTTGAGGTAATTACTAGATTGATATAGTAAATTTTAGTTTTATTAAGTGTTCTCTATATTATTTCGAATTTATTTTTTTATTAATACATATTACATTTTTAATAGGTTGCTGTGTTTACTGTAGCTTGAAACAGTGCTTTTTTTTATAGCCAAAACAATAAATAGTTTATTACTTAAAACTCCTCATAAATAATGTGTGAATAATATTTATTTTATTGTTTAAGTCAGAACCGAGAACTGATTTTTAAAAACCAGTACCGAACCGAGAACCGGGAAAAAACAGGAATTGACCCATCACTAGTTCAGATAATGCTGCAGTAATGGTTGGGTCCGAAAATGGTGTTGCTGCTGTAATGAGGGATAGAAATGAAAATATTTTTGTTTTGGGTTGTGCATGTCACTTGTTGCACTTAGCAGCAGAGAAAAGTTCCATAGGACTGCATGTGAATGTTGACGAAATTCTCCTGGACATATACTACTACCTAGAAAAAAGTGCTAAGAGAAAAGACAGGCTTAAAGACTTACAGAAGCTGTGTGATGAAAAAAACAAGAAAGTTTTAAAGCACATTTCCACACGGTGGCTTTTGCTTGGTATATGTCTTCAAAGGTTAATGGATTTGTGGCAACCACTATTATGGTTTTATAAAGCAAGCAAGTGTGCAGCCCCATCGTCTTCATTAAGTTTGTTCAAAATACCAAAGAAATGTTCAAGCGGATTGGTCGATGCAACCGTAAAAGTAAAAGTGATGCCAAAGTTAAATTATTGTGTGCTACTACAAGCTGCTACAAAAAAGCTCCTCAAAATAAAAATTTAAGTGTGCCTCACAAAGTCGAAAGTAATTGCATCTAAAGATCTTTAGTATCGTATGATTTTCCTACTGGTAAGAAAATGAAGTCACGTGGTTCAGAAGAAGAAAAAACTACACAAATGCTCTCTCGGCAAGAAAGGGTTTTCATGTTCCTTTCTTCAGACATAAACAAGGCCTTTTGTTGGATTTTAGTAAATGTGATACCAGTGTTTGACAAGACTAATATAATTTTGCAGTCACAAACACCTCACATACATGTTTTAAAGGACTTATTAACTGAATTGGTAAAAGAATTGCTTCTAAAATTTATAAAGCCAACTGTAATCAAAACAACTCCAATACTAGATATCAAGTACAGTATTGCAACAAATCAGAAGACAGATGAAGATCTTGTTGTGGGTTGTAACGCATCCAAACTAGTGGATTTATTAGAACCATCCGACAAAGCAAAGTTTTACACATCAGTGAGAAGTTTTTTTACATTATCATGTGATTACATTGTACTGAAGTTTCCCTTAAAAAATGACATTTTAAAGCACGCAGAAGTGGCTAATTTAAAGAACATTGAGAGTTCTTCATTTTCGTCATTAAAATTTTTTGTCATCAAGTTTCTGACATTTCTCCTTGTTAAGGATAGTGAAACCCCTGAAGAAGCATTGGACTTATTTCAAGAACAGTTTTCTGTGTTGTAGGCAGATAATGGCATTCTTTTTGAATCCACGGAGAGTATGTATTATCTGTGGTGTTCAGTTGGAAAAATTAAAGAGGGTTGATGGTAGTTTAAAGTATGATAGAGTTGCACATGTAATGCTTTCAATATTAGTCATACCACACAGCAATGCTGAGTGTGAGAGGGTTTTCAGCAGTGTTAAAAAGAACAGGACAATATTTAGAGCATCAATGTCACACCAAGTGCTGAACAATATATTGTTGGCAAAATCTGATAAGAAGTGTTATGAGCAAGAATTTCAACAAAAGTTCCTGAAGAATGCTAAAGCTGCCACGTACAAAACGCTGCAGAAGGCAGAATGATTAATACCTACTTTTCTTTGAAACCCACCCAGACGAACAAGGTTAGTTTAATTGAAAACAATATTTTTAGTAAATATTTTCCTATTTTGTTTAGGGTTAAACAAAACCATATTTTAAAAATTGTACTATTTTTCATTTTCACAAGTTGGCAGCTATGCATTCACTATGGATATAAGTTGTGGACAGGTGCAACTAGCAGTGGCTACATTGTTTGGACAGGCCCATGGTACAGTTCCAGAATATAAAGACTTAGGTTTATGTGCTAGTGTTTACCTGCCGTATGTCGATGTACTATCAAACATTGGCCTTTTCAAGTACCACATGTTCACTGATAATTTCTTCACTTCCTTGCCATTACTTGCCAAACTTCGTGAAAGGAACATAATAGGAATGGGCAGCATAAGAGAAAATAGAGTGGGAGGTTGTCCTTTGACATGTTCTGAAGTACTCAAGAAAACTGCTCTAGGAACAAGTGAAACAAAAGTAGAGAAAAATAACAATATCGTCTTGACTAATTTGAACGTTAACAGGGTTGTGACTGTTGCTTCAAACACTCCAGTATACCATGTCAGCAGGTATTCTGAAAAGCAAAAAAAAAAAAAAGGATTCGTACAGAGGATTAAAGTAACAGTGGTTTTTAAAGGGTTTTAAAGGAGATAATTGATTTTGAGGTTCTTGAAGAAGTTGAAGTTGTATTTGTCGTAGTCAAGATGGTCATGGAGATGTAATTCCTGGAGTTTATTGCAGCTGGTGTTGAGGTTTCCACGGTGTCAAAGTAAGTTGTTCAGAGTTTTTTGTTGTTGTTGAAGATTTCTTCGTAGACCGGGGGGTTTCTGCTTGAAGCTTGTAGAGAAACCAGTTTCAAAGTGACTTGTATTATGCACAAATGAGAGGGAGATGATCATTTGTGAAGAGTTGTTTACACTTTGTAGTAAGAGTTTTAGAATTTTTGGATGTGTGTAAACAGTCACCCATTTTCAGGTTGATTTCATTATCTCATGTTTATTGTAAATTAATTATTATATTTAAATATGTATTTGTATTATAAGTTGTACCAGCAATCACACTAATAGGGATAGCTAAGGCCAGCCAGTATGTTTAGTCTTTGGAAATTGCAGCAGTTTAATAATTGATTGTCTTCATTTTATTATTCTTTGGACGCCTATTCCTTTTTCTGCAAGCTTTACATGAGTTAAACACAGGTTTAATTACCGTACATTGGATTTTACTACAACTGCTGAGTATTTCTTCCTGCTAGTTGCGAGCTCGCTGGTTGCTACAACAATCCTGGGAAGTTGAGGTGGAAAAAGAACGAATGGGGAGGATTCTAAGACGCCATGTTCGAGAGAAGACGTTTCCCTTGCGATGTGTCGCCAGAAACATGGTGCCCACAAAGGAAACAAGAAGATCGTGTCAGCTACGATAGTTAGATACTACGGTGCTAACATAGTATTCAGATAGGAGAATTCTGAGTTCATCTACCTCAGAATACAGGGTATACGCTTTAACACGACATACGAGGCATTTCGCGAGTGCTTCCAGCATCGCGACTCCTACAACTGATTCCTTTCATCTCGCGGTGAGAACTTTCCTTGTACCACATTTTTCAGTACCATTTTGGTGTCGCCGATCCAGCCAACGAGTCGTAGCCTACGGCAGTCGTAGTGGATTAGAACTCTATTGCAGCGTCCCTTTCTACAAGTTCCTGCGACCATCCACCGATCTACCCAGAAGTCCTGAATGGCCGAAGAACCTGCCCTACCACAAATTGAGCTAGTACCGGTAGTTGCAAACCTTGAGAATTCAGTAATGACGGTGTAGTATCGAAACTGGACCCGAATCCTTTCATGTCTGGCTATCAGTATTTGATAGGTTATTTATAAGCTGGTACAACGTTAGGATAATCTGAACCTAATCTTGCTAGTCAACTTATTCAGATCAATAATTTGATATTGTTTTAGTTATTAGATGTTATTAGTTTTGGTACTAATCATACACGAGTACAGCTAACCACCATACTTTGACAGCCAGTTAACATACATTACCCTTAACACACACTACTCCGTAATAACCTCTGTAATTACTCAAATATAAGTAACTGTGACGTGTTAGCTGTGTCAGACGCAGTTGTAATAGTCATAGACAGGCACACGTACACGTCACATGTTTAACGAATAGTTGATGTTATTCCACTTTTTAAGTAACTTTTTTTTTAATTTCTATATAAACAAGGGTGATAACGACTGGATGCATTTATTTCTCAGGATGTTTTTGTACAGTATTTATTTTGTACAGGTTAGTTTTTCACTTTTGTAACTTTTCAATTAAATGTAGTGTTAATTTAATTGAAAAGTTGGGGGGTAATGTAATGTTGCAAACTCTGCCCTCCTAGCTAAATATTTTTCTTTTAAACTATTTCCATGAATGTAAACATTTCTTAAAAGGTCTCGCTAAGAATATTTTACTGTTTTTATGTATTTTAGGGTTGATATTTGCATTTGCTGTATGCTTTAAGATTGTACTTTGTATTTTAACAGACATTTTGAATCATTAGTATTTTTTATGTAATTGTTCACAAATTAGCCGTTGTACTGGATTTTTGCCTATTTTGGCCTACTTTTTCAGGTTTTTCAAATAAGTTGATTTGGTCAAGTAATTTGTATAATGATTGCTGTTTTTAATTTTCATTAGCGTGTTGCATAATAGTTCTAGAACAAGGAACTGTGTCTGTGGCGGATGTAAATAGAGAGAAAGAGGGATATGAGATTTGTAAGTAAGAATGAGACGGACACTGGGACTCCCCACTGGTCGTGGAACTGAGTGATAACTGCTGTCTCACGGTGTGGGAGAGAGAACGAGAATGTAAAGTCCCTGGCTCTGTGTGTAGAAGACTGTTTTCAATGTATGTCGCGTATTCCTATTGGCTTGTGATTTGTAGTGTGAATGAAGAGTGCGTGTGATTGGTCGGTGAGGTCATGTGACTTCTCCTCCCTGCGGGGAGGAGACCATGCCATGATCTCACCAGTCGTCCGTCGATCGCTGCACCAGGCGCGTTCGGTGGCTTCTCATAAATTATGTAGTATTTGAGAAGGATAAATGTAACTTCGGTAGTTCGAGCCATGCCGAAGATAGGAATTTAATCATTGGTTGTTTTTGGAA
The DNA here is from genome assembly GCF_032445375.1 of Bacillus rossius redtenbacheri. NCBI lineage: Eukaryota > Metazoa > Arthropoda > Insecta > Phasmatodea > Bacillidae > Bacillus > Bacillus rossius. Next base: position 2,494,227 of record NC_086333.1, on the reverse strand, counting down.
CTTTTTGGACATTTTTAATGAGAAATTGCGGCTACCGACATCAGCGTTTTGGCTCATGGCGAAATTTGTTTTCGCTGGGTGCGGCCATGTTAGAGGCAGCACTGATTTAGTGTACTTACAGTAAAATGTTACTGAAGGATTTAACCTACGTTATTTTTCGTTAAGTTACATCGCCCGAGCTGCGAGCAATTCTCGACAGGCGGATGTACGAGTGCAATGCATGTGAAAGATTTTGAAAGTGATTGGATTCGTCTGTACAACATTCTATATTGAAACATAAAACAAACACTACAATTGACGCTTAACATCTTTTTATTTTTGTATATAACGAACCGTTATAAACTTAATGAGAAGGCTACGGCGAACTTGACCACTTATCATTCCGCAGAAGACTGGCCATTTCAGTTGTCGAACAAAATGCCATTCCACGTAAGTCGAAGGGCAGACCATCAAAGAATGAGCATCAAGATTCAAAATTTGATAGAAAGGATCATTGGATTGTACCACAGGATAAGCAAACTCGCTGCAGAATGTGTCATGCGAAAACAACAACAAGATGTTTCAAATGTGATGTTGGTGTTGATATGAAATGTTTTAAAGGTTTTCACACTGTAAAATAAATAGTTTTGTCATATTAGCATACGAAAGGAAGATTTGTTGTAAAAATAATCATTGACATTGATTGTACTTGTGTCCTATATGTAGGACAAGTTATGTGTCGTTTGGACTGGCGTCCTAAATATAGTACAGCAGTTTTTGTGGTTTTGTGTTAGAAAAAAATATATATATAGTAGGAACATCATTTTTTTAATGTATTGACCACACTTTGTTGAAAAAAATGTTTTAAAAGAGAAAAAAATCATCTCAAAAAATTATTATAACATACGAACATCATTTTTGTAGTGTATTGACCCCATTTTGAAGGAAAACAATGTTTTGGAAGAGAAAAAGTGATGTCGGTGGTGTGTGGAACATGCAGGAGACTGGAGAGATGGCGGTGTGCAGGTACCAGGAGAGGCGGCGCCTGTCGCGGCTGCTGAGGCAGCTGCTGGTGTCGCGGCAGCAGCAGCTGCAGGCGGCCGGCGGCCAGCCCCCGGGGGGGCCCTCCAGGCCGGAGCGCCTCCCGCCCCGGCCCCGGCCCAGGCCCAGGTTCTCGGTGGAGCAGAGGGCGCGGCGACGCTACTTCCAGGAGCTGGAGCTGGTCCGCCAGGAGGTGGGCGAGAGCGACCACAGCTCCGAGGACGACAACTACCCGGGTCAGCCGAGTTCACAATCATATAACCAACCAACTAAGGGTTTTTTTCTGTAGCCATCATTATTTCAAAAAACACGGAAGTAATAGAAGGTACTCAGTATATAGACGCAGTATACACAAAGTACCTCCCCCGCCCACCCTTTGTTCGCTAGTGTCGCGCGGCGTTGGCGGCGCCACAAGTCGGGGAGAACATTCGCGCAAAACACGTCGTAGAAATCACGGGTTTTCTCAAAATTTTCCGTTGTGACCTAGTGCAAATTATGTGCGCGGCTAAAGAGAAAGGTTTGGTGCACTACTCAAAAGTGGTTTTACGCAACAGTAATGAAAACAGTGAGCTTGGCGTGCCTCTGAAAATACGCTAATTAGGCTTATTCGGCATGCATTTACTAAACGACTATATGTCTGAGACATCTTGAACATCTTTAGGATCATGCCCGGTACCTTAATCTCTTTTATATCCGAAATCGGTAATCGCATGTCGAATAGTTTCGATGAAAACAATTAATTGTTGAACCTCTGCAGCTCACTTTGCACTGCATGTAGGCGGACCTCTTAATTCTAACTAACTTCAGTACGATAGAGCGTGGACTACTGGGTACGTTTGTTGCAGTACTAGTCAACAAAAATAGTAATACGTTATTCCAATACTATATTCCATCCAAACTAAATTATACTTTCTTGATCGGGATCACGATTCCGGAATTTGATTTTAAAATGTAAAGATGAACAAGTTAATATATATACTTTACAGGGAATATTCAATATAATATTACAGAGTCTAGATCGGTGAAAATATGTTCGTTTTTCTTAAATTGTAATTCGTTCGGGGACTTATATTCAGCGAGTCTTCGGTTGATGGGGTAAGGGACCTAACCTTGAAGCAGGATACCCACGAGACGTGTAGGTTCTCGGAGACTCCTTGGTTCAACACGTCAAGGACTGCGGTAGTTGTGTAGCTCCTCCGTCCTCTAGCGTGCGGCAGGAATACACGCCGTAACACCTCCGTCCTTCTGAATATGGGCTGCGACAGGACTGGATTGCGAGACGTTCATCCTTCTCAGGCTCGAACTGTGACTTTTCATTTTCAACAGGATTCTTCTTTCTTCATATTTACAAACGGTATTCAATGTTCGTAGTTTTCAAAGCATATTAAAGTCATTTGGCGATCTCTTGAACACGGATTTATGACAACTTCTCTTCTTAAAGAATTATTTAAAATCTTGATGTCTGAGCAGAGTCTTCGTAGATTAAAAATTATTATTTTCTTCCAAACTCAGCTAATATTTGCATTAATGACCATTTCCAATCTTCTATAAAATATTCAATTATAAATCCATTTCAGAATCGTTGCGTTTTAGCTATTGTCTTCCTCAAGTATCAATTCGTTCTAAAAGAATATTTTTCCGTCACTAGTAAACGATTTTCTTTAGTTGGTTGTTAAAAAAAAAGATAGTAAAATTACTGACCATTTCTGACGTGTTCATCTTTAAATTATTAGTTAATTCAAAAAAAAATACTGCTATGCTAACTTTGACAATATTTAAAATAAAAAAATAACATAGAGTAATACATAGACAAACGATAACGAAAGATATTTACAGTCAGGATTAATCATAGAGTGCATATAAACGTAAGGAATAAAACATAATTTAAACAAAATAAATATTAAAGAAAATTAAATATTTACTTTCTATAAAGTGTAATTATTGCCTTTATAGTATATATATAAACTTTAAGTTGACGATGGTTTTGGTGTCTATGGACCATGAAGTGAAAAACTGTTTATCAATTTTCCAGAAGTCACACCATGGTTACGGCTGCAATAGGTAGTATTACATTAAAATCTACCCAAAACGGTGTAAAACAAATTTTTTGAAAAGCTATGGAAAAGTCCTGGAATGGGTTATCTGCGAATTTATATACGAGTCATTCCATATCAAATCAACCAAAGAAAAATTAATTTAGAAACTTCATGTTTCAGATTTATATGATTTTTTGTATATTGGTAATATCAACTAAAAACATTATAAATATATTTTTTCTAAAAAAAAAATTTTGAGTAGTTTTTTTTGTATAAATTTTTGAAAATTGCAAAAATAGCCCTTTTTAGCAATGTTTTGGATCACTCAAATACTTGTAGGTTTCCAACTAATGGTGCTAGAAGGTTGTTTGAAAGCTCATTTTAAAGGTCATTGAATGGACTTCAATTTGATATGTAACATGACCAACTTTGGAAAAAAAAAATTTTTATTTGTTTTCAAAATTTTTAATATTGAATTTCTAAAAAACACCATTTTCGATTTTTTTTTAAAAAAAAGTATGTTATTCCTACATATATTGGTTAGATTTGTGCCAAATTTCAAGGTGGAGAATCAATGGGATCATGAGTAAATAAAAATGAGAAGTTTAGTAGATGCTTAAGGGGGCATGGTAGATGAATAAATGCTTTAAGCGTCAGTTGGACGTTATTGGTTTTTGGAAGACAACATTGAAAAACTGCAAAACAACAATCCTACATAATGTTATTTGCCAACTTTATTAGCAGACGTCCTAAAAAGACATTTCTCGAGCGTTGTTTCTTCCGCAGCAATTAAATGTTCGAAATTACCAAGGCAGAAGTTTTGGCTTCAAGTAATCTTCAGTTTTTAATTAATGCATTTAGCTCTGGTATAGATACCATGCCGCCTTAAGAAATAGTTGCAGCAAGAAAGAGTAGCATAATTTTACATAAAATTTTGACTTAGTAAAGTATTCAAATTTTATTTTTATAGACTAGAAATTTTTTACAAATTATAAAACATGGATAACAAATCTTACCTTACATTCATCCAGTGTTCTTTGATTAAACATTTGATCAATATGATAATACAAAGCATGTGATCTTGCTGAACAGATGTAGCCTAAGTTCAAAGCACATGATCTTGCTGAAAGGATGTAGCTTAAGTTATAACTGACAAAACATATAATTGCTCATGAAAAAACTCTGTTTAGTATATATTTAATTATTTACAGTTTTCACTTAGGTTGTGGCATACTTGTTCAAGCAGGTGTGATGTCTCTACAATCTCTTTTTTAGTGAGTGTAAAAGTTCTCCCAGTTGCTGTACAAGGTTCAACCTTTTTAAGAAGATCTTCAGTTCTAATGTCTAGTATATCGGCTTTTGGTGTTGGATAAAAAAAGGAAGCAGCAGGTCCTTTGGGATGTAAAAAACTGACTTTAACTTCATTATTCTCATTATTTTTTGCCAATATACATGCAAGCCACCAAAAGTTATCGTTTTTCACAGTAACATGTTTTGTCAGTTATAACTTAGGCTACATCCTTTCAGCAAGATCATGTGCTTTGAACTTAGGCTACATCTGTTTTATCATATTAATCAAATGTTTAATCACAGAACACTGGATCAATGTAAGGTAAGATTTGTTATCCGTGTTTTATAATTTGTAAAAAAATTTTAGTCTATAAAAATAAAATTTGAATACTTTACTAAGTCAAAATTTTATGTAAAATTATGCTACTCTTCCTTGCTGCAACTATTTCTTAAGGCGGCATGGTATCTATACCAGAGCTAAATGCATTAATTAAAAACTGAAGATTACTTGAAGCCAAATCTTCTGCCTTGGTAATTTTGAACATTTAATTGCTGCGGAAGAAACAACGCTCGAGAATTGTCTTTTTAGGACGTCTGCTAATAAAGTTGGCAAATAACATTATGTAGGTTTTTAATTTGCAGTTTTTCAATGTTGTCTTCCAAAAACCAATAACGTCCAACTGATGCTTAAAGCATTTATTCATCTACCATGCCCCCTTAAGCATCTACTAAACTTCTCATTTTTATTTACTCATGATCCCATTGATTCTCCACCTTGAAATTTGGCACAAATCTAACCAATATATGTAGGAATAACATACTTTTTTTTTTAAAAAAATCGAAAATGGTGTTTTTTAGAAATTCAATATCAAAAATTTTGAAAACAAATAAAAATTATTTTTTTTTCCAAAGTTGGTCATGTTACATATCAAATTGAAGCCCATTCAATGACCTTTAAAATGAGCTGTCAAACAGCCTTCTAGCACCATTAGTTGGAAACCTACAAGTATTTGAGTGATCCAAAACATTGCTAAAAAGGGCTATTTTTGCAATTTTCAAACATTTATACAAAAAAAAACAACTGAAAATTTTTTTTTTAGAAAAAATATATTTATAATGTATTTAGTTGATATTACCAATATACAAAAAAACATGAAAATCTAAGGTGTAGAGGTTAAGGCCTCTGGTTGATTTCATATGGAATGACCCATACATCCTGGAAAGGAATCCTGACCCTTTTTCAAAAGTCCTGGCTGCCTGGCTTTCTTTCTGTGTTGTCATAGTTCTTTTATTATTCTTTGTGAACAATGGCTTTTGTGCTGTGAATGCAATACTCACTTATCTTCTTTCTACTAACTGGTGCATACTGTTTTATAAAGGTAATTTTAATCACTTGTATAAGAAAAGCTTTCGTAAATCCTCTTTGAAATAGAGATCTACTGGATTATGTAACTATTTTGGCTAAAAGCCATTCTCAGTTTTAGTATGTTGTTTCTCGTTATATTAATGTTATCAACCTCCAACTCCTATTGTGACCAGCATAGAGCAAAAGTGTGTAGAATTAGCCCTTTATATAGTTTAATGTGAATATATTTTATTTGTATTGTAAATGTATTCATAATAGCATGTAAAATAATTTGTAATCTTTTTTCACTTTTAACTAGATTATAAAATTAACACTTTAATATCACTCCACAGTGTTTACACCAGTGGTTCCCAACCTTTTTTTGATCAGGGACCACTTTAATTTCATTATTATTAGCAGGGACCACAAGGTTAAAAAATAATCTGTATCAATCTAAAAATAAACTTTAAGCCTAATCGTTTAATGTTAATCGAAACGTTTAACATAAGCAATCTAAAAAATCAAAATAAACATTAATTAACAGTGTTATGATTGAAAACATATATTTTTAGTACACAATTCAGTTTGCATCAATGAGATTTTTGAGCTTGCATCTTCTGTACAAGATCTTGAATTCTTGGGTTAATATTTTTGCTCAAAGCTACACGCATATCATCACTTACATTCAGTCGATTCCTGGATTTGTTTTTAATGATCAGTAATGCACAAAATCCTTGTTCGCATAAATATGTTGTTGGGAAAAGCATAAGATACCGCAAAGCGATTTCTCGAATTTTAGTATATGAAATTGCTTTCTTACACCAAAACGTCTCCAAAGAATCAGATTCAAAAGCGTCCTTAGAGTTCCTGCCATTTTGTAATTCAATAAGTTCTTCTTGGATTTCTTCTTCAACTTCTCTAGCGTTAGTGGTAAAAGGGTTGCGTATCAGCTTTTGGTCCACATTAGCTTCTGTATTGTCATATTCTGGGAAGTAATGGTTGAATTCATCAACCTACATTTGCAAATGACATTTCCTTTTTTTTTTTTTGTATGCTTTCCCTAAACATGACATACTTTTTGTCGTCAAGGAGTGCCTTCAATGTTGCAAACGCACTATAATTGCCCTCGCCAACTTGACTAATCGATAACTTAAGTTTGCAAATAAAAGCACGAAGTTTATCTTCAAAATTAAAAATATTTGCAACGCCTTCTAATTGTCTGTTTCCTGAACATTGCACTAGCAAGTTCAACTTATTTAAGTGTGTAAAAATATCCACAAGATATGCCAAATGCATCTGGGATGTCAAATCAGAAAACTGTACTAGTAAGTCTTCCATTTTTTTCTCACCTAGAAACAACTCAATCTCTCCTCTCAGCTCGTATAATCTTTCCAGCATATAGCCTTTCGACAACCAACGAACCTCTGTGTGAAAAGGAGGTTCTCATGGTTGGAGTCCATTTTAGTGCACAGTTTTTTAAAAAGGCGTGAATTTAAGGCACTGCTTTTAATGACATTTACTACTTTTATGGCCAATTTCATTGTATCATTAAGGCATTTAGGAAGAGTCTTGGGAGATAACGCCTGGCGATGAAAGATACAATGCGATGTTAATGTTGACGGATTCCTCTGTTTAATTAACGTTGCTAGACCGGAATGTGATCCTAACATCGCAGGAGCACCATCCGTACAGAAACCGACTAGCTTTTCCCACATAATGCCATATTTCTGGAAATATCCAGTTATTATATTCATGACGTCGATACCTCTTGATGTCATTTCCAATTCCTGAGAAAACATCAGTTCTTCTTTGATTATGTTGTCGTCATCTAAAAAGCGGACAAAAACAAGTAACTGAGCACAATTATAAATGTCAGTGGATTCATCGCACTGCAAAGCGAAGAATGGCGACATTTTAATTCTTGAAACAAGTTGCTCCTCGATATCATTTGACATGATTTCAATTCTAGCTTTCACCGTGTTGTTCGACAAAGGTATATCTTGTATTTTTTTTTTTTTTTGCTTCTAACCCTAAAACATCTTCGACGGCTTTGATCAAACAAGGTTTCACAAGAGTTTCTCCTATTGTGTGAGGCTTTTTTGATTGTGCTATTAATTTCGATATCTCAAACGATGCTACTAATGTTTTTTCAGACGAATCATATCTTGTTCCACTAGGCCCGAGTTTCATTTTTTTTAAATTCTCCAACTTTCCTTGAAAGAACTCTGGTGGTCGGTCAGAAAAATTTGGATGAATCGTTTCTAGGTGACGTTTTAATTTCGCTGGCTTCAAGGATTCGTTCGCGAGAACAGTTGAACACATTGTGGTTTTATTTCTCCATTACTTTCTATCGAAGTAAATCCAAATTTAATGTAACTATTATCATATTTTCTCTTAGGCGGTATTTTCTGAAAACAAAACCAAAATGCAATAGAATGTACACTGTTATGCTTATATTATGTTTTTATGCCAAGTAAAAGAATAAAAAATAATATAGCTAAAATTGTTCATAATTAATAAAATAAATCATTAAATAAATAAAATAAACTGGCTTCCAAAAAAATTCTAACCTCCCTATCATCTTTTTTACAAACTTAAATATTTACTACACAATTTAAAAAATAATGTCCAATCGTTAAAAACAAGGGTCTTGGTAGGTACCTTATATTTCACTTAACCCTCTTGGTGCCAGCCTCAAATTGTCTAATTCTATGACGGTTATACTAAAAGTGCCAAGTCATTTTTAAATGAATTACATATCTGGAGTTAAATATTAATAACTTTTTTACCTTTCAGTATGGAAGTATAAATTTTTTACATCTTATAAATAAATTATTCTTTGTCATTTTTTTTTGATTAAATAAAAACATATAATGCATTTTTTATTTTATTTTATTTTAAAGTTCTCATGAAAGAGTTATATTATTTTTAATGGATTGGCGTGCGAATAGGGCATGGTTATCAAAAATTCTTGGCACTAACAATTTCTTGGGAAAATATTATCACTACAACTATTACAAAAATGATTTTCAACGCACATAAACAACAATGAAGAATAATTATTTTTTGATAAAGTAACTTAATAATTTGTTTGCCAGAAATATATAATTTTTGTAAATATTTCCAAAATAAATTTTTATAAGCAGAACACATACTTATGTAGAAAATAATTAACACTTATAATTAACAAAAGAATCAAATGATAATTTTTTTAAAATAAAAGTTGAATTTCTCACAACGGAAAGTTAAATTCTAAACGAAGAAATGCGCACAAACGCAGTACCAATCTGTTTCACATACTGTTCGAAAACAGCACGAGGACCCTGCTCTCTTATCAGGGAAGGAAGACAGAAGCGTGACAGCTCTGCTCTCTATTTTGAGAAAAAGCAACTCAATAGTAGGGCGAGTCAAACCGACAACGGTAGTGCGCTGCAAGTGCCGTAAATGCGTCTTTGAAAGGCCGATTTTTCGATCCTCCAATTTTCGTACGACACAGAAAAGGCGATTTATCCGACTTGGCATTAAAAGAGTTAACGGTGTTTTTATTTCGTTATGAAAAACCTAAAACAGTATAATAACAATTCAACAATTTTATGATAGCATATTATTAAGAATTTTTGTCGCTGGCTCCACTTTTTAATTTGGGAGGCCAGTGTTATTTTACTATCTTAATTTTTAATTTCATATCGCTTTATTTTATATATAATTAGGTTTTCAACTAACTGTACCTAACTGTTGTGAATATTTGTAATACAAAAACACAAGAATCATACGTAAACTAACCTCCACATTCTGTTTTGTAATTGCATGTTTTTATTAAAAAGGTTACACAGAGAAAAATGCGTAGCCTACTTAACCTGTTCATATTTTATCAAAATATCCATAAGAACATTGAGGAGTTACAGATGTTGACCCACTAAACAGCTAAACAGAATCACTAACACAACACTGCTGAGCAAAACAAAAGAAAACGTATGATTGACTGACCGGCTTGCGCCATAATGTTTAGTCAGTTGCTTGCCATTCCCCCGGTCGCCTGCGCGCCGCGCTCGCTTTTGTTCACCGACGCGCGTTCATTCAAAGTTTGAAATCTTTCACGGACCATATTTTAGCTCTCGCGGACCACTGATGGTCCGCGGACCACTGGTTGGGAACCACTGGTTTACACCGATAGGCTCTAGTATCTTGATGCCTATTAGGGATGTTATCGATGCATCGGCAAGAAATCGAAACCGGCAGATTTCAAGTAAATCACCGATTCTCAAAGAATCGGAAAACGACCGATTTATTCCTATTCTGATTGTAATAATTTATAGATTTATACTTTATACACATAATTTTTTAATTAAAGCTCAGTAGATACTTTACTACAATACCCAGATTTATATTAACGGAAACACTCAAAAACAATTACCAAAACCTCTTTAAGGCCTAACGATGTTATTTTTTCTAGTGGTAAAAAAACCTGTACTGCAATGATCGCGTATAATTATGAACACTAAAAATTATAACATAAAATATTTCATTTTAAATAACAACTAATTTTACGAATTGTTAATCTGTCGTTTATTGCGTGCAATTAAGGTTAATTCTACTACAGGTTAGGAAGAAAATGGATTGTCTAATGGGCGAGTTTGGCACTGGAAAAAATTCTGTCACTAGGTGCGCTGGCATAGCAGCAGTATATCTTGTTTACTTTTTTTATTTAAAAAAAAAAATTGCCCCGCTGTGGTGGTGAGAATGAGACATGAGAGGTAAACGCGACGGTAAGTCAAATACGTTAGTTTGTTTGGTATTTAGTTGAATGCGTTTTGATTGCGGAAATTGTAACAAACCATTTTTCCATTAGGAATATATGAATTCTAGAACTTTTTTGTTGCTTTTGCGTACGTGAAGAAAAACTATTAGTTTAACGGTAATTTCTTGCAGATGTGTTGGTACTATGTTTTTTTTTTAAGCAATGTTAAGGTTAATTCTACTACAAGATAAAATTTACGCTTTTCTTATTCTGAATTTAATATGAACTGACAAGTTATACACAAATTACTCTTTCACTTTGAATTTAATATGCAGGAGACCGCCATGAAAGCATTAAAACAAATGAATGTGGTGCTTGGATCGAACAACACTGCTATCTAGCGGCGAAACCATTTAGTGTGCCAAACTTATAACATTGATCTTCCTAACTTAAACAATTCACGTCAAAATTATATACAGTCAAACCTCATTATTACAAACCTGAAGGGACCATATTTTAGCACTTTGTAATAACGAGGGTTTGTATTAACTAGAGATGTGCGAGTCTCGGTAATATCGAGAAATTATCGAGATCAAAATATTCTCGATTTCGTCTCGAGAACATTTTAGAATTTCCGAGAATTTCGAAAATTTGTATTGCTGAACTCTGTTGCTCGTACAAAAATGCCCTTTTTGGAAATAACATACAGCGAAACCCCTTATTTACATTACCGTTATTTACATTTTCCCGTTATTTGCACTATGTTCTTCAGGTCCCGTTTATTTCCCATTTAGTCCAATACAATACTTTCACACGAATTACTTCTCTAAAATCGAATCCATCCCGCTACGTATTTACTTCATGTAACAACCGTAAACAACTTGGTGCAATTGCCATAGATGATGAAACTGTAAAATAATTGTCCGAGAATAAACATGTGAAACGTGTCAAAGATTGCGTTCATATCGAAAACCACAACAAACACATTACAAGACGATGAAGTTGTGCTGGCTCTATTTGCGCTGCGAGCGCTGTCGAGTTTCTGGACGATATTTTAATTACATACAGTGAAACCTCAATTCTACGTACACTCACGGTTCTGCAAAATTTGTCCTTACGACCGAGTTGTACGTACGAACCAGCGAGGCCAAATTACGTCCATTTGTGGCTATCTTCCCCCCCCTCCCTCATTTTTCCCGCCGCTGCCACGGAAAAAAATTGCCGTTGCCGTGTCCTGCTGCCACAGGAAATGACCTGCCATGACTATAGATTATGCTGATGTATTTTCCATTGTAAATATATCCTATTGGTGCAGAAACAACACTTGAGCTAATCAAAAGTAAAAATAAAAAAAAAATAAAAAAATTGACACTGAAGGCAGTGTCGTAAGCCCAGTGTTTACATTTTTTTTATATTTTATATCAAAAAAATAATAATTAACACACAATATATTTGCTCAAATAAAAAAATACTGTGGGTACTTTAAGTGTGGATAAGATTAGCTAGTAGGCCTAAAAACATAGTGAAAAACGTAACGTTTATAGTCGGCAATGAGAATTCTATATCGCAAAATATACATAATTTATAACATGAATATTTGATTTTATTTCTAAATATGTAATAATATAAGTCCGAGTAATTATTGCAGGAGACAATCTAAAATGTACTAGGCAAAAACGTAAACTCACGAATGTATAAACATAACGGGAATGTCGGGAATATTATGTGGCTGCTTGTAAGTTCTGATACTGTATTTATGTCACAACTTAGCCGAAATACTGGTACGAGACATAAACTTCTCAAAATAAAATGAGCGGAGTCTTGGTACTGTTTTATACTTTTTTTTATAATTTCAGAAGTATTGTACAGTTTACGCATATTTTTTAAACCATTTATATCTAGGGATTGTAAATAATTAATTATTGGTATCAAGGCATCAAGAGGAACGTAAACTTGAACATGTCACGGCAGCGAGAAAACTGGTGCGTATACCAATAAACTGGTATTAGAACTGGACAAAACTGGTACACGGGATTTGGAGCTTATTTTTTTTTCCGCTTAGGCCGCATCTATTGGCTGGCTGCTGATGGAAGGTCACGAGTCTGGGCGGATCGTTGAGTGAGTTATACTGCGCATGCGCAGCTCAGAGAACATAGAGAGCCAGCCGGCGGCTACGCAGCGCCGTAACAACAGCTGATCGAGTACAATGGCGCACTATTGACGGTAAATTTACATCAATTTGCGGCCTTTTTTTTTTTCTTTTTTTTTTTAATTTTTTTACTTTGGTGCAATGCATATGTATAATGTAGCCCGTAATCTATGGAAAGAGCTCAATACGTACTTTATTTTCTTTTTGGGGTTGAGTTTAGTTTAAATTTCCGGGAAATAAAGGAGTATATATATATATATTTTTAAGTTATTTTCAGCGCTAATACATGTAATTACATATAAGAATGGCTGATAGTACTGGGAATGTTCAAGACCGTAAATTGTCGCACGTTTGGAAATTTTATGAAAAGCGAAAGAGTGAGGGTGAGTGCAAAGTGTGCAAAAAACGTATTCAGTCGCCGACTTGTTCAACAAGTGGTCTCTTGCGACACTTGAAACTTCATCCAGCCGCCGAAAAAGGATTATTTGGAATTAACAAAGGAAAAAGCTACAAAACAAAAAGAAAATCCTTATAGACAGTTATCAATCCAAGACTGTCTCACAATGAAACAAAAAGTTAGTGAAACTAGAAATAACATAATTGACAGGAAAATTGGTGTAATGATGGTATGTGATTTTCAGCCATACAGCATTGTAGAGGATCACGAATTTAAAGGACTGCTCAATGAATTAGAACCAGGTTATGAAGTACCATCTCGCACTACATTTTCCAGGTCTGTTGTACCAAAAATTTACCGTGAAGAAAAAGCCAAACTTGCATAAGAAATAAAGAGAGATGTTGATGATGGACTTCAGTCTGTTTCATTTACTACTGACATGTGGTCATCCGCAAGGCAGGACAGTTTTATTTCTTTCACAAGTCACTATTTGACAAAAGACTTTGAGTTGAAATATCATGTCCTTGGAAATTACCACTTTTCAGGTTCTCACACTGCTCTGGCAATACAAGAAAAGTTGACAGCAGCTATAGACGAATGGAATTTTCCCACCAATTCAATTCCATTGTACGTAGTTACAGATAATGATAAGAATTTCACAGCTGCCATAAACAAAACATCATGGATTCACACACTGTGTTTTGCCCACACACTACAGTTGGCAGTTCAAGATGCTAAAAGTGAACACTATGTTGCAGACCTTCTAGCAAAAGGCCGGGCAATCGTGGGACATTATCGCCACAGCAATATTGCTCGAGAAAGGCTCCATGCTCTGCAGCTAAAGTTGAACAAACCTGTACACGAGCTGTTACCAATGGTGCCGACAAGATGGAACAGTGAGTTTACAATGCTCTCCCGCCTTGTTGAGCAGCAGGTACCCTTATCTGCAGATCTAGGAGATTAATAGCAGTAGAAAATTTCACATTGAGTGAGTGGAAGCTTGCTGCTAATGTAGTAAGTGTGTTACAGCCAATAGAACAAGCCACAAGAGAGCTGTGTTACTCTAAATTTCCCACTATCTCTTCCAAAATACCTTTGCTGTATGGCATTGAGGCAACACTTTCTAACTACAGTAGAATCCCGCTGATGCGACCCCTCACGGTTTCCGGAAAAACGGACTTATAAACGGAATGATGCAATAGAGAATTCGGGCCAATTTTGCCCCGCCCCCCCCCCCCTCCCACCCCCCAATTATAAAGTGAATTTGCATCACGCGAGTTCGGCTATGCTAGCCGGCTGGTTGTTATTTTCGTTCAAAACGTGGCGAAGGAACTTGTGTGGATCAGGTAGAAAACATTCGGCTATAAACGAAAGATATGAGAACAATGCTATCCTGAAATGCTGTGACATGTTTTTGGAGTAGATAATCACAGCGACAGACCGACAGGATGCGCTCCCATCCTTGCCGTCAGCGATGTTTATTTTGACAGCTCAAGCAATTATCTTTTCCACGTCCCTTCACAGTGTAAAAAAAAAAAAAAAGAAAAAAAAACGTGTGAACGGGTAAATGAGGGGAAGGAGAGCGGAACTGCTGGTTGCGCACACATCTACTCGCCAGTCGCCACTGTCTGGCGGCGGCGGCGCGCGCACGCGTATGTGCGTGTGTGCGTGCGTGTGCGAGGCTGGCGACCAGCAGCATCGTTAGCTAGCGAGAGAGTGACGGTAAATGTCGACCTTGAACTTGCACTTCCGCTTACTGCAGAGCTCGCTCTCTTTTATCTCTGTCTCCCCCTCCCACAAATATATTGGCTGGCAGGTCTCGCCCTCTTCACCTTCTTTATCTTATCTCTCACGCACACTTGAAGCACCTTAAGTCGCGCCCCTCAAATTTTTAAATTGCAAATTGCTGCCTTCCTTCTGTACTGCATTTATAATTTCTTCTCTCTTTTTAAGAATCGTGAAGAGACTAGACTTCGGAATGCCATATTTCAGTGCTATCTTCGTCTTGGAAATTGTTTTCTTATCCACTTGCTGGATAATCTCATAATTTTTCATTAGCGACAAACTGGCTCGCTTTATACTCATTTTCACGAATCCACGAGTCCGTGTAAATTGAAAAACGAGTCACAATCGTCAAACGGTACCGGGACCGGGACGGCAATAGACGCGCGCGTAGATGCTATAAGGTGATGCGCGCAGTTTACCGGTATTGTGTAGCCTGGACAGTCTAGAGGGGTGGTATCTATTTTTAGCCGTCTTTTGTATGCTTGCCTGCTTACAGTACAGCGCTCGCCAAGATAAACGTGAACACACAGCGCCCAACAAAGTGTAACAGACTTGTTTTTCAGTTGATTTTACTCAAATTTTCGACTTTATCTGCTCATATTTTTCACGGTTTCTCAAAAACGGTCGTATAAACGGAATGGACGCATCAGAGGGGGGTCGCATCAGCGGGATTCTACTGTATGTTGAAGATCAAAGTAACCCTGGAATTGCATTTGCTATCTCTCTTCAGAAAAGTATTAAATCTAGGTTTCCGTTGTACACAACAGTAAAAGAAGACATGATTGCAATGGTACTTGACCCACGCTTCAAAAACATTTTGCTGCAAGACCACGAAAATCTTATTTGTGTGCAGCGTATTACTTCAGATCTCAAAGTGGTTGTTGATAATAAAACAGCACCTGTTCCAGAAGAAAATCCATCAGATACAGTTGAAGCCACCTGTTCACTGTGGAATACTTTTGAACATCTGATGAAATCAAGCTTTTCCTCAGTAAAGTCACCAAGAGTTTAAAATGAACTTACCATTTATCTTGGTGAAAATGTTATCCCTCGATCAATCCCCTCTTATGTGGTGGCAGCAGAACCAGTCACGTTTCCCTGCGCTTGCCAGAGTCGCAAGAAAATATTTGGCCATACCAGCCACGCAGGTGGAAAGCGAAAGGCTTTTCAGCAGTGCTGTAACACTGTTACATCCAGAAGAGAGAATCCGTTGGCCGAAAATATAGAGCAGCTTGTCTTTTTACATGCTTTATATTAGCTTCACCTGTATGTTTGTTTGTCTGTCCGTCTGTAACTCTTTCGACTAAGAGTGAGTGTCTCATCACTGTAAAATGTCCCACCAATTTCATTACGTTCGTTAGCCGAGCGGTCTAAGGCGCGCGACTTCTGTGACGTCAGCTTTCGGAATCAGCGATGGGTTCTACTCCCGGCCACGCCGGAAAAAAAAATGTTTTTTTTTTTTTCTGTAAATTCTAAGATTATATCCATACATCTAACTGTAAATGATTCGGAGAGACTTTACCATTTCTTTGTGACGTTGCAACTCCAAATAGTTATCTCAGAGGGTAATAGGTAGTGTCGGTAACTCATTTCCCTATGATAATTATACATAAATATAGTTTAAAAAACTAAAAAAACATGCTTTTAAAGAATATCAAACTAAAAAGTTACAAATTAATATAGTTTAAAAAACTAAAGAAACATGCTTTTAAAGATTATCAAACTAAAAAGTTAAAAATAATTTTAAAATTTAATTTATGACAATAGTATATAAGCAATACTAGTATAAATGAGAAAAAAGCATGGGGCGCTTAATATACAAAAAATATGGCACAAAGCGCCTCAAGCTTTTTTTCTCATTTATACTAGTATTGCTTATATACTATTGTCATAAATTAAATTTTAAAATTATTTTTAACTTTTTAGTTTGATAATCTTTAAAAGCATGTTTCTTTAGTTTTTTAAACTATATTTATTAAACAGCAGCTTTTAAATGTGATCTACCAAGAAAGTTGACTGTTTTCAATAATAGGCCTATTGAAATGTGCATGTGAATACAGTGCAGGCTTATTTATTTTTGGGTATTCATTTTTGTAAATGTATATTCTATAGCATATATGTAGTCCTTTCATTTCTTTCATTAAATAGCTTATACATGTAAAACTGTTGATATTTGCACATCAAGAATTACAAAGAATTCAATAGGAAAGAGTAGGGTGGGCCCCTATTTATTGCATCTAAAATCTCGTTGAGGAAAACTTCACTGTAACCAAATTGCAATTTTGAAATAAGAAAAAAACTGAATTCTCGATCTCGTCTCAATTCTTGAGAATTTTAGTATTTCTGTCTCGATTTCGTCTCGGTTTTTGAAAAGGACTTCTCGCACATCTCTAGTATTAACCAAACTATTGGGATATCATGACAAAAAAAAATTGATTGAACTTTAAATGCCTATATTTACAATTATAAAGAAAATTATACACACCGTTGGTAGTATAAGCTGGCTTCACTACATGCACGACAATATGTAAACACTGAAGAAAACAAACACAATGCAACACTTACAGAATAAATCATAATACAAACTTCAATAAATTGCATTCATGACACATTTTCGGTAAATATGTAGTTGGGCGGTATTTGCGAAAAAAAATGTTAAAAATCCCAAAATACCTTTATTTTATGCTCTTCAACTTCCTCTTTTCATTAAAAGTGGCGGAGGTAAGAAATTCCAAATACTTTAGGAGATATCGAATATTTAAATTTCATCATATGTAGTTGAGCGGTATTTGCGAAAAAAAATGATAAAAATCCGAAAATACCTTTATTATATGCTCTTCAACTTCCTCTTTTCATTAAAAGTGGCGGAGATAAGAAATTCCAAATACTTTAGGTGATATCGAATATTTTAATTTTGCAATACAAGACCTGTGGAACCATTCGAGAGACGCCATTTTTGTTATTTTGCCGTGTGTTCGTGAATACGTGAATCGTCAATGCGTAATTAATAAAATGGTTGATAAGGTCAGGTCAGTTACATTATTAATACTTTCAAACTAAGCCGACATTAAAAATAATGTAATTAATTTTAATTATTCTTTAGTTTTAAATTATTTATAATGTAACTGACCTTACCTAACAAACCCGTAACAAAGGATGCACAGTAACAACTAACGTAAAATTTTTTTGTTACTTATTACTTGCGCAACAATATCAAAAAATAAATATAGTTTAAAGAACTAAAGAAACATGCTTTTAAAGATTATCAAACTAAAAAGTAAAAAATAATTTTAAAATTTAATTTATGACAATAGTATATAAGCAATACTAGTATAAATGAGAAAATAGCTTGAGGCGCTTTGTGCCATATTTTTTGTATATTAAGCGCCCCATGCTTTTTTCTCATTTATACTAGTATTGCTTATATACTATTGTCATAAATTAAATTTTAAAATTATTTTTTACTTTTTAGTTTGATAATCTTTAAAAGCATGTTTCTTTAGTTTTTTAAACTATATTTATTTTTAACTTTTTAGTTTGATATTCTTTAAAAGCATGTTTTTTTTAGTTTTTTAAACTATATTTATTTTTAACTTTTTAGTTTGATATTCTTTAAAAGCATGTTTTTTTAGTTTTTTAAACTATATTTACGTATAATTATCATATGGAAATGAGTTACCGACACTACAGAGCATCCCACTCTTAGATTGCAGTGTGGAAGTAAATGGGCGCATTCTCTCTCTCTCTCTAACACACGCCGATTGCCGTTAGCACTGTCCTTGTTTCTTCGTGCGTTGTTGCCAAATATCAAACGAAATTTAAAATTTTAATTTTTGGACCAAGCTTTTTTTCATATTGTATAGAATCAAAATACGCATCAGGCAATGCTTTTTTTGAATACTTAACAATATTTTAAGTGTCCGAAAAAATTAAAAAACATAACTTATTCACTGCGAACTGTTTTGAAGTATTCCGATATGTTTCACATCAAAAAAAGAAAACCTACTTGTGTATTTCATTCAGATTTTTTTTATTAGTAAATTAATGCCTTAGGACGCCACCGAACTAATTTTAAGACAAAAACTGTACAGGTTTCACTTAAATAATTTTTTTAATATATTGAAATGCATTTTCTCACAAACTGACACATCAAAAAGTTGACCCGCGGAAAACTTTTTTCTGTTAAAGATAGATGGGGGACGTAAGCGAGAAAAATGTTCACAATGAATTGAATTAGTTTTTAAAAGCAGCCCCATCACAATTGCTTATACAGTTTCTGTGGAAATAGCTGTTAAAGATGTGTCTTATCAGTACAAGAGCGCGCGCTGCCATCGTAAGAGGAAACAGGGTCGTGTGTTTAGATAAGTGGGGTTCTGTCCTACAAGCAATTTCAAATACATGGCTTCCTTAGTCAACAAAAAATATTATAATCGATTCTTGAACATAATATGTAAAATGTATGAAATAAATACGAAGGAATTCAATAGCGATCATGGTACAAAATTTTGAATTATTTTTCTATCCTTCTCAACACCAAGCATCTTATCAAACATTGTTTTAGACAAAGTTTTGGAAAATAATTATGATATTATTACAAACAATTTAAACAGATTTGATAAGGTTTTTACTAAGGCAGTTACATTTTTTTGTCCGGTGAAAATTTTTTTCGAATCCATGCAGTTATAGCTGGTCGTATCAAAAATGTATTTAGAAAACATTTTTCGGCATTAGGTAATCCGAGTTATCATACGTTAAAACGGATTCGATATTATTCATATTATGGGAGTTGTTGCGATTTTTCTGTTTTTCAAAAAATCTTCCCCATTTCGAACCAATTGTTCGGATTTTTCTCATAACTTACTCGACCGAGAATTTCCATTACCGTATTTTATTTATAATTTTGGACATGACTTGTCCAAAAATACGGCATTTATCGGGCCCATGGAAATGTGATATATATATATATATATATATATATATATATATATATATATATATATGGGATTTTTAGAACAGAAAAGAAAACTATAAGAAATTTTCGTCTACAATAGGTAGTTTTTATTTGAAATGTACGTAAAAGTGGCATTATTACAAATTTATATGTGTAATAGTATAAAATATTATAAATTACGATATGATATCTTAACATTAGTGTTGGGCCAATTCCTAAAATATACCGATTCCGATTCCATTTTCGATTCTTAAATTAAAGGGTCGATTCTTCGAATCCGATGCCGATTCCTTAATTTTTATCTGACAATGTTCAACAGAGTAATATATTCAGGAAAAAAAAAGGTTGTTTATGATTTTAAAAATGTAATTGCATTGTGTTTCATTTTCTGTGCAGAAATTAACATTATATACAGCTTATATAATGTTAAAAAGTATATTCATTACCATCAATGAATTACCTTGAATTTCTAGCACAATTTGGGCTTTTAACCTTGCATATAGTTAGACGAAACACATGTTCAAACACTGCCAATAATCAAAGATGTCTTATGACGTAAATTGTAAATAATGTTATAACTTAACCAACTTTAGATACCTTACAGTAATTAATTGTCAAAAAAAAGAGGTTTGTACAGTTAGGTTAAGAATTTTATTTTCAAGCACAACTAAATTATGATCCAAATAAAATGACAATATAACCTCGTTTATACATATTTCAAGGGACTAGGGCGAAAAAAAATAAAAAAAGGGAAATGTAAAAATAAATTTTTATTATCTCATTATGATGGAAATTACAAGAAACAAATATGCACCACACTAAAATAAAATGTCAGAGATGCTTACGTTTTAATATATTACCTAGAACTTAATTATCTCACTTGGTGAAAAGAATAAATCTATCCAGTATTGCAGTTCTTCACAACCGTAAAGAGAAAATAAATTTTCGGTTCTTGAGTAAGAAAGTTCTGTGCATGTTTTAGCATCTCACACTTTCCACATTTTATGGTGTGATTTTCTTACACAAAATAATTAAACTCTTCAAAAAATCACGTGTTAACATTTAATTCATTTCAAAAATGTTTATCGGAAACAATTCTATTAAACACAACTACTTTCAAAAGATTGTTTATGTTTGGTAATAAAAATTTACGAACGTTTCAGCAGCAATGTTTGGAAATTCAGATTAGCCAACTGCCTTTCCAAAATATATCTAATGTAAAACGAGCATCGCTGAACACGCACAAGAACGCCGATTTACAGCAATTTGGTTATGTTGCTTTTAAACTTATTTTAATATGGCCGCCACTGTAATCCACTGTGAATTTGGGTAAAATCTCATTCAAAAATTATTTCATTTTAATTCTTTAAAGTTTAAAGTGCAGAGATGTGAAACATCTTAATTTTCACGTTCACGTCACCAAAGATTTGGTTCATGGCCGTATGGGTTACCATGGCAGATAGCAAAAAAAAAAAAAAAAAAAAAAAATAGGATGTTTACAATGGCAAATGTAGCTGCCATGATCAAATAGTTAACGTTCACATTATTTTACTTGCCGTTTACGTTTACATAATTTTCTTTTAACATTTATGATTTTGTCTAATTATTTTTGAAGGTTTACTATTAAATGCAGTGCTGCTGCAACGTAATTTCCGAAAAATGCTTTTGCTTAAAGCGGGAAAGTAGATACTGTATTTGTACTGTAGGGAAAAAGGGCGGTGCAAGTAAATAAATAAATACGTTAATCACCGTAATTCGTAAATCAGTAACGTAAAAAAAGATTGTATTATGTAGTTTAAAAATTATGTTTGCATGCATTTTAATATTTTCTTACGTTGCATAGGAGATGTATTTTGCAAACTTAAAAACAATGCAGGAATCGGTCATGGTCGATTCCAAAACCATTGTATTCTGAATCCCACGATTATACTGGAATCGGTGGAACCGACCGATTCCGGAATCGGAATCGACCCATCACTACTTAAAATGCTTCTTGTTCATTCCAAATTACAAAGACACGCATCTCCTGAAATTCGTAATGTGTTAGAGATTTGGCAACAGCGCGCGCCATAAGCCGTGTACTGCAATCTAAGAGTGGGACGGGCTATACCTATTACCATCTGAGATAACTATTTGGAGTTGCAACGTCACAAAGAAATAGTAAAGTCTCTCCGAATCATTTACAGTTAGATGTATGGATATAATCTTTGAATTTACCGGGGGGGAAAAAAAATTTTTTTTTTTTTCGGCGTGGCCGAGAGTAGAACCCACGATCGCTGAATCCGAAAGCTGACGTCACATAAGACGCGCGCCTTAAACCGCTCGGCTAATGAACGTAATGAAATTGGTGGGACATTTTAGAATCATGAGACACTCACTCTTAGTCGAAAGAGTTACAGACGGACAGACAAACATACAGGTGAAGCTAATATAAAGCATGTAATAACAAATAAGACTTTAAAATTAGAAACGTTAAAAACTTACCTAAGTTGGAGGCGGTAATTAAACACAGTTTTAAACAATAAATGAACTAAATAATCACGTATTGGTTCGTTTTAATTCTGGCCTATCACGAACAATCACGTGACATCATTATCCAATAAAAAAAAGTAGGTACTCGTACGTAAACAAGAAACAATGTTAATCGCCACATCAATGCACTGGTATTGTGATGAAATTTAAAAATTCGATATCTCCTAAAGTATTTGGAATTTCTTACCTCCGCCGCTTTTAATGAAAAGAGGAAGTTGTAGAGCATAAAATAAAGGTATTTTGGGATTTTTAACATTTTTTTTCGCAAATACTGCCCAACTACATATTTGCCACATTTTCAATTCAAACATTTGGTTTAAAAAAAAGCATCAATTTTGGTTTGCACTATCTTTTTCTTATAGGCATTGTTTACCATATTTAACTTTGGTCATATATTTTGCTGCCGACTCCCTACACATAGTTCTGCCAACAAGATTGTTGCGATTCTTAAACTGTTGTAGCCAACCATTGCTGAACTTGAAGTCTGAAATTCCTAACCTCAATGCTAGGTAGTCTGTCTTCTTCTGAATCATAGGTCCAGAAATTGGCAAGTTGCTGCACGCATTTCTTAAAACCACTGCAACAATTTAGCTTCCATTTCATGATGTTTTGGGCCTCGCATTCTTTTTCTTGTTGATAATCTGCACGAACTCGCAAAAGCCGATTCAATCTTTTCACGATTTTTTAATATTGTTGACGACGACGACGATTGCGGGATGTTAAATTCTCTCGCAATTTCAGTTTTCGTTCTCTCTCCTTTGTCTACTTCTTCGATAATTTTAACTTTAACTTGCAATGTAAGTTCGTTGCGTTTACGTTTCGCAGTCATATTACGAAACAACAAACACTCAAAATTGAGGTTAATATACACGTGCATGAGCAATGGAAAATATCAGAACTTTTTTCCATAGATTGTTTAGACTTCTACGTATGTACACTTCCGACGACTAATATTAATAAGGTATAGAGTTCTTTCCTTTTCGTTTTCCGTTTACAACATTGTATCTTTTCTAGTTTAGTTACTAACATCGCCACTAGAGTTGAACTTTTCATCTTGTTTTTCGACCATTTTGCGCTGTAGGATACATACATGTATCTTTGGAGAAACGTTTGTTTACATGACGTTTATGAAGACTATTTACTTTAGACTTCGGCGGTGAAATTCGTATTAACCGTTTACTTATACACGTTAACAGCTACTTGAGGGATCAAAACAACTTCGTAATTCATATTAACCGTATTTCGTATTAAAAGTACTGAATAACATAGGAAATCATACTTTATTTTCCGGCACTGTGAAAGTACTTCGCATAAACGGGAATTTCTTACTAAGCGGATTCGTATTAATGAGGTTTGACTGTAGAAAGCTTCCAATGTGAGGTGCTGTTTGAGTGTTTGGTTATAATTAGTAAATGCAATGACAAGAGTATTGTTTGGAATAATTTTTCCGTTAAAGCAACTGACAAGTCGATCGCGATTTGTAATTTGTGCGAATGTTGTATTAAGAGAGGTGGAAAAAACAAACGAACATTCAGTACCACAAATCTTCAAAATCACTTGCGAAGGAAACATGACATTGTCATTGTTAAAAACCGTGTTGTGTCACACACTAATCCTATATCAAGTTCACAAAGTGAAGATGATCCTGGCATCCCCAGTTTCAGTTCTGGTAGTAGTGCACAAATATAATTTTCCCTTTCATCTTCAAGTTCCATGTAACTTCAGCTCCAGGAATAAATTTACAGAAAGAAGTATTAAAAACTGCTTCAGCTTCATCACCCGGAGTTCTAAGGCAACCAACATTAATGGCCATCATCAACAAAACAAAGACGTTTGGCAGTGATGATCCCAGGAGGAAGGCAATAACCAAAAAAATAGCAGAAATGGTCTGCACTGACAGTCAACCATTTTCTGTTGTGGAAGATATCTGTTTTCGCAGATTAATTTCCCATCTACAGCCAAGATACCATATTGTAACAAGGCAGCATCTGGCAAATACTGTGATACCAGATATGTATGAGAAATTGAAATGTCAAGTCATGAATGAATTAGCAAGTGCAGAAAACATAGCAGTAACTAGTGACATTTGGATATCTGTCCCAGGACAAGACTACCTTAGTGTTACAGCCCATTTCATTATAGAAGACTGGGCACTCTCAGAACAGGCTCTGTAGGTGATGCTTTTTGAAGGTGCCTCACATACTGCGGCATTGGTTGTAGAAAACTGGGAAACCCTGTTTAATAAGTGGGGGCTCTCCAACAAAATAGTTGCCATAGTAACGGACGGTGCTGCGAACATGAAGTTGGCCCTTTCATCAACACATTCTCCTGTTAAGGATTTAACATGCAACATACATACACTTCAACTTGTATTGAAAGACAGTTGTTTCATCAAGAGTTCTGTCTCGAACCTTGTGTCAAATTGCAAAAAAAAAATAGTAACCCACTTCCATCATTCAACTAATTCTTCCAGAGTTCTGAGGCAGACAAGTATCCTTGGGACTTCCTCACCATGAACTGATCCAAGACGAACCCACGTGTTGGAACTCCACATTCCACATGCTGCAGAGGCTGTGCAAGCAACGCACTGCTATTGCAGTGGCCACTGCCTCAATCAGTTTGAATGTAGAATTAACCAACAGTGACTGGGTGCTTGCAGAAAATTTGGTGAAGATCCTCAAGTTATTTGATGAGGCAACACATTCTCTCAGCTCATCTAAAGCTACACTCGGAGATGTAATACCTATTATTACAAGCCTAAAGTGTGCAGCAGAGAAGTTCTTAATAATTCAAGGATTGGGTTGTATAGCGAGAGATATTAAAAGATTCTTGATACAAGATTTGGTAATATTAAAGATGACCCGTTCTACTTGATAGCAACTGCTGTTGATCCTTGTTACAAAATTAGGTAAGGATGACAAATAGTCTTTTCTTTATTTGTGATTCTTGACATGCAAACAATTACTTTGAAGTAGGCCTATTGCTGACATATGTACATGGGGCAGTTGTGGTCAAAGAGATAATAGGGCTGGCTTCCCATTAAAATAGATGCAGGTTCGATTCCTGGTTGGGTGACTCCCAGTTTTCCCATGTGGAAATCATGCTGAAATAATGCAGTTGCAAGTGGATACTACATCATGTTCATGTTATTTCAGATTTATCAGCAACTGAAAAACTAGGCTGTACGAACATCCAAACCTTTAAATGCATCTAAAACTTTAGACTAACTGGTGTATATGACTGCATTTCTTATTTGTTGGGGACCATTTCAAGAGGAGAATACAGTGAAACTAGTAAAAGAGGAGCTCTTAAAAGCAATGACAATCACATGTACTGGTTTGAATGACGACATTCCAAAGCCCAAAGCGACTGAAGTAAACACTGCAGTCACTAGTGTCAAAGAAGCTTCTTTGTGGGCAATTTGCGAAGAGCTTATGAGTGCATCTGACATTTCCAGTCATCAACCTTCCCCAAGTCAAGCTGCAGAAAATGAATTGACTCAACATCTCAGTGAACCAAATTTGTCAATTAGTGCTGACATTTTTAACTACTGGCATCATTCTCAACACTTGAAACTAAGATCAGTCGCACGGAAGTTCTTGGGTATTCCTCCGAGCACTGTCAACTCTGAGAGACTGTTTAGTGTTGCTGGGGATATAGCAGACAAGAAACGTAACAGATTGCAGCCACACAGACTCTTCAAAAGCTGATGTTCTTGAAAAGAATCTTACAGTGTTCTGATACACTTACTGATTTATTTTTCAAAATAAAGAATTAATTTTAGGTAGTTGGTAATTATCTAGAAAATGAGATTTTTCCAACCTATTTTATAATTAAAATAATTGGAAATAGTGTTTTAGATCTAGGTAATTTATTTCCCTTTGCTGCAGGCACTGATATTTAGTAGGCCTATTCAACCCAGGCCAATTTAAAAAATGTCACTGCAAGGACTAAATAATTTTATTATAAGTATTAAAATGTGGGAGGAAGGATAATTTGGGGTAAAACAAGAAAAATTTAAATAAATAAAAGTCTCGCCTTCAAATGATGAAAGTACCTACATTAAGGCTAAGATCCTTAGTTTTGCAGCCTCCAAGAAAATTATTTCTCCCATGAATATCGTAGTAGATAAAAAAAATAATAAATGGCATAATTGTAAATAAAACTTTGAATTTTTTTAAATATGATGATAAAAATTTTCTCAACAAATTATTTCTTATTTAATTTTAATTTTCAAATTTTCAAAACTAAATATTATGTATATATTTAAACGGTACACGGCTGTTACTTTGCACACAACTTAAAGGAGGTACAATGAACAATTCTGCCGATCGATTTTTTTAATAAAACGTACAGAATTTAAATAATCTGAGTACAAAATATTGTGATTTAACTGTCACTTGCCGCTGATGAAAGGAACGAGTTCAACAGTTTGCCGCTAGAGCTCCGATTAGTTCCGAGTTTACTCACTAGATGCCTCGAATATCGCAGGAGTTCTAGAGTAACAGGTTACTCTAAGGAGTTCAGGCGGGAATATTATCGCTTCGAAACGGTCAAAACACGACACATTAGCAATAGTAAGTTATTTGCTGATATTGAATACAAACAATTTTTTTCATGACTACAAAAAAAAAGTTCTCTGCTTGGCGAGTGATTATACCGTATTTACTCGTGTATAGCGCGCCCTTTTTTCCCCTCAAGTAAAGGAAAAAAATAAGGATGCGCTATACACGGAAAAAAAAAAAGTGAGTAGATGAGGCGGGGAGGAGTGGTAGTCGTTAACTGCCGGTGACGGCTGATGTTTCTGGCCAGCCCCCACACATACGCACAAGCAACAAGGCCTCTCTTTCACAAACACACACACACACACACACACACACACACACACACACACACACACACACATGCGCGCGCTAGCTCGCAGGTCTCTTGTTTATTTTTAGACCTCCCCCTCTACAGCTAGTAGAATAAAAGAGAGAGAGAGAGAGAGAATGTTGACACCAGTCCCCCTCCCACTTCCTTCGCTTCGTCGCAGCTGCTACCGGTGAGTCATCTAGTCCTCCGTGTCACATTCCTGCCTGCCTCCCTTCCTCCCGCCCACGTACCAGTTGTGACGATACAGCGCTTCATTATCTTCCGTCTACACAGCAGAGTTTAAGTATTTTCCTGACGCATCACCACACATCAATTTAAATTATCATTTGTTTCATACGTAATTACTTAACAGGTACCACAAAATGTTAGTACAATTTATTTACGGGAAAAAAAAAATTTTTTCTTTGGAATTTGTTGCAAAAATCGTGGTGCGCGCTATACACGAGGGCGCGCTATACACGAGTAAATACGGTATAATACTATTGTCAAAAAGATGTTATCGGGAAAAAATAAATGAAGTTATTTTATACCACTGATTCACTACCCATAAAATCAAACTGCAAAGTCTTTGCAACTAGTATCTCACACAAGAAATATAAAACATATTCGTGCTTCATTAGGTATAAAAATAAAACACATATATAATATCGGGAGACAGCCTTGAAAATCGTGCATATCACCAACATGGCCAATCAGACTCATAGTCATGTTTACGATGGCAAGACAGCTAGCAAACCAGTTCAGTTTATATGCAGCTTAACTAAAAAATTTATTCAATATTTTCGGGGTAGTTTTACGTTCAAAATTAATACAAAACCAAATCAGCAATCCTTGTATGATCATTTATAATACTAAAAAAAAATCTTCCATTTCCTTCGAATTGTATTGAGCACTAAAATATTGATTTACTTTTGGCCCAGATTTTATTCGACGATACTCTGTAGAGTTTCGCTTGTTTGCATTGTTTATTTATTAGGTTTAAATCATGGCCAAATTTATTGAAGTGTAACACAAATTATATATATGTGTGTGCCTGGTTAGGAATTTGTATGATGTACTAGAAAAACTATGTCCTATCACTGTAATAGTTGTCCCCTTACAAGCGTTAAATATTTATGAAACATTTTATTTCTTTGGTTTTTAAAGCCGCAGACTTGTATTTTAGTTATTTCATTTAGACAACATGCGTCCGTGTTTTCTACATTGCACGCTCTGCAATATTTTGAATGTCATAGTAATTTTGGCTTTTTAAAATCTGTGATTTATGTGCAGTAGAGTAATTTGTAATTTTTTATAATTTCTTTTCATATTTTTAATGATCCATTTGCTAATATTATACACACTTCTCCATTTATTATAATAAACACATATTCCATTATTGGAATTCTTTCAGAATGGGAATCACAAGACTACAAAAACTATTCTCCCGCATAAGAAAGGTGATAATACCAGTAAAGAAAATTATCGTCCGAGAGCAATTACGTCTTATATCTAGGGACACCTGTATTTCGCGAATACATTTCGTGTCAAGGTATTTTACAAAACACTGGAAATTTTTGTTGTAATGATTGTCTGTGGTCGGTGAAGGCTGTTTTCCCGCACTTGACGGGGCCGATGAGGACGTAGTTACCGTACTGCTGCACGCCCGCAATTCGCCAAACCTCTTAGAAAAAAGCTACAGTTATGTGTGAAATAGCCTGACACGAGATGTATTCGCGAAATACATGTGTCCTTAATTATATCGAAAAATATTTGAACATTGTATGATAATTTTAAGTATGAAAAGTACAAAATACTTTCAAATTTAATACATGGTTTTACATCAACTCTAAGCACTAAAGCACATACTGCTTATTTTCTACAAAATAAATCTATACACGGCAACTGATTAGGAATCACTTGAGTTTTTTTTTATAAAGCATCTAAGGCCTTGATTGTATAAATATATTGTTGGATAAATTAACTAAACTAGGAATACTATAAAATGCACAAAAATAGAAGAGTTTGATCTTAATGACATAAAGCATAATCTATCTATTTAGCACAGCCTGTATAATTGATTCCCCATTGTCAAGACTAAAATTAAAAAAAAAGCGAATGAAGCAGTATAAAATAACTATCTCATCTTTGCGGGTGACTCAAACATCATACAAGCAAAACGAAATATTCTTAAACG
This sequence comes from Bacillus rossius redtenbacheri, assembly GCF_032445375.1. Taxonomy (NCBI): domain Eukaryota; kingdom Metazoa; phylum Arthropoda; class Insecta; order Phasmatodea; family Bacillidae; genus Bacillus; species Bacillus rossius. Next base: position 2,464,933 of record NC_086333.1, on the reverse strand, counting down.
CAAGAAAGCATATTTTAAACACTGTAAATAACTTAGATTTTAAATAAAAGGATAATAATCAGTCTGTAAAATTTAGTTTTAACGATGAGTTGGAAACAGAACATCAAACATATATCATAGGTGTTACTGCCAACAGAGAACTCTCACAAACAATACCATTCCTTTCTGCGCAACCTGCAAGCTCCGGTACCTTCTGTAAAAAAAAATATATATATATATGTCAAACTTTGCCGGAAGTCGTACCATGGTAATGACTGAAATATGTAGCTTTACTTCTAAATCTAATTATCTAGAGAACAAATTGTATTACATTATTTTCATGATTTAAATGGTAACAAAATTAACACCTACATACGAACAGAAGTTTGCTGTTTTATTCATTTTTTTAGTTACGTGATAATATTTTTGAGTTATAAAGAAATCCAACTTGAACAGTAAAAAAGAAAGGCTTTTAATGAACAAACCAACTCAGTCATTATAGATGACTAGATTCATCCTGTTACATAAATTTTTATATTTATATACATCTAATGTATAAACAAATCTGAAAAAAAGGGCAATAAATTCAGATTGACTTCATTATCGAACTAGAATAAAACACAAAATACACTTGCAGAGAACCACCAAATATATTATTTTCTGCAATGGAGTTAAACTTTAAAATTGACTTTATTATTTCAAAAAAATAATTTAAAACTCCAAGCAAATGTAAGAACACGTCTTCTAGATATATTGGAAGATTATAATGCCGTGTCCGAATTCGCCTGAAGAATATACTTGTAGATACTTTGGAAGTGACTTTGCAAGACTGTCAGAAATGGACGTGAAGTATGCTATGCAAAACGCAAGTAAATGAATCTGTGTAGTTCTCGCGTACTTGAAGTTGAAAATACGTTTTCATTTAAAAAATTTTTTGGTCATATTTTATATATCATATCATTTAAATAATTTAAGAGGACGTAAAATAAATATAATTTATTTTGTATTTTACTGGTATCAATAAATAAATTGACAAAATTAATTTATGGATATGGATATTTAAAACAAAGTTTCAACAAACACATGTACATATTTAGCCTACCGATCGTTACTACAAAACAAAAGTACAATAATAATGTAAGTTGCCGTAAATTCACGTGACAGCGATGAAGTGTTTAAAAAAAGAACTAATTTCACATGCGTTTAAAAATAAAATCTAAACATCCTTTTCGGCTGGCTAAACATTGAACCTATCCGGATTCGTCAAAGGCAAGTGAAGTACGTAAGGTTGCAAACATGTAACTGCATTACTTTCTGATTAATTTTAATAAAATTATGCATATATCCAAAAAAAATTCAGTTAAAATTAGTATTGTATTGGTGTTTGTATTAAAATATAATGTAGACCGGGTATATTTTTATTGTGTTTTAAGATTAATTGACTTTTGTGCCTCATGTACTTTTGGTGAAAAGTGAAAATGTAATTATGTATTATTATCAGGGCCCAAAGCATAACTATATGTTCGTTGGCCGAAAATGAAATGTAGTTATACTTGTATATCTAAGAAAAATATTTGTATTTTGTATGAATGTAAGTATTTTATTATGTAAATTTTTATTACTTACAAATATTTCGTACTCATAATATCTAGTTTCCATTTGTCTTGAGACATAATTAAATGATATACTAAGCAAAAAATGTTTATTGGTTCACAATTTTTCATTGTTACAATATTTTAAAATTAAAATTTGCTATTCAGCAATATCAACTTCTAAAACGTGAGTAAAAATTATCATCAAATTATATCAATGGCATATTTATTGCATTAGTATTCCTTGCTCCTAATCACTTACTCTGGTTGATTACCTTCTGTATAACCTCAGTCAGTGATCGTAATTTATGTACACCTTTTTCCCACTAAGACGATTCAGGTGCAGATTCTGGAGCAGTGTTTTTTTTTATGTACGGATGTGCCAATAAATCCATCAGTTTGTTGGTGGTGTTGGGGGGGGGGGGGGGGATAATACTACTCTTAAAATATCACTTTATCTGTATGCACGATAAAATATCCTTGGTTAGCTCCCTCCGAAATATTCTTATACAACCTATGACGTGTAGCCTACTCCTTAGGTATTTTAAAACACGTTTGATTGCGTAGAGAAGGCGATTCTTCGAGTATGTGGCCCTTTCATAATTAAATTATTATTATTAGTTACAACTGATGTTTATTTCGAGCCTCTTTGACATCAAGTGCATACATAAAAGACGATCTACCAGTGACGCTTGACGTCACCAGTAGGAATAGCGTGAAGGAGCTCCTCATTTCGCCAGACGCGACTGGCATACACAAGTATATATATTGCAATAATAAATTACTAAATGATAGCTTAATTTTCAAAAATATAATTACGTTTTTTACAAGAAGTACGAATGCCAGGACATTTACTAATATCGTTTTTAAACATCACATATAAAAAAGGAAGTGTAATCAAAAGCCACAGGTCAGCTAAAAAATCAAACAAAAACTTTTTTCTAGCTCTAGCCTCATGTATACATACATAAAAACATAATACATTTAAAACACTAAAATTAATGCAATAACCTGCAATATTTTGAAGACAGATATTCAGCTACAAAAAATTATCCGATAATATAAAAAGTTCGCCTGTGTATGTGTGTATATATATATATATATATATTTATATATATTTATATAACTATATATATATATATATATATATATATATATATATATATATATAGTTGCACAGAAAAATACAGTTCTAATCAGATATCAAATATAGCAAATAATACCGCTTTGCAACATAACGTCATTCTATTAGATGGTCAACGTTCAACTGTTTGTGTAATACACATACGCACACACCTGTGACAAAATGTGTAAAGAAAGAAAATTTGTAGAAGCGCAAAACCTTTGTAGTACACAGTTAAAAATTATTATTTTTTTTACAGGGGCAGGAAAACTACATTACTGACCAACTTATTTGAATGAAGTGGTTAGCTGTGAACGAGCGTTCTTGCAAAAGAGACCAAATCTGACAGTTTTGGCCACATAATCACCGCAGTAAAACACACAATTTGTATATCGTATATGTGTAGTGCACCAAATTAATATTTATTATAATTACCTTGGGTTGCACTCGGTTACGTACGGGTTTCTAACTGAAATGTACCAAAAATAGTAATATTTATTCTCTTGCGCTTTGTTGAGAATCGAGTAGTCTTGGGTGGGTATGGGGGAAAGGGACAGGGATGCAAAGGGATTGGAAATCTAAATGCTTGCCGAGGCAGAGTACACCCTTCCCCCACCCCCCTCTCCTCTACTGGTCGTAAACATGACACCCCGCTGGGCGATAAGAATTCTGAGAACAGCGTCCTCTTTCCCACCCCCCTTCCTTTTCCCACGCGTCGCTACATCGTTCAACCGTACTGCTAGTGCGTTCTGTTGAGGACGTAGATAACTACGCGTGTCTTCTTCCGCTCGCGGGAAACTCAGGATCTTAGCCTTAACTGATAAAGTTTCATATACTATTAAATATTACAAAAAAAAAAATATTGTACCAAATGTTTACCAGAAATTAATTAAATAAGCGGAATCGGCCAATCTTTGAATTAGCAGTTTGAATCGGAATCGGAAACGGTTTTTTCATGAATCGGCACATCCCTAATGCCTATGCACTATTTTCAGCCAATAATAATCGTTACAAGCCGCATTGGTATTCCTAAAAATGTAATGGATGTTGTCGTGTTTTTTTTTTTTTTTTTTTTTTTTTTGTTATCTAGAGTAAAACATTTCATGGGAAACAAGATAAATCACATTACAGAATGCCTTATTCGTTCACAATAATATTCATCCCATATGGCATAATGCTTGTTGAATCTACATTCATTTTGTTAGATATAACTCGTAATGTAAACATTGGGTAGTAATAATTTATACAGGCCGAAATATGTGTATTGCATTACCTAATGGGCATGTCAGTGTTCTTATTTATCTTAACTCTGTACTTTTTCCTTCCCCCCTCCCCTAACCATCCCTTTCAATTTGCAAGATCCTTCACTTGGCTCGTAGGATATTTTGTTGTAGCTGTTGAAATATCTTTAATTTTTTTCATTCGTTCATTCCATTTCACTTTACAAAGGCTTCTGTGATGTGTAGTCAGCAACATATTCATCCTAGGCTCCGCCATTCCACCTATAGTGATCACATGCCCATAATATCAGAGTATCAACCATAGACTACCAGGCAGAAAAGTAATTTGATTTAATAAGCATCGGCCGCTTGATTACTTACCTTTTGAATAGACTACACGTTATTTTGTATTGTTTGTTGGTGTGTTTTATACACCTTAATTCATTTTACCTAACCTATTATTTTAATTTTCAATAATTTAGTACAGTAGCAAACAGCATGCTGTTATTTATGTACATGCCTCTAAATTTATTTACACCTTCGAGCTAACAAGGATCTATTTCTTGCAGACAATCTTGTGAACTGTGCTCATCAATCAATGAATAAACCGGTTTATTGCATATATTTTTTAACATTGAAACTCAAGTGTGTTCAGAGTTCAGTTGTAATCTTTGTGAGATTCTCACTGCTAAATAAAGGGTTTTGGCTTAGTAGTTTTGTGTAGCACTTATCATTTTAAAATGAACATATATGTTACAGAAGGTCCACCAATCAAGCTCAATAAGAAGCAGAAGAAACAGTTATCTGTTCTAGAATGCTCACTAAGCGCTGACTTCAGTTGTGTCACTTCTACTTTGTCCTCTAAGCCAAGTGGCTTTGATCTGGAAGCTAATGTAACTGCCAGTTTTAACCCTTATGAAATTAATGAAGATGCTTACCGAGCTATACTTCTGGGTCACAAGAGAAGAAGACAAGATAAAGAAGTATGTATAGTTTCATTTAGGTGCTTCGGTGATCCTATATGTATTAGTATACTTTATTAGCTTAAAGCTTGTTGCCATTTGGTCTAGGATATGTAAGTACTGCAGACTTATTTATCTACATGCTGTTTAAAAAGTTTGGATGGGTATATACAAACTTTAAAAAAAAATTTCTCTTTATAACTACAGGATGTTTGCGAATTGCAAAGCATAAATTTAATGGTTAACGGCTAATTCTAAAACAAGCATATTTGTTAAAGAATCACAACCCTGCAAAGTTACAGGTGTGAACAGTAGTGTGCATTGTGCGCTGAGAGCATGCGTGATTGTGCCGCTGTGATGATTGAGTGCTCCGTGGGAAGCAGAGACAAGCTGTCTGATGGACATCACCCTTCGCGATATGTTGGGTGTTCTGTACACGTTTTGTGGTAAATGTGCACTGCTTCTGCTGCAATTCCTTTTGTTAAGTATCCCATGCTGTGGATGTTTTTTAAATCTATGATCGCAGCACCATACCACAGTAAGTCAACTCTGCACTAATAGCTCAAAGTCATACATCTAGCATACCAGAAGCCATCTTCCTTGCATTGTACACCAACCCACTACAGTCAAACCTCATTATTACAAACCTGAAGGGACCATATTTTAGCACTTTGTAATAACGAGGGTTTGTATTAACCAAACTATTGGGATATCATGAAAAAAAATTTGAATGAACTTTAAATGCCTATATTTACAACCATAAAGAAAATTATTTACACTGTTGGTAGTATAAGCTGGCTTCACTACATGCATAACAATTTGTAAACACTGAAGAAAACAAACACAATGCAACACACAGAATAAATTTGGTTTAAAAAAGCATCAATTCTGGTTTGCACTGTTTTTTTCTTATATGCATTGTTTACCACATTACAAAGCTTATCAAAGGTCAGTACTGATCAAGTTTTTGGTTGAGCAGTCTGTATCCAATATTTAACTTTGGTCATATCTACTGCTGCCGACTCCCCACACATAGTTTTGCCAAAAAGATTGTTGCGATCCTTAAACTGTTGTAGCCAACCATTGCTGAACTTGAAGTCTCAAATTCCTAACCTCAATGCTAGGTAGTCTGCCTTCTTCTGAATCATAGGTCCAGAAATTGGCAAGTTTGCTGCACACATTTCTTCAAACCACTGCAACAAGGTAGCTTCCATTCTTGATGTTTTGGGCCTCGCATTCATTTTCTTATTGATAATTTGCACAAACTCGCAAAAGTCAATTAAATCTTTTCACGATTTTTTAGTATTGTCGACGATGATTGCAGAATGTTAAATTCTCTCGCAGTTTCAGTTTTCATTCTCTCTCCATTGTCTACTTCTTCGATAATTTTAACTTTAACTTGCAATTTAAGGTCGTTGCGTTTATGTTTCGCAGTCATTACAAAACAACTCACAATCAAAATTGAGGTTAAGACACACGTGCGTAAACAATGGAAAATATCAGAACTTTTTTCCATAGATTGTTTAAACTTCTACGTATGTACACTTCCGACGACTAATATTAATAAGGTATAGAGTACTTTCCTTTTCGTTTTCCGTTTACAACATGGCATCTTTTCTAGTTTAACTACTAACATCGCCACTAGAGTTGAACTTTTCATCTTGTTTTTTGACCATTTTGCGCTGTAGGATACATACATACATCTTTGGAGACACGTTTGTTTACATGACGGTTATGAAGACGTGATTTACTTTAGACTTCGGCTGTGAAATTCGTATTAACCGTTTTCTTATACACGTTAACAGCTACTTGAGGGATCAAAACAACTTCGTAATTCATATTAACCGTATTTCGTATTAAAAGTACTGAATAACTTAGGAAAGCCTACCTTATTTTCTGGGACTGTGAAAGTACTTCGCATAAACGGGAATTTCGTACGAAGCGGATTCGTATTAATGAGGTTTGACTGTAGTTGCTAGTGAGTATTTCTAACTCTACTAAACATCTGCGACTGGCTCATCATCTGCGGAGCATTCAACCATCACGATACAGCGATGGGGCGTCGTCTTAGCCATTTCAATGTCCTCTATTTGGGCACAAAATTCAAATTTGCACGCTACTACAGTGAAACCTCTATTTAACAAATCTCAAGGGACCAAAATTTGTTGTGTTTGTTGTAAAGGGGTTTGTTAAATGGAGGTTTCGCACGATATATTTCTAGTCATCATAAAGCTTCACATAAATGGCTATAACTGTATTTCTGACTGTTTAATACAATATGAGGAATTAAACATGAAAAAGTACATAGAATACACTTGTTTAATGGCATGTTTAATAAGGTAGAAATAAATCACTATCTTGTCCAAATCATCATTTTTACATACTTTCACGCGTTTTCGTTTTGTTCCTACCAGAGAGGCATTGTTTTCGATCTGTTCCCGGTTGGATAATATGGTCGAAAGTGTAGACGCCGGGATGTCGAAACGTTTAGCTATATCACTTTTTTTTCCAACTTCATCAACTGCATTTAAAATATCTATTTTTTTTTTTATGTCAATCTGTCGCCGCTTTTTAGGATTAGAATTCATTTTACAGTAGTACCGTAACTACGTTTGGAAATAAATAAACAACAGTGAAAACTGAAAAAAACGGAAATTGTACTACACCAAAGTTAAAAATATTTGCGTGTGCGCATCTTTAACCATAGAAACGCAAAATAGACAAGTTGTTCGTCTTGCCAGAGCGATGGTACAGGAGGTTTCCGCCAAAAGCGCTAAATGTACCCGTCATTTTGAAAAAAGTGTGGCATGTATACATGACGTGTGTTATCCATGAGGCTTTGTTTATTTATTTTCTTCCGCGATGGTGCATATTTTTTAAGGTTACACGCACGTATTTTTAAGCAGTGAATGCAAAAAAATTAGTGGATGTCTTGTAGGAGATGTTTATTTTTCCGTGTTTTTCAAAAGTGGCAGTGTAAAGGGAATTTCACTATTTCGGAACAAATAAAATACTTTATTTAGAGGTTAAAATAGCATTGATCTTATGGAGGTTCAGTGGGACCAAAATTTTATTTCGTTGTATGGGGTTTTTTGTTAAATAGAATATTCGTTAATGGAGGTTTTACTGTATTTGCACCTATAACTTTGCAGGGTTGAATTCCAGACATGTTCTTAAACAAATATAGCTTGTTTTGGATATCCCTGATGCCCTGCAATGCACAAACATCCCGTGCATGCTTGTATACTGTGCCCGAGGATTTTGTGGCTGTCCGTAGCAGGAGATCGCTGAACTGGACACCTACGGCATCACCCTCGACGACGTAGAAGCGAGAGCGCAGATCGGCAAGCGTCCCCTCAGTAAGAACGGCCAGCACGTCAGCGAGGCGAAGCTGCCTTCCAAGAAGAAGGCTAGCAAGAACTTGAATGTTTCCACGCAGGTTGCACAGATGTCGTACAGTGATATCAGTCCTCAGGTGGGTTTCTGTTGGGCAGGAATCATCACACAACTATGTTTATGATCTGTCATAGAGCTTTATGTGTAGTGGCAAGTATAAGAATATGTAGATGAAAAACTTGCTTTGGCAGCTGCAGATGATTTTTTAACAGCAGTTATATTCTAAAATTAGCAAGCAAATGCTATCGGGTAAGTTTGGGCTTGTCTGTGTGAAACCCGGTATGAATCAGGTGGAGGTAACTTGGCCCCTGCACTGCCTGTGGTTCGTTCCCCTCAGCGGCCAGGGGTGTTTGGTTAGATGTCAGTCTGTTCATCATCATTAATACAGACCTGCCGACCCTCCCGCCCTCCCGATTCGTCATTCAAATCTCCCGTTTTTTGGTTCTGTTTCTCTTGAAGTTTTTAATGCAATAAATTTATATTATTAATATGTTTGTACCATTATTCCGTACAATCGTATAGTAACTACGGTTTGTACCATAACGTGTAGTTATTTTAATAACCTAAATGCCCACAATTGTCGGCTAAAACGCTTGGTTAAGCGTACATCTAAGAAAGAAACGTAGTTACTTAAAATAATTATAGGAGCTGTTTTGGTACACGTTCGTCATGGGTGTTTATTAGCCAACCAGAAAAAGGTTTCATTTGTTTTCCAAGATAGCGTGTTTTGTCAACATTGTAAACTGTATTTTCGGTGGTGTTGGTTTGAAATAAAGCGGAGTGGATTAATAATGAGTTTATGATACCACTGTTTACATTCGTGCCCAAATTCGCTTCGGTTTGTCAACTGGCTATGTGTGAATTGTTTGTTCGTCCCCGAACAATTTCGCCTTTGTTCGCGTCTGTGCTCACAGACAAAGTGTAGAGGTAGCATTATAGTACATACAGTCTTCAAATTTATTCAACGGTGTATTCATAAAAATATTATTTTGTGGAAGCAGTTGCGTTGTCAGTATTTTGTATGCATTGTTTAGTTGTAGGCCTACTCCGCAATAGGGATTTAATAGAAATGGCGCTAAGTAAGCCTACAGTGAAGTATCTTGCTGTGTAGTCCAGTCAATGAATGCTCAAAAGGAGGGTGTAGAGGGAAATGGAAGGAACACAATTTTTGACTTTGGGACTTTGTTAGGACTAGTAAGGAGGTAAACATACTAAAAGTCCCCACTTCTAGGGGGTGAGCGGGAGGGAGGGGGACATGTAGAAGGTCCTTTTTTTTTTTTTTCAGTTTTTCTCTTATATCTCGGAAACTATACGCTCTAGTGAAAAGACCAATCTATACTAAAATAAAGCTGATAAAATTTTACACAAAATTTATTTGTTTCAATTTTTCTCTATCTCGCATAGTTTATGAGATATTTCCTTTCAAATTTTCTATTTTTTAGGGAAGGAAATTTTTTTCTTACATTTTTTGCCCTATTTGACTAGATAACCTTTTATCCGTTCGTCGTACGTAAAGGTCATGCAGAAAGAAAGTTGTAGAGAATTAAATATAAAAAAATTCGCTTAGAAATATTTAATTGAATCAAAAATTAAAAATATCGAAACATACAAATTTTGAGGTTATGTTTTTAAACACTAAAATATTTTTAATTACAATCAAGCACCTAGACTTAAATACATGAAAATAATACACCAATTGACATGTATTTTAAAACAAGAACTAGTGAAACATTATTGCACATTCTCGTGATTATTTAATCATCATTCTGACTTTTGTTTCATGGTATTGCTAGCGGACGATAGCGGTCGTAAAGGTAAGGGCCATTAAAATATAAAAGATAAAAATAAAAATAAAAAGCTTTAACTTGCAGGATACCAATACCATCCCCAATTATCTGCGCTGGGGTGTGATCTATTTTCTCGACACTTCGGGGTTCAAATACCGCAATCACGAGCCATTCCTAATATTGGGTTATAAATTATGTTTAAATATATAGAGAGTGTCACAGTATCAACAATTCTAACAAAGGTGATCGTGTTTAAAAAATTATTTTCAACAGCGCATACGTCTGTCTAGGGTTTTTTTTTTTTTTTTTTTTTTTTTTTTCGCCAAACAAAAGGGAATTTTGTACCACTGACATACCAGTATTTTTTAAACTCAAAATAGTGGAATAACAGAAAACTGGAATCAGATGCATGTGTCGATTTTCGCAGTGCTAAAATAATCTAATTTCAAAGTTTTACTAAATAGTCCCCATTTTCCAACTTAGATATTTGTTGCTGGCTATATTAGTTTTTATCACAAAGGAGAATTGGCCCGAAAATCCACAAAGTGATATGGCAGTGTATTTTATTACTTTCCGTTAAGGCCTGTTTGATTGTTTAATGTGAATTAAATAATTGTTTATTGGACATTGGTGCTGTTTTGCGATTGTATGGCAAATGCAAGTGAGACAAACCTGCGCAAAAAAAAAGAGCAAAATTTGGTTATATTTTAAACAACAAAATGACAGTGCAGAATGTTTGCATTGTTCAAAACGTTTGTAAACACCGACGGGAACAACTTCCATGATGAAGAATCATCTGTCGCGCCATCACGTAGTTCAGTATGAAGAATATTTGAATCTTGATGCAGAAGTTAATAACGAAATGGAAGGTGTTGCCCAAGGTACATCAACTGTTAGTGTAGTTTGCAGGAAACAACAAACCCTTTTTGACACCTTCAAGAAAAAGGAGACCTAGTCACCATAAGGAAATGAAGCCAAAGCTATCAGTGATAAAATTGCCAGAATGTTGGCTCTTTGTCATTTACCCTACAGATTTGTTGAAGACCGAGGTTTTCGAGCTCTTATGCGTTACTTAAAGCCAAATTACTGTGTTCCCAGTAGTACAACTTTTTAGCGTAACATCATACCTGAACTGTACACTACAGAAAGGGAAAGGTTACAAGATATGTTGAAGAAAGATGTTTTTGATTTGGATGAACAACCATCTAAAAGTTTGTCGCTCACTACAGATAATTGGACAAGTAAAGCTGGAGATGGGTACATGTCATTAACTTGTCACTACCTAGAAAATTTTAGTACAAATCCATGACTAGACAAATATTGTTATGGAAAATTCACATACTGGTTAAAACTTGAGAAATCATTATCTGAGTTAAGTGAAAGCTGGGGTCTTCCATTGCCCACAAAAGTGAGTTCCATAAAAATATTTATGGTCACTGACAATGCTACAAATCTACGAGCTGCTCTTGATGGAACACAGTGGGTTCAAAGACGCTGCTTTGCTCATACATTGCAGCTGGCAATACATGGTGCGAAAGATAAGACACCTAATGTAAATCAACTGCTTTCTAAGTCCAGATGTATTGTTGCTTGTTACAATACAACTTTGTGTCTACATTGGGTCTGACCCAATATAATCACACCCAACCTTACAAAAATCTTCTCTATTTATGTTTAACAAATCTATCTTAGTGTACAGTAACGCAAGCCTCTGAAATACTTACCAAAGAAGATGTGTATCATCCAGCTTTAAACATTAACATTGTAATGTATTCTAGCTCAAGAAGTGTTAATCCTCCCTACAGAAATTATAAGGACGGTAATTTTTTAGGTCTTTATAACTCCATAAAAAATTATGACTGGTCTTATTTCTATGAATCAACCAATGTTAATCATCCGGTGGATGATTTAACAAATTGTATAACTGACAATATCAACACATTTATACCAATAATTTCTAAAAAAATTACCCAAATATCCATTATGGTTTTTTAATGACTTAACTCCAGCATTGAAATTAAAAAAAAAAAAAGAACATTTTCATAAACTTAATAAACAATCTAACAATCCATATTATTACTTACAGTTTTCACATTTTCGCAAAATGGCAAAATCTTATATAAAACGTGATAAAATTAATTGGATCGCTCTACTAATAACAACATCAAGAACAATCCAAAAAAATTCTGGAAGTATGTTAAATTAATGAAAGATGGTTAGTATGATTAATATTCTTCAAAAATCAATGATGATATTTGTGACGATCCAACTGTTTTATCTAATGTTTTTGTACAATATTTTTCCAGTGTCTACAAGACTTCAACCAATAATGTGACGTCTTCAAACATGTCCTCGGATTCTATTCCTATGTCCTACATTTCTGAATCCCTTATTCTATGGGGCATCAAGGCTCTCAAATCTTCCAAATCCACCGGCCCAGATGGCATCCCTAATTTTATCTTAAAAGGCTGTTCGTACTTATTAGTTCCTCATCTTTATCATATCTTTAACACCAGTTTGCATTCTCAAGTTTTCCCTGACAAATGGAAAATAGCAAAGGTCATTCCGATACACAAACATGGCTCTAAATTGATTGTGTCATACTACAGACCAATATCTTTACTTAAGTAATGGCTTCGCAAAAATATTTGAAAAAATTATACACAAAGTTTTAAATTTTCAACTTCAAAATAAATTATCAACCAGTCACCACGGTTTCAGATCTGGAATGTCCACCACTACTAACCTAATTACTTTTATTAACCCAATCCATAATGTAGTTACTAACAGAGGTCAGGCGCCTGTTATTTTGATCTAGCCAAAGCATTCGATACAGTAAACCACTCGCTACTTTTAAAAAAACTATCAGACTTTGGTTTTTGTACTAAATTCTTGTACTGGTTTTCTATCTATCTCAATAATAGATATTTTTTGTATCTGTCAATAACCATAAATCCTCTTTACACCATGCTAGTTCTGGAGTACCACAAGGTGCCACTCTCTCACTTCTTCTCTTCAATATATTTATAAATGACATTACCATGGTCCTTAATTACTCAACTGGTGTACTCTTTGCCGACAATCTGAAAATCTCTAAATCAGTGATTGCGCTCTTCTACAAATGGAACATTAATGAAATCAATAATATTGGTGTCTTCTAAACTTGGTAAATCTAAACGATAATAAAACTAAGGTAATATCCTTTACTAGGAAATATAACCCTCTAGTTTATAATTACATTCTAAATGATAACCCAATCTCAAAAACTCTCATTCTAAAAGACCTTGGTGTCTTTCTAGATTCAATATTGTTTTTTCATAAACAAATCGACTACTTAAATTCCATTTCAAGAAGAACATTTGCTATTATAAAATATATCACTCATTATGCTACCAATTACGATTCAATTCTTTCTCTTTATTTGGCATTAATTCGATCTAAATTAGAATACTGTTCAACTATGTATCTGGAAATACATTGGGTCGACTGATACTGAGAAACTAGAAAATTTACAAAACAAATTGTCTCAACTAATAATTCATAGAGGTTTTCCGCATCCCAATCTTATTCCTCTAGCAGACCATAGAGCCTATTTGGACTATCTTTTTGTTCATAACATTTATAACTATAAAATTATATGTAGCTATATTTTTGAGAACACCAGATTGAGAATCCCCCAATTCATTTCTCACCTCTTTTCTAGTTTATGTACTATTTATAACAAGAATGGTCTTATTTATAGACTCATTACAAACTTTAATAGACACAACACCAAGTAAAATTAATTTTGAGCGGAGCAATGTTTTGCTTATCTGTTTGTAATTTGGTATTTGTGTTTTGTTCTTATTGTCTCATTCAGAGTGTGAGTTTTAACATCCTTGTTTATGTGTTTGTATTCTTCTGTCTTCGTTGTGTTGTGGTGCCTTCATGTATGCGGTGCTGGCGGGTCATGTCGCATCTACTTGCGAGTGTTGGCTACCCGCACGGATTGTTCTCCTTGCGGGCGGAGCCCACCTGGCGTAGTGCAGACATGCTGGCGGTGCCTTGACACGGGCAAGGACTGATTCCTTTGTGTATGTTCGTGCCCACTGTTCGTGGGCATGCCACAAATTTTAATAAATAAATAAAATAAAAGTAGTGCTTGTAGAAGATGGCTGCTGAAGGTACAACAAAGTATGGACCTACCACAGCTCAAGTGTACGCAAGACTCGGAAACTCGTTGGTCGAGCGAATTTGCGATGTTGGACAGATTGACTTCTCTGAGAGAAGCTGTAGCTGCTGAGTTAAGTTCATCAGAAATTGACTCACTTTCGCCATCAGAATGGAAGCTTGCAAGTGGTAAAGTTGAAGTCATGAAACCATTTGCAGAGGTGACTAAAGAATTGCGTGGGGACAATTATCCAAAACCATCAATGATTATTCCTACTATTCATTGCCTTGAAGTTACAACAACTAACCACATCAGAAAAAATGAGTTAGGAATAGGTGTTCCATTTGCATGTAATCTATTGAAATCTTTAAATAGTATATTCCCTATGTACAAGATGGATGACATAAATGTTCTCTGTACTGTACTTGATCCACGATTCAAAGTGGCAATTTTCAATGATGGTGAGAGACAACATGCAGTCAATCTATTGAAAGACGATATTATAGTAAACGGCACAGAAATTGGCAGTAGTACTAGTACTCCCACAGAAAACCCACATTCCAGTTCTGGGTCTTTGTGGGATGCAATTTATAGCCTACCCTTACATTTGCCAGAATCAGAAGTAAATCACGCAAGTGGTAAACAGAAAACAAAGTCTATTGAAAGTTATTTGGCAGAACCACTGTATCCAAGACTATCTAATCCCTATGAGTGGTGGAAGGGAAATCAAGAGATCTTCCCACTTACCACATAAGTAGCTCAACGTTATCTGTCCCTTCCAGTGACACAAGTTGCTAGCGAAAGGGTTTTCTCCACCGCAGGTAAAATTGTTACCACTCGGCGCAAGTTATAGTTGCCACAGCATGTTGAGCATTTAACTTTTTTCGATGACAATTTAAAATAAAAGTTCAGTTTCGTAAATTATTTGTTACGTTCTGTGACAGCAGTTACACCTTATTATATGTTATGAAAACTGCATGAAGATTGTCATACAGACATGTGTTGTAACTTTTCAGTGCTCAAAATTATTTTGTCACATTTACTTTACTACCTTTGCTTCTTAATACAAACCTACTTAAGTAAATGACAGCCTTTGTTCTAAAAACTTAAGTGTTACATAAAAACAACATAAAGGTATAGTTTGTTCTTAATACTGCTTGTGGGGGAATATTAACAATATTGTATCTAGGCACAATTTTTATGATAATGACTGTTTTGTTTTACTTTTTTTTTTATTCATAAAGTTTATTGATTATCTAAGTTATCCTTACACTTCTGCAAACAAAAACAGCAATTGCGTTGTACATGTTTAGAATAAGTGCATGCTATCTGGCAATTCCAATATAAAATATGCAATTTCTTACCATTTCAATATATAACTAACACTAAAAAAAAATTTATGAGTACTAGTTTGAAAAATTTTATTCGATAAAAATTCTAAATTTGGTAATTATTTAAACTTCAATTAGGAATTTGATTCGAACTGAAAATCACTGATTCGCAGATGCCTAGTGGGGGTGGATAGGTATGTAACAGAGCATGCTATAAGCTACATGCTAGTTGTAACATGGAAGAGGAGTCAGCAGGGGAGAGGTAGAATTGACGCAGCAGTGATGCTACGGAATTCTCATAACGCTGCTTATGTTTGTCCACTCAGTTTTCACTATAGCTAACGAATGATGCTGCCATTTCTTTTATTTTATTTAAATTTCTTTTATTTTATTTAAAGAATCTACAATTTATTTATTTGTGTGGCAAAGAGTTATTGATTTGTGCAATTGAGTTTATAATTATCATTGAATTTTATGTGGATAGTGTGTTCGAAATCTAAAATAATTTATCTTTATCTAAACCTAACAAGCAAGAAGATTCACTTCTATGGTGTATGGACTCTACATACACAGTTTTTTTTTCAGGTGCTTTTTCAGCTGCCAAAGCTTTCTGGAAATTTCTGTATGTATCTATGATGGGAAAGTTCAACTCTTGCAATTCCCATTGCATTTATCAGTTGACTAGAAAAAGAGACAGTAAAGCAGGCACGGACTTCTGGAATATTTTCTGTAGTGAAATGTGTTGTGATTGGTTGCTTTGAAGTGTGTGTTGTAATTGGTCGGGAAGGTGACGCACCTGCCTCAACCTTGGCTGTAGTGTCATTCTGCCAGTTCTCTGCTCAATGTCATTTGAATATGTTGCATTTGGCAGGAGCTAAAGCTATTAATTAATAATTAATATGTACTAAGAAAAACTTAATGGCTGTGGTCCGAGCTGCACCGATATTCAACCTTTTTTCGGACATTTATTTTGAATTTTCATTGACCACAGTCATTGTCATTCAGCCCACAATGGAGCTTAAGTGATACTTCGTTGCCTCCCAAGGACACGTGTAGTGTCGACACCAAGCGACTTCAGGACTTATCTGCGAGGTTTAAAATGCTTGAGTATTAAGAATGTTTTTCGGCATATCAAAATTAACTTCTTTTTTTTCGATCAGAGAAAAGTCGTTTGTGTTGCTATGAGAATTGTGAGGGCCTGTTATAAACATTGTTTAATGGCAGACTGTTTTTTGTTTGTGCAAATTTAAAAAAATTATCTTTATAAAACTTTTATTAAATATTTTTCTTCAATAAAGACTGCCAAACTAAATTCGTACTTAACCTCCATATAAAAACATCAGCAAATTTTTTTCGGCTAACATTCTTATTTTTTTTTATTATTTTCAAAGTGCTTTGTGAATGTTGCAAGTCAGGTCATTTTCTAGCCGGGCCGGTCTGAGTTGTAATATGTTTCATAGCTTCTCTGCACACAAAATATTTCTTTAAAAATCCACCGGATAGTGTTTTGTTGCATGTGAATGAATTCATTGTTGTCTTTGCTGTTTCAAAAGTTATTTTGCTATGTCATTGTTCTATTATTGTATGATCACATTTTCGTGAATTTTGATTTATGTGTAGGTTCCTTTTGGGGATAGTTCGAATTCTGACATCCCTGACACGGAGGAAGATGAACCCTCATCAGTGATGATGGATGAATTTGACGGGTTGGATGTTGAAGTGGAAACAAAAATGCCACCGTCAAGAAATAAACGCACAAATAGTTCTGGGTAATTATTTTGTACAAATAAATGGGGTTGAATTTATAAAAATAGCTTAGTGAAACTAAATCTTAAGCAGATGACTATTGCGTGTTGGGTGTACACAGGAGAGAAGGGCCAAGTTTCAAAATTAGGAAAAAAACATAACTACAGTAGAACCCTGCCATGATTTTTTTTTGAAGGGGCAAAATAAAAATATATGGGCAGGAAATGCAAATTTAGCACTGGTCAGTTTTCAAACTTTTTACCACTCTTCAAGTTATGTTACCATATTTTTATGTTAAAAAATTACATTTTATCTCAATATTTCTCTGTTTTTATTTTCCTCCGCACCAAAAAAAACTCTACGTTACTTTTTAAAAAAATTCCTTAAATTCGGAGGACTTTGATTAAAATATAATATTTTTACTATTTAAAACTTTTTTTTGCATAAAAACTTAACTTATAGAAATAGAAACAAAATTCAGTTTGAAATTTTAATCTTCACTCA
Organism: Bacillus rossius redtenbacheri; assembly: GCF_032445375.1. NCBI lineage: Eukaryota > Metazoa > Arthropoda > Insecta > Phasmatodea > Bacillidae > Bacillus > Bacillus rossius. The sequence continues at coordinate 2,447,143 of NC_086333.1, read as the reverse complement.
TTACAGTTAATACGTAACTAACGAATTATGTAATTTTTTCTGTTTCTTACTGGTTAGTATTACATTGCTCAAGTAATTGTCTCATGTAGCACATCACACTTACTGTTATAGGCTGGGCTCTCACAATTACGAGTACGGGATACTACGAGACCATCGATGTTGTGACAGTTTTGTAATGCACTGTTAGTTTGACTAGTAAGTAAAAAGCAGTGCTTTCTTGTTGGCCCTTTCATAAGTACAAGTGATTTAAATTGCATGTTCAAACAAGGAGAAAAAGAACAGTTTCCATTCATGGCAGTGAACACAAAGGCTGCTAGTCACTAGTAGGTAATAGCCAGGGGAAGAGGAAGTGGGCAGGATTCTGGTGCTCCATCTTCCCCTTCCACAGCTACTGTCTGCTGCTGACTGTCGAGTGAACCAGCCAGTTTGTATGTATCACATCTCAAGCTGATGTCAGAGAACTGGCAATACGAGCAATCTTTGTGTATATATTAGCAGGTTTTTGTGACACTTGAAACGTGTATTCCACAAACCACTCGCTTTGAATTGTGCTCCAACAAAATTGTTTTTGCATGCATAGTAACACGCTATTAATGGCAACATTTCAAGCACACCACTGTAACCAGTTTTCCACAATTTGCACATGTATTGTAGCAATCCATCTTTGATTTGTGGAAACTTTCTGGTCTTAGCACAATAGCATTAGAGCTTCCCCTCCAAGTATTCTTTGTCTTGTAGTAGGTCGCTATGGGATGGGGGTAGTGGATAACTGACGCCCCTTCCTCCTGCAGTAATTAAGCGGAACTAGAGATACCGTTGCTGTGTTCAGATACATTACACAAACACTGTAAGGTAGGATGAATAAAAAACCTTATAGGCAAGATGAAGGAACCAAAAATTATTGGGTTATCATTGATATTTCCATAATAGTGTGTTTTTCCTGTGTGGCATATCAGTTAGTAAATATTAATGTATATCTTTGTTAACTAAACTTCTTTGCATACGTAACTTGATATTTTATAAATTTTATTTCAATTTTCAGTTCATATACCATGTTTTCTCGTATAATTGTCACACATTTTATTCTATAATCAAGTTTGCAAAGTACGGGTGCAACGTAATGCGGAAAAAAAAAATTTTTTTTATGTAAAGTTATTCATAAAAACAAAACCCGTTCATGGAAAGTACGTTTATTTTAAAAAAGGAGGATTATACAAGAGCACGTCAAACAATCCATATTAGTAATTCCTTAAACAAAAACCTTTCTTCAACTTTAAATAGAAAAACCAAAACTCTAACGTGAACGCAAGCCACTTGAATCTGACGTGAACTAACGTGTCGTAGTAAACACTTGCCGCGAAAGAATGCGGGCTATCAAATGTAGTTAACTCGGCACTTGACAGATAGCGCGCGTTGCATCCAATCGGCAAGATATCTACAGCAAAACCCCTTATTTGCACTTTTCATGGGGACAAAGTAAAAAAGTGTAAAAAGCGGGAAAGTGTAAATAAAGGGAAAAGTATAAAAAGGAGTACAGTTTACCTTATTTAGAATTTTTTTCCTTTTGTTTAATAGCACATACTACAATGCAGGTACAAACACACTAACAACAAATTTTACTTTAGTATTTAATCCATTATTAATTTACCACATTTGACAAAAATAAAAAAAAGAATGAAAGACAAAATGTTTTTCTGATTACTTCCTAAAAATAAATTTGAAATTTTCTTCTGCTTGCTTTTTTGGCTGTTCAAGATTATTTGCCTCTCCAAATTATAAATACAGTTGCAACCGGCAGGGTTTATAACAAATACGGGCTACATACACATTGCTCACAGTAAAAATTTTTTTAAGAAAAGGCCGCAAATTGTTGAATATTTACCGTCAATAGCGCGCCAAACGCGGAGAAAGGTCATTGTACTCGGTCAGCTGCTGTAACGACGCGGCGGCGCATGCGCACTCTATGCTCCGCCCAGACTCATGACGCCATCAGCCGCCAACCAATAGATGCGAGCTTAGCGGAAAAAAATATAAGCTCCACCTCCCGTGTACCAATTTTATCCAGTTCTAATACCAGTTTATTGGTATACGCACCAGTTTTCTCGCTGCCGTGACATGTTCAAGTTTACGTTTATCATGATGTCTTGATACCAATAATTAATTATTTACGATCCCCAGAAATAAATGGTTAGTTTAAAAAATATGGCGTCAACTGTACAACACTTCCCAAATTATAAAAGACGTATAAAACAGTTACCAAGACACCGCTCATTTTATCTTGTGAAGTTTATGTCTCGTACCAGTATTTCGGCTAAGTTGTGACATAAATACAGTATCAGAACTTACAAGCAGCCATGTTTGTACATTCATGAGTTTACGTTTTTCCCTCGTGCATTTTAGATTGTCTCCTGCTATAATTACTCGTACTTTTACACGCCTAGGCTTAAATTATTACATGTTTAGAAATAAAAGCAACTTTTCATGTTATAAAATATGTATATTTTGCTATTTAAAATGTTCATTGCCTACTAGCTCCACGGTATTTTCTGGTTGTTTATGGTTGTTACGTGACGTAAATAGCGGGATTGATTCGATTTTTGAGACGTAATTCGCGGGAAAGTATTGTATTGGACTATATGGGAACCAAACGGGACCTGAAGAATATAGTGCAAATAACGGGAAAACGTAAATAACGGTAACGTAAATAAGGGGTTTCGCTGTATATTCGACTAGGTGCGCGCGCTCTATATGGGAAGCAACATAACCAAACATGAATGATACGCTGGCTACATTTTCATAAGCAGTACGCCGCGGTAACGAAGACAATCAGATAAACAAATACCATTTAAAAAGGTCTTTAAAAGAAAATTGACACGTCAGACAACTTTGTATTTCCATTAATTAAATAAATAAGTGGTAATGACCGAAATTAAATTTTAGATTATACCTACACCGCGATCGGATAAAGGAAATGACTTTAAAAAACTTTTTATAAGAAAATTTACACGTCAAAGAAGTTCGTATTTTTCCGTTAATTTTTTAAGTAAGTGGTAATGCCCGAATAAATATTAGATTTCTACTTTAAAATACATCGTTTTATATGGAAAAGATACCTACACAAAGCGCTCGGCATCTACTAGCGGGACCAAAAACATCGTGGGACGTTTACGCGAGAAGTTTTTTTATCCCAATTTTTACAGCCTAAAATATGTTCCTGACGATAACGCGCGTGCGACCATTATGCGATAAAACACGTTATATGTATTAATAATCTTTGTAGAACTCTCTGGTATTAGTTTAAAACAATGTCACAAAGTAATTTATTGAAAATAGCTGTAAGTCAATTTTAGAATATGGAGAAAAGAACAGAAGGAAATGACATTTTGTTTAAAACCAGCTGAACTGACTGACGTTTAATTTTTAAAACCGATAATTCTGATGTTGATACTTGATTCATTGAGGCAAACTGTTATTTTAATTAAATAATAAAAGAAAGCTTATTAATACTCAAGAATTGAAGAAGGTTTCATTTGGCGAAGCCATTATAAAAGGAAGACAATTTCACTTATCCTCGAACACGAAGTTATGCCGAATAATTGAAAATAAAATCGACAAACAAAATTTAGATGATGACCCAATGTGTTTGAAGTCATCAATTTCAGAAGAAACGCGTTCCGAGGACAAATATTCTGAGTATCCAAGAAAGGCATTCCCAGTACGAAGACATCAATTTCTCAAGAGAGGCATTCATGGACAAAGTCAACAATTTCCGAACATTAGGCATCTCAGGATGGAGTTGTAAAAAAAAAAAAGATATTCTAAATAGTTCATAGCACTCCAAACTACTACCAGGTGGGTTGTATCATTCTTCGATCATACTTAACTAAATTTGTGACACATTAAAATTATTTTATCTAATACCAGACTGTTAAAATATAATCGTAAAGTTGAACAGAGTGATAATGAACCGAATAATGATCTATAACTTGGAATGCTGATTGTGTACCCAACAAAGACCCGCTGTACCAATTTAGCAAGTTGACATACAAAAAAAAAATTGTAAAATTTGTGATTTAAATTTTAGAGACACTAACAAATATTGATATTGTCAGTATACTAAATGTATTATAATTTGAATACAGAACTGAAATGATATCAATTAACCGTCACTGAAATATACAAATATTGTGTTACTCATATTTCATGTAACTCAAACCATTAACAGGTGCCCATTAACATAACTTACTTTGAATAATATTTTTTTTTTTTTGGTTTCATTTCATTTAATCAAAATAATAGGTCTAAGTATTTGAGTTAACCTTATATCAATACTAATTACTAGGGCTGGGCTGATCACTAAATTTGCAGATCATTCCGATACCGATCATTTGCGCCAATGATCGGCGCCGATCCTTGCCAATCAGACAAATTAAGAATTATATAGCTTGTTTGATGGCTCAAGGTAAGCAATTAAATTGGTAAACCCTGTAAAAATAAAGATAGTACCTTAAGAAACTGTTATGTAGTTAATGGATGACAATAAATCCAACTTTATTCTCCAAAAATGTTTCATGCATAGGCCTGACCATGTTTTAGCATAAAAATACAGTAATTGTACCTTATCACGTATACAAGTTTAGCCTTTGATCCTGATCCTGATGGCATTATACTGTAAATATTGATCCTGTGGTAAATGATGCTTGCTGCTTTAATTTAGTGTAATGAAATATTGTGCACATAACAATAAGTTTGATATAACAATAATTACCTTATGTCTAATAAAACATCATCTTTGTTAATTGTAAAACATACGATCATAATTCTTTTTTACGTAAAGGATTTTTTCGTATATCCAGGATCTTTCGCTGTACTAAATTAAAACAGCACTTATCATGTACCACAGGGTCGACATATGCAGGATCATGCCCACATAGTTCAGTGAGGCATATACACGAAACTTAACTAACTTTTTTTTAACAAACTGGTTTTATTGCAATTTATTTAATTTAAATACCTTTGTCTTCCTCAAAGCTGAATGGTTGGATGTCTAGACACATCATTTCTGCAATACGACTGGTTATTTTAATATGCCTAGGGTGTGACATTTCAAGCATTGATTTTTTTTTGGAACATGGAATCAATGGTTTCTTGCTTTGCGGTTACAGTTGGAGTGCATTTACGTAGTAGACTCGGAAATTACTTCTGGTGAGCTAATTTTGCAGGTTGAAGGTAATGCGGGACATTGTGAAATTTCACTCAGCAAAATTTTATTGTAATGGAATGAACGGAGATGCCTTGATAAATTTGTGGTTGTAAATCCCCTGCAGTTTGTACCACCACGAGATATACCTGCACCGCAAAACAAACACGTTGCTTTTACACTGTCTTTATGTGGCAGTTTCAAATATTTCCACACGAAACTACTTTTATGTGCCATTGTAACCAACAAACTTTTAAAGAATCACTAAAATAGACAACAACTTCATCGGACTATGACCATAGATAAACACACTACGGCATATATAAATACCAGCAGTGATCCAAACTGTGTTTCAATATTGAACTATCACTGGCATGTATCACAGTTTTTTCTGCTCTTTCCCCCACGTACTGATATGCAATGGAACACACCCTAGAGGATACGAAAGTTAGTTAACCTGCAGGCGAATGTTTTGTTTTGTATTTGGTGGTCAGCACACAATATTCTATGGCTGTGGTTTCGTAAGTGCAATAGACACAAGTTAAAATTAGTATTTTTTCATAAAAATCTAAGTTTTTATTGTGAATTATTAAAAACTCCGTAAAATAATGGTTTGGCATGTTTTAAAAATACCCATATGCAAATTAATACTGTAAATTCGTGTTTTTGTTGGAACGTGATTGTAGGCCTACCTTAATTAGTTATTTTGTAAGTAAATTTGTAACGTACAACTTTGCATTTTTAAGCTTAATTCTGTATTTATTAATTTTGATTTAGTATGTAATGATATGCGTTTGGTGATCAGTAAATAATTTGCAGATCGGTACCGATGCCGATGTGTTAAAATCTGCCCATTATTGTGATCGGTGATCGGCATCGGCCCAGCCTTACTAATTACCAATTTTAGTGAAAGTTTTGATAAAGGAGAACCCGATAACACTTGACTTCTCTTAATAGAATTCTACTGATGGCACGAACCTTACTATGAAAATGTTAACAAATCAGATACAGACCTTCCACCTCTCCCGTTTTAGTCGGGAGACTCCCGATTTTTTATGTAATCTCCCGCCTTCATGATTTGATGCGTCATTCTCCCGATTTTGATGTCAGTTGACTCGTGATCGAACAATTATACTATCAATAGTAGTTCGTTGCTCGGCTGTCGATGTCAGCGCTGCGTGACCGTGCCATAAATATCAATTAACACAAGTATTATGTACTATATTATTGTGCTTTGAACGAGAATAAAATTGTGTTTGTTGTTACTGTACCGTAATATTCTCAAATAAACGACAATTTGGGGTTTGGGAAACATTTTTGTCTACAATTTTGGTAGTTCTCACCTGCTTTCTGAGCGTGTAGTAAAATGGTTACCGTTCATAACATATTATTTATTTTTGGTCGAAAGAATATAAAGTTAATGTCGAAGAAATACCACGCAACATTCAAGAATGATTATTCATTGGTATTTCCAATGATAATTGAGTCGAGGTTAGGAGCTTCGTATGCGTTTTGTACCATGAGCTGGTGTGATTTCACTGTCTCTCATGGTGGGAAGTGCGATGTCTCTAAGCACGTGCGTACTAAAAACACGTAGATAACAGTGAATGTGTGCAGACAAACCGTAAGTTAGACTTTTTTGTTAATGATACTGGTAGTGAAGGTGTGACTCGTGCCGAATGTCTATTCACTACATTTATTACAGAACATAACCTACCTTTTAATTGTGCCGATCATGCGGGACCTTTATTCAGGAAAATGTTCTCGGACAGCAGTATAGCGAAGCAGTATGGCTGTGCCAGGACAAAAACGGTGTCAATTGTTAATGTACTGGGTGACTTGGAAAAGGAAAAACTTGTTGTGGCTTTGAAAAATACTACATTTTCTATTGCTACAGATGGTAGTAATCAAAGTGACTCAAAGTTGTAACCTATTGTAGTGACGTTCTATAATAATGAAACACACAAAGTAGAAAGTTGCTTGCTGGGTGCACCTTCTTTAGTAGCTGACTCTACTGGACACAATATTGGCAATCTTTTGCTACCTGAAATGAAATCATGTGAAATTGTCAAATTGTGATAGCTTTGAGTACGGATAATGCGCCGGTTATGATAGGGCAGAAGAGTGGAGTGGCAGTTGTTCTAACAACAGAAATAGAAAATTTGGTAGTGATAGGGTGTCCATGTCATTTAATAAATTTCAGCAGAGAAAGGAGCTGCATGCCTTCCAGTTAACATTGACGAGTATTTAGTTGATATATATTACTATCCTGAAAAAAGTGTGAAGCGAAAGGAAAAGTTACATGAATTTCAGCAGTTGCATAACACAGAAACTAGAAAAGTTCTCAAACACGTTTGGTACACGCTGTGGCTTTCATTAGGGAGGTGTCTGGCAAGATTATTGCAGCAGTGGCAACCACTCACAAGTCTGTTCATGACTGAAGTAAATTCTAAGAAGTCTTCTGGAAGTACTTTAGATACGTTCACAATTCCGAAACTGAAGCTCACAAACAGCCCAAAAAATTATTTTCTCACTTGCAAGGATGGGGGTTCCAGGTCTGTTTCTAGCAAAGACCACGGTCAAAGTTCTGGTTCCAGGTCTGTTTCAAGCAAAAACTGTGGTCAAAGTAAATTGGTTAATCCTGTTCTGAAAAAGAGAAGTTCTGAATCACAAAGTGTACACTCAAGTGATCAGAAGTCAAAACATGGTGGCAGTTTTGCAAATACACCTTGGACTCGCATACCGCGAACAATTGGTTCCGAGAAATACTCGCGCTAAGTGAATTCGCGTTACGCGAGTTCGGCTATCCCCGTTAATAACAATGTTATTTAACATGGTACGGTTTACTGAACACAAAAAAATCCTTTTAAGTATGAGGGGAAGGTCATAAAACTGTCACACGTAGTGGTAGAGAGCATCAGTCATATTAACTTTGAGGAAAAAACATCTGAAAACAATAATGAAACATGGCACAACTGTTTGGGTGCACACACACCAAGTTACCTTTGAGTTTTCCCCTAACTTCTTACTTATGTCTGTTTAAAAAAAAAACCTAAAACAAAAAATGTACTCGTAAACACACATGACATAAGTTGCAGATTGCTTTACAAAAATGTAAAGATTAACGTAGATTGTCCGGAGAAAAAGCGGATGTGGATGTAGTCGCTTCTTCCTCCACAAGTGAAAATGTAAACAAGCTGTCTTTGTGTTCGAGTACAGCAGGGGGTGAATCAACTTCCTGACCTGAAATGGGAGGGGTAGCTGGCGTGTCACAGCCTTCATCTTCTCTTTCCCAAGCCGGCGCCGTCGCCTCCTTCACAAGGTCTGCTCTTTTGGAAGTCACCTTTCTAGCCTTGTTTGTGTTTTACTTTTTTTTTGTATTCGTTAAAGTCTTTGTACACCTTACATACCTTATTGATTTCTTTTTTGAAGTTGTCACTTCTTTCTTCATTAGGATCATTCTCCTCTACAATCATACAAGCTTCATTTATTTGGAAAAAAAAAAATGTAGCCAGATCTGTTGATGTGAGGACTCGTTCAGCTGTAGGTGACATGTCTTCTGTTGCTTCCTGCTCTGCACGCCTCACCTCATCCTGTTCAATAAGTTCTTGTGCGGTGAGTTCTACATCGTGGGAGTTAATGTGTTCATTCACATCTGGTGTGTCAATTTCTTCATATCCACTACATCCTCTGCTATTTCCTCTAGCCGACTCTCAACTGGCTCAAAACCAGGGAATTCCTCTCTAAAGAATGGACACAGCTTCTTCCAAACACCACTTAGACAAGATTGTTTTATCTCATCCCAGCTTGCAGAGATGTTATCAATGGCATTTTTTATGGAATACGACTTCCAAAATTCTTTCAGTGATTGTTTCCCTTCCCGATCCGTCACTTTGATTGCCTGCTTAAAAGTGTGTCGTAAATAATATGCTTTGAATGTTGCAATCGCCCCTTGGTCCATAGGCTGCATCAAAGAGATTCTATTTTTAGGCAAAAATACCACCTTAAATTTTTTGTTCAGGTCTGTCAGGTGAGTTGGATGGTCAGGAGCATTGTCTAGAACCAGCAATGCTTTGTTATCAAGGTTGTTGTCTTTGTTGTACTTTGTAACATCTGGTACAAAATGTTTTGTAAACCAATCTGTGAAGACAGCCTGTGTAATCCATGCTTTACAATTTGCCGTCCAGATTACTAGGCAAATGTGGTTTTGAGCAGCCTTTGAGTGCTCTAAGATTTTCGGAGTGGTACACTAATAAGGGTTTTAATTTATTATCTCCCATTGCATTAGTGCCAAGCAGAAGTGTAAGCCTATCCTTGGAAGCCTTATATCTGGGGACAGTCTTCTCCTCTCTTGAAATGTAAGTCCCGTCAGGCATTTTCTTCCCATATAGACCTGTCTCGTCTGCAGTATACACTTGTTGAGGACTGAAGCCTCCCTCGGCGATGATATCTTCTAGAATACAGTAGAACCCCGATTATCCGCGACTCGATCATCCGATTCGCGGATTAACCGCGATTTATGTCCATCAAGTCCAATTTTTTAGTTACATATAACCAATGATTCAAAATGTATGTAAATGTTAAAATACTTTGCAAAATGTATGTTGGTCAAAGTACTTTGACTCAGTTATGTTTATATACACAGAAGGTTTAAAAAAAAATACTAGTTAAATACATACGTATGTACATAATATTTTTGTGTTCCATGTTACGTGAATAGATTATACACTGGTGCGCGATTCCACGTCCGCATGACCGGACTGTACACTCCCGCGCGCAGCACGGCGCCGTGCCTCAGAGATTACCCGGCGCATGGAGACAGTCCATTCCATTAGTGTACGTTGTTGAAGGGTCAAGGTGGTGATAATTTTATGTATTGTAACGGTGATCTGCATTCCGACGGATTATACCGTTGTGTTGTGCGGAAGTGTTGAGGGCAACATTTCATAATGTCATCAAATGAACAGAAAAGAAAGCGAGTGGTACTGTCCATCGACAGCAAAACAAAAATTATAGAAATATTTCAGAGTGGAGAAACGATTGCAAACTTGCGACTGAGTTTAATGTCGGTAACACAACAGTGCGCGACATCATAAAAAATCGCGAAAAAATCCTTCAGTTTGCTTCACAGGCTGACACTTCAAGTGGATTAAATAAACGTAAGACGATGAACGAATCCACATTTAGCAGTTTGGACACTTGTTTGTTTGAATGGTTTCAACAGAAAATGTCGGAGGGTGTAGCATTAAGTGGCGTAATTTTATCACAGCAGACGTAATTTTTTTTAAAAAACTAGGTTTGACAGAAGAACCATTTTCCTGTTATATTACATCTCCGTTATTTTATTAGCACTGACTGTACTGAAGTGTGTGTGTTGCAACTAGTGCTTGGCACGCAAGATGAATTCAGCCTATCACTTGCTGACGCGGCGCAGTGATACGACGGTGTTTGTTTATTTCAAAACTCAGCTAAGAGTGAACAGAGAATAGATATAACGACCCCTCACGGTTCCCGAGATTAGGGTCGTTATAGAGAGGTGGTCGTTATAAGATTTCCGACCCATCTGCAACACTAAGTCATAATAGGCCGTTTTTGCACTAATTCCACGTTCAGCAAGCTAAAAATAAAAAATCTAACATTTAAAATTCATATAAATAAAGGGGGATAAAAACACCGTGAATTATACGAGACAGAGACACCGTTTCAAAACCATCAAATCAAGTCTCAATGCACTGGTATGAAAAATCTTATCTCGAAAAGAATTTTGAAGGCAGTCGTTCTGTAAAACAATAACCAGCCCGATGGTGTTACTGACAACAGAACAATGAGCTAAGTGTGGCAGCATCGCTTACGGGCGATGAAAAGAATGCGTGACCTTGGCAGCTATCAGCTGTCTTGGGCCCTCGGACTGGCGGGCGGCTAGTCACACACCTCGGTGCAACAACGACTCGCGTGCCCACGTCTCCGCACACGAAAGACTTAAAAACCACTGCTGCCCAGCACTAAGCAGTCCGCTTCTATGTCAACAACGCACACGCACACAAAGCATGTGTATATATGTAATCTCAGAATGTCCACAGATGGCTGTCTGTGGCCTAATGACCTTTGAGGCAAGCATGACTCGGCTAACCGCGATTTTCGATTATCCGACTCACTCGTCCCCTTCATTAACACGGATAATCGGGGTTCTACTGTACTAGGATATGATGCAGCTGATTCTCCTTTCTTTTTAATACAGTGCATATTGTACCTGTCTATGAACCTTGAAAACCATCCTTTACTTGCTGTAAACACTTTATTACAATCGGGGTACTTAGGTTTTAAAGCAGTAAAAATGTCTTATGCTTTTTCTTTTATCACGCCCGAATTAACACCACACTTATCTTTACCGTGATTTTTTTCAAACACCCATTCACTGAGCAGTCTTCCAGTGTGAATCATGATGGGTGTTCGGTTCCGCACTCTCACCTCCGTGGATGTTAATGCATCAGATGACAACAGTTTCTCCAGTTCACTTTTATTTTTGATAAAGGTCCGTACCGTAGAGTCACTTAGGCCTAATGCGCGACCAATTGCACTGTTGCTTTCATGGTTTTTAGAACGCCGTACAACTTCCAACTTCGTTTCTAATTTTTTTTTTTTTTTTTTTTTGCTACCACTTTATCAGACTGTAGGCCTACTTCTTTTGCACATTTCATAATTATTACATATGTTCTGCGAACTTTACCACGCACAACAACAAAATGAATAGCTGATTATTAAGTGTACAACAAAACAAAGCTTGAAATAACTAGTATATCTACAGTCGCCTGGGAAGCGCTTTGAGTCATGAAAACGACACACACACACGTGGCGGGCATGTTAGATAACATGATAGCTGAGACGGCTTTTTCCTGCGATAGTTGACGCGCCGTGCTCGGCTAGACACTGCCCGAGCAGCATTCACACGATGTAGCCGACGATGCGGCGACACCCCGCGGCAGTAAATTTATACCAAAAAAATGAATTCTCAGCTCGCGTTATGCGGGTTTTTATTAGCACTATCTGAAACCATTCCATAAAAATTGTTCTCGCGTTATGCACAATCACGTTAATTGAACTCGTACTATGCGAGTCGGAGGTGTAGTCTATCACGTGAAGAAAGATTGTTTATGTATTTGTCATCTGATATGAACAAGGCATTTCGCTTATTTGTTTCAAGTACTTTGCCAGTATTTGAAACTCCATACATAGTTCTCCAATCAAGTATACCTCATATCCATTTATTGAGGTCTACTTTACTTGACATGCCGCAAAATTTAATGTCCAAATTTGTCAAGCCATCAGTTGTCCTTTCATCACCTTCATTGCTGGAAATTGACTATCACAGTGAAGGAAATCAGAAACAGGACTCGGACATAGTCATTGGTAATACTACTACCACTGTAATAGATTCTCTGAAGCATGAGGATAAGGAGGTATTCTTCACTTCTGTTAGAAAGTTTTATTCTACAAAATGTGACTATATGATACACAAGTTCCCTTTGAAAAGTGATGTTTTGATGCATGCCGAGGTAGCAAACATCTCCTCAATCAGCACAGCATCTTTCTCAAGTGTTAAATTATTTTTGGAACAATTTCCAAAAATGTTTGGTGTTAGTGCAGATGATTTGCCTAGAGAAATGGACATATTGCAGTCTCAGTTTTGTAGATTTCAGTTACAAAAACTAACTCCAGAAATTGAGCAGGAGGAAAGGATTGATACCAAATGGTATTTGGTTGGTGAAATTGTGTCTGCAGATGGCATTCGTAAATATGACAAACTTGCTAAAGTAATGTTGGGTATACTGATAATTCCCCATAGCAACGCAGAATGCGAGAGAGTGTTCAGTATGGTCACAAAAACCAAAACTCAGTTTCGACCATCCCTTAGTGATGAAACTTTAGGGAAACTACTACCATTAAATCATCACAACGTGGATTTTGTTTTGAACACAGTTTTAATTTGTAGCCGCACCTACTGGGATACAACTGAAAATGGAGAAATAACAGGGGTCTTTCCGTTTAGACCGACGTCAGATATTTGCTGGTGCTGCAAGAAGTAATTTCCATATACCAAATAACAAGCAAGGTAATTTATTTATAACAAATTTCAGGGATGTAGCCACATGGGGCGGCATGGGGCGGTGAAACCCACACTCGGAAATCGCCGACCCACACTAATTTTATCTAAAAACCATATCTCTATTCCTGGATGTATGGCAAGGAATGTTATCTCCTTGTTGCGCTAAGCAGTTTTTGCCGCCTGGCCGGAGCTGGAGGAGTGAATATGGAAGGGGGATGAGCTATTTTTAGACAGTCTTGCTGCGTGTGATGTGCCGCTGCAGAGAAGCTCTCTGCTACTTCCTTCCCACCCCAAGTCTCTACGTTGCTAGGCAACCATTCCTCCCCCTCTTTCCTTACGTTGGAGGGACAAAGACAAGGTCAAACACTCCCTGCCGCCTAGCCTGGCTCGTTTGCCGCCGCGCGTCTGATGATTTAGAGATAACAGTGCCGCCAGGCGTCAACAAAGGACCTTCCTATCTTCCGTGTTAAATGACAAGCAAACCACTCTACTGCACCATCAAAAGTGACATGTAGGCCTATACTAAAACATTAATCTGTTGTATGAGTGTCAGAGTGGATAGGTCAGTTGGACTTGTGAAAGTTTTTCTTTGTTATTGAGAGAAGGCTTGTGTATTATGAGGTGATGAGTATATTTACTTGTTACTTCCAATGGCCTATTTCTAGAGTGCCAAAGGAGTGAGTGAAGAATTTGTGACAAATGGTATACTAATAAAACTTTTGTGAGAAAACTAACATAAATAAGCCATTAGTTTTAGTAATAACATTGTCGGTTCTGTATTTATTTTAAGACATTCACAAAGGGCTTTCTTTTACAGTAGTGTAAACATGTCTAACAATGGGAAAAGAAATCAGACAATTACAAAGTTTTTCGTTTCACAACCAAGAAAAAAACGGGAAATTTTTCTGGACAGTGAGAATGTTCATTCTGAGGAGACTACCAAATCAAATTGTAAAGTATCAGAGTTAGAAAACAAGTGCCTTGTGACAAACACTGCGCCTATTGAAGACCAGCCACCAGTGCCATCAACTAGCTCATCAAGTGTTGTGGGTGTATCTACAGAAGACCAGCTACCAGCAAGCACACTAACACCCTCAACTAGTTCTGCAGTTGCAGTGGGACGAAAACAAGCAGTCACATTTAGGCGAGAGTGGAAAACTAACAGAGCATGGTTGGTTTACAACACAGATGCTAAAGGTATGTTCTGCTTGCTGTGTCAAAAATTTAACAAAACTCCTTTTGATAGAGATACTTGGACAAAATCCCCATGCACTCGTTTGCGATTGGAAAGTGTTGTTCGACACGAAAATTGTGCTGCACATATTGATTCACTTAAACTTGAATTGCAAGCCAGCCTTCATGGTCCCATCAGTGACAAAATACAGCCAAGCATGTGTGAGGAAGATCTCATGAAAGCGTTTGCATGTCTATACTTCTTGTGCAAAAAGAAAATTCCTCATACAACAAACTTTGAGCCTATTTTGGACTTGGCATGCTTTCTTGGTTTTCCCATCAACGACACAATTCGTGTAGCAAAAAATGCTAATTACTGTAGTAGAACATCCATTCAAGATATGGTAATTAGTTTATCCACTGTGATAGAAAATGAGATCTTGGGCAAGTTACAAAATGCACCATTCTTCTCAATTGAAATTGATGAGACTACAGATTCAGCTGTAGTTGAACAATTAGTCATTCATGCACGTTATGTTGACAGTGAAGGTGTCCTGCAAAGCAGTTTCCTGAAAATTATTGACATTCTCAGTGACTTAGGAAATAGTGGCCTTAGTGGTACAAAAAATTGTACCTCAAATTTGCAAGGTGTTGCCCTGAACTCTGTTAACATTTCAAATGCTGTTATATCATATTTGCATGATAGTGATCTATGTTTCTCAAAGCTGTGTGGTATTGGAACAGATGGTGCACCTGTTCTTACAGGTAAACATAATGGGGCAGTTAAAAAGATAAGAGAGAAACAGGTAGAAATTCAGCAACAGCTAGGTGTAGAAAATGTATGTGAAGCTGTTGGTGTACACTGTGCAGGCCACAGGTTGAATCTGGCTGTATCGCAAGCTGCTGAAAAGACCCTTGGAATAAAAAAATTCTGTGACATTATGAGGCAGGTATTTGACTTTTACCAAAACAGCTCTGTCAGAAGTGCTGGCCTGCATGAATTACAGTGTCTATTTCCTCAAGATCCACAAGGCAAGGTCAAGCAGCCTAGTCATACAAGGTGGTTGAGCTATGGAGAATGTGTACTTCGGATGAAAGATATTTATCCAAGTGTTGTACTTAGTCTTGAAAGGGAATGTGAAGAAAGAAATGATGCAAGGGCTCGGGGTCTGTGTTCTTATGTGACTGAATTCTCATTCATTGCAACACTGTTGTTAATGTGTGACGTATTACCCATCATGAACCGTCTTTCTAAAATATTTCAACAGGAAAATGCTGATTTGAGTATTGTGAAGTCTTTTGTAGATTCAACGATCAACAAACTTCAGAGACTGAAAGATTTTGAAGGATTAAATGAGAGGGAAATTGCATCATATTTGGAAATGTGTGCAAGTAAAGGTGTCTCAGTTCACACCAAGCCAACAAATGCTGCTCATTTCAAGAACATTAAATTACAGTACCTCCAAACACTAATTGAAAACATTCAAGTCAGATTTACCGATTGTGACATTCTAACATGTTTTTCCATTTTTAACCCTACACATCTTCCATCTCCTCATGACCATAGCTTTGATGTGTATGGAACAGAAGCTATAAAACTGTTGTCTGCAAGATTTGGATTAGAATCAAGACTTTGCCTACAAGAATGGTGTGAAATCAAGCAATACATGGCTGATAACCACAGGAAAAAGACTTGTACAGAAGTGGTCCACTTTCTTTGCACTGACAAAACAATTGGCAGTTTGTTTCCAAATATAGCCAAACTCGCACAAGTGTACAGAGTCATTCCACTTCACACAGCTGACTGTGAGAGAGATTTCTCTCAAATGAAGCTCATAAAAACTGACTTGAGAAACAGACTGAGTGAGTTCACGCTTGATTCCCTGCTTCGCATTTCGCTGGAAGGTCCAGATGTCCAAGACTACCCATTTAAAACTGCAGTTCAGCATTGGGCAGCACAGAAGAACAGAAGAATTCGCTTGAAATAGAAGTGAACGTTAACGATGGTTGAGAAAATTTGGTTAAATTTAAACGGGGGTGTTGTTTTTCCTAAAACAATTGACGTTAAAGTTGTGGTATTTAATTTGCTGTGTCGCCATTTTTTTGCAGGCAACCCACACTCACATTTTCCTAGCTACATCCCTGCAAATATAGCATACAATGCATATAAGTCGTTTCCCGCGGGAATCATTTACACAGATACAAGTTAAAACAATGTTGTGATAAATGGGGCCAACTGACGATGCGTTTAACGTAGCACAAATCATATGGGCCGCTAGGCAACAACAAGAAAGAAAGAAAGAAATTACACTTACAATTACATACAATTACTACTACCGTTACGACGTGGCTTGACAAGAAGTGTCCAAAGCTATCATGGCATGCCCATATACAACCGCAGAAAAACACTATTACATAAGCTACCGGTAGTACTCAGCGTGAGCAAAAGAAACTAAAGAAAAGAATTAAATTAAGCAATGACCTGAAGGGTCCAAGAAGACTTACAAACATTACTAAACATAATAAGAGAACATACTAATTACTGAAAATTACAGAAGTTAAGTTTCACAGCCGAGTACATACCAACGCGACGCCAGCCCCAAGTGGCAGCCCTCGTGTCAAACGACCGGAAGACTGCGGCAAATAGCCCGGGTGCCGAGGTTATATAGCCGGGAACAATACACGTCAGAGTGCGCTGGTGGCGCGGCGGGGTTGGGAGGAAGAGGTGGGGCAGGAAGGGGAAAGGGGGAGGGGAGAGGAGGGGAAGGAACGCTAAGCAGTGCCCGCACTGCTTCAAATTCATAAACATTGAAGAGGGCCAAATCTGCAACAACAAAAATGAAAGAAGCTCTACTGGAGAAGTAAAAGCAAAGTCATATGGATACATTGTGATTATTTTGAGTGTAGACAGTAACTTATTTTTTTATATATGCTTGTGTTACAAACTTTTAAATTTTCATGCTAAAGTTAGGCCGTAATGTAAGATAATGAGCTTAAAAACTGAACAAACGGTGAATTACGTACCTCAAATTATTTTGTTACCATTTGTTAAGTTACGTCATAAATTAAATGGTTCCAATATGTCTGTGGAACAGAAATTTGAAGAGACAATTGGTAACTCTATAACTCAAAACTTTAATAATTTTTTTTTGTATAGTGATGGTTTTAAAATTTTCATTGTATTGAAGAGTGACACAAGTGTAATGTTATTTATAAATATGTTAGTTTCTCGAGGTGAAAGTTAACAGTTTTTTTTTTATTGTTGGGAGAAATTTCACCCTAGAAGGGGTGGGGGGGGGGGGGGTGATTAGATGATCCTTAGAAAAATCTCCTGATTTTGATTTCTGGGAGGTGGAAGGTCTGAGATCATTTATGTGTGTCAAATTTACATGTGTAAATGGGTTGAAAACAATTTAAAACAATGGGAAGTAACTTATCAGTGGCATGTGATGACAGCCACTATACACTATAGTATTTCCTTTTAAAAATATCATCAGCTTACGTAGGCAGGATGGCAGACACCCTTTCCTTCTTCCATCCCTCCTTTTATTTTCCTTTTTCCACTCCAATTACCTCTCACTGCGACTGTGCTGCGTCGTAGAGTTTGGTCATGCATCAGACAATTTCATTCACAATTAAAACAAAAATGTTGCAAATGTAAAAAAAAAGTCAGAGTAATTTTTTTTTCCCATATTATAACTTGCTACAACTTTTAATGTATGCATTTTTTTTCACTCTAGAAAATAGTTTTTGTGATATGGTGTGCAATAAAATATTTTTGGAAGGTTCAGAAATCTAACTTACATTTCAATTTTCTATATTCTGTTATTACGAGTACTCAAAACGAGGATATCGCCCGTGATTGTTAGCTTTCGTAGCAGTGAGGTTGCACTGTAGTTGCAGCTTGATGTGCTTGAAAAACTATTGTTACAGTTGCACCTCAGTCAGTTTCATCTTGACTTTTTTCATCATGTGACGGACAAAAGTTATCAATATTCAGCATTTGACACGAAATATAAACATCCACAATGTCACCACTCACCACCTCCGGATAGCTCAAAATTAGGTGATGAAATGTAACATACAAGTTATGTAGCAGGTCACGAAGAAATTATTACTCAGTGTTCGATGGATTACCTGTTTTCTTTATGTAAAAATCAAAATATATTCCATACAACCGACACGCACAAAAATTAAACTGTACATCTAGAAAAATTAAAACCCGGAGCCATCGCCCGACCACGGCCTGCTCGGCCCGGTGTTCGGACAATGACTGAATTTCACAGCCTTCCTTCCCTTTGTGCGGGCATGTCCTGGGCTCACTGACGTAATTCTCAACCAATCATGACGCCTGGCAACAGAACCTTTCATGAAATTCATTTAGCTTTTGGAGTGTGGAGCTCATACTTAAAAATTTTTGCCTCTGATTTTGCAGAAGATTTAATAAACTCATTCTTTCTAAAACAGTTAGCAATTTTTTTTGCCTGTTGAACTGAATCCTTTTGATGCAGTTAAGTTATGCATAGTTTCCAGTAAATAGCGCTTTTAAATTGGCTTTTCCATCGAACATACCAAAGCACTTTTCGACAATGCTGGTTCTTCGAAGCTACACTTGTAAACAGTGATCCAGTGTCTGAAGACAAGATGTAGTGTTTTCATGCTAAAACTCAACTTCGATATTTCTCGACACCATATCTGTAGAATGTGAATGGTCTTTAAAGAGCAAAATCTGTCTATTCTTCACTCCCATTTCTACATCAGAAAACTTCAATTTAAGTCAATAATTCAATTATCACAGCCTGTTGTTTATTTTTTTTTCCCCTTACATCTGGTACATATGACAAAACAAATACAAATAATTGGTAATGGGTCGAATCCCAGTTTTCTCAAATCCTAATCCAAATCTCAAAACCTGCCTCGAATCCGAATCTAGGTTTCAAGTCAAAAACGAAATACTGGTAATGTACAAAAAATAAAATTTTTTTGCTAACACAGCAAAGGTATCACTGGGTTCGCATAATTACGACAAGAGGAAGGAGCGTCAGTCACCCACTACAACCAACCTGCCCTCCCATCCTTAAGTGACCTTTCCTATCACGAAACTACTACAAGACACACAAGGTTTGGAAGTTGAATCAAGTACAAATTTTTAATTTTTTTTGTTTGTATTCAAAAATGGCAATATGTGCTCAGGCCTTACTTCCTCTCATCTTCTCTGTGGCTGCTAGGCACCCTGTTTCCCGTCCCATTCCTTCCACCTCTTTGGAACCCACTGTATATCAAGGTTATTAGAGAGAGGTTGCCTCGATCGCTTGCGCATCGTTCTGCGCATCGCGTCACTTGCAGCCCCGGCTCGGCTTGCCAGCCCGTCCGCTCCTATCAGTTACTTAGTTTACAAGCACATCTGCTCGTAATAACGTGTCAAACTACAGCGTTGTGAGGAGTTTAATTGAGAGTGCGTGTGTTATAAAATGTTAGTGTTGCTTATATCATAAGTGCACAGGTGCTTCGTTAATTATAACTAGCAGGCAAAATGTTAAGAACACGAATTATTTAAAGTGAATTTGTTTTGTTAGACTAAACGCTGTTAAAAGTTGTATTTAACATTACAATGCCAGGTACGCGGTGTACAGTGGCTGAGTGTACAAATAGCTTGGTAAAAACAATCTTTACCTGAAACAAATCATATAAAATATCATAGATTCCCACGTGATTATCATCTGTTGAAAGTGTGGGTTCAGAAATGCCGACGTGATGGTGAGTGGAATCCAAAAACCACTTACATTTGTTCAGAGCACTTTACAGATGATAATTACGAGCCCGACTTGAAAGCTGAGTTGTTAAATACATGCGCTAAAAGACGTCTTAAACCAAATGCTGTACCTTCATTAAAACTTGTAATTACAACACCTGTAGAAACATTGGAAAGTCGTGTGCGCCGAGAAGACCGAGTTAAATGCAGGGAAAACAACAAAAAAAATGTTATGTAAATTAATCGTAGATTCAAATGAAAATGTAAGTGAGGAAGAAACATGTTCTTGTAGTCAGTTAAAGCATTCAAAGTCTTGTTCTAACAATGACTCGGTTGAAATGCTTAGGAAGGAAATCCAAATTCTTAAAGAAAATTTGTTTCTTGCCGAAAGAAAGTCAGTTTTAAATTTGGAAGTCATGAAAAAATAAAAAAAATAAAACGTAAATCTTAAAAACAAACAAAAAAACGTTCTTCATTAGAGTTCCGTATGCGGAATATTCTTTCATAGTGTTTTTTCAAAAAATCAAATTGACTTATTACTTTCGTTGAAAAAAAGTGTAAACTGGACCAATTTTGAAATAGTTCTCGCTTTCACTTTGCGTTATTTCAGTAAGCAATGTTATTTATTTTTAAAACAGAAACTTAACTTCCCATTGCCTGGACTTTCAACTCTTCAACGATGGGCATCTTCATTTGACATGAGAAAAGGTATCCTAGTAAAACATGTTTGAATTTTTGAATGTAGCACGTTCTTCGTTAATAGACTTCGAACGCATTGTTGTTCTTTGACGAAGTAAAAGTGAAGAAAACGCTCGAGTATGATGCAAAAGAGGATGAAACGATTGCACGAAATACTGGTCTATTCATGTTAGAAATTTATTTTTAAATCTAACTTTCGTTTATTTCTATTGCAAACATTCCCAAAACGTTTTAATGAGCTATGGCTACTTTTATTAAACACTAAGAAATTGATATGCAATTATTTTAAATATTATAATCTTGCTGAGAAATGAATACATATAAACCATTTTGTTTACTAGTTACATATTAATTATATTAATTTTTAAAAATTCATGGATTCATCATTAATATTTTGAAAATTTTTACTGTCACTGAAAAAAATATGTTGAAGTAATCAGGGCTCGATTTTAGCACCTGTCCGCCTGCCCGGGACAGGCAAAATCTCGTCCGGGCAGGCAAAATAAAAAAGGCAACTGTCCGGTGGACAGGTGCAACTTGTGACGCCGAGGTTATTCGCACGCAATAATGCAACAGAGGTGATTAATAACATTTATACGACCACGACCGCAAATAAAACGTATTTGACAATATCTATAAATAAACAATAATGGCTGCTCTTTTGTGACGGACGACTCTGGCTATTGTATACCGCGGGAAAAAAAAGTAGGTTATGTACAAACCGCGATGAAATATTCTAAATCATAATTCTTAAAATATTACGTTCACGTCATGATTCACGTAACATAGTCGTATTCGTATGCTAGAGATGCAAAACGTCTCACACCGATGATGTTTGTTTTTGTTGCCATGTTTTAATATTAATTTCGTTGCAGTACAGCCAACAATTACGTAATTTACCGTTGCATACTTTCAAAATATAATTTTTTAAATTTATTGTCTTTATAAATCGCGACTTTACTAATCCCTTGCTCTACTTTAACATAGTTTGTTAACAGAAAAGCGTTTTCGCATGGTTAACATTTCACGGCGTACTCCAGATACAGCTGACAGTGGCCGCAGTGACTGCCACTGCTTGAAAATTCGCCTGTCAACTGTTGCATCAAAAAATAAACATTACTTCTTTACAGAGGACACGGTAATCTTTTACAGTTTATCTTGTCACGGCGATTGTTTAAGTATTTAATTAACTGCGTTACACAATGTGGAAATTCATTACTGGTGCTTCAAAACCACCAGAAAAGAAAAGAAAAACAGACGAGGACAAGTCAGAATATAATAATAAATATGACAAAATCGCCCGGTCCCGTACCTTTTTAACGTCTTGGTGTTCCGAGTTTCTTTGGCTTCGTTACGACACAGAAACAAAACAAATGTTTTGCAAAGTCTGCGAAACGCATTCAAAATCATCTGTATCAGTTTTTGTTACGGGCTGCTCAAGTCTGTAAAGACTGAAGTCTATAAAGACAGACTGGCGAAACTGTCTAAATGATGATACACTGTCTGCCCTCATGCGTGTTCAAATACAGTCACCTTCTGAAAGTGAGTTTGATCCAGCACCAGCAATAAATCTCTGGTATCATAATGTTCAGAGAAAACGTCGACCCTTTCAGCCTCCTTATCGAAGATGTTCAAGAGAGAATCAGCAAAGTAATTCGTGCAGTGACTCAGACAGAGACTCGTCTGAAAATGATGATTAAATAAGGATGTTAAGTATGTGATAAAAATAGGTGCAACATATAGCAAAAATCCTTTTTTCTCACTTTTTCAGCGACTTTGAAATTTTTTTATTTGGGTAAAACAGCGGACAGGCAAATTGGATGGCGGACAGGCAAATTTTAGATTACACCTGTCCGTTGGGCAGGTTAAAATATTCCTTAAAATCTAGCCCTGGAAGTAATAATTCATCCTTGTTTTCAGTCACAGCATGTTGTCATTTGAAAAGCATATCAAAACGATTATAATTAACAGTAATCAACAAAGCATAAATGAAATACTATAAGTATTGCGTATCAGACATGTGAAACGAGCCGAGCTGATAAGAGAGCGCCGTCAGTCAGCAGGTGTAGTATTACGGCTGGGAACGGCGGGGCTGCAGATGACGTCAGAGCGGAGTGTCGGGCTGTCTACATTGTTCTTATGGGATCGAGACAACCTCTCTCTACTAACCTTGACTGTATATAGCTGCATTCTTATTTATACGTATACACTTGCTTTTATGTTTTAGTTTCTGAACTGATTTTATTTTTGACTGCTGCTAGCTTATTTAAAAAGTGGGCCGTGCTAATCACTAGTATTGACAAATTTGGTATCAGGAAAGCACTCGTAAATTTTATATATATATATATATATATATATATATATATATATATATATATATATGACATTGATTTCTACTTTCAAACTGATGGTGTCTTTCAAAACATTTCTAACTTTAGACCTCTTGTATCAGCAAGGTACCACTATAAACAACAGGCAAAATTAAAAGTTTAATTCAGGGAAAGTCACATTTACTTGAAGGAATGCAAGGCATTCAAAACTAGGATGTTGATCGGGAATCAAGATGTCGTTTTGAGGGGAATGAAAATTTGAGGTTTGATCAACCAAGTTATTGTAGACCACAGTAACTTCAGATAAGTAGATAACACAGAATTAATAAGAAAATTATATTGGTTTCCATTTGGCCATTTGGTATCATTTTTTCAGGATATTTCTTTTTCTACTGTGTGGATTCGCCCGACCAGTGAAATGCATCTATGAGGTTAATTTTCTTTAGGCTTTTGACAACTGTTATATAATTGTCCATGTCCTCGGGCAAATGTTTCAACATACTGTGCTTGTAATGAAAGTAGAGGTAGTCTGGGATGATACAGGTGTGTGATGAGCGTCTCCAGTAGCGGTATGTGTGCGTGGTGGTGGGCAGGTCCCCTCGCAGCGGGAAGGGCGGCCCGGCAGCGGGGCTGGAGCCCCCCGACCCGGAGGACGACCCAGCAGGGGTGCCACTCCCGCCGGCCGGCACCACGCGGCAGGCCACGCTCTCCGACCTCGACGGCATCGACATGATGAACCTGCCCGTGGACCTGGAGGACGAGCCGGACGTCAAGTACGTGAGCCGCCCGAATGCAACTGAACAACTACCGTCACGAGCAATGAATCTTTATCATCCTTCTTCGCTACATCTGAACAAACGAAAGTAACGAACGCAGAGTTATTGTTTACAAGATTCCTTGCCAGAGATGACTGAACTTGAACTTGGTGTGAAAAGTGACATATTTTGACCCCTCCCTCACCGCTTTAGTAACCCATTCATAATAGCCCAATTTTACGAGATTCGTGTGCGCCCACTCGCATTGCAGAACCTACAGCTGCCATATTTTTAAAGGAAATGTCCCATTATTATTTATTATTCTTACGTGAACATAATTGGAAGTATTAAAGCCTACTACACATAAATACGCTGTGTGTTAAAATTAACAGATTTGAATTTTTTTTTATTTTTTATTTTTTTTTTTTTCTGATTTTCACATTTTGGTCAAAATGTTCAATTTTTTGACGGTTCCCGTGAATGTATTCGTAAAATCACTGCTTCATTAAATCCGGGGTTCGTGACATTGGGACTGAAAATTTCGGGAAACATCTATTACGACCCCCCTCTATTACGACCCTATTCCTGGGAACCGTGAGGGGTCGTTTCAGAGAGGTTTGACTGTATATCAAGTGGAGAATTTTGTTTTAACAAGAAATTTTCAGGACAACAGTTGAGGAAAGCCAAGCAACCACAAGACTGTTGTTATCCAAATAGGATAAAAGAAGCAAATAAAAAGACAGTTAGTTGTTCAAAAGTTTAACTTGGAATACTTTGAATTGAAGATTCAAAATTTCTAGTAAAATTATTTACATTGCTTACATATTCAGATAATTGTGTTGTTCAAATATGTGGTTGTTTTTTTGTTTTTTTCGATTCATTAATTTGCATTGTATTCATATACATAGGCCTATATTTTTCATTTTTTTCCATATGATTGTCCTTGTTTTATCTTGTGTGTATCATAATTCCCCAGGAAAAATTTATCGTACATGATTTACGCGTAGGTTTCTCATATAATTGTCATTACTGATGGGTGTGATTTGAGATTGGCAGCTCTGCTTTACTAATGAGTAGGGCTGGGCGATTAATCGAAAATGACGATTTCGATTCGATTCCGTAAATAATCGAAATCGTTTCTTCTTTAAAATTAAGATTCGAAAAATTCGAACTTTGTCTAGGTCATTTGCATGGTGACAATTTCCACAAATTCCGTTAAATTGCACATAAACTTTGTATGTACGTAAATCCTCAACGAATATTCCATTTAGCGACGTTCTTCATATCTACGAACTTTGGTTCTGCCAAACACTCATGATTCATAAGCAATATTTACCTCCAATCCTCTAAATAACAACACTCATTTTGTTCAAAATGGGAAAAAAAATCTTTATTACAACGGCCGAGAAACACATTAATTATGCAATTGGAAAGTCCACGAACCAATTGTCCAATAAGTTTCATTTCTGGGCTGTGAATATAACCTCAATCACCGAAAGCGATAAATAAACACTACCTTAGCTTCATAGATATGATACCGACGTGCACGCAACACTTCCCCAAAATGGCTGCCGAATTGTGTGCAACTTGAGCGCTAATGGTGGCAAACTTCAGTACCACGGCTTGGACATAAAAAATTCTGATTCTTCCATTGAAGCTGTGCAGTTGTTGCACTAAATCTGTGATAACCACTTTGTTTTGGTTCTGGGTTCCGCTTTTATACGTTTTTTTAAGTGAGGAAGTTTGATAGCTACACATGTGGTAGTTGTGTTCTTTTTCTTTGTCTTAACATATATGCCTTCACTGCAGTATCACAGATGCCGACGACATTAATGGAAAATGCAAGAGCGTTAGTACTGTGGAAATGAGAAATGATCATCATGTTTATTTTATTTTGTCACGTCCTCACGTCCAATACCGTGTTGAGTTTCTAGTGTGAAAACAATCTTTGTGCTGATTTTAGAAATGAGTGAAAACGTGAAAGGTGCATTTAAAGGTCGAAGTGCGGTTTGTAAATTTTACGAAAAAGTGTCAGAAACGCATTAAAAATGCAAAACATGTGGCAACAAACTTAAACAAGTTCATGGGAGCACAACTAGCATGGCTAAACATCTCGCAAAACACACTGACGTATATTCCAAATTTTTAAAATTGCAATCTCAAATTAAATCTGTGGTACTTCCATCTTCATCTGTACCCAAACAGAAAATTGTCCAGCAAACTGCATTTTCTAGGTTAGAAAAATATCCAAACGATCATCCCAGAGCAGTTTCCATTACCAGTGCAATAGGCAAAATGTTGGCAACAGATCTTTAACCATTCAGCATGGTCCAAGATACAGGTTTTAGAGACCTCATGTCACTGGTTGAACCAAAATATAGCATGCCTGACCGTAGAACATTTGCAAGGCGTGTAATTCCAGATCTTTATGAACATCATCTTGAAAGAATAAAAACAAAACTGGCAACAGACATTGACGGCGGAGTAAATTCCATAGCTTTAACCACAGAAATGTGGACTTCACGAAGTAATGATTCGAAGAATGTTTGCCTACATTGTTAGAAATTTTTTTACACTTGTTTACCTTATGCATTTGCTCTAGAATTAAAGAATCGAATCGAAATCGAAATTTCAAATTTTTACAGTAATTTGAATCGGAATCGAATCGAAATGAAATCTGTGGAATCGCCCAGCTCTACTAATGAGTATATTGTATATGTGCATAATGTGTCAGTCAAAATGAGACTATTTTAGTGAGATAAACATTAGTGCAGGGTTGCAGTTTTTACGGATTTTATCAGTTTTCACGGATATTTTGGAGTTATGGCGGATCAACGGATAAGCACTTTGAATCACTGATATTTTAATTGACGAACGCACAAACATAAATATTTACTTACTGCTCCCGCTCCACTTCATAGATAACATGTCATCATGCTACGTTGTTTCAGTTTTTCTAAGATGATAACAATTCACGTTCTACCTTTTATGTCTGGAAGAATTTTTTTTTATTTCACGGATGAAAGTATACCGTGCATCGTAATATCTATGACAGTTGTTTTAGACACCGTGTTCTGTTTCTCTCTTCTGCGCGATGGTTCGTTCATGCATGTAACGGAACACGCCCAGTAATATTTGTGCGAAGTGATATTTGTGACGGCATTTTTGCAGTCTGTGTTATACTATGCAATCACGATTTCTATGATGGATTGACGGAGTGTTTACAGTTTGTTATTTTTAAAGTAATTGTTACGTACAAAAAATTTGGCTTGCATCTTTGTGGAGATTGTAATTGAAAGAAATAGAAAGAAAATGCAAGGCATCTCCAGATCGAACGCTGTATAAAAAACGATATAAACGTGAATGGGAAATAGAATTAAAGTGGCTGAAACCTGGTAAAACTGGCTTTACTGCAGTGTGTGCATTGTGTCGGTCGGACTTTAAAATTCAAAAGGGTGGTCTGAAAGATCTTAGACGTCACGAAAGCACACAGATACACCAGAGAAATCAGAGGGCTGCTGAACAAAGTGCTTCTCTCACATCTTTCATCAGCAAACCAGACAACAAAATTGTAGATGCAGAGCTCATGTGGGTGAATTTTATTTGTGTCTGTGTGTATATTTTTAAAGTGATTTGTGTGAGAACCTCATACTGGTACTTAACTCTCTACATGTAAACTTATGAGTTTTTTTTATCTACATTCATTATTATTATTTTTAAGTAGGTTTATGCAACTGGAATGAAAGTAAAGCTGATTTTTGAAGAAATATGCTTATAATACTTTGTTTTCTCATGTGTCTTAGCTGCAAAAACAAATTTGGCACGAATGAAAAACCTGTTTACAAAAAATTTTCTTCTTACAAGATTTTACAGGATTTTTTTATGGTCTAATACAGGATTTTATAACCATTCTTGGTGAAATCCCTGCATTAGTGAGTATTTAAGTTTCATTTTTATTTTTTGAATAATTCATTGTTAGCATTTCAATGTTTTGTTGCAGGCCAACACCGGAGCTGATGCAAGAAACCCATGCATGTTTCTTCTCTCTGATTCGCGATGTCATCTGCTCCACCCCAAACCACAGGATGAACCTGTCGACGTTAGAGGACCGCCTGAAGGCGTGGCAGGAGAGTCCGATATCACCTCTCAACGACTGGTACTGCATCGCCGCCGACTCCTGGTTGCTGATGCTGCCCTCTGCCATCAGCTTTCTCTCTGGAGACTACCCAGGTAGCCCAACTCCAGTATTTCTCCAGAGCCATTTCCAACAGTCATTGATTTTCAGTGGTTGCTTTTGACTTCATAATACTTTTATATTTTGTATACTTTTATGAAATAGAATTTCCCATTTCAATTGACTTCTTTTTTCTTTTCTTTTTTTTCCCCCTTCTTTCGTGGTTGTTAGTTACAAAATAGCTGTTCAGTTTTTACTTAAGAAAATGATTTAATATATTAATATTTTTTTTTTTAGATCTTGCATAAAAACAAAACACAGTCCACCAATATAATGATGTTTGCAACAGGTCTACGCAGTTCTCATTAACAACACAAACAAAATTTCCCCGCTTGAAAATTTGAATGTTTTTTCAATTTTGGTCATGCCAAAACGTTCTTAATACTCTCACACACCTTTCATCTTGTAAATAAGTCCTGAAGTCACTTGGTGTCGACGGGACAAGCCAAGGACAAAGGTTTCCTTAGGATGGTGGCTGTAGCCACTGTAGCCCCATCGTGGGCTGATTGTTGACGACTGTGCTCACTGAAGTTCTAGCTTAAATGTCCAAAACCAGGTTGGAGAAGTGGCGCAGCACAGACCACAGCTATGAAGTACATTATTTAATATTGGCTTGAGTCATTGCTCTGTGTGACTTTTCAGATGACATCGAGCAGAAAACTGGCGAGATGATGCGACTGCTTCAAATTACACATGGAGGAGGGAGTCACATGACCACTGCCCAATCACAACACAGCTTTCACAAAGCAACCAATTACAGCACATTTTGCAACCAAAAACTTCAATAAGTCCGTGCGTGATTTTCTCTCTCTCTCTCTCTCTCTCTCTCTCACTCACACTCACTCTCACACTCACTATATATATATATATATATATATATATATATATATATATATATATATATATATATATATATATATATATATATATATATATATATATATATTCAAATGATAAACATTGGGGAAATGCAAGAGTAAACATTTTCATCATAAGAATACCGTATTTACTGCAGAAGAGTCACCTTTGTATTGGTCGCACTCTTAATTTTGGGCAAAATTCCTCGAAATTGAGTCGCGCCATAAAACTGTCTCCAGTAGAATACAAGTGAACTCTTTATGGTCTGTGTCTCAGCTTATTGCCACGTAAGAAATGGGACTGATGTCTTACATCTTTCCCCTCTTCATCCTTTATTGCCCTTCCTCTCCCCTCACCCTTTTCACCCTAGCACTATCTAACATAAAATACAAAGAAAAAATATGCTATTTTTTTTATCCATGTTTCCCTTCCATCTTCTCCAAGAGAGAAATGACAGCAGTCTATTTCCTTGTCAATTTTTATGTCTGTTTCTTCAATAATAAACAAGCACGCCTTTTACAGCGCTTATCATAAATAAAATGTAGCAGTAGAGGGAGGAAGAATCTTGAACACTGCTGCATGGCGTGTAGAGCTGGACTGCCACGTCACATACCGGCGCCAGCCGGGTGGCCCCCCTACAGGCACCACACACAGCTTAGCATCGCATTTCATTATGCTTTTCACTCACTGTCAACATATTTTAACTAAACAAATGATGTTTACTCATGACATAGTTATTTAAGTATATACCCTGTTCTATCGCTTAATCGTCGCACGCGCATAATCATCACACCGATATTTTAGGGCATCAAAATTTGGATAAAAAAACCTGTCGAGTAAACATCGCATGATGTTTTTGCTCCTGCTATTAGAATCCGAGCGCATTGTGTAGGAATTTTTTCCCTATAAAAGATGTATTTTAAAGTAGAAATCTAATATTTATTCAGACATTACCACTTACTTTTTTAATTAACGGAAATACGAAGTTGTCTGACGTTGAAATCAGGGTTCCCACAGACAGGGAAAACCGGGAAAACCTGGAAAACTCAGGGAAATGGGCATGTTCAACTGGGACAGGGAAAAAACAGGGAAATTTCTGGTTAAAATTATCTTTGATTTTTTTTCTCTCTTCATTGATATTTACGTTTCTTTAGGCATCATTAGTGATATTCCTCAGCCTTAACAAAAGCTTTCTGGGCGATGTTTTATATTTTTGAGTTGCTTAAAGCATTAAGTCCGTCAAATGGCGAAAAGTTAAACAAAGCTCCCCTTACCTCTCGTGAAAATCGAATGACTTTTTTTTTGTAGCGCTCTTATTTGGGTAACAAACAGCTATTGGTGCGGCTGTTCCTCCGTTCTCTACTCCTCCCTACGAATACAACCAATATAAACAGCTATTGGCTTGGCTGTTTAGCCAAGTTTCATGTCTCCCTACAATTATACCAATAGCGATAATAGACTTTGGGCTGATACATGACGAGTACGTTTCTCCACTATTTTTACTATTACGTGTCATCAATGTAAGCAAAAACATTGTGTGGTGTGTTATGTGTTAATTGTATTGTTTTTAAAGATGTCTAAGTTTAACCCCTCTTGGTTAGACGCCAAACTTTTTCCAAATTGGCAGTCGTGGTTACGTCGTGTTGATGGAAAAGAGAACAGTGCCGGAAAATTTTTTCGCTGAGTGCAATGGGAAGGCAAGCCATCAAAAGTCACGAAGAAGGAAAATACCACAAGCAGTTGCTTACGGAACATGTGAGGTCAGCGAGCATTACGACATTCCTACCCCAGCCAGAAATAGTACAACAGACTGTCGACGTGCGTAAATACTACATGTACCAGCGGGACACAATTAGGCCTAGGCCTATGTCCCACATCTCCAAATGTGACCGATACCCCTTCCCCTGGTACAAGTAAGGTTGGACAGATTAGTAAACTGGGTTTTCATTCAGACACTGGCGTAAAAAGTGCAGAAATTCTTTGGGCATTGCATGTTGTAGCGAAAGGTTATAGCTTCAATAGTCAAAAAGGTATAAACACCCTTTTCGCAAAAATGTTTCCTGATAGTCCAGTTGCCAAAGAATTTCAGTTGAGTGCTACCAAAACTGCATATTTGATTTGTTATGGTTTGGCACCATATTTTCATCACAAACTGTGACAAAGTGCGATTTGCTACACAGATCGTGGTATGTTTCGATGAATCCTTCCAATTGCATTGCAAAGAAGCAACAGATGGACATTGCAGTGCGCTTATGGGATGTAAATCGAAACAAGGTTATTACTAGATACTGGAACTCCTCATTTTTGGGTCACTCTACTGCTGCTGATCTTGTTTTAGGATTTAAAGAAGGTCTTGAAAATATTTAGTTATCTAAGATTATACAAGTATCTATGGATGGGCCCAATGTGAATTGGTCATTCCTAAAAAGTTGAAAGATGAAACGAAGTGCTGTGAAGAGGATCCAGAGATGTTGGATTTAGGTTCTTGTGGCCTCCATGTTATTCATGGTGCCTTCCAATCAGGCTGTCGCAAAGCAGGTTGGGATGTAATGTTATTTTTGAAGTCCTTATACAATGTTTTTATGGATTCGCCTGCACGTCGATCTGATTTCACACGAACTACTGGCTGTAGTTTACTTCCTCGCAAATTCTATAATTGCTGCTGGTTAAAGAATGTACCAGTTTGCGAGACAGTTATCAAAATGTTTCCGCACATCAAGACTTTTTTTTAAGTCTTCTGAGTTACCTGCAACATTTTCTGTTCAGAAAGTTAAGGAATGCTTACTGGACCCACTTCTTCTTGCTAAGCTTCACTTCTTTGATGCTTGCCCGCACTCTCTATAATAAATATCACGTTACTTTACGTTATAATTAAACCCAAAACGAGTTTTAATAAACTCATAAGCAATTCAGGGAAAAGGGTATTTCGGCAATAGGCCTACTCACATAATATGCGGCGAGGAATCTGTGCGACCTCGTAGGTTATAAACAAAGCGACGAACAATAGAATAATTCATTAAAACAACCAACCATCTTCGCCTTTATTTTTCACGTCGCTATAACCACCCATATTTACTTATTTCAGGATATAATAGTAAATATGAACGAGTTATGTATACAAATGGATATTTTTCTTTCGCCACAGCTGAACATGTACATTGGGACTCCATCTTGTGACCGGCGAACTACCAACTGTATTTATATTTTATAAAAGTATAAATTTAACTAATTAAGTTGTGAAAGCAAGTTTAAATACTTTTTAATACCTAAGATTGAATATATATGTATGTACATATAATTATTTATGCCACATTTATCTTTTCTTTTTAATTATTTATATCCAGGGCAGGGAAATTTCGGCGAGAGTTATGCGCACGCATCTCATCCCTTCCAAAGAGGAGTTAGTTCGCCCCTCCCTTCCTTTTCTTCGTTCCCACGCATTTCTCCCTATATAAAGGCGAGGTCATCCATCTGAAAGCCAGTTGATCGGCCCGACGGCCAGTGAGGCTGGATTCCGCCCACTGACCATAGGACGATCATAGGGGGAGCGGCGGAACGACTGGCTATCCGTTTTCTGCAGCTCGCACCCCTCCTTCGCGAACCAGGCCATCCGAGGACCTATCTCGGCCTAGGGATTTTGTTCCCCCCCCCCCCCTTTCTTGACGATAGGGTGTACCGTGTATAAATTCTGTGTATGTTGTGAAAGCCGACGCAGGCGACCAATTGAACTGTTTAGACATTCAGGTCAATTAAATTTTCCTAGCAAAATACCGGCATTTGTCATTGGATAGTTTAGTCCCATCCCTCACCCCACTAGCTATTCGCCTACACCAGCCAACTGCGAATCCTGCCGCAAGACCAGCCCGACCGTCTCTACAGGATACCTGGCTCTCACCCAAGAGGGCTCGGTGCGAGAGAAAAGAAGAGACGGATCAATTTTTCTGGCGCCCAACGCGGGGCCCGTTGATTGTTCTACAATACCCGTGAAGACCCATTGCAAGCTCTACCAGACGGACTAGCCAATATCCACTGGAATGGACCCCTGCCACCACTTGCAGCTCATAGAAGACTTAAGCCACAGCAGGCACACCATGGCCCACACCGGGAACAGCAGCAAGCAGGCAAGTGCTCCTGACCTTCCTACCACCAGGGATTCCCGAGAAGTGGACCCAGACATCGGAGGGGAACAGCCTCCTCTCCTGGCGCCCAATAATTCACCTACCTGTACATACCCAACGACGGCGGACGCAGCCCATCGATTCTGCGCTGTAGAAGACTGCCCTGGCACCGGAATCCACCAGATCAGCTGTGCTCACTGTGGACTCCTGTTCCATCACTCTTGCCTGGGATGGCCAGACGAGCCCCGAGATCACGCCGGACTGGAGTATCGATGCCCCGCATGCCAGCAGAGACAATCCTGCTGCAGTATGGAACCAATTAGCTCTAGACCTGATGGGACCTTACCCCAGAAGCACGACGGGTAAGTGCTTCCTATTCGCAGGGCTCGGAGCGAGTCACTAAAAGTTACTAAAAGTTACTTTTTTTTTTGCAAAGTCACTAAGGTCCGTTTTTTTAAAATTAAAAGTCACTATTTTCTTCACTTTTACATCGACTACCTTTTCTCGCTCAGTTTTACAACATGTAAACTTAGTTTTTGGTACTACCAGAAATGCCGTAATAATCGGTAAGTACTGTGCATTAAAAACGCCAACCATATTACCGTTCTGCATGCCAGCGTCACTTTGCTGTGCAGCGGCGCTGCCAGTCGCCAGTGTAACAGCGATTCGATTATCGTATTGTGATCGTATCGCTTCTATAATCGATAGCATATGTCACTTGTCTCTGCTTCGGCTTTCGAGTTTTCGGTTGTAAATAACAACACAATAAACGATAGTGAAGCGTATTTTTGCGATCAAATTCGTGTACTACGAAAGTGTTCGTGTTTATAGGCGAGCGCAAAACCACTTGTTAGGAACTACATTTAGATGAAAACGTGCGGGATCACGGTGACATATAACATATTAGTGCATAATATGCTGTAACTTCGTTACAGTGTCGTGGTTATGTTCGGTGTGAAACAGAATTGAGGTACGTGTTCCGGTAACTTTTCTAGGTGTTTGTGGCATTCTTGCATTTTCACTATTGTTTATTGTAAATTTTCCGTTTGCAACGACCACATTAACAAAACTTACTAAAATATTTAATGGCAAAATCGTTTTGGTGTTTGTTTTGGTTTTTTTGGTTTTAATTAATTTTACATGGTACAAATGGCTTGAAAATGGGGAAGTGTCATTTTCGAGCAGAGTGGTTGGAAAAAACTGATACTATAGGGCACAAGATTTCCAAATGGGCACAAAAGGGGATTAAAGATGATGAACTTTATTGTATTGTATGCTGTGTTTCTGTTAATGTTGGCAAAGGGTTTCAGTCTGTCACACAACACTACACAGGAAATGAAGCATATTAACAACGTAAAATTAAAACTAAATGCCTCACAGTGTCGTCTTGTTTTTGATAGGAAAAATAGTTCTGTTTGTGAACGACTATGTGTTACTACTGGAGTTAAAGACTGTAAGTCAGAGGAAAACACCGGGGACCCATCACAAGCTTTAACGCCCTTAGGTTTGCCATCATCTCGCAGTCATGCACCACTAAACGAATGTAATTCATCACAAGTGGAGCCAGCACAAGTCTCTTCATTGGAGTGTTCCACAGTTTGTCAAAATAACATTCTACGATTTTGTAACCCCATAGAAGCTGCCACTAAAGCAGAAATAATTTGGGCGATGACAGTAGTGGCTAAAAATTTGTCTGCCCAATCGTGTCAAGATATTGGTGAGGTATTCTCTGCTATGTTTCCAGCATTAGTGCCACAAGGTTTCTCACTTTCCTCGAAAAAATTCTCA
Organism: Bacillus rossius redtenbacheri; assembly: GCF_032445375.1. NCBI lineage: Eukaryota > Metazoa > Arthropoda > Insecta > Phasmatodea > Bacillidae > Bacillus > Bacillus rossius. The sequence goes on along the minus strand of NC_086333.1, from coordinate 2,412,132 downwards.
TATTTAGTTACCGAAGCACTTGGCCCGTACTTCAAAGATGGCATGCTAAAAGAGGCAAAGAAAACTTATTTTTCTATTTAATATGATGAAACTACCAACAGCAAAGGTAAGAAGGAACTGCAGATAAATATTAGATATTGGTCTGACATTCGTAATGAAGTAGTAATTCATCATCTAGAGACTATTTTTATAGGAAAGGCTTCTGCTGATGTTTTAGCCACATCAATTCTTTCAGTGCTTAATAAAGGATCATTGAGTCTTAAGAATGTGGTGACTGTTGGCAGTGATGGTCCTAAAGTGAATCAGAAGGTTTTCACATTGCTAAATGAAGAAGTTATTGCAGCAAGAGGAAAAAGTCTCCTTGATGTAGGAACGTGCAATCTTCATCATGTTCATAATGCGTTCTTGAAAGGATTAGAAGTTTTTGGAACAGATGTTTCTGAGTTGGTAATATCTGTGTATTATTTCTTTCATGGTTGGCCATCACGAAAAGAAGAATATGTGAAGTCTCAGAAAAAAGTTAAGGTTCCAGAGCATTCATTCATTAAACACTCTCAAACCAGATGGGTTACACTCAGAGAAGCAGCAAGTCGTCTCCTTGAACAGTGGCCAGCTTTGCTAGACTACTTTACCAAGTTTCTTCCCTTGCAAAAAACAAATGCATCATTTAATTCAGCACAGTGCAAGAAAATTTGTAGCTTTTTAAAGAAAAGCACAATGAGAGCTGAAATTCTGTTTGTTATATCTAGCTCAGAAATCTTTAGCACCTTCTGCACAATTTTCCAAAAAGAAGAACCCTTAATACATGCACTGCATACTGAATTGGACACACTGGTAAGCAAGTTGATGGGTCGTGTGTGCAAGGGAGAACTTGCTAGTGGGAAAGATATTTTAAACAATGTGTTTGATAAAGAAAATCTCCAAAATGCCACTGACATTCAGTGTGGAGGAAGCACTTGGTAGTGTAAATGAAAGAGACAGATTGGAGTTTAAATTCAGTGAACAGAAACACTATGCAACAGCTGGAAATTATTTGGTTGGTAAGTTCCACAAAATGTTGAAACACTTCAGCTGTTTCCAGCCTGAGCAGGTTTTAAAGCCAAAGAGTTTGCAGTCCATAGCAGAAATAGCAAGAGTTTTACCAGGAGAGATTAATGTTGACCTCCTTTTAGACGAATGGAGATTGTTGAAAAGTGAAAGAGAAATGACAAACTTCAGTCCTGTGCAGAGAATCGACCATTTTTGGAGAAGTATCTTTCAGTTGAAGAATGCTGTCGGTGCTGAAAAGTATCCTACTGTGCAGAAAGTTGTGAAAATGAGTCTAAGCATGTCTCATGGCAGTGCTGATGTTGAAAGGGGGTTTTCCCTTTCTTCAAAAATTCTGACTGAAGATCGAGCATCAATGAGTGAAAGAACTCTCAATGCCAGGTTAAACACCATTGATGGTCTTAGAGTGTATGGAAATAATCCTGTGAATGTTCCCATCACCAAGCAACTTATTAATTCTGCTGTTAATGCCCATAAGAGCTACAAGCTTTACCTTGAGGAGAAGAAAAGAAAAGAAGACTGAGAGGATAAAGGTTGAAGATGAGAGGAAGATAAGAGAAGCAGAAGAAGAAAAATCCAGAAAATAAGTGAAAAGAATGAAGCTTAATGTTGAAGAATTGAAGAAAAAACTGGATGAAGCCAACAAATTTCATAAACTGAAAAAAGATACTTGGGAAAAAATGCACGAAGAGGCCAATAATAGGCTAAAAAAAAGCTTTGTCTAAGACTCCTGTTGATGTTCAGGAAGTAAGCCTGGCACAGGCGATGTACGAAGGAGCACAGTTAGTCAAAAATGAAGAACAACTGCTTTCAAAAAGAGTGTCTAGTTTGTCTAGTTTACAAAATGAACTCTACAAGAAAACAAACAAGCTCCTTACAAATATTTAATTTAAGAGGCCACTCCAGTGTTTCAGGGGCACTACGCAACCCGCGTTAACCTCATAAGATTCAATGCTATTTTCATTTTGCTTATAACTTATTAACTAATATAGATTTCGAAATGATGCTTGCTTTATATATAAGACAACGATGCTCTTATCAAAGCCCCTTTCTTCAAAAACGTGCATAAATTATGGTTTTATTCTAATCTTTACTAATATGCATAAGTGTATTGTCTAGGTTTGAACCATAATTTATGCACGTTTTTGAAGAATGGGTCTTTGATAAGAGCATCGTTGTCTTACATATCAAGCAAGCATCATTTCGAAATCTATATTAGTTAATAAGTTATAAGCAAAATGAAAATAGCATTGAATCTTATGAGGTTAACGCAGGTTGCGTAGTGCCCCTGAAACACTGGAGTGGCCTGTTAAGTGATGACCTTTCGCAGCCCTAATGTAAATATTATACTGTGTAAACAAAGTGAAAGTGTAAAACTTAACAAAATTGTATTTCTCCATGAACTTAATACAGCCTTGTACATCACTTATTTGTCGTAAATGTTTCAAATGTTCAATATTTGGGTACATCGTATTTTTTGCCAAAGTAAATTTGGTTTTATTTTGCTATTTGTAATTATTTTTAAAATTTACGGCCAGTATATTCATAATTGGTACATACTTTGAAATAACATGTACTAATTTTGTTTTTGTGTTGTAATATAAATGTCTGTGAGTACGAGTGAAAGTCACTAAATAAGTCACTTTTTTTTCATTTGTGGTCACTAAATCAACTATTTTGAGGAAAAATTGTGCTCTTGGCCCTGTACTCGTCGTCACAGACCTTTTCTCACGATGGATCGAAGCCTTTCCCCTCGCTAAAGCTGATTCATTTTCTATCTTTTTAAAAAAAAAAAAATATGAAGTGTTCCCTGGATGGGGATACCCCAAAAGCATACTTACAGACAATGGGGTGCAATTCACTAGCAAACTATGGGACGACACTTGCGCCAAATGGGAACTAGAAACCTGGGCCACTCCAGTTTACCATCCCCAGGCAAACCCTACAGAGCGCTGTAATCAGGAATTGAAGAAAGGGCTCAGGTTGCGTACCGCGGGCAATCATCGCCACTGGGATCGCTACCTGGGGCCTATTCCACGAAGGTACAAGTGTACAAGCTACAATTGTACAAGTACAAATCCTACTTAAGACAAGTTACAAGTTACAGGCGTTCCACAGAGAATTGTTACAATTGTAGGAAAAAAAGTACAAGTACAAGTACAAAGTACAAGTGTACAAGTTGGCTGCATTTACTCTGTTGTTGTTGACATAACCAAACTTGTATGTATTTGTTTTAAAAAAGGAAATTGTTTAAAACGTGATGTCTGGAAAGACTCTAAGTAAACTGTGTATTCTAAATGAGATTAAAGAAAAGGACATACTGTTTTCTGCATTTTCTGACAAATGCACCAAACAAGAAAAAATGAAGGCATGGTTAGCAATTCATGGAAAGGCTTGTGGGTTGGGACTGATCCCTGCAGGCAAGGACTTCACCTACACCAGAGACACATTTTGGCAGAACTTAAAAAAAACGCAACAGTAAGTATATTTATATAACAATTTTTAATTTATTTTGGTACAGTCTTGTCAATATTTTGTGGTATATGTAGCCTACATTTGTAAATGAACTACCTAACCTCACTTAGGGAACAGCATTGGTTACGAATCACATGTACAACTGTAAAAGAAATTGAAACATCTTTGAAGGCACCTATATATCAAATTCAACAATTCTTAAGTATGTTAATAGAGGCTAATTAATAATATGCTTTTCTGTTGCAGAAGAAAATTGACAACAAAAAACAGACAGGAAGTGGAGGTGGGGTTGAAAGCAAATTAACTGATGTAGACAATGCAGTATTGGATATTATTGGCCGAGAAACGCCATCAGTTGTTGGTTTAGAATGCCCTGAAACATGGCAGGACGAACCTGTGTTAGAAAGTATAAACCCTACAAGTAGTGCAGACACTTTGATGACACATTTCAGCAATAGCAAAACACTGCCTTCTACGAGTTGCAAACAAGTTAACCAGCCCAAACCAAAAAGAGGAAATGATATGGGAGAAGAAAATAATTTACGGCTTAAGAAATTGAAATTACAGGTTCAACTACTAGAAAAAGAAAGCTATTTGAAAAGTCTAAAAATTTTAAAACTCGAGAAAGAGCTGGGAATTCCTGGTTCTAATTTCACAAAGGACTTGCCTATCGATGGTGACACTATTTATGTGACATTAGATGGTTCTATCCAAGAACAATGAATAGTCACTGATCACAACTCTTGAATGGTTTTTCAGATAATTTATATTTTATGACTTTTTCGAAGTAATTTATTTCAACAATGCATTTGAATGGAAGCTATATTTGTAAAAGTGTTATTGAAATCTCAGCAATCCATTAACATATGCTATTAAAAAAAAAGAACTATAAATGAAATTGAAAATATAGTCCTACATAAGAGTTTTTCAATTCTTTCATAATAATTTGTATCTACCTAAAATTGTGAATCAACTGTGCCAGCCGTTGTTGGGCTGCAGGGTGTATATTAACTTCATTGTGATCCACGTCGACATCGTCTTGCTCTCATCTGCTTCTATCAAGGGCTGCACACCATCCTCACTTCGAGCAATGTTACATAGTGCAGTGCAGCACTTAAATACTTGAGCTGCAAATAATGGCTTTACGCGTGAGTGCTTCAGACATGGAAATTTCTCTTTGAGAATTCCCAGTGAGTTTTCAACTAACTGACGTGTGGATTTGTGTGCCCTGTTAAATCTTACCACTGCAGGATCTTGAGGAGCATTCATGACTGGTGGAATCAACCATTCTTTCAATGGATAACCCGAGTCTGCCAAAATTATGGCACCAGGTACTGGTCTCCAATCTTCTTCCATGCGCTGATTTAGTGTGCTGTTTCTAAGCACTCTGGCATCATGTACACTTCCTGGCCACCTAGCACTTACATAATAGAATGAGCAGTCTGGACCACAAACTACCATGCAGTTCAAAGAATGATTTCCATGTCTGTCCACGTACTGCACTTCATTAGCTTTAGGTGACTCTATTTTTATAAGTGTACCATCAACACATCCAACAACATTAGGCATACCAGCAATAGCATAAAATGCTGCAGACACTTGCACCGTATCTTCAGGCCAGTCAACCACTTGGGGGAATTTTATTGCATTTACAGCAGTTACCACATTATGAACAGAACGACACACACTAGCCTTACCTATGCCATGCATATCTGCAACAGAATGATATTGTCCACCAGTTCCCAACCAGTGTAGAGCAACACATAACTCCAATTTTGCTGGTAATGATTTACTCCTATTAGTGCGGCGATGAAGTCTATGTCCTATATCATTAAGTAATAATTGAAGTTTGGCAGCACTCATTCTAAATCTCTCATTAAATTCAAACATGCTTTCAAAACTGTGATTCGTGTGTATTCTGAATGTCCTTCGTCTAATAAGTGGATGCACATTCTCATTTTCTTCATCTGATGAAGTATCCCACATGTTTGTTTCTGATAACAACACACTTTAACCTACCTCAAGAGGTAGGTAGACTTGTATTAACTATTCTACAAGTTTAAGTTAAACCTTGTACTTTTTCTTTGCGAAGAGCTTGTACAATTGTAGAAAAACACCTGTAACTTGTTACAATTCACTGGGATTTACAAGTCTTTACTTGTACTTTTGTGGAACCCAATACCTACCACTTTTCTACAACTTGTATATAATTTTGCCTGTAATTTGTAACTTGTACCTTCGTGGAATAGGCCCCTGGGAGAAATCCTCTTCACACTGCGGCGTAGGCACAATGAAGCAATCGGAACCAGCACCAGCGAATTAAACTTGAGACGACAGATCCAGCGACCTGGAGAATGAAGTGGAGTTCCAACCCCACATACCGCCCTTCAGCCGAAGAGATCTGTCTACAAGCTGCCACCAGAGAAGATGCGCACGAAAGGCTCAACTAGGGTACCTAGCCCGCAAGTATCCTACACCGAAGAATCCGCCCAACCACCAGATTGCTGAAGGACAAATGGTACTAGCCAAGACCCATCCACTCAGCAATAAACCTAACCACTTCTGCGCCGGATTCGCACCAAAGTGGGAAGGACCCTACCAGATCTCTACCAGCCTCCACAGCGTCGCCAGATGCCGTGGCGGAGCTGCAAAGGAGACCCCAAGGACCTACCAGGACGGTACCGAGAGACGGTTTGGCGGCCACCAAACCGACGGCCTTACCAATGGCCGAATCCTACAACCACCGGCAGCAGTCCCAATAGGCGTTCCTAGGAGACCACCGGCAGCTGTCCCAATAGGCGTTCCCAGGAGACCACCGGCAGCTGTCCCAATAGGCGTTCCCAGGAGACCACCGGCAGCTGTCCCCAATCAGGACTTCCAGAAAGCTGAAGAAGCCATATCCGAAGTGATAACCCAGAGACTCGTACACTACAGAGACTGACAGTTATCTATGTGTAAAGTGTTCCTCCAAGATGTCCTAGCTTCTTCTCCCGTAAAGTAACGCTCGCCACTAGGGGGGAAATTGACGCTTGCCCGCCCTCTCTATAATAAATATCACGTTACTTTACGTTATAATTAAACCCAAAACGAGTTTTAATAAGCTCAGAAGCAATTCAGGGAAAAAGGTATTTCGGCAATAGGCCTACTCACGTAATATGTGGCGAGGAATCTGTGCGACGTCGTAGGTAATAAACAAAGCGACGAACAATAGAATAATTCATTAACCAACCATGTTCGCCCTTTATTTTTCACGTCGCTATAACCACCCATATTTACTTATTTCAGGATATAATAGTAAATATGAATGAGTTATGTATACAAATGGATATTTTTCTTTCGCCACAGCTGAACATGTACATTGGGACGCCATCTTGTGACCGGTGAACTACCAACTGTATTTATATTTTATAAAAGTGTAAATTTAACTAATTAAGTTGTGAAAGCAAGTTTAAATACTTTTTAATACCTAAGATTGAATATATATGTATGTACATATAATTATTTATGCCACATTCATCTTTTCTTTTTAATTATTTATATCTAGTTTATACTTCCACCACCAGGGCAGGGAAATTTCGGCGAGAGTTATGCGCACGCATCTCATCCCTTCCAAAGAGGAGTTAGTTCGCCCCTCCCTTCCTTTTCTTCGTTCCCACGCATTTCTCCCTATATAAAGGCGAGGTCATCCATCTGAAAGCCAGTTGATCGGCCCGACGGCCAGTGAGGCTGGATTCCGCCCACTGACCATAGGACGATCATAGGGGGAGCGGCGGAACGACTGGCTATCCGTTTTCTGCAGCTCGCACCCCTCCTTCGCGATTCAGGCCATCCGAGGACCTATCTCGGCCTAGGGAATTTGTTTTCCCCCCCCCCCCCCCCCTTTCTTGACGATAGGGTGTACCGTGTATAAATTCTGTGTATGTAGTGAAAGCCGACGCAGGCGACCAATTGAACTGTTTAGACATTCAGGTCAATTAAATTTTCCTAGCAAAATACCGGCATTTGTCATTGAATAGTTTAGTCCCATCCCTCACCCCACTAGCTATTCGCCTACACCAGCCAACTGCGAATCCTGCCGCAAGACCAGCCCGACCGTCTCTACAGGATACCTGGCTCTCACCCAAGAGGGCTCGGTGCGAGAGAGGAGAAGAGCCGGATCATCTTATTGACAATAGCATACACATTGGAGCCATTTTTAAAAAAATTTCAGACTTGTAAACCAATGGTACCATTTTTACATGAAGCCGTAGAAGATTTGTTGAGGATATTGATGGGGCAATTTATTAAATCAGACTTTTTAAGATGTGCTACCACTGCACACAAGCTGACACACGTTGATTTAGAAGATGTAAATAATGGAATCAAATTGTCAAATTTGAATATTGGTTTGGCTGCAAAGCACGAATTGAATGTTTCTCGTGTTAATGAACTACAGAAACAAAAATTCCGGCTACAATGCAAAACGTTCATGGTTTTTACTGTAAAAAAAAATTGTGGAGCGATGTCCTATCAAGTATAAAATGTTAAAATCGGCATTTTGTTTGTACCCAAGGAAACTGATTAGTAAACAAGAAGAATGCAGGTCAGACATGGATACTTGTCTTCAAATGCTTATGTCTGCTAAGCATACCACTGCACTCCAATCAGAATGAGCTAGTCTGCAGTTCACTAAATTTATTTGTGAGGTAGAGCAAGATAAACTTAAATCATTTAATATAGAGAAACACAGCTTGGATACATTTTATTCCGAACTTTTAAGTGGCAAAGATGCGTTTAGAGATATATGGACTGTCGTTAAGATTTTGTTAATACTCTCCCATGGCAATGCCTTTGTAGAGTCAGGATTTTCTGTAAATAAAGACATGCTTGTCGAACATCTACATGAAGAGTCACTGATCGCCTTGAGAAGAGTATATGATAGTATATGTGATGCTGGTGGGGAAGAAGCTGTGCATGTTGACCAAACAATGGTTAGTTATGCCAGAGGATTTTGTTCTAAATATAGGAGTGCCCTGGAGCAAAAAAGGGAAAAAGACAAGAAATTAGGCGTAGAGAAGGTTACTAAAGAAGAAAAGAAACGTAAGTCATAAGAGCTTAAACAACTGCAAATAAAAAAATCTAATTTAGAAAAAGAAAAAGTAGAACATGAAGCAAAAATAAAAAAGTTAAAAGCATGAAATCTATGATTTAATGTTTGTACATACATTTTTTCCCCTTCAGATTTCAAGTTAAAACTGTATAATTTTGAGTGTAGGTGTGAATTCTCGGTAGAATACACAGTGCTGTTACTGGATAATAATCCATGTGAGTACATACCTGTATCATATTAAGAGCAATAGTTACAATCTAATAAATTATTTTCATATTTAGTCGACTAACACCAATTTGTTATATTGCCTAGGCTTAAGTTTGTGAATATATTTAGAGGGTTTTTGTTCATTGAACTTGCTATGTATGATTATTCAAAATGGTTGTCGAGATATGTAATAGTTATATAATAGTTTATGATAGTTTATGATATACCTAAGTCATTTTTGTTAGACAGGGAAAACATTAGCTTCCCATAAGGGAAGACAGGGAAATATGTTGGAAGAAGTGTGTGGGAACCCGGTAAATTTTCTTTTAAAGACTTTTTAAATGTTATAACCTTTATCTGTCCGACTGCGTCACCGCGGTGTACCGCTTATAAAAATGTAGCCGGCGCTAGTGGGCATCATTCAGGATTGGTTATGGTGCTTCCTGTATAGAGCGTGCACACGTAGTCTTATATTCATATTCTCTTTTGAGTGCCGAGTTAACTACATTTGATAGCCCGCACTCTTTCGTGTTAAGTGTGTACTACGATGATAGTTACGCGTTAGTTCACGTCACAGTTTCAAGTGGCTCGCGTTTGGGTCACAGATTTTGTTTTCTATTTAAATTTGAAGGAAGGTTTTTGTTGTATGACTGATTAATTTTAATTGTTTGGCATGCTCTACGACGATAGTTATGCGTTGGTTTCAGCTTATGTTTGGAATCCTGATTTTGTTTTTCTATTTTAAGTTGAACAAAAAATGTTTTTGTTGCATGAATTATTAATTTAAATTGTTTGGCATGCTTTTGTGTACTCTACTTTTTATATAAACATACTTTCTATGATAAGGTTTAGTTTCTATGAATAACTTTATCTTAAAAAATGCTTTATTTGTATAAAAATTGCACCCTTACTTTTGAAATTTGATTTTATTATAAAATGTGCGATGATTAGGCGATAAAACAATGCATGTTAGATGTGTCGCAAATCTTGATGTATGGCAGGTCATTCCAAAATTGCATCATTTGCAGTGTTTTGTTCTACAAATAACAGATAAATATAGTTATACATTTTTTGGATACTGTAATTATGTAAATTGGCCTTACTTTAAGAAAACTACACAAATATAAATATGATATTACGCTGTGAAGTATTTGCAAAATAATGGTATGTGATTTTATGCGTGTTTCACATATCAAATATATATAAAGTTATAACAAAGGATTTTCGAGTTTCGTCCTGTTAAGAGTATTGAAATAGACTGTGGAGTCCAGCTGTAGCTATTTGCTCAGCTCGGCTCATGTTTTTGATTGTCGTCCTAGCCCTTATATTTGTATTCAAATTCAATTCTTATTAAATCGTGTTTTTCGCATAGGCCCACTAATTAATCAGATAGTGTACCAGAAATGATTCTCTCTCCCTCCCTCCCTCCCTCCCCCCCATTCTCCCTCCCCCCTTCTCCCTCCCTCCCCCCCATTCTCCCTCCCTCCTTCTCCCTCCCCCCCCTTTCTCCACCTCTTTCTGTGATTTTACAGCCTTTAGAATTCACACTTTCGCTTTTATGTAACAAGTTGATGAATACAATTGACATGATCTTACAGCCAACAGTGGTCAGGAAGATAAAACTGCAGTGTTGTTTGGTTGATCCACAGATGCCCAGCCGGACGACTTTGTGCCATACCTGGAGTACAAGCCTCACCTGGTGGTGTACCAGTGGATCGGGGCGGGCCGCGACTCTGATGCCCACCTGGTGCCCCTGTGTCGACACTGGCTGGAGCACCGTGAGGAGATGGTGGCACGCCCCATCAAGGAGGAGGACGGACTGGAGGAGTCCTTGGAGGGGCTGGACGACCGAGCCTGCTCCCCCCCTCCCCCGCGCTACCCCACGTCCTGGGTGGTGCGGCCCGCCTCGCCCGGCGAGAAGGAGGTCTTCCGCGACCAGGTACCATCTCTAGGAAGAAAATATTTTTAGCAAAAATTTTCAGCTTATTGTTGTCAACTTTTTAATTCAAGAAAGCGACCTAAGAAATGTTTTTGTGATTGGTCGATTCCGATTCGGGAATCGGTCGGTTCCATTGATTCCACTATAGTCGTAAGATTCAGAATTCCGTGTTTTATCTTATAATCGTCGCACATTTTATACTAAAATCAAGTTTTAAAATTAGTTGTGCAATGTTTTTGCGGGGGTGGGGGGGATTTGGTTAGGTAAAGTTGTACATTAAAACAATACCTATTAATGGAAAGTACATTTATTTAAAAAGTGGAGTATATCAAAGCACACCGAACAATTTAAATTCATAAGCCATGCAAAAACCTTTCTTCAACTTTAAATAGAAATACAAAAACAAAATGTGAATGTGAACCTGAACTAACGCATAACTATCATCGTAATACACACCACGAAAGAGTGCAGGCCAACAAATGTAACTCAGCACTCAACAGAGAATGCACGTTGCATGCAATCGGCGAGATATCAGTATCAATATTGGAGTATGTGTGCCCGCTCTATACGGGAAGCAACATAACAAAACATGAATGATGCCAACTAGCGCTGGCTACATTTTTATAAGCAGTACATGGCGGCGACGCAGTCTGACAGATAAAGGTTATAACGTTTAAAAAGTCTTTAAAGGAATGTTTGCACATCAGACAACTTTGTATTTCAGTTAATTAAATAAGTAAGTGGTAATGTTTGAATAAATATTTCAATTTCTACTTTAAAACACATTGTTTTATACGGAAAAGATACCTACACAAAGCGCTTGGAATCTAATAGCGAGACAAAAAACATGCAACGTTTACGTGAGAAGTTTTTTTTTATCCAAATTTTGTCACCCTAAAATATAGGTGTGATGATTATGAACGTGCGACAATTATGTGATAAAACAGGGTACAATGATTTTGGAATTGACCGTGACGGATTCTTTTATTGCTTTTATAAGTTTGCAAAATGCATTTCCTACGCAATGTAAGAAAATATTAAAATTGGACGTATAAATAATTTTTAAGCCACAGAAGAACCTCATTTTTACGTAACCGGGATTTGCGAATTTTGGTAATTAACTTATTTATTTACTTGCACCGCTATTTTCCCTGTTAGTAAAACCTCGGTATAACAAACTTGAAGGGACCAATATTATTTGTGTTTGTTATAGCGAGGTTTCTTTATAATGAGATGAATTCAAAACCAACGAACAAATGACTTGGGATACAAAGGGTTTTTTCTGTAGCCATCATTTCAAAAAACACAGAAGTAATAGTAGGTACTCAGTATATAGATAAATTATACACAAATTATTTACCTACTTTTTAATACAGTAAAACCTTTTTGTTGCGAGCCCATTTATTGCGACCACCTCTCTATTACAACCCGATTTCGAGGAACCGTGAAAAAATTGCTGAAAATCCGAAGAAAATCGGACAGAAAATAAGTTTTTTGTGGTGAGTAGCGTGTTACTGCGTTTCTCTTGCCGAGTGCCGACTTGTTTTAACTGCCGCAGTGATGTTTATTTTGACAGCTCAAGCAATTATCTTTTCCCGTGGGTTGATAGAAAAAGGTCGCTTCTCCCAACAACAAAAAAAGGCTACGCCACTTATTCCCAACGCAGGAAACACACTGGCTGCCGTCTGTCTCCCCCGCATTTATCTTTCTTCTAACATTCAACGTCTGGCCTCTGGCGCAAGCAATAACGCAGCGACCACGCATTGGGCCGTTTTATGCTTTGTTTGGTGACAGCAGCTTGATTTTATTTGGTACAGTAGAATCCCGCCGATGCGACCCCCCTCTGATGCGTCCATTCCGTTTATACGACCGTTTTTTGAAATACCGTGAAAAATTTGAGCAGGGAAAGTCGAAAATTTGAGTAAAATCGGCTGAAAAACAAGTCTGTTACACTTTGTTGGGCGCTATGGATTCACGTTTATCTTGGCGAGAGCTGGACTGTCAACGCGGCAGTGTCTACCCAAGCTCAGCGCGTCCACTATCGCACGAAAAGCCGTCTCAGCTGTCATGTTATCTTACCCGCCGCACGAATAGCCGCTGTGGTAGCTTCTGCGAGAGCATAAGAAACTCGTCTGGCCAGCATCCTCCTCCCCTCCCACACCGCGTGTGACAAAAGCCAGGTTGTATAGTCCATTCTCAGTAAAATAAATATTTTTATGGGCTTATACGACTGTCCTTCGCCGTTAATAAATACTTTATAAATTTAAGTTATTATGATACAATTTCTTTATTAGTCACACAACAGTTTCTGCTGAAAAATCACTAATACCTCAAATTTTATTGAATAGAAAAAATTAGCAAGGCCGTAAATATATTTATTTTACTGCATAGTTACTTTTCCATCTGCATTCCAACGGGGGGGTTTTTTTTTTTTTTTTTTAATTTTTTTTATGCTGCGAAGGGACGTTAAATGATAATTGCTTGAGCTGGCAAAATAAACATCGCTGACTGCAAGGGCGGGAGCGCATCCTGTCGGTCTGTCGCTGTGATTATCTACTCCAAAAACATGTCACAGCATTTCAGGATAGCATTGTTCTTATATCTTTCATTTATAGCCGAATGTTTTCTACCTGATCCACACAAGTTCCTTCGCCACGTTTTGAACGAAAATAACCACCAGCCCACTAGCATAGCCGAACTCTTGTGACGCGAATTCCTTTAGTGCGAGTATTTTATGTATTTGGATATATTTGGGGATGCTTGTTGGGGTGGGGGGGGGGGGGGGAATTGGCCGGAATTCTCTATTGCGACCATTCCATTTATAAGTCCGTTTTTCCGGAAACCGTGAGGATCAGGTCGCATCAGCGGGATTCTACTGTATATTCCTTTTCATAGGACCCTTGCTATTAAAATACATTTATATTTAAGTTTGAAAGCTTGTAAATTCCTTGCCAGAGATGACTAAACTCGATCTTGGTGAGAAAAGTGACATATTTTGACATACTTTTTTTGGGCGTGTTTTAGTGGGAAGGGAGGGGTCCGAAAATTTTTACAACGGTCTTACCCCTCCCTCATAATAGCCCAATTTTACGGGAGAAGGGAGGGTGAAATGAGCATTTTCTCACTGAAGGTTTTTCAAAGGAAGCGAAGTTGGGGTGTTATAAGGGAGGACACTAGATGGTTTGTGTGTCTGGGAGGGATGAGCTATCCGAGGGGAGGGAGGGGTGAGCTTATGCGTCATGAAGCCGCTGCCGCCAGCCAGCCGGGCGAGCTTCGTGTGCGCCCACTCGCGTTGCAGAACCTACAGCTGCCATATGTTTAAAGGAAATGTCCCATTTTTTTTCTGTTATTCTTACATGAACATTATTGGAAGTGTTAAAGCCGACACAAAAATACGCTGTGTGTTAAAATCAAAAGATTTTAATGATATTTGGTTTTTTTTTTTTTTTTTTTTTTCTGATTTTCACATTTTGGTCAAAATGTCAAATTTTTTGACGGTTCCCGAGAATTTATTCGTAAAATCACTTCTTCGTTAAATCCGGGGTTCGTGACATCGGGGTTCTAGTGTATTTAACTACGGCAAGCAGAAAACGTACATGTAAACTAACCAGTAAAAATAAACTGTCTATTGACATATGTATTTTCTTTAGATGTGGCCTGTAGGGCGACGGATTTGTCATGAAGGTTGAAGTGGGTTTAAAGCAAAGCAGTCTAGCATTGTGAGTGACAGCATCCTGCCATTGTACGACCCGGGGGGGTGGGGGGGGTTTGAAATCAACTGAAATTTTTGGAAAACATCTATTACGACCCTATTCCTGGGAACCGTGAGGGGTCGTTTCAGAGAGGTTTGACTGTACATGCTACAGTGTCCTCGAGCAGAGCAAATGAAGATTAAGCAAACCAATCCGATTTGATTACAGTACATAAGTATATTGTATATTATTGTATTTGGAATGCCAAATCTTTTAGCTATTTCTGCTTTTTTACCTCCCTTATCTACTGTGTGTAGATTTTCCAGTTTAGTTGTAAGAGAAATTGCTTTCTGTTTTTTTTATCCATTTTACGAACACTAACAATAAGTTACTGAAAGTTAAGTTAAGTCTCATTTATTACCGCACAAGATTTGTCCAACCATAACCTATTAACAAGTGAACAAATTTAACCCAGAAAAACTTAACATCTAAACATGATACATAACTGGTTAAATAATTTATTTTCCCCTACATCATGGAACTAAAACAACTTTCTAAACCTACAGAGTTTAATTGAGAAACACTTCCACAGAATCTGTATCGGTTATCGGCATTCATTACAACACGGATAAACAATCACACATTTTCACAGAACAATTATGTAAATTGTTCACGTGATGAAATTTTCTAGGCAGTTTCGGAAGATCGATTAATTGAAGTACGATAGCTTATGTTGGTAGTCAAAGTGCGTTTTAATACGTCCGTAACTCTTACTTCTATGGCCAATCAGTTGTAAGATGGTGGCAGTATTGTTTACTTGCCAAAGCGTAATTTATGTACTAAGCAAAATTGAAAATTTATGACAATCATACAAAAATATTTTTCAGATTTTTCCGTTTTACCTTTGCTGTAGCGTGTGTTTTTAGCATTGCATCCAAAAATGCTTCGTTTTTTAGAGGTATAAAATAGTTCTGGGCGAAGTTCGAAAATTTCGAACCGAACCAAACCAAACGTAAGGGTTCGTTTCGGTTCGAAAACTCTTAAAATATGTTTGAAAAAATGAACGTTCATTTAAAAAAAAATTATGTTTTTCTAATTTTATAACCCCCATTTGAGAACATCCACAAAACCGCACAACAAAGTTCCATTACTTGTAATATTCCGACTTTTATCGCATAATCGTCGCAGCAACAGTTTCAAGCGCAGACAAAATAAAATAAAAAAATTCTTATTAATCGTCGCATAACTTGCATAGCACTTTTTCATATAGGCGCGCTTTGTTTTTTGTTTACTGTAGAGAATTTTGTATGCATTTCTCGTACTACAAAATATAAACTATCGTACAAATGCCAAAGGTCTTGTATATTATACCTCTAACATAGTTCATGTACGAGAAGTGTTGTAAAATCACCAAAGATATTGTACCCCTTATGTTAAACTAAAGCGCATGTACGAGAACTCTCGTATTTGGGGAAAGCTTATGTGAATAAGTTGACACAAGACAAATGCGGTAGGAAATGATTACATAAATTACGTATTTTATATTACTGGGATGTATTTATTTTCTTTGGCTTTTTTGGCTATAAGTGGAGATGTGCGAGTCTCGGTAATATCGAGAAATTATCGAGATCAAAATCTTCTCGATTTCGTCTCGAGAACATTTTAGAATTTCCGAGAATTTCGAAAATTTGTATTGCTGAACTCTGTTGCTCATACAAAAATGCCCTTTTTGGAAACAACATACAGCGAAACCCCTTATTTACATTACCGTTATTTACATTTTCCCGTTATTTGCACTATGTTCTTCAGGTCCCGTTTTTTTCCCATTTAGTCCAATACAATACTTTCACACGAATAACTTCTCTAAAATCTAATCCATCCCGCTACGTATTTACTTCATGTAACAACCGTAAACAACTTGGTGCAATTGCCATAGATGATGAAACTGTAAAATAATTGTCCGAGAATAAACATGTGAAACGCGTCAAAGACTGCGTTCATATCGAAAACCACAACAAACACATTACAAGACGATGAAGTTGTGCTGGCTCTATTTGCGCTGCGAGCGCTGTCGAGTTTCTGGACTATATTTTAATTACATACAGTGAAACCTCAATTCTACGTACACTCACGGTTCTGCAAAATTTGTCCTTACGACCGAGTTGTACGTACGAACCAGCGTGGCCAAATTACGTCCATTTGTGGCTATCTTCCCCCCCCCCCCCCCCTCATTTTTCCCGCCGCTGCCACGGAAAATAATTGCAGTTGCCGTGTCCTGCTGCCACAGGAAATGACCTGCCATGACTATAGATTATGCTGATGTATTTTCCATTGTAATTATATCCTATTGGTGCAGAAACAACACTTGAGCTAATCAAAAGTAAAAATAAAAAAAAAATAAAAAAATTGACACTGAAGGCAGTGTCGTAAGCCCAGTGTTTACATTTTTTTTATATTTTATATCAAAAAAATAATAATTAACACACAATATATTTGCTCAAATAAAAAAAATACCGTGGGTACTTTAAGTGTGGATAAGATTAGCTAGTAGGCCTAAAAACATAGTGAAAAACGTAACGTTTATAGTCGGCAATGAGAATTCTATATCGCAAAATATACATAATTTATAACATGAAGAGTTGCTTTTATTTCTAAATATGTAATAATATAAGTCCGAGTAATTATTGCAGGAGACAATCTAAAATGTACTAGGGAAAAACGTAAACTCACGAATGTATAAACATAACGGGAATGTCGGGAATATTATGTGGCTGCTTGTAAGTTCTGATACTGTATTTATGTCACAACTTAGCCGAAATACTGGTACGAGACATAAACTTCTCAAGATAAAATGAGCGGAGTCTTGGTACTGTTTTATACTTTTTTTTATAATTTCAGAAGTATTGTACAGTTTACGCATATTTTTTAAACCATTTATATCTGTGGATTGTAAATAATTAATTATTGGTATCAAGGCATCAAGATGAACGTAAACTTGAACATGTCACGGCAGCGAGAAAACTGGTGCGTATACCAATAAACTGGTATTAGAACTGGACAAAACTGGTACACGGGATTTGGAGCTTATTTTTTTTTCCGCTAAGGCCGCATCTATTGGCTGGCTGCTGATGGAAGGTCACGAGTCTGGGCGGATCGTTGAGTGAGTTATACTGCGCATGCGCAGCTCAGAGAACATAGAGAGCCAGCCGGCGGCTACGCAGCGCCGTAACAACAGCTGATCGAGTACAATGGCGCACTATTGACGGTAAATTTACATCTATTTGCGGCCTTTTTTTTTTTTTTTTTTTTAATTTTTTTAATTTGGTGCAATGCATATGTATAATGTAGCCCGTAATCTATGGAAAGAGCTCAATACGTACTTTATTTTCTTTTTGGGGTTGAGTTTAGTTTAAATTTCCGGGAAATAAAGGAATATACTTTTTTTTTCTTTTTTTTCTTTTTTTAGTTTAGTTATTTTCAGCGCTAATACATGTCATATAAGAATGGCTGATAGTACTGGGAATGTTCAAGACCGTAAATTGTCGCACATTTGGAAATTTTATGAAAAGCGAAAGAGTGAGGGTGAGTGCAAAGTGTGCAAAAAACGTATTCAGTCGCCGAATTGTTCAACTAGTGGTCTCTTGCGACACTTGAAACTTCATCCAGCCACCGAAAAAGGATTATTTGGAATTAACAAAGGAAAAAGCTACAAAACAAAGAGAAAATCCTTATAGACAGTTATCAATCCAAGACTCTCTCACAATGAAACAAAAAGTTAGTGAAACTAGAAAAAACATAATTGACAGGAAAATTGGTGTAATGATGGTATGTGATTTTCAGCCATACAGCATTGTAGAGGATCACGAATTTAAAGGACTGCTCAATGAATTAGAACCAGGTTATGAAGTACCATCTCGCACTACATTTTCCAGGTCTGTTGTACCAAAAATTTACCGTGAAGAAAAAGCCAAACTTGCATAAGAAATAAAGAGAGATGTTGATGATGGACTTCAGTCTGTTTCATTTACTACTGACATGTGGTCATCCGCAAGGCAGGACAGTTTTATTTCTTTCACAAGTCACTATTTGACAAAAGACTTTGAGTTGAAATATCATTTCCTTGGAAATTACCACTTTTCAGGTTCTCACACTGCTCTGGCAATACAAGAAAAGTTGACAGCAGCTATAGACGAATGGAATTTTCCCACCAATTCAATTCCATTGTACGTAGTTACAGATAATGATAAGAATTTCACAGCTGCCATAAACAAAACATCATGGATTCACACACTGTGTTTTGCCCACACACTACAGTTGGCAGTTCAAGATGCTAAAAGTGAACACTATGTTGCAGACCTTCTAGCAAAAGGCCGGGCAATCGTGGGACATTATCGCCACAGCAATATTGCTCGAGAAAGGCTCCATGCTCTGCAGCTAAAGTTGAACAAACCTGTACACGAGCTGTTACCAATGGTGCCGACAAGATGGAACAGTGAGTTTACAATGCTCTCCCGCCTTGTTGAGCAGCAGGTACCCTTATCTGCAGATCTAGGAGATTAATAGCAGTAGAAAATTTCACATTGAGTGAGTGGAAGCTTGCTGCTAATGTAGTAAGTGTGTTACAGCCAATAGAACAAGCCACAAGAGAGCTGTGTTACTCTAAATTTCCCACTATCTCTTCCAAAATACCTTTGCTGTATGGCATTGAGGCAACACTTTCTAACTACAGTAGAATCCCGCTGATGCGACCCCTCACGGTTTCCGGAAAAACGGACTTATAAACGGAATGATGCAATAGAGAATTCGGGCCAATTTGGCCCCCCCCCCCCCTCCCACCCCCCAATTATAAAGTGAATTTGCATCACGCGAGTTCGGCTATGCTAGCCGGCTGGTTGTTATTTTCGTTCAAAACGTGGCGAAGGAACTTGTGTGGATCAGGTAGAAAACATTCGGCTATAAACGAAAGATATGAGAACAATGCTATCCTGAAATGCTGTGACATGTTTTTGGAGTAGATAATCACAGCGACAGACCGACAGGATGCGCTCCCATCCTTGCCGTCAGCGATGTTTATTTTGACAGCTCAAGCAATTATCTTTTCCACGTCCCTTCACAGTGTAAAAAAAAAAAAAAAGAAAAAAAAACGTGTGAACGGGTAAATGAGGGGAAGGAGAGCGGAACTGCTGGTTGCGCACACATCTACTCGCCAGTCGCCACTGTCTGGCGGCGGCGGCGCGCGCACGCGTATGTGCGTGTGTGCGTGCGTGCGTGTGCGAGGCTGGCGACCAGCAGCATCGTTAGCTAGCGAGAGAGTGACGGTAAATGTCGACCTTGAACTTGCACTTCCGCTTACTGCAGGGCTCGCTCTCTTTTATCTCTGTCTCCCCCTCCCACAAATATATTGGCTGGCAGGTCTCGCCCTCTTCACCTTCTTTATCTTATCTCTCACGCACACTTGAAGCAACTTATAAGTCGCGCCCCTCAAATTTTTAAATTGCAAATTGCTGCCTTCCTTCTGTACTGCATTTATAATTTCTTCTCTCTTTTTAAGAATCGTGAAGAGAGTAGACTTCGGAATGCCATATTTCAGTGCTATCTTCGTCTTGGAAATTGTTTTCTTATCCACTTGCTGGATAATCTCATAATTTTTCATTAGCAACAAACTGGCTCGCTTTATACTCATTTTCACGAATCCACGAGTCCGTGTAAATTGAAAAACGAGTCACAATCGTCAAACGGTACCAGGACCGGGACAGCAATAGACGCGCGCGTAGATGCTATTAGGTGATGCGCGCAGTTTACCAGTATTGGGTAGCCTGGACAGTCTAGAGGGGTGGTATCTATTTTTAGCCGTCTTTTGTATGCTTGCCTGCTTACAGTACAGCGCTCGCCAAGATAAACGTGAACACACAGCGCCCAACAAAGTGTAACAGACTTGTTTTTCAGTTGATTTTACTCAAATTTTCGACTTTATCTGCTCATATTTTTCACGGTTTCTCAAAAACGGTCGTATAAACGGAATGGACGCATCAGAGGGGGGTCGCATCAGCGGGATTCTACTGTATGTTGAAGATCAAAGTAACCCTGGAATTGCATTTGCTATCTCTCTTCAGAAAAGTATTAAATCTAGGTTTCCGTTGTACACAACAGTAAAAGAAGACATGATTGCAATGGTACTTGACCCACGCTTCAAAAACATTTTGCTGCAAGACCACGAAAATCTTATTTGTGTGCAGCGTATTACTTCAGATCTCAAAGTGGTTGTTGATAATAAAACAGCACCTGTTCCAGAAGAAAATCCATCAGATACAGTTGAAGCCACCTGTTCATTGTGGAATACTTTTGAACATCTGATGAAATCAAGCTGTTCCTCAGTAAAGTCACCAAGAGTTGAAAATGAACTTACCATTTATCTTGGTGAAAATGTTATCCCTCGATCAATCCCCTCTTATGTGGTGGCAGCAGAACCAGTCACGTTTCCCTGCGCTTGCCAGAGTCGCAAGAAAATATTTGGCCATACCAGCCACGCAGGTGGAAAGCGAAAGGCTTTTCAGCAGTGCTGTAACACTGTTACATCCAGAAGAGAGAATCCGTTGGCCGAAAATATAGAGCAGCTTGTCTTTTTACATGCTTTATATTAGCTTCACCTGTATGTTTGTTTGTCCGTCTGTAACTCTTTCGACTAAGAGTGAGTGTCTCATCACTGTAAAATGTCCCACCAATTTCATTACGTTCGTTAGCCGAGCGGTCTAAGGCGCGCGACTTCTGTGACGTCAGCTTTCGGAATCAGCGATGGGTTCTACTCCCGGCCACGCCGGAAAAAAAATGTTTTTTTTTTTTTCTGTAAATTCTAAGATTATATCCATACATCTAACTGTAAATGATTCGGAGAGACTTTACCATTTCTTTGTGATGTTGCAACTCCAAATAGTTATCTCAGAGGGTAATAGGTAGTGTCAGTAACTCATTTCCCTATGATAATTATACATAAATATAGTTTAAAAAACTAAAAAAACATGCTTTTAAAGAATATCAAACTAAAAAGTTAAAAATAAATATAGTTTAAAAAACTAAAGAAACATGCTTTTAAAGATTATCAAACTAAAAAGTTAAAAATAATTTTAAAATTTAATTTATGACAATAGTATATAAGCAATACTAGTATAAATGAGAAAAAAGCATGGGGCGCTTAATATACAAAAAATATGGCACAAACGCCTCAAGCTTTTTTTCTCATTTATACTAGTATTGCTTATATACTATTGTCATAAATTAAATTTTAAAATTATTTTTAACTTTTTAGTTTGATAATCTTTAAAAGCATGTTTCTTTAGTTTTTTTAACTATATTTATTAAACAGCAGCTTTTAAATGTGATCTACCAAGAAAGTTGACTGTTTTCAATAATAGGCCTATTGAAATGTGCATGTGAATACAGTGCAGGCTTATTTATTTTTGGGTATTCATTTTTGTAAATGTATATTCTATAGCATATATGTAGTCCTTTCATTTCTTTCATTAAATAGCTTATACATGTAAAACTGTTGATATTTGCACATCAAGAATTACAAAGAATTCAATAGGAAAGAGTAGGGTGGGCCCCTATTTATTGCATCTAAAATCTCGAGGAAAACTTCACTGTAACAAAATTGCAATTTTGAAATAAGAAAAAAACTGAATTCTCGATTTTGTCTCGATTCTTGAGAATTTTAGTATTTCTGTCTCGATTTCGTCTCGGTTTTTGAAAAGGACTTCTCGCACATCTCTAGTTATAACAGTCAGGTACTGAAAATATTAATTTAATCTTGTGTATTAAAATTACTGGACCAGTAGATTTTACAGTACGGTACTAAGTTGACTAGCGTAGTCGCGGCAGCCATTATTATTTCTTGTGTTTTCTTTTTTCCGACGCAAATTTCTATAACTACACTTCTTACGTTACGTTTACAATTTTATTGTTCTTGAGGTGATTTGTGATGAGCAGGCTTACGTCTTTTAAGTTTTTCAAATGGAGAAAAGATAATGATGACCCAGAACCACCCCAAAAAATGTCTAACGTTTCTTTTGACGAGTAGCATTCTTTCAAGAAAACAGCAACTTCATTCAGCAAGTTTTGTAATGTAGATAGGTAACTTAATTCACATTCGACTTTTTTTTTAATGTCCTATTAAAGAGTTTTACTTACTAAAAATGTTAGGTTATGTCCACCACAAAAATATGTTGACGTCGACCCAAGTGTCTCCCCGGCTCCTTCAGGCCGTCATGCCTCGTCAGCGCCATATCTTGCGTTATTAGTGCAACGGAAGTGTGGGGCTGTGCGATGTGCTATTTTCTTTCAAGGATTTGACATTTATTTTTATTGTATTTATATTTTGTTTTAAATTAATTGTAAATATTTTGTTTTAAATTAATTGTAAATAATTTTAATTTGAAGTTTTATGTATTCTCTGAGCTGTATTTGTTCACCGGGCACCAAGGTCGTGGCTTCCGCCTGTGACCGATCAGCGTGTTCCGCGGGCGCTCGGGCGCGCCAGGCAGGGGAGGAGAGTAGTCGTCATCTGGACTGGAGAGACAGCGGTCACGGGAGCGGCGTTGCTCCGCCCTGGTGGGACAGTCGGTCGTGGTCCCGGCACGTAGAGATGGGTCCAGTCTTGGTTTATCGAGTCGAGCCGAGCCGAGTTGGGTCAGATTGACTCCACTCGAAAACCGAGTCACATATATTATCAAGTTCGAGACTCAAAACACGTTTCGAGTTAAGTACCAGCATCGTGACATTATATCACTTTATTATAGGTTGTCTTAACGTTTTCGCCAAGTCATTAATACAGCAAGAATTGATAATGACCTTCAAACATCACATATCCCGTGCAAACCTAACCTTGCCCGCTACCGTGCTTCGGCGCTATTATAGGTACAAGTGCAACCAAATCTAGGCCTACCTTCATTTATGAACGTGACGTCGTAACGTGATTTTGTCGATAGGGGCGACAGTTTATAGGACAAAATTATGTCACATGACCATTTTATATTTAAAAAAACTTGGAAAACAGCGTGCACTGTTTTCATTTTGCTTTACATCCTGTGTTTACTTCAAATACGGTACCGTATTTGTTTACAAGATACGCCAATGGATTTTCACTGAAGAAAAATTTGTACCAATACCCACATGTATTAATAATCATCACGTTTATCGCGCCCCATTTATTATAACTTGTATAAACAATAGATTTCCGTTACATAAAAATAAAAACACTAAATAATTATATTATAATTTTTAGTAAATAACATCCAAGCCTGAAGCGTGAAAATGGCTGCATGTAAGGCCAGCCAGCCTTGCATTTTCGAACTAAATTTAGCTGTGCTCCACTATGCAGCGCTGCGTGTCAATAACGTTTAAGATAAAATTACTTTCTTTTTGTTTGAATAAAATTTAATAATAACAATGGTTATGCATTTTATTTGCCAATCAGTTACTGATCGCCAAATCAATGCATGAAATATTTATTTATTAATTAAACATATTGATATTCTAGCAGTTGTAACAGTTCCGGGCGAATAATTTTGCCGCAGAAAGTGTATTTACATTGAGAAGTTACGTAGCTGGACGTTTGCAACACTGACTAGTGAGAAGCCAAAAACGGCATACGAATTTCGGCAAAAGTAAATACTGATACAAATATTAAGTGTATTTTACATGGAGAAAAAATCTGAACACGGTGGACCACATAAGCTTAGTTTTTTATATTTAAATAACATAATGATTTGCTAATTAATCATTTAAAATATTTAAATAATGCAGATGCATCTTGGATACACAATTCTTATATCAATGGATGTGTAGTAATATTTTATTTATCATATTTGATGCAAAAAATATATAAAATTATGAAACTCGAACTGACTCGACCTCTTCAAAAATTTTGTGGCTCGAACTGGACTCGACTCGAAATATGAATTGCTAAACTCGGCTCGACTCAACTCGAAGCCAAAAAACCTCAACTCGTCCATCCGGGAGGCAGCGGACGTGTGAGCGACGTCACTCCGGGATGGTAGCATCAGTAGCTTTGAGCTGTTTCGTGCAGGAATGACCACAGTTTTTTCTGTCGCCTAGTTTTCCAGTCGCGACTTAGATACAGTAGAACCCCGATTTGACGAAGTGCTACGGTTACCGAAAATGTTTACTCTAAATCGATGTTTCGTTAAATCCGATTTACCGATTTTCAATGACCCCCGCACTCATAATCGCGTCCCTACGTTTCCATATCGTAAACAGGGTCGACGCTGATATCTTGTGCTGCCATGCTATCTCAGACTTTGTCAACTTTCCATCTTCAACGTTTTTGATCTCGCTCGTACGGCCCCCGGTTTGTACGTACACCTCGGTCGTACATCCAGATTTTCGGAAACCTTGAAAAATGAGGCATTAAATTTAAAAAAAAAATGTTAAAAATATGAAAAGTGTAAGAAATACGTTAAAGTTTATTAAAATACCGTCGCAACCTGCAGCGTTTATAACAAATACGAGCTACATACACATTGCGTCACAGTAAAAAATAAAAAATGGCCTCAAATTGATGGAAATTTATCGTCAATAGCGGGCCGTACGCGGAGAAAGGTCATTGTACTCGGTCAGCTGCTGTTACGGCGCGGCGTAGCCGCCGGCTGGCTCTCTTTGTTTGCTGAGCTGCGCAGCACTTATAAAAAACGTATTCCAAAAAATAAACACCGCGCACAAAGCTCTTACTGAGAATAATAGAGCTGTAGCAAACCGTATGTATTCGGTACTGAGTAACGGGTGCGCCATCTAGTAACGAGTAACGAAACGTTACACACGGCTGCATCTCGTTACTCGCATTTTTGTATGTTTTACGCATGCGCGCGCGTATTCGATGTATTTACGTTACAAATAACGATGTTTGTTTATTAAAGGAATTGTGTGTAGAAAATGTTTGAGATTGGAACAGAAACAACGTAAGAAAGTACTGTTTACAAATTAGAAATATGAAATTATGTTTTTGTTTTTTATTATCGCGTATTTTCACGTTTTTTGTTCTTATCTTAAAAGAGATAATATAAAAAAGCCGCTCTAATGAGATTTAATTGTTTTTGCTTAACAAAAACTGTTAATTATGAAATATTGTTAATTGTTTATATTCTATTTATTATTATTTACGCGACGTCATACTGTTTGCGTACACAATACGACTCGATTCGTTGCTGCAACATAACATAGCTTGTTATGCGGTATCAGAAGTAACGAGTAACGTAACGATACGATAGTAACGAGTACTAATTGTTATAGTAACGAATACATACGGGTACGCTTTTTTTTTCGTTACTTTTACACCTCTATAGAATAATGATAATGGCGTATTGGTGCGACGTGGTCACAAGTTGAAAAAACCTGGAGGATGGGAAAGGGAATATTTGGAAACGTGAGATTATTGCCTAGCACTGTTACTATGCGGGCGTGAGTGGAAGATAACGTGGTGAGTCAAGCCAGGAATAGAGGAGGGGGAGGGGGATGCGGAAAAGAAACCCTTCATGACGTCATGTGTCGCGGACAGTCTATCTATCCAGGCGCGCGCAATGGCATGCACCTACGCAATTCATTTACAGCACCCGGAGTTTTTAAGCAATTTGAACAATTTTTTTTTTTAATTTTTTTGTATTTGGGCAGATGATGTAAATGCACATATTAATATATAGTACCTCCATTCTATTACTGACACCACAGAGTGTATTTTTTAATAATATTCCATTACAATTTACTTTCATTTTTTGGAAATCTATATTATTATTTTAATAAATTGGTGTTTTTTGATGGTTCCTGAAAACCTTTACGTTAAATCGCTGTTTTCGTTAAATCCGTGTTCGCAAAATCGTGGTTTTACTGTATAGTCATTTTCTTATGCATGTCAACACAAGTTTTGCGAGTCATGGATTATTTTTGTAAACTGGACGTTTGCCGTCGCAAGTATTGTTTTCTTACGTGTCTCCCCAGTCTATGTGTTGTACAGTTGGACAGTTATATTATGGAACGTGAGTCATTGCATATTTAAGTCTTTTGCTGCTTGGGTATTTATCGTCACGGGCGGGACGTCCCGTATTTCAGTATAATAAAAGTGCGCGGAACCGGGCTACGGCCTTTAGAGATTGTCACAGGCAGATCCACGGCAGCCCCATGTAAAGTGTTTGTCCTAATGTGCATAATGGACCTGAATTTTTTTTTTTATTATTTTTTTTTTTTTATTTTGGAGACTAGCTCCATCGCCCACGCGGCCCGAACCCCCCTCTACGAACCCCTGAGTAGCCGGCAATAACGAATCAATGTCACGGACTAGTTGACCAGCATACCACAATGTTATGTGGCCTTATGCTGAAGAATGTTCGTCATCTTTATAATATTATATTTTTTTTAATGATGGTTAGTGTACACTGAAAAAGGAATATTTTCTTTTTGAAACTTAGATGGAACTTCTTCATGAATTAAAAGTGTGTGTGTGTGTGTGTGTGTGTGTGAGTGTGTGTCTCTGTCTATACACACACACAGATATATATATATATAAAGAAATTACATGCAAAATGATTTTCTCTAAACTGTTTTCTTTCCTTCATTATTTATTGCATAAACTTTACTTATAAAATGATTTGCAATGTTTTAATAAAGCAAAGCTATATAATGTTTTAATTTCACATATGGCTGAAGAACCTTTCTTTCTCACAATTCAGTTAAGGTCCGGAATGCTGGTCATCGGTTCATTTTAATTCAAAACAATTATTTCTGTATGAGCTTCGATTCGGCTCGGTTCGAAATTTTTTTGCTACGGATCGATTCGGTTCGAAACCAGAGAATTGAGGTAACCCATATCTATTTGGAGCTGTATTTTATGTAGGGGATGATTTCCTGAAATTGCTTTGATTTTATCAAACATATTTTTGGCTCAGTGGTTTTCAACCTGGCGCCTGTGAGTGGTACTTGGTGGAGTATCGGCGTGCGGAATGTGCTGAGTGTTGGTGTTTGGGCAGGAGCGACAGCGCTACGAGCACCCACACAGAGCCTTCACGTTCAGGATGCACGGCTACGAGTCGGTGGTGGGACCGGTGAAGGGCGTCTACAACCAGAGTGTCGGAGCCAACAAGCCTCGCGGCCACTCCCTGCTGGTCGCAGAGCGCCCCAACTTTGTCACCATTCTGGCACTCGGTGAGTTGCTTCAAGTATTCACTAGGGAAAGTAAGGAATACATTAATCCTTAATACCGTAAAATCCGTGTTATTCAAAAGATTCGCTATCAAGGATAAAGATTGTAAGGAAAAATATTGGAGGACAGGGAAATTCAGAAATTCAAACCATACTCAGCATCTGTGCAGTAAAAAATGATAACCTGATTTAGTTCTACAGAATCTATAAAGAAATGTTTTTATTTTGCACCTGCTGCAGTGCTCTAAGAATGTTTGTTTAGCACTTTTAGGAACATTTTTTGCAAGTATAAAATGTTGATATCCTATTGAGAAAAAAAAATTGTTTTTATTTGCCACTATCCATTTTAATGTATTGAAGTGGATAATTTCATGTCTGAGGTCCAGGCCATGCTATTTCTAAACTTCTTACAAATATTTTTTTTATTTAATAGATTTTGACCATAGGTGTCAGCATTGGCCGGTGATGCTTTGGTGTGGCTTTGTTTTTGCTTCAGAATACATAATGTTGTTTCTAGGCCTGTGCGAATATCAGTTTTTTATTTTCAATCAAATACCAATATCAAATTATTCACAAATTTGAATATCGAATTTGAGTATGGTGACAGAAAATTTTTGGAAACCGCTGAAACCAGTTTTTATGAAAAACATCAATTTTTTAAAATCTGTATTCCCAAATTAGTGATTGAATGAGCTCATATTTACATATTTAAACTGTATTTATTCATGAGTTTTCATTGTTAACAGCCACCAATTTATAGTATTTTAGCTAAGCAATATTATAAAAACAGTTTTTTGCTGATTTCATCTGGAATCTTAAACCATTATTTACTTTTATTTAATATATTTTTGAGTCTCATCATCTATTTCCTCATAGATATATACAGGAAGTATGCTGCTACTGTATTGCATGGTGTTTGATCGATTGTGACTCGATTTATACGCCGTTTAAACTATGACGGTTGTTTCTTTTAATGTCCATCTTAATGGAGTGTCAGTGTTTTGTGGTGTTTTCATTAAAACATCGAATAAGGGTATTTGTATTGCAGAAATGACTTTACCTCAACAGAAAACATTGGTATAAGACTTACTCAAAAGGTGTCTAATATTTGTA
This sequence comes from Bacillus rossius redtenbacheri, assembly GCF_032445375.1. NCBI lineage: Eukaryota > Metazoa > Arthropoda > Insecta > Phasmatodea > Bacillidae > Bacillus > Bacillus rossius. The sequence continues at coordinate 2,383,370 of NC_086333.1, read as the reverse complement.
ACGAAACAGATGTTTGTTATTTTGAAGTGTTAGTATTCATGTTAGAATTGAATACAAATAATTTATTATTCCTTTTCAAAAATTTGAATTTTCACACAGGCCTAGTAGTTTCCAAACTGTACTGTGAGTTTACGACAACTACGAGATTTACACAATAATTTTATATTATATTTTAAGACAGTAAAGTAACTCTGAATATTTTGTAAGTGGTTTCCAAGCAACGCTCTGTCAGGTGAGGTTAAATTTTTGTATGGAATTGTGTCGTCTTTATCATGAAATGTTGGTAAAAAGAAGAATAAATGAACCAACTTTGATTTCAAATAATGTTTATTTTTTGCAAAAACTTCACCGTAAGTTCATAAATAACATTCGCCACTGTAATATTCATTAATTTGTTCATCATTTTTTCAAAGTTATATGTAAGTACATATACCACTGCTATAGCCCGTCCCACTCTTAGATTGCAGTACACGGCTTATGGCGCGCGCTGTTGCCAAATCTCTAACACATTACGAATTTCAGGAGATGCGTGTCTTTGTAATTTGGATAGAACAAGAAGCATTTTAAGAAATCATATCGTAATTTATAATATTTTATACTATTACACATATAAATTTGTAATAATGCCACTTTTATGTAAATTTCAAATAAAAACTACCTATTGTAGACGAAATTTTCTTATAGTTTTCTTTTCTGTTCTAAAAATCCCATATATATACCTATATAATTACAGTAGAACCCCTGTCATACACTTTTCAACGGAGGGCACAAAAATGGTGTATGATGCGGGAAAGTGTATGAAAAGGGATGGCAAAAATAATTTTTTTTTTCAATCTAGCATACAAGCACAATGTCAGGTTAAACTTAAATACATAATGTGTAAATAATTGCATTATATGAAAGATATGAATTCATAATTATATATACATATAATAAAACTACCAGAAATGTAAAATACAGTCCATAATCAAGTAAAGCTGACATGAGAAACAGTGGCCTTACAAAATGTTATGAAGTCCTTTCTTGGAGGGCAGGAAAAGTCACCAAGCCTAAATTAGAAATTAAAAAAATTAGGCTATTGTAAAAAGAAAATCAGAAATTTATGCTTGTTTGTTTCTTTTTACAAACAACTTTATGCAACAGAACAATTTTCAATAATATTTTTAACTTGAGAAACGTAAAATACAAAACACTCCGATCGTAAGAAAACAATAACAAACGGGTATATTCAGTTCAAAGATTAATGAATGCACAAAATATGAAATCCATGCCTTGGTAAAGCACGTGCACCATTTTCATAATCATTGCTAGTTTGCGCCACTAGTCTCGCTTGGTGCTGGCCATAGATGCTACTAGCGAAGTGACAGTCTTCCTGATACTATCAATATCTATGGTGGGATAAAGTTATTTTCTTACGTTTGCAAATGTAAACAATGAACGTTTTTCAAAATAAAAGCATTAAAACTTAGTTTATCAGGAGGAATATAACAAAAAAATTTGTGAATTTTGGGCTTTTACGCTTCGTAAAAACGTATGAAACGGGAAATTAATGATTTTATAAGTGTATGTTCCGGGAAAGTAAACCATTGTAAACATAGTACTTTCGGCGGGACCAAAATTAATCGGCGTATGACACGGGAAAATGTATGAAACGGGAACGTATCATCGAGGTTCTACTCTCTCTCTCTCTCTCTCTCTCTCTCTCTCTCTCTCTCTCTGTGTGTGTGTGTGTGTGTGTGTGTGTGTGTGTGTGTGTGTGTGTGTGTCTATATATATATCACATTTTCATGGGCCCGATAAATGCCGTATTTTTGGACAAGTCATGTCCAAAATGATAAATAAAATACGGTAATGGAAATTTTCGGTCGAGTAAGTTATGGGAAAAATCCGAACAATTGGTTCAAAATGGGGAAGATTTTTTGAAAAACAGAAAAATCGCAACAACTCCCATAATATGAATAATATCGAATCCGTTTTAACGTATGATAACTCGGATTACCTAATGCCGAAAAATGTTTTCTAAATACATTTTTGATACGACCAGCCATAACTGCATGGGTTCGAAAATAATTTTCACCGGACAAAAAAACGTAACTGCCTTAGTAGACACATTATCAAATCTGTTTAAATTGTTTGTAATAATATCATAATTATTTTCCAAAACTTTGTCTAAAACAATGTTTAATAAGATGCTTGGTGAGAAGGATAGAAAAATAATTCAAAATTTTGTACCATGATCGCTATTAAATTCCTTCGTATTTATTTCATACATTTTAAATATTATGTTCAAGAATCGATTATAATATTTTTTGTTGACTAAGGAAGCCATGTATTTGAAATTGCTTGTAGGACAGAACCCCACTTATCTAAACACACGGCCCTGTTTCCTCTTACGACGGCAGCGCGCACTCTTGTACTGATAAGACACATCTTTAACAGCTATTTCCACGGAAACTGTAGAAGCAATTGAGATGGCGCTGCTTTTAAAAACTAATTCAATTCATTGTGAACATTTTTCTTGCTTTCGTCCCCCATCTATCTTTAATAGAAAAAAAATTTTCCGCTGGTCAACTTTTTGATGTGTCAGTTTGTGAGAAAATGCATTTCAATATATTAAAAAAATTATTTAATTGAAACCTGTACAGTTTTTGTCTTAACATTTGTTCGGTGGCGTCCTAAGGCATTTATTTACTAATAAAAAAAATCTGAATGAAATACACATGTAGGTTTTTTTTTTTTGATGTGAAACATATCGGAATACTTCAAAACAGTTCGCAGCGAATAAGTTATGTTTTTTAATTTTTTCGGACACTTAAAATATTGTTAAGTATTCAAAATAAGCATTGCGTGATGCGTATTTTGATTCTATACAATATGAAAAAAAGCTTGGTCCAAAAATTAAAATTTTAAATTTCGTTTGATATTTGGCAATGTAGCATGTCTGCTACAGCTCTGGCCTGGATAAGGTTTATGTTGGCAGAAATGGTAGATTTTTTTATAGTTATTTTTTGGCCTGCCTGGTAATAGAAGTTATTTTGATTTACGTTTGTTATATTTGGTTTAACGTAAAAAATATATGAAACTGTAATTTTTATTTAGTCTTCTTAATTTGTTAATTTTTAATGGACTTTAGTTATTATATTGGTCTGGAAGGTTCGAGAGTATCATCGATTGTATCGCTCCGCGGCGAACGCACGTGGCGGAAGAGCTGTGTGTCTGACGTCAGCGGGTCAATATGGAGTGGGTCTGACGTCAGGGGACGAGTGATCAGAGGAGTCGGCCTGTGGGCCTAGCCGGTGGCGGACGTGTCGAAATAAAGCGGGTTGGGCGTGGTGATGCTTCCACTACGAAGCGATTATGAACGGCTTGCCCTTTAAACGGTTGGGGAAGCCGTATACGTAGGACGTGAGTGAGCGATGAAGAGGTTGGTGAATATCGCGAGCATGTTTTAAGGAGGAAATACGTGCGTCGACGACACCTCCGAACCAGCATGACGGGAACTCGTCGCAGCAGAAAATCGCAACTACGGCAACGTCTAATGGTGATGGTTCGCCATTATTTTACGCTCGTGAGTAACTGAGTGTACCAGGTGACCGGACTTCTCGACGTGGAACGCAAGTAAGTGCCAGCCATGCCACCGCCCCATTGACCCTTTTTAGTCGCAGCAAGAAATGATAAAGCGTGGATTTTCCAAATTTAATTAACTTACTACGCAATCTGATTGTTTCAGCAGTTGGTTACTTTCCGCGTGCAAAAAAACTATACTCGACAGACGTTGAAGTGAAAAGACCGTCAGCGTTAGACAATGACTTAAACTGTGAAAGGCCTTTTTGTTTTAAGCCTAAATTTTGGAACTAGATAAATTTTTAAGATATTTATCGGGATGTTAATATGTGTTAATATGTGGTTACATTACGCTTATCAGATGCAAAAGTTTATCCTTTAATATTTATAGTTGTACTATGCCAGGCGCGTCAGAGGTTGTTTTAATATGTTATATATATATATATCTATAGTTAATATTTTTTTTGGGGTATTATATTAATTTTTCGGAGCTCCGAAGTATAAGATCAGAGTATACCGTTGGTAGTAATTGATGAAGTATTTTGTGTATAGTTTAATAGAATTTTTTTTAATATAATACAGTATGTATTGGAAGTGGTTCGCGTCGATTTGTGAGAAATCCTTTTATGATATACTTATCTAACTATTAAATGGTGCCATATAAATTTCTCATTTTTTTTATAACTTGCTGTCCCCTCTCACTGTTCATAATCTTACTAGTAGTGTTGTTGTGTCTGCTATCTGTTTGGATTCAAATATTTTTTTTGGGGGTTTTCCTGCGCTCGCGGTACGAGTCATTAGAGCCTTTTCACGGTGTGGCGAGGCGCGGGAGTTGTACGTGTTGGCTAGGGTCAGGGCCAAAACGTTACAGCAACAACGCACGAAGAAACAAGGACAGTGCTAACGGCAATCGGCGTGTGTTAGAGAGAGTGAGAATGCGCCCATTTACTTCCACACTGCAATCTAAGAGTGGGATGCTCTATAGTCGGAGGAAGCTGTGGCAAAATTCATTGTGTAGTTAAAGACAATGCAAAAAACATGATCAGTGAAGGAAGCCAAATTTGGTCAAGTACGGTGGACTGCTCATACACTCTGATTAGTGATTAGTAATGCATTAATTACTTACACAAAGAAATGTTCAATGAAATTTATTATGGGTCAGGAAGGCGGTTGGTCACTTCAACCACTGAGTTATATCAAACAAGAAATTAAAAGAATTCCAAGACCTGAACAGCCTCCCATCTTACAGTTTACTCCAGGATGAGGTGACGAAATGGATCAGTTCTTACTTGATATTGCAGAGATTCTACAAGTAGAGGAAGGCTATCTATCATTTTCTTGTTTCCTGAACTGATCCTTTCAGTTGCTTCCAGTATTAGAGCTGTTCCACCAAGCCAAACTTGCTGTAAGTATCTCAGAAACAACCGTTTATGAAGTTGTACCATTGAGTATATGTAATGTACAGAAGTTGCAAGCCCAGGTTAAATTTTCTGGCCAGTTTCGCAGAAGAATTGTCGTAGTAGCAAGCTCCGTCACAGCGATCGCTTCAATCGCTGGGTATCTGCAGTACACGCCCCTGGCGGTCTTTGGCTGAACTAGGTTAACCAGCCCAGTCATGCCACCACCACCCTCATCCCCTCACCCAAGTCTTGCTGGATCTAATATCAGCACCGTTAGGCGACCTTGAAGAGAAGCTTTCCTTACCTCTGCCCTGAGAACGATGAAATCCCAAGAGAAGCCAGTGAGTGGAGAAACATTGTACCCGATTAATGTGAAAATTAGCTCCTACAAACATTGTATTGGGCCTACAGTCAGTCTTGCTTTAAGTTATGGTTTCACTATTGAAAGTTAAATACCTATTTTCTTATTTATAACTTTATTCGCATTGATAATTTTATATATTATATAGGATAATAAATGTGCATAGACGTTTTGTCCGAATGTGAGGAACAGTTCACGAGGCACATCAATGTTCCATTATTATTGTTGTTGTTGTTGTTGTTTACAAAGTAAAAACAAGTTCAATTAGGTTGTGGATTATTACTTGTCTATTTTTGTTTTTCATCATTTATCGGCTAGATGTCGTGTAAAAAAATTGACGCGAGTATGCGATGTTAGTCCTAAACTATTTAATGTAAATTATCAAAGTATGTAATCCTTTAGTTTTTTTATTAAATATCTCCACATTTTACTTTAAAAAATCATTTATTTAGATTACAACAATCACATAATTTAAATTTCTCCATTTTCACTAAAACCGAGTAACTGTGCGAACCCTAGTTAATTTTTAATGTAAATTTTAATAAAAGAAAATTATTTCCCACTTTGACTGTTTCACGTAAATTACATTTGATTGGTGTTTCAACAAAAATCTAGAATTCGACCATTAAATGTGCTTAAGAAATCAACTAAATTATGAATGATTTGTGATTATCTATGGAGCTAAATTAGTATTTTTACAATATTGAAATGATCACTGACCGAAAAATTTATGTGAAATAGGGTACATTTATTTACCAAACAGAGAGCGTACTTTGTTACTGCATCAGTGTAAGACAAACAAGTTCGAACTTTTGTCTTTTACAAAAATAAAAAATAAATACCTAGTAAAAAAAACTAGCCTAAACAACCTCCTCAGTAAGTATTAAGTAGTAGTTTAATTAAAGTATATTTAACAGTTTAAAATACATTGAATACTATTTTGTTTACCTGTATTCATAAACTATTTTCCTTTATATTCAAAAATATTAAACTATGAATCTAAAAAAAAAAAAAAATTGAAATGGAAGACTTAAAACTTATATTGAGATTCTAAACAGTTAGGTACTAAACACGAGTAGAGGTGGGACGATACCACACTTTCGATACTCGATTCTGTATTGTTTTTTCCGTTCGATACTTCGATACTTTCGATACTTCAGGGAAAAATATTTTCCCATTAAGTAACAATTATTACAAATAACATAAATGAGTTTTAAATACATAAATTCAATCTAGCATACCAGCACAATGTCAGATTAAACATAAATACATATGTGTAAGTAATTGCATTATATTAATGAAAGATATGAATTCATCATTATATATACATATATAAAACCACCAGAAATGTAAAATACTGTCCATAATCAAGTAAAGCTGACATGAGAAACAGTGGCCTTACAAAATGTTATGAAGTCCTTTCTTGGAGGGCAGGAAAAGTCACCAAGCCTAAATTAGAAATTAAAAAAAAAAATTAGGCTATTGTAAAAAGAAAATCAGAATTTTTTGCTTGTTTGTTTCATTTTACAAACAACTTTATGCAAAAGAACAATTTTCAATAAAATGTTAACTTGAGAAACTTAAAATACAAAACAATCCGATCGTAAGAGAACAACAACGAACGGGTATATTCAGTTCAAAGATTAATGAATGCACAAAATATGAGATCCGTGCCTTGATAAAGCGCGTGCACCATTTTCATAATCATTGCTAGTTTGCGCCACTAGTCTCGCTTGGTGCTGGCCATAGATGCTACTAGCGAAGTGCACAGTCTTCCTGATACTAGCCATATCTATGGTGCGATAAAGTTATTTTCTTACGTTTCAAAGGTAAACAATGTACAATGAACGTTTTTTCAAAATAAAAGCATTAAAACGTAGTTTATCAGGAGGAATATAACAAAAAATTTGTGAATTTTAGGACTTTTTCGCTTTGTAAAAACGTATGAAACGGTAAATTAATGATTTTATAAGTGTATGTTCCGGGAGAGTAAACCATTGTAAATATAGTACTTTCGGCGGGACCAAAATTAATTGGAGTATGACACGGGAAAATGTATGAAACGGGAACGTATCATCGAGGTTCTACTGTAGTTGTATTTTGTACGATGGCGACTCAAAACTTAATTTAATACAAATGAACAAGCATTCCGGTATCGAACTTACAGTTTCGATACTCGATACTTTGCGATACCGTCAAGTATCGAAGGTATCGAGGTATCGAAGTATCAAAAATCCCATCACTAAACACGAGGTATTAAAGACTTCCTTCATTAGAACTATTGTTAGTTTGAAAGCTTTCAAGAAATGTTTCGGGTAAATTAATTTAGTCCTAACGTTTGACAGTAGATTATTTCTTTGCCTTTTACACGATCATATTTTTTATCATTTCACACATGCTAAAACAACACATTTTTGAACAAGTCATTGATTTGTAAACATCTCTCTCCATGTCAGTGAATGCATGTGTATCAGTTGTTTGTTTAAAGTTTGACAATGAAATATTTTACAATAGTTACTGTTCAAAAAAGAGTACCTAATAACAAGTTGATTTTACTTTACGTATAAAATACCTTAGTATAAACAAAAATGTTTGCAATGCAGTATTCTAAAATTTTTGGCAATAAAGTTTATATTTAATTTGGTTACCAAAACATGTTGCAAGGCAACACTGTCCTTTGGGTATAAAAATAAAAATGGAAAATTTTATGTGGCACAAACAGATTACATTTAAAGAAAAAAATTTTCTCATTTTAAATGTCTCATAGATTTTAAGGAGTGGAAACGGCAAGCTTCCAAATAGTTCATTAATACTTTATGTAATATGTGCTGATCATTTTAATACCGAAAATTCAAAAATGTACTGAAGAACTGTTATCTATTTTGTGATTCCGAATATGTACAATAATAGTACAAAGGAAAACTTTTAAATTCAAGAAACTGAACATTACTGAATGAAATGATGCCACACACAAAATTAGCTCTCCCAAATGTTATAAATCAGAAATTGTCTGAATGATTCCGAAATACATCGTACTTAATTTAGCAACAAGAAAGAAGCAGCATCGTTTAGTAGTAATAGTAGGACTATTGAGCCTGCCACACTGCCCAATACTGATTATACAGTATGGAAATTATGACTTACGGTGAAGCATCGTAAGAAAGAATTGTCGCTTAAAAGTAGTTTATATATGTTCATCCGAAAACGGGTTCCAGGTTGTGGATGATGTGGATGGATTTAATGACCGATCCCCTGATGTCACGGTGGCCATCTTGGATCTCACATCACATCCACTTGTTTACATTCTAACAACACAGGCGCCATCTTGTTTGCTGGAGGCAGCCATCTTGGATATCACGGCCGCCATATTGGTTTTTCTGTTCTGCTGGAGGTTGCCATCTTCGATACAGACATTTTGTTTTTCTTGTGTTATAATAGTTTGCTAAAATTATTATGACTGTATCGCTTATCAAGTCCATGCACAGATATACACAGAACAGCAATGTAACTATCTGTATTTGTTATTTTCTAGTTTATTTCTTTGAATAACGTAAATTTGGTTAAATTTAGAATAAAGTTGATTGATTCATTGAGGAACTTAAATTCATTTAATAAAAATAGATTTTAATTTTACAAAATGTACCTATTTTTATTAAAATACATCATATTATCACACCAGCTATAATCATGTACTTGCTTAGGTTGGATGTTTTTAAAGAAGGGTGTAACACTTCAAGGAATTAATTTTTACCTTTCGGTTCTTTAAAGGCAATCTGTTTGTGTTCGGAATGTTAGCACATTGTTTTGAGCAAGAATATCTCGTAAACTAGCCGCCCGCCTATCAAGGAACTGCACCTCCTCTGTGCAACGGAAACAAAATCCAAACGAATGAGAGAGAGAAAGAATACAGTGCGCGATCTTGAGACAAGTGATGCTATAGCGCTCTCGCGTGGGAGTTTGGAACCACGAGTACCTTCTTTTTGAAAGAAGAGCCGTCTAGCGTGGGAGCTGGCAACTACTCCAGTTTTGGATCTGAGAATTGGCAGAATAAATTGTATCCCCTCGCGACTTTTATTTATATTTTTATTTATATATATATATATATATATATATATATATATATATATATATATATATATATACACACACATACATACATATACATATATACATATATATATATATTCAATGGTTATACCAATCGTCAATGGACTGAAACTAGATTTGGAACAACTTTCTGATCCATTTATAAAGAATATGGCCAAAGACATAATATTTAATCTCATAAATTCTTACTTCCATGATGCAGAAGAAAAGATCATGCTTTAAACAGTTTTAGACCCAGTTTCAAAACAAGTGTTTTCAGCAACAAAATGACTGCAGCATCAGCAAAAGACAAATTCAGTAACCAAATGACTGCAGCATCAGCAAAAGACAAATTCAGCAACTAATGACTGCAGCATCATCAAAAGAAAAACTTTTGCAATAGCTAAAGATAGTTGATGAAGACTTCAATGATTTACAGGTGTATTGCTGTGAAGAGTGCCAGTGTGGTACAGAATCCAGCTCTGGTATCACCTTGCCAGCAGCTGCAACAGTATTTGGCTGAACCCTTTCATCTTATTGATTCAGATCCTCTTATCTGGAATTTGACACCTTTCAAGGCTCTGAAGAAACTAGCTGTTAAATTTCTTTCATCACCAGCAGAACAACTTCAACAACTTACCTTCAGAACAACTTTTCAGGACAACAGGTCTTACAAACACCAAGGAAAGAAATTTCCTAAATCCTCAGAATGTCAGAATACTGGTGTTTCTAAATAAAAATTTGTGTTGTACAAAATAAACATACATCAATCACAAACAATGAATTTAATTTTACTCCTGTAAATACATCCAATTTTGGCTTTGTATTATCTTCATATTTTACATTTGTAAACATAATTTAAAAATAACATTTACCATTTTTTCATGTGTCAACAACTGTAAAAAAAATTACTGTTAGCTGCTCATATTTCATATAATTAAGCTGTTTTTAAAACATTTTTCAGTTATATTTTTGTGCTTATTTTTCTAATGCTATAGTTTTATTCTTTTTTTTTTTTTCAGGAATATTGTACAAAAATTTTATTTCTTTAAATATCTTGGATTCAAATGAAATATTCACTATTGTGTTTGTGTGTCAATAGCAACAAACCAATATGTCTAATACATACTTATAGATTTGTTCCAATTTGTGTTAATTTAATTTTTTTTTTGTACATTTACAAATTTAATCTGTTCAAATGAAGGTTGGATGTTTTCTTTTTTTCTTCTTCTTCCTCAAAAAATAGAATGAAGACAAAAACCAACATACTTTATGCTGTTTTACTGTTTTTTTGAAAAGATGATCGGTATTTGTTATTGGGCCGATCGGCCGCAAGCGTAATGTGTGCCAAATTCCCTTATTGTCCCAGCTCTACTATAAATATAATAAAAACTACCACCAATTTTTTTATTATTCATACTGTCATTCCCAAGCAATTTTTTTTATTGTTATTTTAAGAGATTGCAGATAATGTTACGAAATTGTGTTTATTGTGTTCCACAACAAATTTTCTTTGTTTGTTTGAAAAATGAATAAAGTTTTATCTATTAGGTGGGCTGGCTTGATGCGGTTGGTATGGTGTATGTTCACGGCAGTGCGAGACGCGACGGCGCGCTTGCCTAACGGCGAGGGCACGCGCTCCGACATCTGTGAGCTGCTGAAGGACTCGCAGTACCTGGCCTCGATCACGCTGGAGTCGTACCTGCACTCCGTCGTCAGCGGAGCCTTGGACAGGTTGCACTACGAGCCTGACCCCTGCGTCAAGTACGACACCAAGCGCAAGATATGGATCTACTTGCACCGGGGGCGGTCCGAAGAAGAGTTTGGTTAGTGATCACAGATTAAACAAGTTGTAACTGAAAGAAATACCCTTTTACGAAAATCACGTGTCAGAAAATTTGATGAATAAGAGGATTTAAAAAATTTAGCACTTTGCCTATTAATGTAAACAATTTTACCTGTTTCAATAAGTTCTGCCTGTAAGTCTTTTTTAAGTATATTGAGAAACTTCTTAACAAAAATTTATTGTGTATATGTAATCTTCATTACTTATGATCTTTTAAGATAAACACATTGACATCATTTCATGTAACAAAAGTCACACTATGACAAGATTAATGTTTATTCATAGGTTAGGTTATGGGCATCCAATTATACTTATTAGTTTATATTCAGTTGTATTTATGTTATCGATAGGGACATGAACTTTTCGGTAAATAAAATTACTCAAAAGTGGTAAAACAACTAAAAAGTGTTTAAAAAAACATGAAAAGCGGTGAAAAAATATTATGCTCTCACGTTACTAAAATCTGACTATTTACAATAAAACACTTATCTTTCAGCATAGATCCATATTTAAGCAGTGTTTGAATTCTGTACACATTATTTTGCCACAAATAAGTCACTTAAACACTGTAATATTATTTTACACCCTTAACAAACTGAGACAACACAACATGCATGTACACATCAAACTGATATGAATCTTAATCAATGATGGGCTTGAATAAAAAAAATTTGTTGTAACTTTTTTTTACCAGCAAAAAGTTTATAAATGTCACCAAGACTGGTCAAAAGAAAATATAGTCATTATCTCTGTGTTTTCCTCCAGTAAGTTGTGCCGCCTATCTGTCAACGTTCGAACATGGCAGCCAAACAGCTCTCAGTGCAGCACAAACAAAAGCAGGAAAGTCATGCTCATGGAAAGAAGCACTTCTACAACATCAGGCTGTTTCCTTAAATCATGTGTAACCACAAGCAATGTCGGATGGTGTAAAGACAGTAGGTTTCATGCCAGGAAGGGTTTGAAATGATGTGACCAAGCTGCTGTTCACGTCATTGAGGACAACACTAGAAGGGTTGAACAGCTTTCCCACCACTTCAAATGTCTTCCTGCAAGGATCTCTTGACATTGCTCTTGTAGCTTATCCATGGAAAGTGATGCAGTACGCTGGAGTGTCTGCTTTACTTCGGCCTGTAGAACTTTGCTTCCTAAATCTTCTAGTAAAGTAGCAGTTTCATATTCAAAAATCCCATTTGCTGCTACTGAAAAACCATATTTCAGTTCGAAAGTTTACCACAAAGAATATGGCTGGTTGGATATGAAGACCCCTCCAGACAGTCTATAAGTTCCATCAACTGTGCAGCATGTTCTCGAACAAACACTGCTTGGATGTGTACTTTCTGAATATCTGACTTCGGAATAGCATTGAAAAACTCTACTCCCGCATTTGGTGAGTTTTGCATTTCGTTTGAACCGAAAAACTCAACTATGTCAGTCAAATACTCAGAAACATACAACACTGACTTGAACCAGCTGTTCCAGGAAGTGAGGTCAGGAACAGGAAACTGACAAATTTTCTTGTCAGTACCTGAATATTTCTCCGTCAGAAACACTGTGTAAATATGTTTGCGTTTCCTAGTATTCTGAAACGCTGCCTTGCACTTAACAACTGCATTGTTGAGTTCAGTACAAACTTTCGGCCAGATATTGCCTACAATGCAGAGCTTATGAGCCCAGCACTGCACATGCAATACTTCGTCACCCAGAATGACCTTGAGGCAGTCACTACACTTGGACATGTAACGAGCCCCATCACTGACGAAAGCAACTACTGAATCGTAGCTAACATCATACTTTTTCAAACAATCTAGCACAGCTCTGGAACAATGGGTAGAATTGGCAGCTTCTAGGAAATGAACACCAGCAAGAAAAACTTTCTGAGACGCATTTGGTTCCATGAGGCGGAAAAGTACAACAAAGACGCACTTCCCTCTCTTGTCTGTGGTCTTATCAGCCAAAACTGCTAGATATTTTCCAGCAATTTCAGCTTTAATGGTGGCAAATATTTCCTCAGCTGCTATTGGTACGTACTGTTCTCTCAATGTTCTGACTGTTGGCAAATCTCCAGCCCCTGAAAAATAATCCCCAATAAATGTAGCTATTTTAATACTACTATTACTGAAAGAGATAAAAAATTATGCTAGTATTTGTTGGCTTGTAACAATACGTAAAATGTAAAACCCAATTTGCAGTAATTAGTAAATACATACGGCCTTATCTGTTGAGGCTGTAGAAGAATTTTCGACAAAAAACATATTTACATTAACCTTCAACAAATTCATGCATCCAGTCTCTGATGCTAGGTTCCTGTAGTTTCTCTAGAGGAATATTTGCGTTCATAAATGCTGTTGTAGTCTTGAGTGCAAAATTATCCGCTGCATATTTTCTTTTGTTAACAACCTGGAAACTGCTACCAATCGTTTTCTGAAGGATGGCCTTTTTTGCACTTAAAATTCTTTTATTATTGATATGCTTTTCACTTTTTATATGTTTTACTATAGTGTCTCTGCTTTCCCAACTCACACATGCTTTACAGAACTTACAAAACAAAATCTTTCTGTCAATGGAATGAAAGCCTTCAGCAGAGAACTCATTTGCTCGAGTCAAGGCAGACTACAACTTTCGGCATTTCTGCCGATTTCTATCATACTCGAAATTGCAATCACAACTTGTAACAAAACAAGTAATTATACCGTGTTTTCTCGTATAATCGTCGCACATTTTATTCTAAAATCAAGTTTGGAAAAGAGGGGTGCGACTATTATGCGGGGAAAAAAAATTTTGTTGGGTAAAGTTATTTATAAAAACAAAACCCGTTCATGGAAAGTACGTTTATTTAAGAAAAGGTGGAGTATACAAGAGCACGCCAAACATTCTATATTAATAATTCCTTAAACAAAAACATTTCTTCAACTTTAAATAGAAAAACCAAAACTCTAACGCGAACGCAAGCCACTTGAATCTGACGTGAACTAACGTGTCGTAGTACACACTTGCCACGAAAGAATGCGGGCTATCAAATGTAGTTAACTCGGCACCTGACAGAGAGCGCGCATTGCATCCAATCGGCGAGATAATGATATTCGACTACGTGCACGCGCTCTATACGGGAAGCAACATAACCAAACATGAATGATGCGCTGGCTACATTTTTATAAGCGGTACGCCGCGGCAACGCAATCAGATAAAGGAAATACCTTTTAAAAACGTCTTTAAAAGAAAATTTACACGTCAGACAACTTTGTATTTCCGTTTATTAAATAAATAAATGGTAATGACCAAAATTAAATTTTATATTATACCTACACCGCGGCGACGCAGACGATCAGATAAAGGAAATAATGTTTAAAAACGTCTTTATAAGAAAATTTACACGTCAAACAACTTCGTATTTTTCCGTTAATTTATTAAGTAAGTGGTAATTACCGAATAAATATTAGATATCTACTTTAAAATACGTTGTTTTATACGAAAAAGATATCTACACAAAGCGCTTGGCATCTACTAGCGGGACTAAAAACATCATGCGACGTTTACGCGAGAAGTTTTTTTATCCCAATTTTGACAGCCTAAAATATGGTTGCGACGATTTTGCGATAAAACACGGTATGTGATGAGCCTAGGAACACCAACCTTTCACACAAATGTTATGGGAATTCAAAAAATTAATAACGCGAAAACATGTTTGTAAACATTGCATGCAGCCCCAAAAATAGAGCATCCATAGGGATGAGTACCTCTGATTAGTTAACAGGTTATTCACGTTTGCACTTTGCAGCGAAACATTACAAAGGCTGCACGTTTTAAAATAATATATAAAAAAATTTGACCATGAATCTCATTTTTCCATTAGATAAACTTTTTTTCCCCTCCCATTTTAAGACCTGTCCAAAAACTCTATTTCTTGAATGATGCGAAGTTGAAATCCATTGCATAGTGTATTACAGTTTAATTATTTAACAGAAAAAAAAATTGCTATGTGTTAATTCTGTTTCAAACACAATTTCAATCTTCATAAAATTATCTGTTTTGCCGACGTATGAGAGTGAAAATCCAGCCAGGCTCTTCTGGCATCAACATCATAAATGTTTGGTTACGTTGATGCCTGTATAGAGATCGTGAACGTAGCGTGATATTGATGGTTCTCTTTGCATGCACAGCGCGCTCTCTGTCTCCAGCCAAGTAAACTACATTTGAAAGCCCTGAATGCACTCTTTTGTGGTTAGTATGTACTACAATGCCGATAGGGCACGGTATGTTTACGTTTGTAAGTTACGTTTCACACTCGGGTGAAGGTTTTCATTTTCAATTCTTTTAATATGAAGTATGTTTTTGTGAAATGCCTCATTAATTTTAATTGTTTGACGTGCTTTTGTATTCGGTGATTATTAAATAAACGTTATTTCCGTGCAGCAGTTCTGTTGTGAAAAAAAAATAACATCAACAGAAGTGCTTCAAAATTCGCGAATAGATTACAAAATTGTTAACATTTCGCGAAAACCCATCAAAACTATAAAGTTCGCGTTTCTGCGACGAAAATTCGCGATCGCAAAAAGTTCATGTCTCTAGTTATCGAGTACTGCATTCATTCTATTTCCTATGTGAAAAATTTAATTTTATATTAATTCTCCCACCAATGAACTTGCCACAAACATCATAGGTAAGATCGGTATCGACAGTGTTACGTATTTATCGGATGCTTTTAGCACAGTCAACTTTGCCAAAGTGTAGACACTTCAAATCGTTTGACTAGGTAAACTTGTTTCAATCTAATTCATGAAATGTATGGGTGCTAAGAATTGTAAATTATTGTTTAACGCTTTACGCTATTTCGTTGTATTTGAATGTTTGAAGAGTGAAATGTGTGGTGGATGATACATGTGCAGAGCGTCTTCACCAGCAGCAGCAGGGGATGGTGAAGACGAAGAAGATGCCGACCCACCGCAAGACGAGCCGCAGCAAGCAGCAGAAGGAAGCAGCGTCGTCCTCGGTGCCTCCCGTGCCGGCGCCCAAGGACTCCGCCTCGGTGCCGGCTCCACCGGCGGTGACCGCGGCTGCCGCCTCCACTCCCACCACCCTGACGCACAAGACCGGCCGAGCGTCGAGGCCGGTGCCGCTTGCTGGCCACTCCGTGCACAATCTCCAAGTGTCCACCCCATCCGGCATTCAGGCTATACAGGTCAGCAGACCTTTCCCCATCTCAATGGAAACTACTTCTTCAGCAGTTTCCATTTATTCCCCTCCCTCTCCCTCCCTCTGTCAATAATTTACAAATATCCTATTTTGATAAGTATTATAATTATTCATAGAATTTATTTTGTGTGTTTGGGATGAAACAAATTTTTCTATAAATACTTGTGTATCATTTTCTCAGCGCACAATGCAATCTGTCACTGTGATTTTTTTTTCTTTTTTTTTCTTTTCAAACTAAGAAAAATACATGTTTCTAAACTCGGTTTTTCTGTAATAAATAGTCATACCGTAATCGCTCGCGTAATGTCCGCAGTAATTTGACCACATTTTTGGCCCAAAAAATGGGGTGCGGACATTATACGAGGAAAAAAACAAAAATACATAATTTTGTGTTCTATTCAAGTCGTGCGTCTTTGTTCTAATGATAAAGGGCGGGGGAGGCAGCGACGCGGCAGAAGGAAGAGAGAGGCAGCGACTCCGCAGGGGGGAGAGAGGCAGAGGCGTGGCTTAACCTCCCTCCTGCCAGCTAGCCAGCCAACCAGACAAAGGAGTGTTAGAATCCTTGACCCACTTCCCTTCCTCCTTCACATCCCCTCTTCTTCTCCGACAACACTCCACATCAACACAGCGGCAGCGCGCTAGACCAGCTTTCTTTATCTTTATGTCGTTTGAGATAGGACTAACTGCTTACGTCTGGCATGCCTCACGACTGTCCTACTGAGAACGGACACTTACAAAATCACCTCCCGCCGCTCACAATACATGGCTTGTTGTTTGATGCATGCCAAGCTGCCCTGCCCTCAGATAAACCCAGAAAAACACGTTTTTAAATTTTTCTCAAAAATGTTTACAAAACAAGGAGGGGGGCTTATACGCGGGTGGGGCCTTTGACCGTGCTTTGTTCAGTTCAACGAATTTCCCCACCCTTTCAGAACAGGAGAGAAAGGACAGCTCAAGGTCACGGCTTTGTTTACAGAGCCGTCAACTTTCCATTCGTACTGCGTCCTTTAGGGGTGGCTAAAGTTGTGTTGCCCGCCGTAGACGACTGGTGCGGACATTATGCGAATTTTTAATTTTTTCTTTTAAGGATATATAAATAAAGGGTGCGGACATTATGCGAGGGCGGACATTACGCGAGTGAATATGGTATTTACGAGGGTTGAAACTTCAATAGTGGCAACACTGCTGCAGAGGCGCTATGCAACGGAACCAATTAATGTTGCTTATACCACACATTAGTTACATACAGTACCTACTTTACCTCAGAGCAAATGATTATCCCTTCCCACATCACATGCATGGGCACTAATGAGAAGTACACAACCTCATGTTAGCTGACGGTTGAATATATTGTTATTGTCACAATGTTTTGAAAACAGTAACAATGGATTGGGATAAAGATTGAAGTGCCAGAGGTCATGCAGCATGACAGTGTGATAGTTTTCAAGAGGCTTGTGGGGAACCTGCACTGCCTAACAGAAGCAGCAGAACCCACTCATCGTCTTGCAGGACAATGCTTGGCCGCTTGCAGTGCAGGCTGGGAGGGGCCGTACCAGCCACCGTGCTCCACTTGCGACTCTCACTTGATTCCTTCAGGCAGTAGACCGCTCCATTCGAACTATCGACACAACGGGTGCTGTACGACTTCCACATGGCTGGCAATGGGTTGTACACAATGCCGGTGACTTCATTGGACAGTAAAACTTGGTAACATGTATCTCTTTTGTAATAGTTGCCACTGTTAAAGTTCCGACCCTCGTATTTACGTTGTTCATCGTTATGCCAGTTCTGAATGAAACCACAATACATGTTATTGATGATTCCTTCAAGGAAAATTATTGGTTTTAACTTTAATTTGTTTTTGACTTTTTCAAAGCTTTAAACACCCCTTTTAACTAGATAGTCAAAGATAAGATACGCTGGGTATCATTTTTTTATGACTTGACCGGCAATACCAATGATTTCTGTTGTAAAAAAAAAAATTATTTTTGTAATATACTAGCTGTATTACAAATCTTATGACGTACAGCAAGCTGTTACAAAATAGCCCCATTTTTAATTTTTTGGACTGTAAATAATGGAATATACATTTTTTTGTTTTTCAGCCTGTTCAATTATGTAATATTAAAGATATTTCAAGAAAACCGGTGTAATGACATAACCCTGTGAAGTGTATGCAAAATAATGGTACGTGATTTTATGCTCGTTGCACATGTCAAATATGTATTGAGTTATTAGAAAGACCACCGAGTCTCGTCCTATTGAGTTAAACGTATTTGACTTTGAAGTCAAGTAGAGCTTCTTTAGCTACTCTCTCCACACAGCTTGAGTTTTTGATTCTCGACTCATCTCTAGTTATCACTTGACAGTTGGTGAAGTAGTGAAGTTCCACTGGTAGTTTATCTCTCAAGTATTTGAAGAGAGCTGAATGATTGTGGTTGTGTGCTTGTGTAGGTCACAAATGCGCCAGTGGTGTTGGGCAAATCGTTATTGTCATCAAATGCAGCATCCGCGGTCCAGGGTACATCCATCATCAAGACGGTGGCATCCAGCTCGTTGCCATCACAGCAACCGCAGACAGTCGCCGCTGGTTCTCGAGGCCCTCGTGTGGTATGTATGAGACTACCTCGTTGTCTGAAACCTCTCTGTTGACACACAAGTGCCATTTCTTCCTGCTCATTTATTAGTAGAGACAAGAGTATGTAGTGAACTGCGATAAAACCTAATTAACCTCGCAAAGCATGTCAAAACAAAATATAACACTGAAATGCTGGAAAGGATTGTTTATTCCAGAAATTTTTGGGCGTGAAAAGATTTTCACCTGAGGAAACAGGAACGGAATCTGGAAAAAAATCAATTGAAATATATGTGTCTACCAATTTTGTATATTGTAAATATAGTGGCCACTCGTCCTTGAATTTTTGAAAAGAGGGAATTGTCCTTGAATTTTATACGTCCTTAAAAAAAAAATGGGAAAAGTGCTTGAATTTTTATACTTGTCCTTGAATTTTTTGATTTTGATTGACCGTTTCTTTGTAACCATTCGAAACACACCACAAACTACTATCTAAGTGTAATGATTGATATATATCGACCATTACCATTGCATAGTCGTCGCTGTTACAAAATGGCGTATTCGGTCGACTGAAATACACAAACCTATGCGTACGCGGTATATGCTAATCTTGTTTCAGTTTAAATTATTACGTTGCGGTTGAAATCGGGGACGAAAACAGGGTGGCCACTCACCGGGAAAACCGGGAAAACCGGGATTTATCAGGGAAATCACGTTGATCGGGAATTATCAGGGAAATGTCAGGGAATTTTTTTATTAACCGGGAATTTTTTGTGTTATGTATATTTTCGCAGAGCTGCCAACCATTACGGATTTTCCGTAATTATTACGGATTTAACACAATATTACGGAATTACGGAACATCGCTGGTTTATTACGGAAACGAGGCTTTGTGCTGCTGGGTAACGGAAAAAAATTCCGTTTCTGGTGTTCGTGTTTCGTGAACGCAGTTCGAATACATCACGTGGTTGCGCAGATAACGGAACTGATAAATGTGCGCATGTACTGTCGAAATAAGTAGATTAATTGTTGTGTTTTGTAATAGAAATGGTACGGTATTACGTCCGTTGTACGATACAACTAGTACATATTCTCGGTCTTTTCGTTTGTTAGCTACTTACATCACGATAATTTTTGTACGGTACTTTGGCTAACCTGTGTTGTGTTATTTACTTTCTTGAAAGCCATTTTTTTCATCAAAGTGTTTTTGTCGTGTGTACAGACGTGAAACCTGTTTATGTTGTTCGATAGTGTTGTGTTCTTCAGTGCCGTTTGTAGAAATGAAGCGTGTGACAGAACAATGTGTATCTGGGGCAAAAAAAAAAGAACGTTATTCTTCAGAACTTTCGACCAAACTATATAAAAGAATGGCCATGCTTGTCAACTTCAAATGTTTTGGAACGCCACGCTTTTTGTAATGTATGCACGTGTGACTTTTCGATTGCGCATGGTGGAAGGGATGACTGAGGACGGCATATTGAATCAAAGAAACATGCAGAACATTTTAAAGCCGTGACGAGCAATAAATCTATATCGTCGTTTTTCGCTACATCTGATGAAACGAAAGTAACAAACGCAGAGTTATTTTTTACAAGTTTTTTGGTAGAACACAATTTACCGATAGCAGTAGCCGATCATTCGGTTAATTTGTATAGAGCTATGTTTCCGGACTCAAAAATTGCACAGAAATACAGCTGTGCGAGAGCAAAAACATCTGCCTTAGTGGAGTATATGGCTGGTGAAACTAAATTGAAACTGTTGAATCTTTTGTAAGTGGACCATTTGCTTTAGCTACAGATGGGAGTACTGATTGTAATGCAGTGAAGATTTATCCATTAGTTGTTTCATTTTTAAATCAAACACAAGGTAAAATTTGCACTGTACTGTTATCCCTTGTTGAGAGTACTAAGACTAAGAATATTTCACAACTAGAAATGTTACACTTCAAAAATGAATTAAAGAACAGTTATCAAAAATTGCGTGAAAAAATGTTTGAGCGCTCGCCACTGAAATACCCCATTACATAAAACAAAACACAGACTGCAGGTCATTGAACGGGACGCTATAATGTAAAGTGACATATTTAAAATGTATTTGTTATTTAACGAATTTCCGTATGTATATAATGAAGAAAATACAGCATGGTGCTAAAATATGAGTAATCTCTTTCTATAATATATTTTTTCATCAAAAGTATTTTTTTTTGTAATTGTAAATATCAGGGAAATTTTGAACTTTAATCAGGGAAATCAGGGAAAAATCAGGGAATATTTTTGGTGACTGTGAGTGGCCACCATGGAAAAGGTTTCACGTTAAAGTGTTGCGAGTTGGTGATGGGACATGCGTGGCATTTCATTTGGCGATAGCTTTGGTAAAAAAATTTGACTCCACGCGTACGCTGTAGTTAGTGATTTTGAGTGTGCCACTAGCCCGGTGTCGGTAAGTATGTCAATTACACTGTGTTATTTGTGCGGTGTTCGGCACAATTGTAGCCTAAAAAAAAATATTTTTGAACAGTTTAAATATGTTCCGATGTAAATTAATTGCATTTCCAATTGACCATAACAATCGGTTCTTTAATTCCATAAATTAAATTCTGTAAGTTTATAGCATTTGAGACAATAAGAAAATCAATTATATAATTGTAAGTTGTTTTAATTATCTTAACTTAACTGAATGTTAAAATCATAATTATACATAAAAATCTCAAAACAGATTTTTGGCTTATGTGCAATTTTTTGCTTCAATTTCAGGTACTGTATTTGTACAATGTCTTCAAATCTGGCAACTTCGTTCCATATATCAAGGTTGCATGACCCATTGTTTTTGCCATGGCTGAGAAAAGTAGAGAGTGATAGTTCAGTGGAAAAATGTCAGCTCTGCAATAAAAAATTTTCTATAACAAGCATGGGTAGATCCGCTTTAAAATCTCATATGGTAGCTAAATCTCATAATAATGCACAGGACTGAAATCTGCATTGTGTAACATTCAAAAATTTGTGACATGTGCGTCAACTTCTGCAGTATCAGAACTAGTGATGGGTCGAATCCCATTTTTCCCGAATCTGAATCTTGAATTCGAATCCCAAACAGTACCTCGAATCCACCCCTCGAATCCGAATCCAGATCTCAAGGGTTAATTATAAAATAATTTATAAGTTAAGAGAAAAAATTAAACATTATGCAGAATTATTTAACCCTTTAAATTTATTTTTAAAAAAAAAACAATGATTTTGACACGAACTGGATCAAGACAATTCCATTTTTGGTCACATATGTTTCCTGCAGTGCTGAACAAACGTTCAGAGAACACTGTCGCAGGTGGTGAACACAAATATTTTTTTGACAGTTTATGTAACCTGGGTGAACATGCAGACTGAGTTTTCCAGTATTCGAGGATGTTTATTCCTGGGTTAACTGTAGGATCACGTAAGAATCTGGTCACTTCATCAATTGCTGTAGAATCCGACTTGGTGGATTTAAGGCATTCAGGCATTATCTGTGAGTACAGTGATTCATGTATCCACGGAAAT
Organism: Bacillus rossius redtenbacheri; assembly: GCF_032445375.1. Taxonomy (NCBI): domain Eukaryota; kingdom Metazoa; phylum Arthropoda; class Insecta; order Phasmatodea; family Bacillidae; genus Bacillus; species Bacillus rossius. The sequence goes on along the minus strand of NC_086333.1, from coordinate 2,360,815 downwards.
CGGAAAACGAAATTCAACATCCGACGGAACAATATTTTGTAGTTACCAACTTGACATTTGTTTAAAGTCCCAAATGAAGGTAAACGCTTTCCTGAAATATTTAATGGAAACTGAATGGGGCCATCTTGGCTTCAATGGTTTTAGGCCATAAGAAATATATCCGTGCGTCTTTTAAAATTAAGCCTCACTAAAGCATAGTGATTAATATGCCCGAAGTTAAAATTGACGGGTTGTTTTCTCTAGTTTACCCATTCAAATTCTTTATATTAATATTAGTTATTTTTTGTGTTGCTCAAAATGATTGGCTATCAAATTCATTGGATGGTCATCATAGAATTCTCAGATAATACATATTTTAACATTGGTAGTCTACACAAACCAAACTTGGTCCTAAAAAATTCATAAATAGAATGTGTATCAGAATATTTAAAATTGAATCGCAATTAAAATAATAATTGTATAATGTTTAATGTATTAATTTTTGTCATTCATTATTTCATTGTTATTAATACATGTGTGAAAGTAACATGTGATGAAAGTCGGCATTATTGTTGTATTACTAAGTAACAGATTTCTCGGTAAAGTTATTAAAAAAAAAAAAAAAATTCATATTACTAGTCTAGATCCTAAATGTTCTTTATTTTATTTTTCAGCATATTCTGAGAATACATCTGTGATTTATGCCTTATTTAATGCCAATGTAGCAACAATGCATCCATGTTTATGAATATAAAGTAAGTTTTCCAAATCAGTACATGCTTCATAATTTTTTTATATAATAACGAATTAAAAGTACATACATTACAGTAGAACCTCGTTAATCCGTGATGCGCTAATTCGGGAATCGGATAATCAGGGACGATTTAAAAGAGCAGAAAAAAATAGAAGTAATAATTGTCAGCGCTTAAAATGAACGTCATGCGGGCCGGCGGCCATCTCATGGGCCGCAACTGACCCTTTGTGGTCGCCCCCCTTTCAGCTGTCACATTTGTTACTCTTTAAACTTGAGGGGGGTGTCCAAAATTTGTGTGTGCAAGGTCAGCAAGATCTTATCTTTCTCTCTTCGGCTGTTGTAAAAGACCCTGAACTAATGGCTAGGCAGTGCGTTATTTTTTTAAGCCGAGACACTAGTTCGAAGAGGGCCGGCCCAAGCCTCGGCAGATGTTACGTCACATGACCTTGGCCTTAACCCAGCTGCACGCCGGTGTCTGAGAAGCTTGACAAGACCTTTCGGGCTTTTAATCGCTAGTCCGTGAAATTCGGTAATCCGTGATAATCTCGGTCCTGACCATCACGTATTAACGAGGTTCTACTGTATCTCAATAGGTAGGGCCACCTGAAAGTGGTGAATAAAAATGAGGTATTTCGTCATTATAAACAGGTAAAAGCGGTATAAAAATTCGTTAAAAAAACTGAAAAGCTGTGTTAAAAATCGGCAAGAAAAATTACCGGCAAATAATATTTTTTTAAATTATTTTTCCATTGAATTTCCTATACAAATATGCATATATACACTTTATTAACTTTAGAATAGCATATTAAAACCAATTAACTTAGCATATAATATTTAATGCATTTATATTCAAGCCACTTAATGCATATAACTTCCAATCAATTTTTAAAAAATATTAGGGATGGGCTGGTCGAATCCTCGAATCCTCGAATCCTACCGAATCTCTAGTATTCGAAAGATTCGAAATTCGAGGGAAAAGATTCGGGATTCGAGGAAAAATATTGATGTAAATGTAGTACTTTAAAAACTTAAATGCTTACAATTTACTTGGCCTGTTTACGTTTTCCTTGGAACACATCCTATTGAGGTACAGTAGAACCTCGTTAATACGAGATAATCACGGATTACCGAATTTCACGGACGCGATTAAAAGCCCGGAAGGTCTTGTCAAGCTTCTCAGACACCGACGTGCAGCTGGGTTAAGGCCGTTCACGGTAAGGGCCGGCCGTCTTCGAATTAGTGTCTCGGCACTGCCTAGCCATTAGTTCACGGTCATTTACAACAGCAGAAGAGAGAAAGATAAGATCGTGCTGACCTTGCATCCCCCCCCCCCCCCCCCCCCTTCGCCCGAATGCCAGCCAGACACATCACTCGCCAGGCGCCTGCCGTGCGTTGGCGGGCGGAAACAAACAAAGGGAGACGGGAAGCAGAAGTCAGGACATCCCCCTCAAGTTTAAAGAGTGACAAATGTGACAGCTGACAGGGGGGCGACACAAAGGGTCGTTACAAACAGCTTTGCAGAGTTTGGCGGCCCACGCGATGGCTTGTAGTGTTTGCCGGCCGCCGGCCCATGTGACGTTAATTTTAAGCGCTGACAATTTTTACTTCTTTTTTTTTTTTCTTCTCTTTTAAATCGTCCCGGATTATCCGATTCCCGAATTAGCGCATCACGGATTAACGAGGTTCTACTGTATTGTACTTTTAATTCGTTATTATATAAAAAAAATTATGAAGAATGTACTGATTTGGGAAACTTACTTTATATTCATGAACATGGATGCATTGTCGCTACATTGGCATTACATAAGGCATAAATCACATATGTATTCTCAGAATATGCTAAAAAATAAAATAAAGCACATTTAGGATCTAGACTAAATATGAAACTTGTTTTTTTTAAATAACTTTACCGAGAAATCTGTTACTTAGTAATACAACAATAATGCCGACTTTTATCACAAGTTATGGTCGCACATGTAGTAATAACAATTAAATAATGAATGAAAAAAATTAATACATTATACAATTATTATTTTTATCGCAATTCAATTTTAAATATGCTGATACATGTTCTATTTATGAATTTTTTTAGGACCAAGTTTGGTTTGTGTAGACTACCAACGTTAAAATATGTATTATCTGAGAATTCCATGATGGCCAACCAATGAATTTGTTAGCCAATCATTTTGAGCAACATAAAAAATAACTAATATTAATATTAAAAAATTTAATGGGTAAACTAGAGAAAACACCCCGTCACTTTTAACTTTGGGCATATTATGCTTTAGTGAGGCTTAATTTTAAAAGACACACGACAATATTTCTTATGGTCTAAAACCATTGAAGCCAGGATGGGGCCTTTCAGTTTCCATTAAATATTTCAGGAAAGCGTTTACCTTCATTTGGGACTTTAAACAAATGTCAAGTTGGTAACTACAAAATATTGTTCCTTCGGATGTTGAATTTCGTTTTCCGATTTCCGTAGATACATGAATCACTGTACTCACAGATAATGCCTGAATGCCTTAAATCCATCAAGTCGGATTCTACAGCAATTGATAAAGTGACCAGATTCTTACATGATCCTACAGTTAACCCAGAAAAAAACATTCTCGAATACTGGAAAATTCAGTCTGCGTGTTCACCCAGGCTACATAAACTGTCCAAAAAATATTTGTGTTCACCACCAGCGAAGGTGTTCTCTGAACGTTTCTTCAGCACTGCAGGAAACATATATGACCAAAAACAGAATCGTCTTGATCCAGACCGTGTCAAAATCATTGTTTTTTTAAATAAAAATTTAAAGGGTTAAATAATTCTGCATAATGTTTAATTTTTTCTCTTAACTTATAAATTATTTTATAATTAACCCTTGAGAACTGGATTCGGATTCGAGGGGTGGATTCGAGGTACTATTTGGAATTCGGATTCGAGAAAAATGGGTTTCGAACCATCACTAAAAAAAATATATATATAGGTATATTTATATTGATAATTTATTTAAAATGTACAACAATGTTGTATGCTTGAAATGGTTGGCCTGAAGTATCAGACTGCAGTTACAGGAATCAAGTCTTTTCGCAGCCACTCCACACTATATACAATACTTGTGCAACACTTGCACATCATAATTTTACTTCCTTCATGAAAAATAAAAAAGCCATCACTTTTAAATTTCTTTACACGTTTTTGGCATGTTGAACTAACCAACAATTAATTACTTCCAAGAAATTTTTTTTTTAATTTCAGGACCTAATGTGTTGCATTCATTGTGAATACTGAACATTTCCAGAACGGCGCCATTTTGTAATAGTGGCGATATTGCCTTTTAAAAACATTGTGCTGTATTGGATGGATAACTTACAGTTCAAATAGAAACCACAAGCACAACCTGAAATTTTCCGAAGTTAAACGTTATCTTAGGTTAGGTTGGCATTATTTAAAATACTTAATGACCGTAAAATAAAAATATATTTTAATCCTTTAATTATGGTGCTTTTTTACTTGCGATCGGAAAACTTCGGTACTGTTCGGGTGAGCGGCTTTCTACATATGGATAGACACATCTATGCATAGAAAGAGTCTGTGACTCTTTGGTCAAATTTGCAGTATCAACAAAGAAGATGGCGCGTGACTTCGTTAATAAAATATATTATCACGATCGTGTCGACGTATGGTTCTATTTTATTTTTTTCCCGACAGCTTTATATATACGACAAGTTATCTGAGGTTAGAAAAAATATATTATAAATTGGTAACGTTGCTACGGGGAAAAAAAATACCGTTTGGATTCCAATCCACATCCCTTACCGCATGTATTTATGAGAATACAAGTTTAATACTCTACTCACGTCAGATTTTTAAGGATTGTTGAAATTTCTTGCCGTGTTTACAGTTATAAAACGTATTGCATATTATTTTCTTAGTAAGGTGGTACAAGTAGGCACTGTCTCTGTTGTGTTGAACAAACGAGTTAATAAATATTTTTTGCGTTTATCGCGTGTTTTATCGTGAATTGTCAAAAAAAAAGGCGAATTTCGTGGGAAAATCAGATTTAATGAATATTTCGCGTTTTTCGTCGTTTTTTCGCTATCGCGAAAATTGCATGGCCCTATCAATAGTATGTGTTCCAAGGAAAACGTAAACAGGCCAAGTTAATTGTAAGCATTTAAGTTTTTAAAGTACTACATTTACATCAATATTTTTCCTCGAATCCCGAATCTTTTCCCTCAAAATTCGAATCTTTCGAATACTAGAGATTCGGTGGGATTCGAGGATTCGACCGGCCCATCCCTAATCAGAACCTAATGTTGAAGCATCAAGTAGTAGAAGCAACCTGCCTGAATGTACAATTGCCACGTTACCATTGTCAGCCAGTTGTCACAAATTCCAGTTCACCTGGCTCAGTTAACACCTTCATTGTTGGTGAAAATGTATCAAAAGCAGAAATAATATGGTGTCTTAATACGGTAACTAAACATTTATCTGTCCGTGGAAGTGCAGAGTTTGTGCCTCACTATTTAAAATAATGTTTCTAGATTCTGACATTGCACAGAAAATTACATTAGGCAGAACAAAATTGTGTTACACCATAGTTCATAAGATCGTAAAATATTTTGAACATGAGCTTTTTATGATGTGCAGGATGTGCGAGTATTTAGTGTTAGGATTTGATGAGTCGCTGAACATGGTTTCTCAGAAGTGTCAATTAGATATGTGTGACATTTTGGGACAGCTCTTCTAATGAGGTTTCGACTTGTTACCTTAAATCTGAATTTCTGGATCATGTAAGCGCAGTAGATTTATTTAATGCTTTCACAAATGCTACTGAAGATTTAGATCTCCACAAGTTATTACAAATTTCCATGGATGGTCCCAATGTAAACATTAAATTCCTCAGAGATTTACAAGAGTTTTTGAAAACTGAATCAGATTCTCCAACATTGCTGAACATAGGTTCATGTGGCCTCCATGTCTTCCATGGTGCATTCAAGACTGGAATGAAAGCAGTTCAGTGGGACCTAATAAATGTATTAAGAGCAGCCTATAACCTATTTTACAATGTTCCTGCACACAGAGCAGATTTCATACATTATTCTCATTTCAAGAAATTTCAGCTCAAATTTTATGAAGTAAGATGGTTGGAGAATCAACATGTAGCTCAACATACCATAGAAATACTATCCCACATCATTGCTTATGTAGAAGGCATGAAACGAGACAAGAAGGTCCAGAGCTGTAACAGTTTCAAAACTGTAGCTAGTAAAACGCAGGATTTTCTGTTAACAGCGAAGCTAGCATTTTTTTTATCTGTTGCTAGCGATCGTAAAGGTTTTCTGAGTGAATTTCAGTCTAATGCTCCTCTTGCTCCCTTATTTTTTTGAATCTCTTACAAACATTTTAAAGTGTCTAATGGAAACGTTTGTAAAGCCAGAGATAGTTGATTCTGCTCAGAATTGTGTTCTGTTGATCTTTCCCAGAAGGAAAACTTGCTAAACATCAAAGATATAAAACTTGGTTTTGCTAATAAAGATGCTCTGCGTTTTACAAAAGATTTGAAACTTTGCGATGTTTTAGATTTTAGTTTCACTATATTGGTAAAACTTTGCAAAAAATTCATGGAGTGTTCACCACTCAAGTACAAACTTGCCAAGGGAATCTCTTTTCTTGATCCGAATGTTTCAAAGCCAGCTGTCAGAGAGGAGCGGCTGGTTTCCACTTTGGACATTTTTATATAAAATAAGTGGTTAACTGGAACAACAGCAGACAAAATTCAGAGGCAGTTCCAAACTTAAGCTGTGGCCGATAAGGTCACTTCTTTGCTGAATTTATATTCAAGAAATGAAGATAGACTTGACCACCTGTGGTTACAGAACATATTGTCACTCTTCCCACCATGTGCAGACTTGGGCAAGTTCATGAAGATGATTCTTATATTGTCCCATGGAAATGCGGCACTTGAGAGGGGCTTTTCAGTTAACAAAGAAGTTTTGATTGAAAAATGAAAGAAGAGTCTATTACTGCCCAGACGCTGGTGTATGATTCGGTCATGCATGCTGGAGGAGTAGTAAAGCTGCAGTTTTCAAAATTGTTGATTCACTATGCCAAGAATGCACGAAAAAAGGTTCAAGGAGGCTCAGAAATCTCTTCAGTGTAAAGAAGAATGTGCTGAAAATGAGGAAAAGGAAGAGAAAAGAAAGAATATCAAATTACGAGAATTGATGGGGAAAAAAATAAAGGTTCTTGAAGATGCAAAAAAATTGCAGCTGCTTTTGATGATGAAATAAGTGCTTTTAAGTAGACCTTACAGACAGATGTTCTGCGTTAAACAAATTTTTACTTAACCTTATTCACATAAATTTTTTGGATAAGTTAGCTACAACTTTGTTCGTTTATACTTAAATATTTATTTTTTATTTATTTTTAGATACTATTTGCTGATGTACTGATTCAATTTATGTATATTAACATATTGGATGGCAACATCTGCACAGAGATTTCTTATTCTATAGTGTGTCCGTGAAAGACGGCACTTTTTTTTGGATCAGATAGAGGATAAATTTCTGAGACAGGAAGTCTTTGCCGATTTTTGATCTGACCCATAGGTAATTAGTAATTAATTAAAGTAGTTAACCAATGATGAGCGCGCTCTAACAGAAAGATGATGAGTGGGGGGGGGGAACTGTATGTATGTATATGGAGATGGAGAGAGAGAGAGACAGAGAGAGACAGAGAGAGACAGAGAGAGAGAGACAGAGAGAGAGAGAGACAGAGAGAGAGAGAGACAGAGAGAAAGGAAAAAGAGAGAGAGAGACAGAGAGAGACAGACAGAGAGAGAGAGACAGAGAGAGACAGAGAGAGAGACAGAGAGAGAGAGAGAGAGAGAGACAGAGAGAGAGAGAGACAGAGAGAGAGAGACAGAGAGAGAGAGAGAGACAGAGAGAGAGAGAGAGACAGAGAGAGAGAGAGACAGAGAGAGAGAGAGAGAGAGAGAGAGAGAGAGAGAGAAAAGCGCGAGGTACTACTGCTGTCTCTCACGGCGCGCCAACAGTATAAGGGGGCAAGCAGCAGTAAGCGAGCATGTGTGTGTGTCCCCACTCTTCTTCTTTCTCTTAGAGCTTGCTCATCATTGACTTCCTGACTCAGAAATTTATTTTCTATCTGATCAAAAAAAAAGTTCTGTCTTTCACGGACATCCTGTGTAATAATTGCCGTTTTCCTTGAAAATTGGTCATATGTCCTTGAAATCCTGGAAATGTTCTTGAATCTAGAAATCAGATTTGTGTTGATACCATGAAATATGTTTATTTTTTCATTAATATCCTACACCATAGTAAGTATAAATTAATCCTAAAAATGAAATAAAAATGTATACATACCAAATAAAACAAACTTATTAAGATTTTGTTTGATTAACATAAAACACTGAAGTACATATATCAAATCTACAAAATAATATTTGGCTCTTATGAAGAAACACTAATTTCTCTACATGTGTAACCAAGGCCTCGCTTGTTTTTTGATACAATATTGCCTGCTGATGGTAAAACTCTTTCACTTGTTGATTCTGTAGCTGGTATTCCAAGATAGTTTACTGCTATCTTGCAAAGGTTTGGTAACACTGTCAGAATTTTTCCCCACCATTTTAAGGGATCTTCAGTCTTTGCAAGTAAAGGCATACCCAAATAATTGTGTATTTCACTCGGAGATATATCATCAAAGCTTGAAGAACTGGCTAAGCTATCAAATTGTTTCCATAATCCACTCTGAGGCTTGACACTGGGCTCAGGTACTTGTTCCATGCCTGCAAACAATTAAATTTAATATAAAAACATATCATGATAAACATTTAAGTTACATTTTATTTAAATTTTAAGTTTCATAAAAATGTTTTAAAATTTATTTTAGTACAATTTAGTTACAATTATATTTTATACAAAAGGTTTATGCTGTAATGAAATTAAATTACCTGATGTAGCTGTTTGTTGTGATCTTTGCAGCAGAGACTGCAAGTGTTACTGACAGTGACTTTTCTTCCTCTGGAATCATAACAGACTTGAAGCGAGCGTCCACAAGCATTGCAGTGAAATATGGTTCCTGCTTTTCATGCATTGGGAATCTGGCTTTAAGAGTGAACAGTAGCGCTTTGGAAAAAATCTTAAGATCCTACCCTGCTATTACTGTCAATATGCTCATTTAGGCAAGCTTCCATTGAAAAAAGGATAGGGATTACCATGGACGCTGTTGGTATCTTGTCACTGCACAGTTGGGTGATTACTTCGTGAAGTGGTTGAAGAATTGCCACATAGTTTTCCCAAGTTGCCACTCACTGACAGTTAACTTATCAATGTTAAGTTTAAGTAAATGTTGGAAAAATGTTGCTTAGTTTTTCATCAATCTTTCTAACAAGGAATTCTTAGTTCCATCTTGTTGCACAGTCCTGGATAAGTTGCCAACATGAGAGTCCCAACTCTTCTTGAATTTTGTGCAACTGTAAATTTGCTGAAGAACTGTGCTTGTAATACCCAATTATTGCTCGTACTTTCTTCAACATTATATTCATGCTCTCAGTACTTCTCTTGGCATCACTTAGGGCTAGTTGGAGAATATGAGCAAACTACTCCAAATGCGTGGAACCAAGTTTGATTTTCCTGCCATTGTCAGTTGCCATAGAGAGAGGTACCACTTAGTCATCATTTCGGCAAGTTTGACATCAATTGCAGGAGCTGTGCTACATCCGAAAAACAAATACATTCCAAACAATACTTGACCAACAAAGTTTTCAAAAAAATGGCATGTAATTTACTTGTCGACATCATTTCTGCGTGATGTCCACAAATCACACGAGAAACACATATAAGCGATGATAGCATTAGCAACAGTCTTAGAAATCTTATTAGACAGTTTTCCTTGCACTAAATTGAACAAACTAGGTACAACTGACCTGGAAAATGTCGTATGTGATGGAACTTTGTACAAGAGCTGTGCAGATTGAAAAATTTTCTTAAAGTACACATTATCCACAACATTGTAGGGACCAGTCATCCTCTCTTCAGTGTTTTGTGTTATCACTTTAGCTTTAGGATGGTAGGATACCACTGGTAAGTCTCTTCAATCTTTAACTGCTTGTAAGTAGATTGGCCTACACTAGTGAAAAGTTTTTTTTTTTTTTTAATTCTCATTCACGTTTTCCTCGAGTATCATACTCTCTTTTCAATAGAGTGTGTTGTTCTAAGTGCTGCATTAATGCAGACGACCTACCGTAACTTGTCTTAACAATTTTTTGACACTTCGTACATTTGGAGGTTTGGTTGGCATTATTTTTTATAATATGTACTGCCAAACACCTTTCATCTTTGATGTTATTTTTCCCAAGTTTTTCTTATGAATGATGAATGCAATCAAAATGACAGAATACCGTGTACAACCAAATGCTACCAAAGATAGTATTAAAGTCTGTGTTTACATGGGCCAACTAGCACCATAAAAAATTCAGGCAGTTTAACCGACTGCCACAAACCACAAAAAGCTGAAGTTTCTGTATCTTTGAGCTCGAGCTTGATAATACTAAAATTATTGTCAACTACACAGGTGCTGTTGTTTATTTTCTGAACATCCCTTCTTCAAATCTTTTTCCCTTAATATCACAGCATTTAAATACTTGATATGTAATGGTATTTGAGCAGAGTGGCAGAGTGCAGAGTGCAGAGTGCAGAGTGCAGAGTGTTAGCGTGCTGTTGCAGTCGCCCGGCAGGTCGGTGCTCATGGAGAGTGGGCAGGCCGGCCGCAGCACCTCCCCCCTGCCCCTGGTCTCCAGCGGCTCCCGCGCAGCCGCCCAGCTGCTCGGCATGTCCCAGGTACCTCACATCTCACACATCTGGACATTTATCGTACAAATTTGAAGAATTCAAACAAAAAATGCACATATTTGCACTAACATAAGAAATAGTTTTTTTGTGCGGTATTGTCTAGATCTTGTCAACCATGAAGAAAATCTAAATTGCATGTCATAGCCCTATTTAAATCACATTGCATTAATGGAAGCTGCTAAACAGAATTCTTATACGGTAAAACCCTGTTTTTATGACCCTATTTATTATGACCACCCTCTCTATTGTGACCTTTTTTTCGAGGAAGCGTGAAAAATTTGTGTTCAAAAGTCGAAAGTTTTAAGGGAATCAGCCGAATATTCATTGTAAGCTCATTGTGCTGTGTTTCTCTTGGTGATCACTGTATTGCACGTGGCACGTGGTGATGAAGACTCCCTCTCCCTCTGGTTGAACTACACTACACACTGCTGCAGGTACATAGTCGAGCCTGCCGTCCGTCCACCGCCGTGCGAACCACCCTTGTGATATCCCTTGCTGTCTCTGCTTTTCTTATTGGTGCAATTATCTCGAAAAATAATGCAATTTGTAATACTTTAAGGTTGAAGTGCTGTTTTCTAATTTTTTTTCATCTTTCAAATGAATTCCCACACAAATAGGCTCACATTTACTAACATTAACCCTTTCAGCCACGATTGATCAATTCCCAAGATACATCTTATTTTAATTTTTTTGTTGTAGCTAAATATTTTTTGAATTTTTTTATATAATATTATGATAATAATATTAATGTATAATTATTTAATAATAATTTATAAAACTAAAATAAAATTTATTTCACAGCCATAAAGTATAATGTCCCAGGTACATCTTAACACACACATTCAGGATTTCATAAACTCCATGAATTATTGACATATAAACTGTCCACTTAAGTGGACAAATACAGTAGAACCCCTGTCATACACTTTTCAACGGAGGGCACAAAAATGGTGTATGATGCGGGAAAGTGTATGAAAAGGGAATGGCAATAATAATTTTTTTTTCAATCTAGCATACCAGCACAGTATCAGATTAAACTTAAATACATAATGTGTAAATAATAGCATTATATTAATGAAAGATATTAATTCATCATTATATATACATATAATAAAACCACTAGAAATGTAAAATACTGTCCATAATCAAGTAAAGCTGACATGAGAAACAGTGGCCTTACAAAATGTTATGAAGTCCTTTCTTGGAGGGGGGGAAAAGTCACCAAGCCTAAATTAGAAATAAAAAAATTAGGCTATTGTAAAAAGAAAATCAGGAATTTTTGCTTGTTTATTTCATTTTACAAACAACTTTATGCAACAGAACAATTTACAATAAAATTTTAACTTGAGAAACGTAAAATACAAAACAATCAGATCGTAATAAAACAATAACAAACGAGTATATTCAGTTCAAAGATTAATGAATGCACAAAATATGAGATCCGTGCCTTGGTAAAGCGCGTGCACCATTTTCATAAGTTTGCGCCACTAGTCTCGCTTGGTGCTGGCCAAAGATGCTACTAGCGAAGTGCACAGTCTTCCTGATACTATCCATATCTATGGTGTAATAAAGTTATTTTCTTACGTTTGCAAAGGTAAACAATGAACGTTTTTCAAAATAAAAACATTAAAACGTTTATCAGGATGAATATAACAAAAAAAAATTGTGAATTTTAGGACTTTTCCGCTTCATAAAAACGTATGAAACGGGAAATTAATTATTTTATAAGTGTATGTTCCGGTAAAGTAAACCATTGTAAATATAGTACTTTCGGCGGGACCATAATTAATCGGCGTATGACACGGGAAAATGTATGAAACGGGAACGTATCATCGAGGTTCTACTGTATATTGCAAGGGTTAAGTTTTCAACTTTCTTGTCACACGTATATTGTAAGACATTGCATCACAAATAAAAAAATCTTAGTTTTAAGGTATTTTCAAATTATTTTAAATTTACTGAATTTATTTTCATATTTCTAACCTTTTAAATTTTATTTGCATGTCTCTACATGCCCTGTTGTGCTGATTTTTGTACTTTTTTGTACTTTTTCCACTGTAACAAGCCGTTCAGACACTTATTCAACTACAGGAAGAGCTTAGTGGAAAACCTACAGGTTCTGCCTCTAAACTGTGCTATTTCTGCCACTTTTGACTGCCTCCTAAATATAGTTAGTGACATGTGAGACATAACATGTTGGTGTGTGCAGAGTAGGGAGAGAGTTTTTCATGTGGGAGGCACTTCCTTTCTGTTTTGTTCTCTCAGGGAATGCTCCCCCACTCTCCTCTTTGTTCTTAATGCCAGCATTGGTTGTAGCATAGTATAACTCCTGCCCACCTGCTAAAAATAACCTTTTTTTTACTAAGAATGGGTTATGTTGCTTAAGTTTTCTTAAGATTTCAATGATTTCATAATTATTTGGTAACCATGCTTCATCTATTATGATAGGCATTTAGGTACTTTGTTTATGTTAGAAAATCTTCATAATTATTTGTTTTGTTTAGATTGTACATAAAATTGTATATATTTTTTTAAATTATGTTTTTACAATTTTAAAGCATCTTATGGTTTGTAAGGCCGTAACATTCTAGAAGCATAAAGAAAGAAAGAAAGAAAGAAAGAAAGAAAGACAATGGTGTGACACCCTGGCGCCGACAAGTTGTTATTGCTTGTAAGAATTGCGTTGCTGGGAAATGCCCACCACATAGACGCATGACTGCGCGGCAATGGACCACAGGGGTCTCACCAGCCAATCAGGATGAACCATGCAGTGGTATGATGTGATCTTCCAGAATTTCAAAGAACAAATATTTGTGTGGTCATATGTCCTGTTCTGTATTGTGATTGGCCAGTTGACCCTAGGGGTTGCCTCCCTTTGTTTTTACCTTTGTAAGCAAAAGGAAAATTCGTTGTACAACTAGTTGTCGCTCGATTGTCGCCATGTCCAGTCACATCGACGGCAGCTCGCCAAATTTTATTTTAATGGTGCAATGGGATAAATTCATGCGTGCTGGTCTGGGTCAGGCTGAGTTTTTAATTTTAACATATTATTATTATTTTTGGATTGTTAAATTAGAAAATCAGCCGAGGGTGACCGTCATCAGCCCAGGGTGACCGTCATCAGCCCTGGGTGACCATTGTCATCCCTCCCCCCCTGAAACATGGTCTCGGAATCGCGTAGCTTAGTTTAAAAACTAGTGTTGGGCCGATTCCTAAAATATACCGATTCCGATTCCATTTTTGATTCTTAAATTAAAGGGTCGATTCTTCGAATCCGATTCCGATTCCTTAATTTTTAGCTGACAATGTTCAACAGAGTAATATACTCAGAAAAAAATGGTTGTTTATGATTTAAAAATATAATTGCATAATTATATATTATATATATATATATATATATATATATATATATATATATATATAATTGATATAATTGTGTTACATTTTCTGTGCAGAAATTAACATTATATACAGCTTATATAATGTTAAAAAGTATGTTCATTACCATCAAGTTATGCTACCTTGAATTTCTAGCACAATTTGGCCTTTTAACCTTGCATATAGTTAGACGAAACATGTGTTCAAACACTGCCAATAATCAAAGATGTCTTATGACGTATTTTGTAAATAATGTTATAACTTAACCAACTTTTGATACCTTACATTATCAACTCAATTAATTAATTGTAAAAAAAAAGGTTTGTACGTTTAGGTTAAGAATTTTATTTTCAAGCGCAAGTAAATAATGATCCAAATAAAATAACAATATAACCTCGTTGATACATATTTCAAGGGACCTGGGCGAAAAAAAATAAAAAGGGGGAAAGTTAAAAATAAAACTTTATTATCTCATTATGATGGAAATGACAAGAAACAAATATGCACCACACTAAAATAAAATGTCAGAGATGCTTAAGTTTTAATATATTATCTAGAACTTAATTATCTCACTTGGTGAAAAGAATAAATCCATCCAGTCTTGCAGTTCTTCACAACCGTAAAGAGAAAATAAATTTTCGGTTCTTGACTAAGAACATTCTGTGCATGTTTAGCATCTCAAAATGTCCACATTTTATGGTGAGATTTTCTTACACAAAATAATTAAACTCTTCAAAAAATCACGTGTTAACATTTAATTCATTTCAAAAATGTTTATCGGAAACAATTCTATTAAACACAACTACTTTCAAAAGATTGTTTATGTTTGGTAATAAAAATTTACGAACGTTTCAGCAGCAATGTTTGGAAATTCAGATTAGCCAACTGCCTTTCCAAAATATATCTAATGTAAAAAGAGCATCGCTGAACACAAGAACGCCGATTAACAGCAATTTGGTTATGTTGCTTTTAAACTTATTTTAATATGGTCGCAGTAATCCACTGTAAATTTGGGTAAAATCTTGTTCAAAAATTATTTCATTTAATTCTTTAAAGTTTAAAGTGCAGAGATGTGAAACATCTTAATTTTCACGTTCACGTCACCAAAGATTTGGTTCATGGCCGTATGGTTTACCATGGCCGGTAGCACAAACAAAAAATTAGGTTGTTTACAATGGCAAATGTAGCTGCCATGATCAAATAGTTAACGTTTACGTTATTTTACTTGCCATTTACATAATTTTCTTTAAACATTTATGGTTTTGTCTAGTTATTTTTGAAGATTTACTATTAAATGCAGTGCTGCTGCAACGTAATTTTCGAAAAATGCTTTCGTTTTTAAAGCGGGAAAGTAGATACTGCATTTGTACTATAGGGAAAATGGCAGTGCAAGTAAATAAATACGTTAATTACCGTAATTCGTAAATCAGTTCCGTAAAAAAGATTGTATTATGTAGTTTAAAAATTATATTTGCATTCATTTTAGTATTTTCTTACGTTGCGTAGGAGATGTATTTTGTAAACTTAAAAACAATGCAGGAATCGGTCATGGTCGATTCCAAAACCATTGTATTCTGAATCCCACGATTATACTGGAATCGGTGGGACCGACCGATTCCGGAATCGGAATCGACCCATCACTATATAAAAACTAAACTAAGGGACTTCTATTTTTTTAAATAATAAAAAAAACAAATGACTTTTCAAAAATTCTTTTATTTTAAAATTTTAGAAGAAAATCTACTCTTATTTCATTATTGAGACATTCAAAACTTTCGTAAAAAACTAACCTGCAAAATAATATTCGAAGTGATTGCATATGAACGGCATAAACCTTTCAAGTGTCTCAAGTAAGCATTGTTATTCTGGGTTGCTTGGTCGGGCCAACTGGAATGTGATAGTGTTGTCACTTGGCTGTGCGAATTAACTAAGATGTGAATAGCAATGTATTCTCTAATACAAATCTTGATTTTGAATAGTACAAATGAAAATGGAATTCCAATAAAAAAATATTCACTTCAGACAACAAAAACGTGAGAAAATGAAAAGAAAAATGTATATGTGTGTGTGAGTGTGTGTAGTAGTAGTAGTAGCTTCTGGGAAATTAAACAATTAATACTGAAGTAAAATTTGGTTAGGTTAAGTCAGCTATAATAAATATATGAGGAAGAAAAAAAAAATTATGTAGCAAACCTTATCTAATCAGCATTTCACTTCAGTTTTATTTGCCTTATATCTAAGATCAAATACATTTCACGAAAATGCTGTATTTGCGTATTGTGATTAAATGTGCTTATACTTACATTATTAAATCAAAGTTAATCATGGGTTTTCGTTGTTAATGGCAGTCAGATCAACTGTATTTTAGTTCAGCAGTATATTACAAAACATGTTTTCTGCTAATTTTTTCTGGTATCCAGAACCATTATTTACGTTTGTTATGAATAGAGTCAAGATTTTGTGGTGTTATTTTAAGACAAATTTCGGTGTAAAGAAATAAAGATTTCGGTGTTATACGGTTTTATTTTTTTGCTCAAAATACCCACGGCAAAATTTTCTTGCTTTTCTGTACGACATGCAAATTTATTAAAACAAATATTAATAAACACTAAAACCTCTTGATCTAATTACAATTAAGTTCATTTGCAAATTCATAGATAATTAAGTTAATTTGCAAATTCATAAATTCAAACTTTTAAATAACTACTAAAAATTTCACGACTTAATTACAATCACATACACTACAAAATTACACAATTAAGCACTTCCAAAGTAACTATTATGACTGTTTTATTGAAATGCTATCATAGTTAAATTTTCCGCATTTTCTGGAGACGTTGTCTTCTGGCACTAACTACCAGTGAGTACCTGGAAAATGAACGTTCTGCATCAACATTTGATGTTGGGAACCAGATTGCCCTTAAACTCTCTTGAGCAAATTCACTGTAGTCCCCTTTAAGGGAGCAAAGTACCTTTGCAACATCAATTTGGCTTGTTTCTGGCAATGAAAGTTCATCCTCATTTATTTTTTTGAAAGCAACATAGCCATGTATAAATGTATCGATGGGAAACAGAAGGCAAGTTATGCAGAGACTTCTGTAGGTTTGCATCTTCTATGCTAACCCTACTCACATTTCTTGGGTTGAACAGCAAATTAATGGCATTAAAGACTCTTAGACAAGGATGTCGTTTAACGCTTAACCTCATACGCTCATGTTTCTCACTCGCGACATGTTTCACAAGCGTATCGCGTCTCTCGTAGTCTAGCCTGCAGTTACAGAATTTGCACATTAAAATTTTATCACTTAAATAAAATCCTTCGCTGGAAAATTCTTTCGATCGGTCACTGGCAAAAAACCTTCGTTTAAGGCATTATCAAAAATTTTTAATCACATAGGAAGAATTTAACCTTTTAATACGCAAAAACTTGCCGTGCTGGAAAGATCAAAACAATGGAGAATATATGCGAATACAAACGCATACCGAATACCAACATACGCACGTGAAAATTAATACCAACATAAACATGTACTATTTATTATTTACAATCATTACGTTAAGCAGAGTTAATTTTATTTTCGTACCCTACATACTTTATTTTAAATAAACAGTAAAAGCAATGCGCTTTAGTGTGTAATATTTTAATGATTAAAAACGTAATCTTAGATAATCATATTTTGGACGTTTGTTATTTTTTTATTTACAGAAAGTGAACGGCGGCCATTGTATCATAGTTATCAACATCTTAAATTATTATGGTACACAAGATTACCGTTTAAAGAAAATATTACGTTAATTCCGAGACTTCATTTTAAAATCTATAATAAATCACCGTCGCATATAATATATATGGCTGCTAGTTACTGTCAGAAATATTTGATTGTGCTGAAGATAGTGAATTGTCCTTACAGAATGGAAGAAGAAAAAAAACGTAAATGATCAGGATAGACGATATTTCGTGACATATCGCGGAATTCGCACAATTTCGTTTTATTTCGTGTTTTCAAGCGGTTTTCGGTGTTATTTCGTTTTATCGCGCATTACCATATAATCGTGACTCTAGTTATGAATTGAAAACCGTCTCAAGTTGTCGACAATTTCTATAGATATATTTGTTAACTTTTCAGTGATGTAAATTATTATTAATATGCTTCACTTGTCGTGACAAATTTATTCATAGATAGTGGTGTGAAAAAATGGTGTAACCATTTTTACGCGAAAAAACGCGATAATTGGACTTAAAAACTACATAAAACGAAAATCCGTTTTTTAAACTACATACTAAATCTGAAAAACAAATTATATCGTAAATCAGCTATATCGGTGAACATGTTTTGACGTTGTAAAATACTATACATATATACATTCTTTTATTTTTATAAATGCACTAATTTCTTAGCATTTTTAACATTGATAAATGGTTAAATATCACGTTCACTGAGGTAACAACATAAATATTATTCCGTTCTAACGTTCGCTTTGTTTTAGCAGAATCGCCAACATACGAGAACACATAACTCCATGAACGCGACTTAAAACTAATTTCAGAAAGTTAAATATTAAGTCCATTTCCAACTAATTTCGCGCGAGTGAATATACGTTTAGTTTCTTCAAAACGTAACACAATTTCATTGTAATTTTATTTTACCAGCACTTATAGATACTGGTATTTTTATTACAATTTTGGCTTGGTAACATTGACTACGCCTAAATACTGGCAGTCCTTTGTCACGTACACACGTTACGTTGCTGCTTCAAAACAATGCCGAAATTAAAGCCTGCCAAGTCCCGAGCAAAAGAATTTAAATGTGAGGGTTTATATGCTTCTAACAAGATTTAATTTTGCAAGTGGTGCAATTGTAGAGTTGACCACGAAAGGCACGACACTGTTGTAAAACATGTCAACGGTAAACACCACGTTAAAGTTAGGTTAGGAAGTGCAGCTGGTGTCAGCAGCAAACGTTTAGCCACGATGGAAGAAGTGACTACTGTTGCCAAAAAAATGAGAGAAGACAGAAAAGTTCATCATGAAAACTACACAGGTGTTTATCTCTGCAAATATACCACTTGAGAAATTGTTTTTAACAGAGATTAAATGTGTATAGTAGTGAAACTATGTAAATTTATTGACTAGTCATAAGGTTAATAGTCCATTTAAAACAGTTTAAAGTGTTTCCGATAGCATTACAGTGTACATGGTTACAAATTAAAAAATACATATATTTTTATCCTTATTTTCTGCTGCAAATTCCTATAAAAACACAAAACACCGAAATTGTTGATTTTGAAAACGAAAGTGGTTAAATTATAAAACCATAATTTCACACCCCTATTCATAGAATATTTTTGATTTAAAATCATCTAACTACAATTACTGAATTGTTTTAGTAGATAGAGATTTATTAGTATAGTTGGGCGCCTTAAAAAAAATTATTTTGGAAATACTAAAGTACCAAATATGATTATAATATCTAACCTGTTTCGTTTACGGGCATCTACGTGAACATCGCACATTACATTTTATTACAACATTATTTCTAGGGATGTGCGAAAGTGACTTCATCACACGAAATGAAAGTAAAAGAAAATTTATTAAGTTTCGCGAAAGTGAAACGAAAATGAATTTTTCTATCAGGTTAATCTATTCTTAACGAAAGTTAAGCGAAATTTTTTAATTAACAAAGAAAAAAAGTGCCCCAAAATTTGCTCTTCAGTGATAAATTCTATTACATAAATCATTTTGGTGCCTTCTGATTAGGGATGGGCCGGTCAAATCCTAGAATCCCACTGAATCTTTAGTATTCGAAAGATTCGAAATTCGAAGGAAAATATTCAGGATTCGAGGAAAACTATTGATGTGAATGTAGTACTTTAAAAACTTAAATGCTTACAATTAACTTGGCTGGTGAGAATGATTGTCACAACTAAGTTGTCTTTTAAGTCTCTTATTAGTAGCCTTGGGCCATTACAAATATTAGGTGGATTTAAATACCGATAATGATAGTTTGTAAGGTGGCAGGCCAAATGGATTGAAATAATATAAAAATTATTTTAGATAGGGAAATAGGGACTACAACCTCAACATTTCAAACTGTGTCAACCGACTTGTAGTTTTTGATTTGGCCAGGATTAGATTGTTGTCTTCATTGACAGTGTTGTTCCTAGGCAACACTATTGATTTTGAAGACAGCCAATGAAAGTCTCTATCGAGTAATTTGTAAAGGTCAAGATCTACAGCATCCATAAGATACTGCAGGCTGTGAACTATTGGTCCTAGTGTCTCATTTAGTAAGATTTCAACACCGTTATTCAATTATGAAGAATAAAATGCTCCTCCGATATTGAGTAGTTGTGGGAAATCATTGACATTTCTGCTAAGACGGGCTCTCATGTTGGTTTGCAAATTCAGTCTTTGATTGGAACTCCGTAGGTGAGATAATTTTAAGCATTTTGTAACGGCAGGAAGTGTGTCAAAAATCACCAGCAAATACAAAAGTAATACCATC
Organism: Bacillus rossius redtenbacheri; assembly: GCF_032445375.1. Lineage (NCBI taxonomy): Eukaryota > Metazoa > Arthropoda > Insecta > Phasmatodea > Bacillidae > Bacillus > Bacillus rossius. The sequence continues at coordinate 2,340,329 of NC_086333.1, read as the reverse complement.
CGTGACTGAATCAAAGTTTATGATGACCTTTAACTTTCTGTAACAGCTTCAGCATGGGCTCTGTGACTCACGGCACATTAATCCCATATTGTCACTGTGTGACTTGCGAGACACTGCGTAGTTTCAGAAGAAGAATCTTCCGTTCCTTTAACCTTGTTGCTCTTTTCTGAGATGTCATTCGTGAGAGTTGCGATTTTCTTTTAGGCATGTTTTCTTTGTTAACAGTTACAGTAACTATTACATTACACAAAACTTGACACACAAATTTCCACATAACTTTACACAAAACTTCAATAAGATAAAAGTTAGGACCTATCCTAAATGAGTTTTAAAATTTAATAATTAATAATTTTTTAAAAAAATTTTGTAACACTGAAAATGTGAGCTCTATGATTCAGATCAGCTATGGGTCTATGCTGTAAATTGTAAATAAACAGTTTGTTAGTAGAGGCAGATAACAAGAGTGATTTCAGAACAAGGACCCGCAGCGACGTAGTAGGAAAATAAAATGTTATGGAAGCTTTTGTGCAACCAGGGAAGGTTCTGTGTCAAGCTATAAGGAGCAATCAGCCCGAGACATAGCAGACACACATATATAGAGACTCGCGAGTGATAAAGGCTTCTTTGGTTCAGGCACATCAGAGAGCGTGTAGAGTCCATACGAGGTGCAGGGACCCACCCTGTACAAGTAATCTTTACTACGAGGATTGTCAAGCTTATTCATACCGAAGAAAAGAATGACTTGGTGTTATGTATGGGTGTTATGTATGTTATGGGAAAAGAAAATGACTATAATATTTCTGAGAGCAGTAGTTAGGTAATTGCCTTTCACACTCCAACATACCCACTCAACAGAAGAGAGATCCTTTCTGCTCGGGGATAGAACACAATGTCTGTGTCATAGATGTACTCGCCCAAACACTCTATACTGATTAAACTATTCATAGAGAAAACCTCTTCTTAATTTTTGTCATAAAAACAGTTTCTATGGCTGGAATTCTAAACATGGAATCGTGGACTTCTTTGTAAAGATAATAAACTTCAATATTTTTGCAATACATTTTATTTCTTTATTTCAAAATGTTTTACTGAAAACACATCTTTATCAGAATAAAAAAATAGCCTATAACACTAAAGGATAATGTGGCTTACTATTAGTGAAATAATTCTCTGTTGAGGATTAGTAGTTTCAGAGATTGTCCCCTGCATCTAAACTTGCAAACTGTACCTCTTTATAATATAAGTATAATTCACGTCAATTAGGCTGGTACTGTGTTCCATGGTAGTAGATTGGTTTTGTCTATCGATTTATACGCTGTTGCAACTATCACATTCGCTTCTTTTAATGACCATTTGAAAGGAGTGTGCATGTTGTTTTGTTGGAAATTATGGTTGTTGGTGTTTATTCATTTTTCCCGCTACTGGTTGTTTTCAGTTTTGAAATGTCACAAGTAGTCCGTGTTTTGAATCATTCACACGATTTTGCCGCTACTGTTTTGTGAGACAGTAGTGAAATAACTTTTGCTACTTGTAGCGTAACACAAGAGTTTTGTTGTATTTTTGATTATGTTGTCCCGTTTAAACATTTAAGCTAGATATCACACAAATGACTTAACCTCAACAGATTGAGGTATGCTACGTCAAATATTCGTAACGAATCAAATTTTCGTTATTTTGAAATGTTAATGTTCAAAGTCATAACAAATGCATGTAACAAACTATTTGTATTCAAAATTTCTAATATTTGCACAGACCTAGTTATTACTGCTTCTTGACATCTCTGGCATGGTATACATCTATGGTCCAATTCATAAAAATTAACATTTTAATGAAAATTCCATTAATTTTCCAAATCATTGTTAAATCTACTTGGAACTCATTAAAAGAAACAGTTGCACTGTGTATTGCATGCTATTTATGCTTGTTTTGGTGACAGTGGTAGGTGGTCACTTGTTTTTTTAAGATGTATGCTATTAAAAGAATGTATATTTCATTTGGAAAATTTCTTAATTTTGTGCCAGTCACAACTGAACCACAGACCCAGGAATTGGGGTGGATTATTCTGTCAAAAAAAAAATTTATTGAGACTGGGAAAAAATACGCTAGTCCACATTGTTTTAATTCTTTTTATTGAATGTGGTTGACGACTACAGGCGATGTGCTCCGTTGGAACACCAGCACGACCTAAAGCAACAGCAGATGGGAGCGTGTGTGGTTGCAGCTGGTGAGCCCCAGGAGCCCCCAGCCCGGCGTGCCCGTGCTGTCCGGCATGAAGCTCGTGAAGGGCGGAGACTCGTCCCAGACCATCTTCATCAAGCAGGCCCAGGCGCCGGCTGGCGACCACTTGCAGCAGGCCAAGGTGGGGGTTTCATACTCCCTATCATAGTGCTAACTGCATCACAGCCTACAGTCAGTCCCTACCTTTAGTTATTCGAACTGTTTGTTAACTACAGTAGAACCTCACATATCCGACCATGACGGGACCGGGCCATGGTCGGAACGGCCAAAAGGTCGGATATCCGTAGGAGCAAAAAAAAAACGCCTTTCCCAGCTATACAGTGTGTACAGTAATACAACTTTATTTGTAAAAATGTTGCTGTATACATTTCAAACATTTACTTTTGTTAAATTATAAATGAGACGATAAATACAATGTAAACATACCTTATTTAAAGAATTCAGTAATGTATTTTTGTTTCAGTTTTGCCAAATCTTGATTTTGCAGAAGTGTCCCTCCACTTTTTCTACCCACAATACATTACGTTACGTTTAAAAAAAACACAGAACAGTACAAGATTATAGTAGGAGCACATTCTGCACCAACAATCACGGCTGAACTGAACAGTTTGCGACACGAAGACATATTGTAGATGCGTCACTTTTTCAAGTCTGAACAGGCTCGCCAACCACGGAGACTAGGTCGGATATCCGGAGGAATCGGTTGTGGGAAGGTTGGATATGAGGGCTTCTACTGTATTTGGATTTTTATTACAAAACATTTTTAAGCAATTATTACCTATAAATAAATAAATATAGAATAAATTCTTTCAAATTATATTATGGAACACAAGGACTTAAATGTGTTTATCCAGTTACATTGCAGTTAAAGAACTTTACAACCAAATGGCTCATGTTTTACAACTGTTGTGATTGGTTTTGATTAGAGATGGCTGGGTGCAAATTTTGGGGTCCATTCGAGCCTAGATCAGCCTAGATAAGTTCAGTAATAATACCTTTTGAGTCGTGCCAAGTAGAATCTACATTTATTAACTTTTTAATCTAGTTCAGTTGAGTCCACGTAATTGCAGAAATCTTATAAATAAATTTAGGTACAGTAAAATATAATTTTTATGTACCCGGAATGTACGAATTCCCTTATGATAAACATATTTTTTTATACTTGCACCATCATTTTCCCTATAGTATTAATGCATTACCATCCCGCTTTATGCGAAGGCATTTTTTGGAATTTACGTTGCAACAGCACTGCATTTAATAGCAAACCATCAAAAAATTTTAGAAGGAACAATAAAAGTTGAAAGTGAACAGTGAAGTTTATTTATTATACACATTTAAGTACTGTGTGTGATTGTGGTCACGGCAGCTTCATTTCCATTGTAAACAACGTATATATTTTTTTGTGTCACTGTCTATGTGAACCATACGGCCATGAAACAAAGCTTTGGTTACATGAATGTGAAAATTGATTTCATTTTGATATTTCTCCCCTTTAAACTTTAATGTAGTATGCATGAAAATAAATTTGTATAGTGGGGTTTTTACATAAACAATCATAAGGATTAATGTGCCCTTATTAAAATAAGTTTTAAGGCATCTTACAAAATGCCTGTAAATAGTTCTTCTTGCATGTTCAGTAGAGACAAGATTTTATGGTGTTATTTTAAGACATATTTCGGTGTAAAGAAATAAAGATTTTGGTGTTTAATGGTTTTATTTTTTTGCTCAAAATACCCACGGCATAATTGTCTTACTTTTCTGTACGACATGCAAATTTATTAAAACAACTATTAATAAACACTAAAACCTCATGATCTAATTACAGTTAAGTTCATTTGCATATTCATAGGTAATTAAGTTCATTTGCAAATTCATAAATTCAAACCTTTAATTAACTACTAAAAATTTCACGACTTAATTACAATCACATACACTACAAAATTACACAATTAAGCACTTCAACTATCCACACACGTCGTCAAGTTTGAGTTGCAATAACAACTTAACTCTCCTACGTACCCTATACAGGTCTAGTGCTCCTTAAAGCACCCGATCCTGTGAGTAAAGTGATGCATTAGCTTTGTGGCAATGTATTATGGGTTTCACGTTAAAGTGTCTCGAACTTTGTCATTTTTACCTCCTAAGCACATGCATCGCTAAGTTTGAGATGCAAAAAATTTAACTTTCCTGCGTACCCTATACAGGGCTAGTGCTCCTTAAAGAACCCGATCTTGTAAGTTAAGTGATGCATTAGCTTCGTGGCAATGTATTGTGGGTTTAATTATAAAGTGTCTCGAACTTTTGTCATTTATACCTCCAACGCACACACATCGATAAGTTAAAGATGCAATAAAAATTTAACTCTCCTACGTACCCTATACAGAGTTAGTGCTCCTTAAAGAACCCTATCCTGTGAGTAAAGTGATGGATCAGCTTCTTGGCAATGTATTATGGGTTTCACGTTAAAGTGTCTCGAACTTTGTCTTCTGTCACTAACTACCAGTGAGTACCTGTAAAATGAACATTCTGCATCAATATTTGATGTTGGGAACCAGATTGCCCTTGAGCAAATTCACTGTAGTCCCCTTTAAGGGAGCCAAAACGCCGACGTCGGTAGCCGCAATTTCTAATTAGATGTCCGAATGAAATAAAAAAATTAGGTTAACTTAAAACTCGGCATGGCTCTGACCACTAGTGTTAAATTGTCTCTCCTGCAATTACTTCATATATGGCGAGCAGCCACGGAACGCGCCTCTCCTGGTGCAGCGATCGACGGACGACTGGTGAAGTCCTGCCACCGTCTCCTCCACGCAGGGAGAAGTCACATGACCTCACCGACCAATCACACGCACGCTTCATTCACACTACACATCACAAGCCAATATGAATACAGAACACACATTGAAAACAGTCTTCTACACATAGAGCCAGGGACTCCCATTCTCGTTCTCTCTCCCACACCGTGAGACAGCAGTTATCACTCAGTTCCCATGACCAGTGGGGAGTCCCAGCCTTTGTCTCTCTCTTACTGGGGAATCAATGTTTCTTTCTCACTTGCACTTACATGTCTCTTATGCCTCTCTCTTTCTACACATCACCCCCGACACGGTCCCTTGTCCTATAACTATTACACAACACGTTAATGAAAATTAACAGCAATCATAATACAAATTACTTTACAAACTTATTCAACAAAACCTGAAAAAGTAGGCCAAAACAGGGAAAAATCTAGTACAGCGACTTATTTGTGAATAATTACATAAAAAATACTAATGATTAAAATGTCTGTTTAAATACCAGGGACATTCTTAAAACACACAGCACGTGCAAATAACATATATTAATATCCATAACGTCTGCTTATACTGTTTCATAACATATACACCACTCAAAAAACATTGACTTATTAATAGTTACATATACAAAACAGAAGTTTAAAAGAAAAATATTTTCCTAGAAGGGCAGGGTTCTTGCAATGTACAAATTCCACGCACTTTAACTTCCCTTTCATGCATTTCTTTCTTAATGTTTAGTCAAATTAGGTTTACAGCTTTGTTTTCTTCTTGTGCAGTCACTTTCAACCACCCTTTAGTGTTGGTGGTATGTTAGTACGAGAAGTAATAGGTAATAGGTAATAAGTTAGAGTTGAGACGGAGAGCATCGTGGGGATGAGGAGGGCGGGCGTGTGTGGCCAGCAGCAGGCAGCAGCCATCGCGCAGCTGCAGCAGAAGCTGCAGCAGCAGCAGCAGCAGCAGCAGCAGCAGCAGCAGCAGAGGCTCGTCACCAGCATGTCCGTGCTGAGCCAGGGCCAGCCCACGCCAAGGGTCGTCGCGCGGGGTGAGTCCCGCCTGAACGCCTCGGGAGAGGTGCAGGACGCAAGGGTGTGGGCAGTGAGGCAGCGAGGTGGTGTTGCAGTGTCGTCGCAGCAGGCGACGGTGCCCGGCTCCAAGCAGCAGGCCATCGTGGCCAAGGTGCTGTCCGTGGAGAGCCTGCTCACTCACCAGAAGCAAGGTCAGCTCCCGACAGATAACCGTCTTCATCTCGGCTAGTGTCTAACACTCGCCTCTCAAAGTAACACCCTAATTTGTTCCATTAAAACAGAACGCTAATCAAAAAACAGCTGGTCAAATACTTTTTTTTACATAAGAGAGTATTTTAATCAAGATAAAACTCCCATTATAATTAATTTACAGTACTAATATCCATATAAATGCATTTGAAGTACTTTTAAATAAATGTTGAATAACATTCAGAGATTAATTAACCTAAATTTAAATTTAAAATTCACATTTCCACATTGTTTACATAATAGGGATTGGGTATTGTGCTGGGGATCTTTATGGTTTTACTAGGATATGAGAAATGAACAAAAAAGGTGTGATTGATCTGAATATAATTACTTCATACTTAGGAATTTTATAACAGATATAAATAAAATATTAACATACAATATCAATTACATACTTAAACAGCTCTCAGGTATATTCAGAAAAAAAAAAATATGGGCCGGCCCTAAATTAAATTATAAAAAGGTTTCATTAAAAAAAATACATAAACCAATAAAAAATACAAATATGTTTAAACCATCCCAGTATATATTCTTAAAGTCCAGAAATGCATTTATCTGATGAACTTGGTCTGACGGCGTAGTTTAAGAAAGTTCAGAAAAGGTTAAAAGACACAGAAGCACCGGAGGTCGGGGCTTCGCTTCCCGGAGATCCATCGGGAACATGATGCCAGGGCGCCTGTGTGTTGTAGAGGAAGGGAGATGAAAATGCCAATTCGGCGTCTGGCTCTCGGACCCTGTCTGCGAACAGTTCGAATCAAAACTGATCAGAACTTGTACACAGACAGTATAAACTGGGCAGAAAATGCCCGCAAAAGTTAGGGGCTGTTGGGGAATGTCGCGGATCGTAACTCACCAGAGAGGGAAGTTGGATTCTATTCTGATGCGTCGCCGGTCCGGATCTGGAGTCCGCGAATACGCGGCTGGCGCGGACGTTTACATTATTTCAAAAAATATATATATTTAAAAGTAAATAACTACTATTCTTTGTACTATGCAGACGGACTAAACTACTTAAAGAAGATTACAGGGATAGCATCTCTTATTTAAGCGCCTACATCGTCGGTTGCGGCCGGATGGTAGTATAGTAGTGCGTCTCGTCGATAATAACACACAATCCGTCTGCAGTCGCGACGCGAAGTGTTTCGCGAAGAACCGCGTCTCGTAATTAAAAGTAAATGTTCAATCAAAAGTGGAGGGAGGACTGGGACGTCCGAACCGAAAGGTTCCGAAATTCCCCAAGTGGGTATCATAAAAAAATTTGACTTTGATGTCTCGAAGTTGGTAGCACTGGCCGACTTTAGCGCTACCTGTTGCTGGGTGTCTGAAATAAAAGAATCGACTCGCCCAAGACGACTACTATAACCAGGGGCTAATGGCGCAGTCTGGTGTTGCACTCTGGCGGCCTACAGGGGAAGGTAGCTGGGGGGTTAGCAAGTTTGCCACGAGATATACCGTATTTACTTGTGTATAGCGCGCCCTCGTGTATAGTGCGCACCACAATTTTTGCAACAAATTCCAAAGAAAATTCCCCCCGCCCCCCCCCCCCCCCCCCCACCCCACCCCATAAATAAATTTTACTAACATTTTGTGGTACCTGTTAAGTAATTACTTATGAAACAAATGATTATTTAAATTGATGTGTGGTGATGTGTCAGGAAAATACTTAAATTAAATACTCTTCCACCTGAAAGCGAAACTTTTGTGGCATATTGTACCATCTGAAACGACACGAGCAAGCTGAACTCTGCTGCGTAGACGGAAGATAATGAAGCGCTGTATGGTCACAACTGGTACGAGGGCGGGAGGCAGGCAGGCAGGAACAGGACTATGACCATCAAGTAACATTGACAGTTGACAGGACCAAACACCATCACTCCCGTCACGCTACGTTGCTAAGCTGGCGCCGAGGACTAGATGACTCACAGGTAGCTGTTTGGACGAGTAAGCGGGTGACAAATTCTCTCTCTCTCTCTCTTTTTTTTACTAGCTGCTTCGCTGGCTTTCCGTAGAGGGGGGAGATCTAAAAATAAACAAGAGACCATGATGTGCGAGCTTGCGCGCGCACGCGTGTGTGTGTGCGCGCGCGCGCGTGTGTGTGTGCGCGCGCGCGTGTGTGTGTGCGCGCGCGCGCGTGTGTGTGTGCGCGCGCGCGTGTGTGTGCGCGCGCGCGCGTGTGTGTGTGCGCGTGCGTGTGTGTGTGCGAAACATCAGTTTGTGAGTCTGTGTGTGTGTGTGTGTGTGAAAGAGAGGCCTTGTTGCTTGTGCGTATGTGTGGGGGCTGGCCAGAAACATCAGCCGTCACCCGGCAGTTAACGACTACCACTCCTCCTCCCCGCCTCCCCCCCCCCCCCCCCCTTCTAACTTTTTTTTTTGTGTATAGCGCGCATCCTTGATTTTTTCCTTCACTTGACGGGAAAAAAGGGCGCGCTATACACGAGTATATACGGTAGTGGGGGTCAGCTCCACAGGCTCGCCACAAGAGAAGTTACTATGTCTGGTGTGTTCATACTTGCACACATTTTTTTCTATGGCAAAATGTCCTTGACGCTGGCCAACACTTGGCGGGGTTCACGACCGGTCAATAGTCCTGGGCTAAATTCTTAGAACCGAGAGGGGAGGGGGGTGGCCATAAACGCAACGACGCTGGGAACGAGCGTCCATGACGTGACTTTCGAGGGGAGAACCTAAGACTTATGCGTGACGGGAAAGGCTATGGTAAGCTCGTCTCTGCGAAATGGTAACAACTCGTCCAGAGCTGCTGTAGGCGGTTTTAGTCATGAAGTGAAGTAACGTTACAGGCCTGGGACGTGACCAAGGTTATTAGAGAGAGGTTGCCTCGATCGCTTGCGCATCGTTCTGCGCATCGCGTCACTTGCAGCCCCGGCTCGGCTTGCCAGCCCGTCCGCTCCTATCAGTTACTTAGTTTACAAGCACATCTGCTCGTAATAACGTGTCAATATACAGCGTAATGCAGGGAGAGTTATTGTTGTGAGGAGTTTAATTAAGAGTGCGTGTGTTATAAAATGTTGGTGTTGCTTATATCATAAGTGCACGGGTGCTTCGTTAATTATAACTAGCAGGCAAAACGTTAAGAACACGAATTTAAAGTGAATTTGTTTTGTTAGGCTAAACGCTGTTAACAAGTTGTATTTAAACATAAAATGCCAGGTACGCGGTGTACAGTGGCTGTGTGTACAAATAGTTTGTAAAAACAAAATCTTTACCTGAAACAAATCATATAAAATATCATCGATTCCCATGTGATGATCATCTGTTGAAAGTGTGGGTTCAGAAATGCCGACGTGATGGTGAGTGGAATCCAAAAACAACTTACATAATATATGTTCAGATCACTTTACAGATGATGATTACGAGCGCGACTTGAAAGCTGAGTTGTTAAATGCATGCGCTAAAAGACGTCTTAAACCAAATGCTGTACCTTCATTAAAACTTGGAATTACAACACATGTAGAAACATTGGAAAGTCGTCAGTGGCGTAGCCAGGATTTGTGTATGGGGGGTGTTAAGAAGCATGCGGCCCCCCCCCCCCTCGTATTAAAGCGGGGGGTCCGGGGGTCCTCCCCCGGGAAAATTTGGATTTTAAGGTGTAAAATAGTGCTATTGTAGCAGATTTCGACACTTAAATTTAAATATTGTAATGATAAAGATTTTATTAATTTTAATATGAAATTTGAGTGATGAATAAGAAATTAATCAAAGATTTGGTGCTAAGGATGGGGGGGGGGGGTTTGAACCCCTAACCCCCCCTCCCCTGTCTCCGCCCCTGAAAGTCGTGTGCGCCGAGAAGACAGAGTTAAATGCAGGGAAAACAAAAAAAAAAATGTTATGTAAATTAATCGTAGATTCAAATGAAAATGTAAGTGAGGAATAAACCTGTTCTTGTAGTCAGTTAAAGCATTCAAAGTCTTGTTCTAACAATGACTCGATTGAAATGCTTAGGAAGTAAATCCAAATTCTTAAAGAAAATTTGTTTCTTGCCGAAAGAAAGTCAGTTTTAAATTTGGAAGTCATGAAAAAACTCAAAAAAGAAAACTTAAATCTTAAAAACAAACAAGAAAACGTTCTTCGTTAGAGTTCCGCATGCGGAATATTCTTTCAAGTGTTTTTTTTTTCTTTTCAAAAAATCAAATTGACATTACTTTCGTTGAAAAAAAGAGTAAACTGGACCAATGAGGAAATAGCTCTCGCTTTCACTTTGCGTTATTTCAGTAAGCGATGTTATTTATTTTTAAAACAGAAACTTAACTTCCCATTACTTGGACTTTCAACTCTTCAACGATGGGCATATTCATTTGACATGAGAAAAGGTATCCTAGTAAACATGTTTGAAATTTTGAATGTAGCACGTTCTTCGTTGCTAGACTTCGAACGCATTGTTGTTCTTTCATTTGACGAAGTAAAAGTGAAGAAAACGCTCCAGTATGATGCAAAACAGGATGAAACTATTACACGAAAAACTGCTCTATTCATGTTAGAAATTTATTTTTAAATCTAACCTCAGTTTATTTATATTGTAAACATTCCCAAAACGTTTTAATGAGCTATGGCTACTTTTATTAAACACTAAGAAATTGATATGCAATTATTTTAAACATTATAATCTTGCTGAGAAATAAATACAAATAAACCATTTTGTTTACTAGTTACATGTTAATTATATTAATTTTTAAAAATTCATGGATTCATCATTGATATTTTGAAAAGTTTTACTGTCACTTAAAAATATGTTGAAATGATAATTCATCCTTGTTTTCAGTCACAGCATTTTGTCATTTGAAAAGCATATCAAAACGATTATAATTAACAGTAATCAACAAAGCATAAATGAAATACTATAAGTATTGCGTATCAGACATGTGAAACGAGCCGAGCTGATAAGAGAGCGCCGTCAGTCAGCAGGTGTAGTATTACGGCTGGGAACGGCGGGGCTGCAGATGACGTCAGAGCGGAGTGTCGGGCTGTCTACAATGTTCTTATGGGATCGAGACAACCTCTCTCTACTAACCTTGGGACGTGACTACAAGCGAGAGAAATGTCAAACGGGCTGCCAACGAAGTCTTAGATTTGCAAAAGATCCTATAGGTCTCTGAGAAAGGTGCTTCAGTCTACTGGCACAAAGTTTAACTACGTAGAGTACACCAGCCTAAAAAAGTGTAAATCACCCAATGGTAACCAAATAATTTAAAAAATAAAATTTCCATAAATAATTTAAAATTATAATAACAATTTTAAAAAAAGTGTCGAAATACCAAATTTCCGGCACAGTATAAAAAAAAATTTTCCTCTATGGGTACTACCAACATTTCTGAGTTACAAAATATTTATGTTTTTGATATAGAAAATGTATTTCAGTTCTAGTAAGAATTTAAAAAGCATTAACTGAATGTTTTCTATTATTAGAAAGATTAACATGTTTACATAATTCCTGAATCTATTGTTTACTACATAGTTGCGTTTCTGCCATGATTTGTCACTAGTGTTTTTCCTACTAGCACATCCTAGTGGCATAAGGTAAACTATCCCTGAAAGCTTCTGGCTTTTCTCTCCAGAGCTGCGGTTGACATGCAAGATGGCAGAGTATTAACGTTTGCTGAACACTTGGGCATCGTCGGAAATAAATATGCAATAAAGGAAACGGATAGCTATTGAGGAAAGGGCAAAATATTGTTTCTTGATTTGTCACATTATTAATCCATTGCATTGTATTTAATGCTACACAAGTGTCACTGACATAGTGCTCACACAGAAATAAAAAGTTAAAAATAATTTTTGTTTTAATGGTTTATGACAGTGCAACATGGCACAGTTGACCCACAAATTGGATAACCCGTACCTGGATAATCAGGAGTTTATTGTTCTACTAATTATTTATATCATAGTCTTACCTTTTTTGGGAAAAATAATTTTTAAGTTCTCTCATAATTCCAAGATTAATATGATTTTATGAAGGAAAATGTGATGCACGAAGAAAATTAAGCTTAATCATCTAATAAAAGTTTTATTAGATGATAAATGTTATGGCTTGGTGAGATTAATGAATAAAACAAAGGGGTTTCCTCTTTGTGTTCTCTTCTTCAGAATTGTATGTTGCACTAAACCACACTTTGCAACCACCATTATGGCCAGTAGTGGTTTATCAAAGGTGAAAATTCTGAATGCTTCTTTTCCAGGTCTGTTTACATTGAAATGGCAACATTGATAAGGTTCCTAATAAATAGATAAAACTAAATTTTCATGTAAATCTGAAGATCAACAGGAATGCCAGCGTCTACCTTATTTTTGATGAACGTATGCAATCGCTTGCAAAAAGGTTAAAATAAATATTCAAGACAATTTATTTAAAGAAATTTTTAATCTATCATTATATTATCTGTAGTTTTTATATTTCATCACTTTTTGAAGTTAAAATAATATTTATTTCTTATGAATTAAAAATTTTAGTTTTACTCCAAAACCATGTCATAACTAAGCAATATTTTTAACTCTGATTTGATGCTTCAAGTCGGGAAAAGTTTTTTAGAATTAAATGGTGTGTAAGACATCCCCTGTGTCATTTTTTGGATGAAAATGATGTGCTTAATTTGCTTCCATAAACAAAATATATCGCTTTAAATAGTCTGTTTTCTCATTTTGTCATGTATACTTTCATTTTTTACATGTATGCAACCAGACAATAAAACATAGGGAAATGAATTTTTGCCAACTGCTTTGTCTTGGTTCTTATGTACAGACACAACTGATCCTCCCAACCAATCAGCCACTAATTTTTATACCTCTCTTATGTATTTCTCCCTTCCCCCCCCCCCCCCACCCTCACACACACACCCCATCACTACCACCATTCTTACCCTCCCCCTCCATCCTTCTTTCATCCTTTTTTCTCTCAACGAGATGCCTTTCCTCAGGGACATGGAATGCTAGAGTAAAACCTCCATTAACGAAAAACCCCATGCAACGAAATAAAATTTTGATCCCGCTGAACCTCCATAAGATCAATGCTTTTTTAACCTCTAAATACCGAATTTTATTTGTTCCGAAATAGTGAAATTCCCTTTACAACGAACATCAGCTTTTGAAAAACATGCAAAAATAAACATCTCCTACAAGACATCCACTAATTTGTTTGCATTCACTGCTTAAAAATATGTGCATATAACCTTAAAATAATAAGCACCATCGCGGAAGGCAATAACAAACAAAGCATCATGGATAACACACGTCGTGTATACATGCCACACTTTGTTCAAAATGGCGGGTACATTTAGCGCTAGTGGCGGAAACCTCTCGTAACATTTCTCTGGCAAGACGAACAACTAGTATATTTTGCATTTCTATGGTTAAAGATGCGCACACGCAAATATTTTTAACTATGGTATCTATGAGTACAATTTCCATTTTTTCAGTTTTCACTGTTGTTTGTTTATTTCCACTGTTTATTTATTTCCACACGTAGTTACGGAAATCAACACGGTACTACTGTAAAATGAATTCTAATCCTAAAAAGTGGCAACAGATTGATATTAAAATAAAATTAGAAATTTTAAATGCAGTTGATGAAAGTGTAAAAAAAAGTGATATAGCTAAACGTTTCGACATCCCGGTGTCTACACTTTCGACCATATTATCCAACCGGAAACAGATGGAAAACAACGCTTCTCTGGTAGGAACAAATCGAAAACGTGTGAAAGTATGTAAAAATGATTATTTGGACAAGATACTTTTTGACTGGCTAATGGAGGCTAGGGCATCTAACATCAACGTCTCTGTGCCGATTTTACAAGAAAAGGCACGCCAGGAAGCACTGGGGATGGGAATTGATAATTTCCAAGCATCAAATGGTTGGCCATTAAACAAGTGTATTCTATGTACTTTTTCATATTTGATTCCTCATATTGTATTAAACAGTCAGAAAGACAGTTCTAGCCATTTATGTGAAGCTTTATGATGAATAGAAATATATCGTGCGAAACCTCCATTTAACAAACCCCTTTACAACAAACACAACAAATTTTGGTCCCTTGAGATTTGTTAAATAGAGGTTTCACTGTATTACCTAATTCAGAGAATCCTTGCACTATGATGATTTTGACATCTATTTCACTTAAATGTGTTAAAATTGAAATCTTTTGCACCATATGTGTATAGAATAGTAGTATTCTATTTTGCACACACCTCTCATTAGTTTGTTTGGCTTATTTAAGTTGTGCTTATATGTAGTGGTGCACCGATATGACTTTACCGATTACCAATTCGATTACCGATTATGAGAGCAATAATCGGCAGATACCGATTCAGTTACCGATTATAATCAACAAATTTTTTTAAGTGTAATAATGCAGACAAAATTTTTTATTCCTATGTGAATTTAATAACAAGATTAGGTAAAATTGAGAATACAGTTATAATAACAGTATAAAAATATATAAAATACACTATTAAGTCATTGCAAAGTGTAAATTAAATTAACTTCTATTTATATTTGTTATTGTAAACAACTTGAACTACAGTCTAATAATTGTAATTTACAATGGGTAAGTTTTTGTTGCGGAAAACTAGCATTATTATCGACTATCACATAAAGTTGCATATCTTCACAAATCATTTAAGCTATAAACTGTGTCAGTTCTAATGCTCTTGGGTCATTCACATCATACAGTATTTTCATTTCCATGATGTCTGTTATTTTTGTTTGAGCCAATTTCATTACTTTTCTTGGAACCCCATCTGTATCACAATCATCTGTGGTTACATTATCACACTTCTCCACTAATTTATCAGGTTGCATTTGCTTGATGTGGTTACATAGGTTAATAGTAGTATATCCCTGCTGATTGGTCAGTCCACTACCACCACCACCACGAGAAATTACGGTTTAACAATGTAAACATGTTTTATTTTGTTCACTTGAGTTTATATAAAAATGTTTCCAGTGTTTCCACACTTCAATTTTTTTCTCCCTACTCACCATCTCACTATAATTATATAAAAATGACACAAAACCAATTCTAGCACATGTGATTTTATTTATGTTGACTGAATATATAAAATTATAAATACTTTTTCACTTTTCACGTCACATACAAATAACACAACGGATAATGTTACCAAAGACGCCCATAACGATTTGGTAAAATGCAGTGATAAACTCTAGAAGGTATCGGGACTACGATTTTGAACAGCTACTACGACTCGAAAAGATCGATTGTCATAGAATCCACTGCAACTGCTTGTGGTATTTTGATCGCGTGCCATCTATTTTATGTCTCTGGCTATAGGTAATGTACAAGGCCACTAAACAAAAGACAGAACAAAAGACGAAACGTAAATAATGTGTAGGAAAAATGTATTTTTTATTGTTTGAGGCAATGAATTTATTAAACTTAACAAAATATCTGTAATCAAGATCTGACGGAGTTAGATGAATTTTGTAATATATACAAATATTACCGTATTTCGTCCTAAAATGTGTAACGGTAAAAACCTACTTAATTACACCGGGACGTAGATAATCGGCAAAGTAATCGTTAAGATAATCGCCGATTACGATTCAGCGGTATCTGCATCGGTGCACCACTTTATATACAATATCCATAGAGCAGGAGTGTGGCAGAAAGTTTTAATTTTGTTATTTGGTGTTGAATACTACATTTAAAAAATATGAAGAAAATAGTTCTGATTGTATTTATTTATTTCTTGTGTATTACGCGTTTGGCAACACTGCTTATTGTTGCTGTTTAATTTTCAAGACAAATTATAACCTAAAAATACAGCAAAGATGTTAACATTCGCCAAACTTAAAAATAAATTCATTAAAAATAATATTCAACATTGAGTTCTTTATTTAGTCGGAGATTTATTTTAAATTATGTTTATGAACGAGTGTTGAATTTATGTTAATGTTTGTAATATGTATTTTATTTTTTGTGATGTCTTCGTACTTTGTTCGTTTAATACGTATATGAAGTTGTTACGGGACGTATGTATATATAACGTATTTTTATATATAAAAATTAGTACGACGAAGGTTTTTACTATTTAAAAAAATTGTTTTCCCGAGGTATTATCCCGAAGAGAAAAATTATTTTCCGAAGTTCGGAAATGGTTTTTATCCTACTTCTATCCTGAATTTCGGGATCCCGTCCACCTCTATTATTCACCCATCCCTATTTTTGGAATAATAGAATTTTACACCCAAAAGGATTTGGTCATGAATGTAATTGGTAGAGACCCCGAAAAATGGTGAAGCGCGAAATTCACGAAATAACGCGAAAATTTGATACTTTAAACGAATTTTGCGACTTTCCTTTGATTTTGACATAGTCGCGAAATTCACGAATTTTCGCGCGAAATTCACGCTTTTTCACACAAAATAATGTCCTTATGTCGTAAGTTATATTTATTTACGCCATCATAAACATAGGCGTGAAATAAACATAGACTGAAAGACTAGTGCCGTGATATTATCTTCGTTTTGACACGTTAGTGAAATTCACGTATTTTTATTACTCTGTTTACAAACAGTAAATATTGCCATCGCAAATGAAAACAAAATGTAAAAATTGTCAACAATCGATATGTGAGCACTACCAACATAACAAATTGACTCCACAGTTTTCGTGTTTTGAATAATGGTCGTTTCTGCCGCAAGGCGCACTGGTGTCGATTTTTCTAACCTAATTTAATCGCATCGAGCTAAGATGGCAGTCATTTTTGCGTGCACATATCTATGAGTGTTTACAATACCGTCCACATTTTGTAAGTTTTGTGATACAATTGAATTTGTGGCTAAGATGCCGAAAACTTCGACAATGTTTGATCGCGAAAGAGAGATAAAATCGGATGATTTTATATTTTTGATCAGCAGGACAAAATTATGATGTGCAAGTTCTGCAACGTGCGGGTTGATTGTACACGCAAAGACACGTGCAAAAAGCATGTGGCAAATGACACACACAAAACAAAACAAAAAAGACAATTATTTTGTCAAGCATTCTACCGTGTCTAAACAAATCTCGATAGGCGACAGCGTGAATAAAGCAAACAAGCTTTAAAGTGCAGAAAACAAGAATTTTTTTTCTGATTTTGTTAATATGATGCTGTAAGTTAACATTCCTTTGGAAAAAGCTGATCATCCAGCTATGAGGGAATTGTGTAACACCCATGTTGAAGGTTAGCCTTATTTATTTAGAAATGTTTTCCCCCTCTAATAAAAGTTCATAAGCATATGTAGGCCTACAATATTATCGATTAACTTACCTTTACTTTAAATTAATATGCAAGTACCTCAGATTAACAAACACATAAATAGGATGGATTGCATTGTGAAATGGTGAGCACACCACAATATATTTTTGACTGATTGATTGATGGTTTGACTCTGTAATCCAGCAGTACCTAATCTAGAAAAGGTTAGGTTAGGTTTGGCTAAGAATTGTTTTGAATAAATTAGCCCATTAATATTTTCAGCGATAACCTTATAAATGCTACCTATTTATAAGTATATTGTAAGTTATGTATACATTTTAGGTGCAGGAGATTTGCCATCATCAGCCAACACTCTTAGAGAAACTTATGTCCCAAAAATTGGCCAGGCAAATAAGGAAGCAGTAAGGCTATGAGGTTTTTTGTACACCGACAATGGCATAATTTTTTCACAATTTTTTGCGGTCTCTACTGATTGCTTATTTTTACACCGATTTTTTGCACCGCTTGCTAATTTTTACACTGGTTTTTTGCACCGCTTTTGTCATTTTTTTGCACCGCTTTTGTCATTTTTTTACACCGAAATGAGCCAGTTTTATTTACCATTTTCTGGGGTCCTTAGTAATTGGTGTCAGGAAAAGCTCTATAGAGATTGAGAAAAAAATTCAAATAATGATAAGTTTTGAGAGAGGTTAAAAAATATATATCTAAAAATAAAATAAAAATTGTATCTCGTAAAGTTCAAAATTTTTGCCAGGAACACTTTCAGTTAATGTAATATTACATAATGCTTGAGTGAATTGTTAAGTTTTAACTCAAAAATGGCATAAATTATAAAAAAAAGCACTAATAAGCGGGGAAAGTGAAGGGAAGTGGTAACGCAGGAGCTGCCCTGAGGGTGGCTGCGGCCGGCAAGGCAGGCCAGACCAGTCTCATCCAGATCCCCAGCAGCTACAGCAGCTCGCCGGGCGGCGTGGCCCAGTTCGCAGTCGTGTCGCAGGGCAGCCTGCTGTCCGTCAGCCAGCAGAGAGTTGCCACGCAGGTAGCATTAGAGCCAAGGTTTTGTGGTCTTACAAAAAAGAAAATGTTGTATTTCATCTTTGACATTAAAATTTAAAAAAAAAAACCTGTTATAATAAGTACAGATCAAGCTCAATTACTTTGATCAACTGCTTCAACAGTTCAACAATATCCTTCAACTCTTTACATTAAACATACTACTACTTAACCATGTTTTATCACATAATCGTCGCGCCCATATTTTGGTACGTCAAAATTTTGATTAAAAAAAAAATTCTCACGTAAACGGCGCATGATGTTTTTGGTCCTGCTATTAGATTCCGAGCACTTTGTGTAGGTATCTTTTCCGTGTAAAACAATGTATTTTGAAGTAGAAATCTAATATTTATTCGGACATTACCACTTACTTATTTTATTAACGGAAATAACGAAGTTGTCAGATGTGTAAATTTTTTTTAATACGTTTTAAACGTTTTAACCTTCATCTATTCATCTGTGTCGCCGCGATGTACCACTTATAAAAATGCCAGCGCTAGTTGGCATCATTCATGTTTGGTTATGTTACTTCCCGTATAGAGCGCACACACATAGTCGAGTATAGATGTCTCGCCTATTCATGCTACACGCGCTCTCTGTCTAGTGCCAAGTTAACTAGGTACTTTTGATAGCTCGCACTCTTTCGTGGGAATTGTGTACTACGACAATAGTTACGCGTTAGTTCATGTCACAGATTCAAGTGGCTTGCGTTCAAGTCATAGATTTTGTTTTTCTATTTAAAGTTGAAGAAAGGTTTTTGTTGCATATCTTATTAATATAAATGGTTTTACGTGCTCTTTTATCCTTTTTTTTAATAAACGTACTTTCCATGAATGGGTTTTGTTTACATGAATAACTTTACCCTTTTTTTTTTATTTTTTTTTAAACTTTGCACCCCTACTTTTCAAACTTGATTTTAGTATAAAATGTGTGATGATTATGTGATAAAACACTTATTTTGATGAGGTTAAGTTAAAACAAAAATCTAATCTGCAACTAAATCAATAATAAAAATATATATGCAATGTTAAAGCTCAAAATCATTATACATGTACATTTTATTGTATAGTTTATCTATAGGCCACAAAAGAGTGCCGGGCTATTAAATGTAGTTAACTCGGCACTCGACACAGAGTGCGCGTTGCATGCAACAATCGGCAAGATATCAATATCAAAATTCAACTACGTGTGCGCTCTCTATACGGGAAGCAACATAACCAGACATGAATGATGCCCACTAGCGCTGGCTACATTTTCATATGCGGTGCACCGCGGCAACAAAGACTAACAGATAAAGGTTATAACGTTTAAAAAGTCTTTTAAATAAAATTTACACATCAGACTACTTTGTATTTCCGTTAATTAAAGAAGTAAGTGGTATTGTCCGAATAAATAATAGATTTCTACTTTAAAATACATTGTTTTATAGGGAAAAAATACCTACACAAAGCGCTTGGAATCTAATAGCGGGACCAAAAACTTAATTCCACGTTTACGCGAGAGGTTTTTTTTTATCCAAATATTGACACCCTAAAATATTAGTGCGACGATTATTGCGATAAGACAGGGTAATCTTGCTTCTAGTTACTGTAGTTATCTATTCTCTGGGTCATGTGAAACATCTTTAACTTTTATCACTTAATCAGATTTATGAATGTAACACTGTGTTACTTATTTAATGCTGAATTATTATTTTTATTTATGTTTCTGCGTGGTTGAAAAATGATGTGATATTAACTAAACATTGGCTTGAAGGGAAGTTAGAAAGACGCTTGTATTTGTCGCCGTTATGGAGGTCAGTTATGCAGTACTGCAAATTATTGCAGATTGTCAGTAATTAATACTGAAATGGTCATCCTGTTATGGAACTACAGATAGTTATGTATGGTAGAACCTCATTTTTACATTCCTGGGATTTATGAATTCCCATGATTATTATTATTTTTTTCCTACAGAATTCATGCATTACTTTCCCGCTTTATGTGAAATCATTTCCCACAATTTACGCTGCAACAGCACCGCATTTAATAGCAGACCATCAGAAAATTTCAGATGGAACAATAAAAGTTGAAAGTGAATTTTAAAGTTTATTATGTATATGTATGCTTGTGGTCACAGCAACTTCGTTTGCCATTGTAAAAAAATTTAAATGTTTTTTTGTGCCACAGGAAAACATATGGCCATCAACCAGAATGGGGGGGAGACAGGTTTTTAAAATTATTTTGGTTTTCTCAGCATGTTCAAATGAAAGTCATACGACATCCTGCTTTCTGCCACTCATGTTGAACCAGAAAAGTTATATCATCAATGAACTTAAGTCCAGCAAATCTGCACATCTGACTGCAACTTCACCACAAAGGGTATTTTCCCCACAGGAGGAGGATTCTCCATAGAATGGGTGTTTCCCACAGTATGGGGATTTATAGTAAATCAGGGATTTTTTTTATAATAAATTTATTTATTTATTTCCTTCTTTTTTTACACTTCTGACTATGATTTACTAATTAGTTTAATTTTAGAGAAGTAATTTTAGATAATGTAAATGTTAAGATCTTGATTAGTATATACCGTATTTACTCGCATAATTGTCGCAGCAATTTTACCAAATTTTATGGGGGAAAAAGTGAGGTACCATTATGTGAGGAAAAATTTAAAAAAAAAAATTTTTAAGTAAAAATTTTTAGTAAATCGCTTAAAAATGCTAAATTAAAGAAGTTAGTATCTAGGTACATGGTATCTATACGTAATATTTATTTACAATACGCGCAAAATAAACAAAACAACTTTTGGTTACAAGAAGTTTGGCAAAATAAAAATATAGTATAAACACAAAATTGCAAAAAAAAATCAATAAACAAAATACATTTCTAAAACACATTCAGTCTGAACACTCACCAAGTTTATCTATTCATTGTCTGAACTAGATTCTGATGGATCAGATTCATTTGCCGGGATGGCAACGTCATCTTGGTCGCCGCTGTCGTCACTGTTCTGGTGCCAGATCGTGTCGTCCTCCGTACCGTCTAGCGCGCACGAGATGCCAGTCTTCTTAAAACTCTTCACGACTATCTCATGAGTGATGAGACCCCAACTTCGCATTATCCACTCGCAAACCAAGAGCAATGATGGTCGCTTCAGCTTAGCGTCCCACTGGCCATCCACTCCCCATACGGCTTGTTCACAGAGACTTCTAGGGCTTGCAGCATCGATGTCAGGCCACCTGGGATGGTAGCAATATCAGTCCTCGACTCTTGCAACCTTCGCTTCACTTCCTCAACCAAATGAGCGCGGAAGCTGTCCCACACCGACAAGGCCTTTTGTTTCAGGAGACCCCCTGGCAGTCTCTCCCACACAGTCTTTACCCAGTCCTTAACGAGCTCAGCGTCTATCCAGCCCTTTTCTTGAGCACGCACATGTACGCCTGGAGGAAACTTCATTCCCTTAGGCAACGTCTTCCGCTCGTCAGCCGTCACTGTGCAACGCATCCGCTCATTCCCAGTAGTGCGCATAATTATGCTTGACTGCCCCTTCTCGTTGACTGTGGTGTTCTGTGGCATGTCAAAATAGACCGCGTCTGATCTGCATTAGCTATCTGCGAGAGGAGGTAGTCATTTGTTTGCCGCGTCCGCAGAACGAAACGCTGTTTTCAAAGTCCTTCGGCAACTTCTGGCAAAGGGATGTCCTCCGCCGGAGTGAAAAATTTTCACATCGCATAAATCTCGTCGCCCACCCACGACTGGCCTTGAACTGGGCGTGCGGTATGCCCCGCGCACGTGCTTCGTCTCTACCCTTGCACGTGATCATTTCTAGAGAAACACTGCACGCGTTGTTCCTTAACTCACGAATGTACTCAGTCACTTGCGCATCCACTTCAGGAAACTTCCCACGCTTATGCCCTCGGAAAGCTCGCCTAGATGAACTAGTGTTATTCAAGTTGTCTTTTTGTTTTCGCCAGTCACGAACAAGTTTTTCACTTTCTGAAAATTCTCTTTCCGCGGCCCGATTTCCGTGCTCTTCTGCAAATGAGATTACACGCAACTTGAAAGCGGCAGTATACGAATTGTATTTACCCATATTCTCACAAAATTAACTTTCTCAAACTCTGCAATTACCGGTACTTTCCACTCCAACGCAAACGAGATAAAACAATGGCATCACAGCATCTTATCTTCCACACACATTCCTTCCTCCCACACGGCCAATTAGGACTTGCCGCTCAAGGTTGGACCAATGATAAGTGCCACACGCCACGTGAAAGCAGGCTGTTCCATTGTGTTAACTGCTGTTCCATTCGCGCCTCGCGCCTCATTCGCCGTCAATAAATTAGGGTGCTACGATTATAAGGGGAATCTTAAATACCAAATTCATTACCTCAAACAATGGGTGCAACGGTTATGCGATGGCGACGAATATTCGAGTAATTACGGTAATTATTTTTTCCATTGAGTAAACTATTGTTGATATTAGATTGTAATTAGACCTTTCATTAAAATTTATTAAGATATTATATTTAATAATACATTTTTTAAGAAACTTCTTTTTTCCCACTTGATGTAAATCATGGCTTAAACAAATTTGTAGTTTAAATCAGCCAACCCTGCCACTAACCAAAACTTTGGTGACATGGGTGCGAAAATTAATTTTATTTTGATATCTTTCCTGTTTAAAATTTTAGGTATTATGCATAAAAATAAAGTTGTAAATGTGGTTTTATATAAACAAAACGTGATTTACTGTGCTACTATTAAAATAAGTTTTAAAACAACATACCAAAATCCTGTAAATATGGCTTCTTCATGATGTTCGGCAATGTCTGTTTTGTCACATTAAAAATATTTTGGAAAGGTAGTTGGCAGCACTGAATTTTCAAACATTGCAACTGATTTTTTTTTTCCTGTTCCTTAATGTAAACAATTGTTTTGGAGTAGTTGTGTTTGTTTAATAGAAATATTTTTGATATGCGATTATACACAAAATTCGAAAAAGTGTTCTGTAAGAATATCTCACCATAAAAAGTAGTCATTTCAGATGCGTGAACATTCACATCTCTTACTCAAGAAGCGTAAGTTTCATATTCTATTTTAAACAATACAGAATAACTGCAAAAATGAATGGATTTGTTTTCCTCGTGTGAGTGTTAATAAAAAAAACGTAAGATCTCTGACATTTTATTTAGTGTGGTGTGTATTTCCTTGCTGTTTCCATTATAGTGAGACCAAAAAAAAATATTTTATATTAATTACTCTTTTATTTTACGTTTTCCTGATATCTACATATTTTTGTCCTGATCCCTTGGAATATCTAAATACGAGGTTCTACTGTATTTATATTGAAAACAGAATAAAGTTACATAGTAGTCTCAAAATCATTTTGTATAATAAATATGGCTCATGTGTCTCGTGTAATAAACAAGTAAATCAATTGTAAGGCATATTATATAAATATCAATCCTGAAACTTATTCTAAATTAATTATCAACAAACTTACAATACTTTGTAATTTTATTAATGAATGGATTATCTTTTTACTGTTTATAATTAATTTTAATCATTTGGTAGTGTGTATCTGGTGTAAACTTCATGAGTTTAACGCATGTTGAATTGTATGCATAAATAAAAGTAGTGATGTGTGTGCCAGGATGTTGGCACCCTAGGTTTTTTGTTTTACCAGGAGTATACTGTATTTTAACCAGGAAAGGTTTTGTCAGGATTATGTTTCCGGTTCTCGTGACCATTTATTACCGAGAACTAGGTCAGAAACATCACGTCTGTGAAGTCTGCAATCTTATGTTCAAAAATTACATGTACATGTATGCCAACCTAGCAAAAAAAGCCAAAAATCAACAATTGTTTATTTTTCAGTTTTTGGTAAAATCGGTGAATCTCTAAATGACAACTTGTTAATAAAAGTAAACTAATGGTATGATCTGGAGTCTCGACACTTGTACGGAGCTAAAAGGAGCTGCGTGAAGTGATGGTGCACGATGGTGTGGTGCAGCACCAGCAGCAGGTGACGAAGCTGGTGAGTGCGGTGTCGGGCAAGCCGGTGATGGCCACTGCTGCCAACCTGCGCATGCTGAGCCCGGGAGGGACGGGCGGGAGCATCAACCTGGCCCACATCGGGGGCAAGCCCGTGCTGCTGGCCAGCAAGTCGCAGGCAGCAACCGCGCAGGTCAGCTCTCTCATATCTGTTTATTACTGGACAAATATGATGCTTACTTCTCCAAAACAGTGTCATTTTGACAGATTCGTGATGCACTTTTACAATATAATGATTTGTAATAAACATGTTTATTCAAAACAAATAAAATAAATATTTTAAGTATTTCAGTTTTTTAAAAATGCTTATGTCATAATGTCAAAATGCAAGAATTTAAAAAATTTTCCAATAATTTTGACTTAAATTATGATACAAACTTTATGCGAAATAAATTACTTTCATTTCATTTATTTTTAAAAGATTACTTATTCATTAGTAGTGTTTAGTTTTGATTGAAAATGCTGATTATATTTAATGATTGTTTTAATTGCATTTTTGTGCCTTGTGATGTATTAACTTGAATGTTGGTGTTAGGTGGTGTATTGACTTTATTTTTGTGATTATTTGGGTTTTATCACAATTCCCTTCTTATAGCCTATTAGGCTATGTGGCTAAATCTTTTGCAGTGTTTTTTGGCTGATTATTCTTTCGACCAATTTCTTAGAAGGCACAATGTATGTTTTTCGATAATGTATTAATTACAGTCCAACCTCTCTGAAACGACCCCTCACGTTTCCCAGGAATAGGGTCTTAATAGAGGGGGGGTCAAATATATGTTTTCCAAAATTTTCAGTTGATTTCATACCCC
This sequence comes from Bacillus rossius redtenbacheri, assembly GCF_032445375.1. Lineage (NCBI taxonomy): Eukaryota > Metazoa > Arthropoda > Insecta > Phasmatodea > Bacillidae > Bacillus > Bacillus rossius. The sequence continues at coordinate 2,314,896 of NC_086333.1, read as the reverse complement.
CCCCCCCCCCCTCCCTTATAAAACCGCTACTCGCTAAGAAATAAAACCGCTACTCGCTAAGAAACCAGCCGTTCAATGGCAGGATGCTGTCACTCACAATGCTTGACAGCTTTGCTTTAAACCCACTTCAACCTTCATGACAAGTCCGTCACCCTACAGGCCACCTCTAAAGAAAATATGTCAAAAGACAGTTTATTTTTACTGGTTAGTTTACATCTACGTTTTCAGCTTGCCGTAGTTAAATACACTAGAACCCCGATGACATGAACCCCAGATTTAACGAAGCAGTGATTTTATGAATACATGTTTTGCAACGCGAGTGGGCGCACACTTAGCTCGCCCGGCTGGCTGGCGGCAGCGGCTTCATGACTCATAAGCTCACCCTTCCCTCCCCTCGGTAACATTCTTCAAGGCTAGCTCATCCCTCCCAGACACACAAACCATCTAGTGTCCTCCCTTATAACACCCCAACTTCGCTTCCTTTGAAAAACCTTCAGTGAGAAAATGCTCATTTCACCCTCCCTTCTCCCGTAAAATTGGGCTATTATGAATGGGGTACTAAAGCGGTGAGGGAGGGGTAAGATCGTTGTAAATATTTTCGGACCCCTCCCTCCCCTCCAAACACGCCCAAAAACAAGTATTTTAAAATATGTCACTTTTCACACCAAGTTCGAGTTCAGTCATCTCTGGCAAGGTATTTACAAGCTTTCAAACTTAAATATAAATGAATATTAATAGCAAGGGTCCTATGAAGAGGAATATACCGAATAAAATCAAGCTGCTGTCACCAAAGCAAGCATAAAACGGCCCAATGCGTGGTCGCTTCGTTATTGCTCGCGCGAGAGGTGACATGTGGAATGTTAGAAGAAAGATAAATGCGGGGGAGACAGACGGCAGCCAGTGTGTTTCCTGCGTGGGGAATAAGTGGCGTAGCTTTTTTTTTTATGCCGGGTGAAGCGACCTTTTTCTGTCAACCAACAGGAAAATATAATTGCTTGAGCTGTCAAAATAAACATAGCTGCGGCAGTTAAAACAAGTCGAGGCGTGCATGCATCCAGTCGGTCGCTGTGTATATCTACTCGAAAAACATAACATCTCAATTCATAACAAGATTCCTTATAACTATAGATGGTGATTTATAGCATTTAAAATAATAACATTTAGCATTTTGAATTTGAAATTTAGCATTTTGTAGGATTTTTAAATACAAGATTTAGCCAATTATCTCATTTTACATTACTGAAGAAAAGCATCTTTTTAAAAAGCATTAAATAATACACATGTTAATTATTAACAACCACAAAAATAAAGATCTAGCACAACTACGAAGATAGCCTATCTTGGCAGGTTTCCAAACAACTTTTTAGCACTTATGAGTGTAATAAATTGAATACTTAAAATTACAATAAATATTTTTTAGCCGTGTTCATGGCCATAGTTGATGTAGAGTACACAAATGATATTATTGAAACGTGTTTTTTCAATTTTTTTTTCTTTTAGTTTTTTCAATTTTCGCCTTTTGGTTTTCGATCATGCCAGAAACCGTTGCTTGCCGTTTTAATGACTTTTTTTCTTCATCCAATTTCTCGGTGAATCTTTTTTTCAGCCTGATGTCCCTCAGATTTAATGTGCTTTTCAAGTACATCTTTTTTTCCACTCCAGACGGTGATTACATAATTTGTACATTAAAATATTCATATCACTTTCGTAGAACTGTTCACTTTGGAATTCATTTATGCGATCGTGAATGGAAATTACGTTTCGTCCCATTTTTACCACGAGAAATAACAGTATACAACACATTCACGAATATGCACGTATTTGTAAACACACCACCTTCCACAGACTACACAAAAACTCGGCTTTCACGTGAAACACAGCCAGAAAATGGAACTTACAATATTGTTAGCGCGGCAAAGCAGATATGTCGCAATATGGTGGCCTAAAAACTTGTACTCTGCAAGATGACGGACAATCTTCCAGCTAGTTGTACAATCGCGAGGCATGGATGGCCATTCTTCATTCAATATTTACGAACAATAGTGTTGTGAATGACGTGACATTAAGATTAGTGATGGGTCGATTCCGATTCCGGAATCGGGCGGTTCCACCGATTCCTGTATAATCGTGGGATTCAGAATACAGGGTGGCCAGCCAACCGGGAAATCGGGAAATACGGGAAATAGCCAGGATTTCTTAAAAAAAACCAGGAATACCGGGAATCAACCAGGAATTTTTATTAGAACCGGGAATTTTTTTATGAAGTAACGGTTACAATAACATACGGCTGTTAAATGATCACGTTCACCACCCGTCGAAGCACGACAGCGTGCTCGTGTGCTATATTTTGTGAAAGTTAATTTGTTCATATTGCATTTAAAAACTTTTTTAGTACGTAAGAAACCGTTAACAATTCAGACTTCCATACTTATGATGTTTCTGTATTCAAAAGCAACAGCATTTTGGCTGAAAACGTTGTTGTAGGGTGGTAGTAATTTCTCGCACTGCATGTTGGTAGCACTAGTTTTGTATGTATATTTGTTTCTACTTTGCGCTCATGTTGTTGCGTCACGGTATCACGGATACTTTTCTCGAGTTTTTTTAAAAAGTTTAGTTGTGCGGGACGTTGTTTTGAATTTTTTAAACTAACATGTAATTGGCGCAGACTATCAAAATGTGAACGAGTTCGGTCACCACGTACAATGACAAATATACGGAAGAGTTTGAATGGGTGGAGAAAGATCCAAAGTGCAGGACACACGCTATTTGCAATTTGTGTAATGTTAAAATCAATATCGGTAGCATGGATGGGAAGAACAGCATTAGCCAGCCACGCAAGAGAGGCAAAACACGTGCGTTTGGTGTCAAGTAATTTTTGTGACGTGAGATTATAAATTTTTTGTTGGTGGTAGGTTTTGTTTTAAGCAAGTTCATTGATTTAATTTTTAAGCCTATAGTTAAGTTGTCTATTGTTTAACGCCAATAAAACATCATATTGTGTGTGCTTTGTGTAACAAAAATGCAAATTGTAGGCAAATATTGATAAAAACCACCCTTGAAAAAACCTGGAAAAAACCAGGAATTTTATTATCCCAGAAGAGTGGCCACCCTGGAATACAATGGTTTTGGAATCGACCATGACCGATTCCTGCATTGTTTTTAAGTTTGCAAAATACATCTCCTACGCAACGTAAAATATTAAAATGCATGCAAATATAAATTTTAAACTACATAATACAATTTTTTTTACGGAACTGATTTACGAATTACGGTGATTGACGTATTTATTTACTTGCACCGCCATTTTCCCTACAGTACAAATGCAGTATCTACTTTCCCGCTTTAAGCGAAAGCATTTTTCGGAAATTACATTGCAGCAGCACTGTATTTAATAGTAAACCTTCAAAAATAATTAGACAAAACCAAAAATGTTTAAAGAAAATTATGTAAATGTAAACGGCAAGTAAAATAATGTAAACGTTAACTATTTGATCATGGCAGCTACATTTGCCATTGTAAACAACCTAATTTTTTGTTTGTGCTACCTGCCATGGTAAACCATACGGCCATGAACCAAATTTTTGGTGACGTGAACGTGAAAATTAAGATGTTTCACATCTCTGCACTTTAAACTTTAAAGAACTAAAATGAAATAATTTTTGAATGATATTTTACCCAAATTCACAGTGGATTACTGCAACCATATTAAAATAATTTTAAAAGCAACATAACCAAATTGCTGTAAATCGGCGTTCTTGTGCGTGTTCAGCGATGCTCGACTTTACTTACTCTATGGATGCTCGTTTTACATTAGATATATTTTGGAAAGGCAGTTGGCTAATCTGAATTTCCAAACATTGCTGCTGAAACGTTCGTAAATTTTTATTACCAAGCATAAACAATCTTTTGAAAGTTGTTGTGTTAGTTTAACAAAATTGTTTCAGATAAATTTCTGAAATGAATTAAATGTTAACACGCGATTATTTGAAGAGTTTAAATATTTTGTGTAAGAAAATCTCACCATAAAATGTGGAAATTTTGAGATGCTAAAACATGCACAGAACTTTCTTACTCAAGAACTGAAAATTTATTTTCTCTTTACGGTTGTGAAGAACTGCAAGACTGGATGGATTTATTCTTTTCACCAAATGAGATAGTTAAGTTCTAGATAATATATTAAAACTTAAGCATTTCTGACATTTTATTTTAGTTTGGTGCATATTTGTTTCTTGTCATTTCCATCATAATGAGATAATAAAGTTTTATTTTTAACTTTCCCCCTTTTTATTTTTTTTCGCCCAGGTCCCTTGAAATATGTATCAACGAGGTTATATTGTTATTTTATTTAGATCATCATTTAGTTGTGCTTGAAAATAAAATTCTTATCTTAACCGTACAAACCTTTTTTTTTTTTACAATTAATTAATTGAGTTGATAATGTAAGGTATCTAAAGTTGGTTTAGTTATAACATTATTTACAATTTACGTCGTAAGACATCTTTGATTATTGGCAGTGTTTGAACATGTGTTTCATCTAACTATATGCAAGGTTAAAAGGCCAAATTGTGCTAGAAATTGAAGGTAGCGTAACTTGATGGTAATGAACATACTTTTTAACATTATATAAGCTGTATATAATGTTAATTTTTGCACAGAAAATTGAAACACAACGCAATTACATTTTTAAAATCATAAACAACCTTTTTTTTCTGAGTATATTACCTTGTTGAACATTGTCAGATAAAAATTAAGGAATCGGAATCGGATTCGAAGAATCGACCCTTTAATTTAAGAATCGAAAATGGAATCGGAATCGGTATATTTTAAGTATCGGCCCAACACTAATTAAGATACTTGTGCTGAATACGCCATAAAATGATGGTTTCTTTTGATACTGAACTGAAACGAAATACAATCGGTAAATAAATTGTATAGAGTGAAGACGAATCTATGTTTGTTACCTTGATTTCGCATTTATCTCGGAATAGTCTATATTTCACATTTTATAGCGGAAAAAATATAATTTAGCATATTTTCGCATCTATTTCACGAAAACGAAAAATCACCATCCCTACTTATAACCTACACGTATTTCCGGATGTTTTCAGCCTGATCCATTCAAGTTCTTTAGCCACGTTTCGAATGAAAACAACTGGCTGGCCAGTGTTGTGCCCTGTTTTGCGGACACATAATGTTTTTATCAATTTGCTGACAGTTTTAATATATTTTTACTCTACTCGTTAAAATGAAGCAGATAACGTGATTGTTAACAAGTACAAGCAGCATCGAATATTGGCCGCAGCGCACGGTATGGGGAGAGGGTGAGCTAGGGCGAGCGAGCAGCCGACTACATGTTCACACGCTGCAGCCAGAGGGTTTTTCCTGCATTTAAGGCACAATAAGTCGCAATAAATGGGGTCGCAACAAAAAGGTTTTACTGTAACTTTATGAAAATGTAGCATGTAAACAAATGCTCAATAAGTAGAGCCCATGAAAAATGGTAAATAAAACTGCCTGATTTCAGTAAATAAACTATAGGATTTCGGTGCTACATTTCGGTAAAAAAAAAAAAAAATTCTTAAATGAGTGCATTTGTTCTACTAATTATTTAATTTCATGATACACACACAAACTTGATACAGCAATCACTAGATTCCTGCATAAGCCTTACAGAAGTGGAAATGTTATCTAGTAGATTATATACACATTACTTAAATTTTACATCACAAATAGTGTCTAGAATTTTACACATTTCCTTGACTTACCTTTCATGTATTCATTTAACCATTCCCTCATAGCTGGGTGATCTAGCTTCTTTAGGGGAATATTTGCAGAAACAAATGCACCCACTGTATCGCTTGCAAGTTTGACTTTAATTTCCTTTGCTCGTTTATGGAGAACAATATTATCCTAGAGTGTCACTTGCCTTTTGACTCCACAACCTCCGCTAATCTTTATTAAAAACAATTAATCCTTCATGCTCGTATTCTTTAGCTCGTTCAAACACTGATACGACCTTAGGCATTGGTAAGTATCAAGTAAACTTCAAACAAAACAAACCGCAACTACCTATTTTCGTTCATATTTAACTATTTACATGGAACGAAGGATCTTTTCAAACCTCATTTGGTCATTTCACATGACCGGCGTATTGCGACGTTAAAATCCCATAACCTCTCAGTTATTATTTACAAGCAATACAACAACGGGAACTAATATAGCCAAACAGCTAACTTCATCCACATCCCGCTAGGAATGCTGATAAATGGTTGCCGCTTTCAGGCTGAGTGTTTGGTATTTATTTTGCTTCAACTTATCTGTGGCGCATCTCATAATAAAGATGGCTTACGATATTTTGGTTTACTAAATGAATACGTTTTGCGGCAAAGTATTATTGTGAACCTTAATATTCATATCACGATAAAATTCTGACATTTTGCGGATATTTCGCGAAACAAGAAGAATACCGCGAATAATAATGAATTTCACTGCATCGCCAGTTATTTCGTGAAAACGAAATGCTGTAAAATCAAAATAGGTGTTTGGAAACACATTTGTAAGTGCTTAGAATGTAGTTCCAAAATCATTAGTAAAATTTCGCGATTTCGTCTTTAATGAAATTCGAGTACTTCTATCTATAAGTAGAGCCAAGATTATATGGTTTTAGGCAATATTGTGAATTTTTAGCGAAATCCATCCCAAACAGCGAAATATGCGAAATTCACTCCAAAGTGCAATATATGCTATATTTTACAGTATGAGAAAAATAACACTCCAAATTCGCATTAAATTGTAATAACCAACCATCAGTCCGTAAGTATCCTTTTGTAGAAAGATGGTCGTGATCCAACTCAGTGTGGTTAATGCATTAATTATTTACCTTTCATTAAAACTTACAAACTATAACAAACATGATTATTTCACGCGCCGAAGAGGCCCGTGGTAGGATACAGGTTACGGTCTGTTTACTTTATTTGGTTATCGGGCATCTCTTCCAGGTAATGTAAACAACTGACGGTCTAAAATTAAAATTAACAGGTTACCAAACATAACAGCATGACTATTCTCATCAGTGCCATATTTGCCTTATCCTTAGCAAAATACACGTGACTGAACTGAAAACTGCACAGATAAATCAAATACACTAGAGTCCCGTTATAGCGAGGTGTCACGGTTCCGGGTTTGATCCTCGCTATAACCGAATTGGACAAATTTTGGCCCTCAAAAAATAAAAATTAACCGAAAATAGCATACAAATTGTGTTTAAACCTGTATAATTGGAAAATAACAGGTTATATTAACGAAATCTTAACTTCTGTGAGCAGATGTGTGAATTTTCTTTAAAACTATACCCCATAAGTGTGGATGCGATCACCGATTGCGTCAAAATAACCAGAATACCCTACCACGCCATGTAAGTATAGCTTCTCAGCCCGCGGCCGACGCAGCATTGTCCTGCTATCTATTGTCGACGCGGGCTGTCTGCTGGAGGCCATGTTGGTTTGGGATGTTGTAAACAGGCGGCGCTAGTGTAGCCCGACGATTTAATTCCGTAGAATAAAGCAGGAGTGCGGCTGCGGCAACGCACGTACGCCTCAAATGAAATACTCGCTGGAAAACTATACTTTTTTCATTTAAAAAAACCTGTCAACTTTTAAGAAAATAAATTTGGTATTAAACTCAAACCATCACCACCCCTTTCCCGGACAGATACCCCAACAACTGACCGAAACAAAAGTTACAATAAAACTGTCTTAGCGATTCGGAAATAAATACGGTAGTGCCTACTAGAGGTGTAAAAGTAACGAAAAAATGTGTACCCGTATGTATTCGTTGCTATAACAATTAGTACTCGTTACTATCGTTACGTTACTCGTTACTTCTGATACTGCATAACATGCTATGTTATGTTGCAGCAACGAATCCAGTCGTATTGCGTACGCGTACAGTATGATGTCGTGTAAATAATAATAAATAGAATATAAACAATTAACAATATTTGATAATTAATAGTTTTTGTTAACCAAGAAACAATTAAATCTCATTAGAGCGGCTTTTTAATATGATCTCTTTTAAGATAACCAAAAAAAAGGGGGGGAAATACGCGATTATAAAAACATAAACATACCTATTTCTAATTTGTAAAAAATACTTTCTTACGTTGTTTCTGTTCCAATCTCAAACTTTGTCTACACACACAATACCTTTAATAAACAGTAAAAAAAAACTTTGGCGACGAATTTCCAAATTATACTTTACTTAATAAACAAACCTCGTTCTTTGTAGCGTAAATTCGTCTAATAAGCGCGCGCATGCGTAAAACATACGAAAAATGTGAGTAACGAGATGCAGCCGTGTGTAACGTTTCGTTACTCGAACTAGATGGCGCACCCGTTACTCAGTACCGAATACCTACAGTTTGCTACAGCTCTAGTGTCTACTATTTGTAAAATAATAACGTGACGTGTTTGTAAACGTGTCACAACTGAAATAATTCCAAACAATTTTATAAATAATTGTGTATATATAACGTGATCAATTAGCAACAAGTATAAAGACGGCTCTGACTTTTTTGGCATAACATAGTTATAAACAATGTTATTATTCGTTAATTAAAATGTCGCAACAAATTAACTAAGAGCATTTATATATATAGCTCTATATATATATATATATATATATATATATATATATATAGAGAGAGAGAGAGACAGAGAGAGAGAGAGAGAGAGAGAGCTTGAAGCACGCTTTTGTTATTTGTCTGCTTTATCTCCACTCCTCTCGCTCGCCACTAGACATCTTGCCGTTGACGCCTGTCACATTCTTCAGCCTTGCAGTCGCCACCTAAGTGCGTGGCTTTAAAAATAGAATCCCGTCCTTTCTTTCTTTTATCAAACTTCTGTTAGTTATCTGTGCCTGCGACTTCACAGTCACAGCATCACTGGCTGGCTTCAAGGCCAAGGTATGCTCGAGTCGAATAAACCAAGCCTTTGAATATACAAATACTTTTACACATTTCTTGTTATTTAGAAAATAGACAAAATCTATTTTTTTTCCCGCCATTAAACATAACAATGTGCACTTTATATATATATAGGAGTGGAGATAAAGCAGACAAATAACAAAAGCGCGCTACAAGCGATCACGCCGTAAATTCCTCAAAAATACCTCGGTATAGCCGTATTCTCGCTATTACCATGCTCGCTATAACAAGATTCTATTGTACTTATGTTATTAAAACATGTGATCACAAATTTTAACCTTTATAACTTATTGACTTTTCCTGTAACACAATTTAATGCATTGGTTTTCTTGAACTATTTTTGTAGTTTTGTTGGCACACGAGCTGGACAAGCTATTTTTCACTCTAATTCCAGTATTTTTTCGTAGCTACAGGCTTTGTTTACAAACGACGTGCATAAACGAAATATACATTTTCTAATCATGCCGAAAAATAAAGCTTCTGCAGCATTACGTGTGGAAGAGTTTAAGAAGGAAGGATTGTACGTCAGTGGCGAAAAAATAGTTTTTTGTAATATTGTAACTGCCATTTGGAGCATGAATGCAAGGACATGGTAAACAAACACCTTATCAGTGACAAGCACGTAAAAGCTAAACGATCCTCATCTACTCCGCGGATTGCATTAGTAAAATCGCTGCTTCATAAAATTGGCACCCTTCCCTCGGCCCAGTTGAAAAATATTAACGGCGGCACACTACTTCGCAGAGCGCTGGTGACTGGCGACCTTCCGCAGCGGACGTGAGAAATGTGACAGGTGTCGAGATAATTGGGTGCCGGTGATTAGTGGAAGAGGCCACTCATTTTTTTTCTTCTCTCACTCGCGTGTGCGCTCTTACGTACAGAAGCCGCAGCCAGCCTACACAAAATAAACGCTTTGCGTGAAAAAATATTTGTTTAATCTTTCATTGAGATGGCCACTAATGGCACGGGGCAGATGGCTAATGTCTGCATTAGCCGGCGCCGGCGAGCCTCCCTCACTGTCCCTTGCCCACTGTGTGTATAAAAACAGTTACCGGCAGACGTCTGTGCATGCGAGTCCGCTCCTGCCCTGCTTGACTGAAGCGGGGGAAGGAGTGCAGAGCGTGGAAAAGGCTGAGCAGGAATTTTTAACAAAAACAAAGCAGAGCCTTGTCTTCCTGACATGTAAGAATTTATGTATGTCCATTCTGTTACAGCTGACGTTTTCTTTACGTTGCGTATCATATCTTACGCTCCGGAGAAATGAACAACTCAAGGTCAAAGCATTGTTGACAGTGTCGGTAAATTTCCATCTTACTGTGTCTTTCAGGGGTGGCCAAGGTTGCTTTGTCTGGTGTGGACGTCATGCGGATATTTAAAAATTCCATTTCAAGTATTTAAAAAGAAATGTGCTGACATTATGCGATGGCGGACATTATGCGATTATATACGGTAGTTCCATTTGAAAGTTCTTTTTCTTGTTTTTCACTTCCCAGAAACTTGGATTTCATAGTCAATGGACATTTTGGACACTTTTTAATGTGCCTTACCATTCTTGTACTGTTTCTTAAGTATGACACATCACAAAATACACAGAACACTCTGATTTTTCCTTGAACTGATTTTTCGTAAAAATAACTCCAAATATCACCTTTAATCTTGCCCATTTTTCATTAAACAGATAACACTTATAAAATTCAACCTCTAAACCAGCTATACTAGCACAATGTGTCTCGTGTAGCAAGCACAACAGGACTGACTGTCTAGCAGTAATATGTACAAAATGGGTTAAGTCGTTAAGTTGTGAGAAGACTAGAAGTGTGAGAACAGAAACAATATACCATATGGCAAATGCTCAAAGCACTTATCTTATCTTCCTGGAAGAAGTGTGAAAACATGAGAACTAGTGTGTGATTTGAAATTGATATAAAGTTTGAAGTACCTGAAATTGAAATTCAGTCCCACATTCATCTCGATCAAAATTACAAGGTAAACACACAAGAAAATTTTAACAGAAATTTTACCAGCATGGTTTCACATAATAAAAGCATTGATATGGTCGATATGGATAAATTAATATGCTAACTAAGCTCTTATTAAATCTGCATTGATAGCATAACAAATGTAAGAATATTGAATTACAGCTAAAAAAAATTAATGTTTCCCAAAGTTTCCACTTTTTCTCAAAGTTTCCATGATGTCTGTAAATTTTCCATTTTTGAAATTTTTTGGCAGGAAATTTCCAACTGGAAACTTCCCACTACCCATCACTAGGTGGCACACACAAGTACTTTTTTGAAAGTGTCTGTAGTGGTTTGCACTGATCCCTTTTCTTCCAATATTCTGTGACAGAGCAGTCAGGTGGCAAGTTATCCTCATTGAAGTACTGTTGAAGCTGTTCTGCCATGGAACCACAACTAGAATCCTGACTACTATTAACTTGATGGGTAAATAGTGTGGAATACTGCGACCAAATCAAATTTCTCGAACCTGACTGCATCTGTATTGTATCACTTTTTGTTCCAGATACCTGGAAAAATAAAAAAAAAATTACTCTCTAATAACTTAATGGGGAAAAAAAATTTTGTGTGCATGAATTATATTAGTACTCTTTTTGTAGGCTAATTATAATTTGAGCAAAGAAATCTTACCAAATTCTCAGGAATTTGTAGACCTAATGCTTCCTCCAACAGTCTTTTTTTTAGTAGCTTCATATTTTGCTTCTCTTTGAAATATGCTGCTTCGAAGCGCGGATCTAACAATGTTGCAGACGTCAGAATTTGACTCTTTTCAAGATTCTTGAACCCTTTTTAATGGAGGATAACAAGTAATTTTCGAGTCCTTGCAATCCAGAACTAGCTGGAGCAAGCTTTTGTAACTCGTTTTTAATGACATTGGTAAGGGGAATGACCTGAAATATAAATTAAACCATTCACTCACTGAATGATATATGAAGAAAATTACAAGATATAATGTTAAATATAGGTAACACATACGTACTTACCTCTGCAAAAGTTACATGATCTGGGCTGATGTGGGTTGTTAAAGAATCAAACACCTCGAGAATAGGTATGATGTTTTCCATCAATGTCCACAGAGAGTTAGACAGTTCTGGGATATTGAGCTCTACGCACGCCAATACTATTGCCGTCTTCTGCTCATGCAGTGTTGTATTCCACCTGAATAAGTCGATGCTGCACCACACCTGCAGTGATTTGGCAAGTCTTCAGCACCTTGGTGGTTCGTGCAGTAGCTTGAAGAAACTAAGTTATTGATAAGTTTATTGTTCAAGAAACCTGCCTTGAGCACCAGTTGCAGGGTATGTGCCAGGCATGAGGTATGCTGGAAACATGACAGTTCTAACCCAGCAACAAGGTTATGGGCATTGTCTCGCACGATGGCCACCACATTTTGCAGTAGTCCCCATTTTTCTAACAAAGAAGTGATGAATTTGGAAATATTTTCTGCAGTGTGGCTTACTTCGGGGAAAAGTATAACTTATAAACACACATGGTGCAATACAAATTCCTTCGTTACATAATGGGCAGTTACACTAATAAACTCAATTGTTTATGGTATGTGAAGACATGTTACAATGTTACAATGTGTTTAGCATACGTTTAGCCCCATCCCCATGTTTTAATTTACTTTATTATAATTATTACAACATCTAGAAATGTACACATTGTGTAGGTTCTGCCTGTTTATGCCAGAAGATAGATTTGGTGTACTAGTATCTACCACATATTTTAGTGAATCAATAGTAAGTTATTTTGATGTTTTTGTTAAATTTAAGAAAGTTATGGAGATGATTTAATGTATATTTTTTGAGATAGTTTCTGAAACCCAAAACAGTTTTTATTTTGTAAAAACAATCAGTAATTCTGAAGCAAAGACTTGTTATAGTGGAGGAGGGAAAATCCTTGAAAAGTTTTTCGGTATGTTTTCAAATCATTCTGCAAGATGGCATTGTGATACTTCAAATAGTTTTACATTTTATCAAATGGTTAAGTTAGGTATAAATATAATGTGTTATTGTTAAATGTGTTGGTTGGTTTAGATTGACATTTAAAATACTGTAAAATCATTTAAAATGTAGCAAACAATCTCGGAAACAAACCAGTGCTATGAAGAAGCATTTTTGTGTGTTAAAATGTTTATTTATTTTACATGTTTCGTTTTTTACTCTTAAAACCTAGATTCTGATTCAAGGAGTGGATTATAGACACTCTTTGAGATTCAGATTCGAGATTCGAGAAAATTTGGATTCGACCCATCACTATCGTAAATAAATTTGAGGCCCATATGTTATTATTAGGGACAAAATTTTATAGTTTTATTTTTATGCTAATTTTTTCATGGAAATTTTTTTTTATTTTCATTTTATTAATTCTGTTTATTCATGAACATAGAATATTATCAAAAAAATATAATTCTTAAATCTTTCATTAAACTTATTTCACCAAAACCATTTCATTTTGAATGCTGCATGATGCACTTTTACAATATAATATGTAATAAGAATGTCTTACTACTCTGACAATAAAAATAAATTGGTAAGTATTGGTGTGTTTGAAAAATCTACCAACACCATAAAGTAAAAATGAGTAACTAACAACAGTTACAAGATCAAAATTTAAAAATTAGTGATGGGTCAGTCCCAGTTCTAGGTACCGTCGGTTTTCTGCAAATTAACCGGCACCAAGAACCATAAAAATAATGTTGTACCAGTACCACGGAAAGCACAACAATGAAAACACGATAAGCCGCCAGTAAAACGCAGCAGTATATCGCCGGCGACCGACTCACACGCCTATTTTTAACTTCACTTTAAACCTCATATGACAATAAAGGTTGGTAAATCTTTGAAAATTGGAGGCGACACCGACAAAGGGCAGTCTCTCCTTCTCCTCCCCTTCTCTTTCAACACCGCCTTGCATTCACCACTAGTTGGAAAGATAATGCCGGCATGAAGTGCCGAGATCCGGAACCATTTTTATCCCTCTTTTCACTAGAAGACAGGATTTATTATTTCAACTAAAAGTAGACCTATAGAAAAATAACACAAGCTCAATATTCTTTTAAAAATTATCAGTAAAATAAACTACCATGATTTTAAGTTGTCTAATACTAATTAACTGTATTAATTACCTACAATGTTTGCATCTTTACATCACTTATAACTAGAGACACAGAAATATAGTGACTCATGAATATGATTTCCTAAATTTTGTATCTACTTACTAATATCCGAGAATTTTAAGTTATTTAATTTTTCTTTAATCATACAGTGAACTCTCCATATAGCGATTCTCCCTATAACGATACTTTCTCTATAACGATTGATATTGACATTAACGTTTGGTCTACCATAAGAACAACATATTTTTTCTCTCTAAATAACGATATCGTTCACTCTCTATAACGATGTATTTACTTAGAACACTAATCAAAATACAGTAAAACATTACGATAAAACCAAATTTCCAGTCGTACCACTTGACGAGCGATCGCCAGTTGGACTCAAGGTCAATGCCCGTAACCGGTTATTTCCAGTGTTTAGGCGAGGGGGTGGTCGAGTCCACTAGTCGGCGCGGGGGTGGGAGGTCAGTGGCGGGCGAGGGGGTGGTCGAGTCCACTAATCGGCACGGGGGTGGCAGTTCAGTGGTGGGGAAGTTGAGCGCGCGCCAAGCAGCTCAGTCAGTTTACTCAGTTAGCCACGTCACGCCTGGCTGTTCATATACCTTACTGCACCGTGTAAGTTAATGAGTGTTTTATCAGTTTTATTCTAACCATTATGCTACCAAGAAAGCGGAAAGTGCTCACCGTGGATGAAAAAGTGTCATTAGTTAAAGCAATTGAAAATGGTGAAAAACAAACTGATGTTGTGCGGCGAACGGGGCTTTCCCAATCGACTGTGGCTACCATTTGGAAGGATAGGCGCAAGTGGCTTGACGCAGATGTGCATGGGGATAAAAAGAAAATGTGAAAACCTCAGTATGAAGACTTAGATCGTGCTATTCTGCAGTGGTTTCAACAGCAACGCATAAATAACATACCGCTCTCTGGACCTTTGATAAAAATGAAAGCTGAGTTTTATGCAACAGAGCTTGGCATTCCTGATTTTAAGGCTTCTGAAGGTTGGCTGAGCAAGTGGAAGCAGCGCCACAACATTAATTATGGACAGATCAACGGGGAGGCTCGTGACGTCGATAGGAACACTACAGATGGCTGGCTAGAAAAGGTATGGCCTGATCTTAAGGCTCGTTATTCAGCCGAAAACATTTTTAATGCTGATGAGACGGGTCTATTTTACAAGTTGACACCAAACAAAACTTTAAAATTCAAATCAGAAAAGTGTATTGGAGGAAAGTTGTCAAAAGAAAGAATTACAGTTTTGGTAGCGGCCAATATGACAGGATCGGTAAAGAAAAAACTTTTGGTGATTGGCAAATCTAGAAACCTGCGTTGTTTAAAAAACATCAAGCGTCTGCCTGTCACCTACAAGTCAAACAAAAGTGCTTGGATGACATCTCAAATTTTTGAAGAGGAGTTGAGAAAATGGGATTCTGAGTTGAAGGGGAACAAAATCTTGCTTTTGGTGGACAACTGCCCTGCACATCCAATGATTGAAAACCTCTAAAACATAGAACTCTGCTTCTTACCTGCCAACACCACAAGTGTCCTTCAGCCCATGGACCAAAGTGTTATCAAAAGTTTGAAAAGTCATTATAGGCGCAGGCTTTTAATGGAACTCGTCTAGTCTAATGGGAATTTCAAACCTACGATCCTAGACGCCATACAAATGGTCAGTAGGGCATGGGCAGAGGTAACGGATAAGACCATAAGACATTCCTTCAAGCATGCAGGATGGCTGAAAGATCCCGAGCCAGCAGATGATGAAGATGACTTGCCTTTGGCCGTTTGGGTTCAGCAGCTGGAGCTTCCTACAACATTTTCAGAAGAGGAGCTTCTGGATTTTGAAAACATCGATGGGCAAGTGGCTACAGCAGCAGGTGTTACAGACGAAGACATCCTGAATTCTGTTCGTGTTGATGAAGATAGTGATCAGGAAAACATTGATCCAGAGGAGGAGCCTGAACCAGAACCGGTCCCAACTCCAAAAGAGGCATTGGAGGCTGCTAAAGTACTGAGAAGATTCTTTACTCACCAAGATGATCCTGTGGCTACGGAAGATGTCGGTCGTTTAGAAGATAAAGTGAGGTCATTGCTGTGGAAAACGACGCTAAAAGACTTCTTGCAATAAACTGTATGAACTGTATGTCTTGTTGTGTTATGTATGTACGTATTTTGACATTCTAAATACAGAGTACTACATATGTACTAATGATTGTATACACTGTATCATTGTATCATTTCATATACATATGTAATTTACTACTACATATGTACATATGTGTGTTTGTGGACAATGTAAATATAGTACTGTATATTCTATTTATACTGTTTAATATGGTGTTTTATTTCAGCACACTACTCCATCCAAGATTTAAAAATAGGTTTCTCTCTGTATAACAATCTTTCTCTATAACGATGAAAATCGCTGGTCCCTTGGATATCGTTATAGGGAGAGTCCACTGTATATCAATTGGGCATGAATGCACAATAACAATGTTTTGCTAAAATATATATAGTACATTATACGGTAGTCAGTGTTTCAAATTATTGTATGCTACACCCAAAATAATGGTACATGACAGCAGATTGTTACGTAGCGCTGGAGCGGCAGTACAACGCAAAGATGATATATTTATCTTGGTTTCAGACAACTAGCATTTGAAAAATTATGTAGCTTACTTGCACTGTCTTTTATTGTTATTAAACCTGTTGGATTATCAAGAAGACATTTTTAAAGTGTATCAAAATGAAAATTAACTCTCATCACTGGTGTACAGCAGAAGCTGCCTTCGAGCAGGAAGAAGAAATATAACCTTTTGGGGGGAAGGGAGGTGTCTGTGCTAATTCAGCACTTAACACAAAACAAAAACTTCCTTTGTTCTGTTCACTTGCCCTTGCTCTAAAAGCCTTTACGGCCATAGGACTGGTAACGGTCTCTCACATTCCTCTAGCACTGACTATAACTCCCACCCCCTTTTTCATTAGGATGTTTTTCCCTCCATATGCCCTTTGACACACCTTGTCACGCCAGCCTCAGCACTTCCACCCCATTCAACCAAATTTTTTCCAGCCACAGTTTTTCAAGCCAAATGACCCAATGACAATAATAAATAATTCAAGTATTCTGAGGGGTTGGGTTTTGTATGACAAGGGATCCTTTCATTATTTAATGGATTAAAATATTTTCTTGTAAGTAGGGTAAAGTGGGATTAATTTATTTTTTATACAATTGCATCTAGTTACACGAGAACCTACTATGCTACTTGGAGCTAGGTGGCTTGTTTGTGATCTAATTATGGTTTTGTGTAAAGCAACAAACTATTTATCAGGGACACTGTATCTGTGGTGTGACTTGAAATTCTGTAGAGGTTAACCTGAAACTGAGAAACGAAAACTAGGAACAGATTTTTAAGAAGCTGAACCAAACCGAGAAGCGGGAAAAAAAATTTGTCTGTAAAGTCGATTTACGGAGGATAGTTTAACGTGACGTCATAACAAAACATTGATGAAATGATTGATCCAGAAGAAAATGAAATATCATATTCGGCCTGAGACTGAGCCGTAATAGGTTTTTGCAACCAAACCATTTAGGCATTTTAAATATTATATTCTTTCAGGAAGAAATTTTTTTTTAAATTTTTCTATCTTTTGTATGATAAAATCTACCTCTGCATACTTTTATGAATAAAATCGAATCATTTTTATTGAATTATCACTATTTTGTATGGATACAAAGGAGTGAAATGAAATCTACAATTTAATTAATAAATTTACTTTTATTTGCATTCATTAATTCAAATATATTTATTATTTTTGAAGTGTCGTGCACACCGTATTTATTTTTACAAGTACAAAAAAAAATCAGTTGCCGGGATTTGACCCGTTAATCTATCGATTGGTAGTCAGCGTTTCTAACCACACAGCCACGAGGCCATATTGGAAACAATTGTATCAGATGTTATAAATTAATAATATTCCACGCACAATATTTGTTTGAATTTCTTTTAACTAGCATATTCTCTGTTGGACTCAAAATATTTACACGCTCGTGGGCTCATAACTATAATACGGTGTGTGATTTAGTTGATCAAATAATTACCAATGTCAAACTAAAGCATGAAAAGTATCATACCAGTGACATCGTCCGGGCCTGAGGCCATTTTTTAAGTCCGATATGTCACAGCCCAAACACCACCCACCCTCCATTCAAACCTCCCGCCTACCCGTGCGTACGTGTGCGTGCGTGTGTGCTCGCCCGGCAAGAGGGCGCTGTAGAGTCAGTGCGCCACACCCTTAAAACATAATTAAATGTAATTGTGTAATTTGTTTTAATGTTTCCCAAGTGCAACGTGATGGCAGATCGGCCGGGAGGGTTTTGTGTACTTTTATTTTTAAATAATGTATTAAAATATAATAGCATTTCCGGACATTCCCGAGGAAACCCGAAGCCAGACAATAATTAAATGTTCATTTGTAATAAGTGTAATTTGTTGTATTCTTTTGCAGTATTCAGAAAATGTCACATAATTTTAAATCATTCTTGTCATGTTAATTTAGTTTCCCGTGGCACGAATTCACAAATATCTTTAACGGCAATTGTTTCGGCGGGAGGACGCCATGTTAGTCGAACCGAGCCATGATCTCATCCCAGTCCGCCGCCATCAACGACCGAGAGTAGACGCTTCAGCACTCCGGGGACCTCACCGCTTGTTTTCACCGCCAAGTAATTCTGTTCCAATTTAATTCCGTATTAATCGTTTTCTTTTCGTCCTCGGAGCTCCTCTCGGTCGGGGGACTGCATAGATAATTGTCTTACGACCAGCAACGGTCTTTTCTCTTTTGTACTACATAATGTGAGATGTGACCACGTGGGGGTCTTCACACCTAAACCGATTCGTGCCGCGGGCGTTTTAAACAGTTTCAACCGTGTACGTGTATAAGTTGCATTCGCCGAATAAATCAGGTGTGTAAATCAAATGTATTATTTCCTTATTTATATCTGTTCGACCACGTGGAGTGTGACGACGTGTGGGACGCCTGAGAGTCCACTGCGTAGATAATAGCGTGCCCGACGCTGAGAGTGGGCAGGGATTCGTGCTAGGTGTATTCAGGGGGGAATTAAAATCACGCCTCACATGGGCGACGTCACGACCCTGGGAAAGAGTCTCACATCGGTCCGTGCACGTGGCACGGTGGCGCCCATAAAACCCGAGCACGCAGTAAAATTCAGTCATTAAATATCAGAGACTATGGCCCCCGTATCACCAGCAATAAATATTTAGTTACACAGCTAAAACAATACTCATACAACACTGTTTAAATATACTGATTTACACTAGTAATTAAAATAATACGTACTTGTAAGAACGTCATTTCCTTGCGAATATACTCCCGTGGTGCAGTGCACAACAATAACCTCTGTTTGCCGCCACGTGCCGGCCGAGTTCTCTGTACCGTCCGCCACATACCAGAGAGATGCCACGCATGTAGTGGGACATCCGTATTGGGACAATTTTTTGTGCGTGCAGCCAGCGTTCATCGATTTATTAGATGTTGTCACGTCAAAAAAAAGTAGAACTGACACAGCACTTATAAAAATTAACAATTTTTCAATATACGTATTTACAAACTTGCTTGTAAATAAAATATGTTAATTGAATTAACTATAGTAAAATATAAAATTGTTGATATTTGAGTAAATTTTTCATTTAAAATGTTGGTGTTACATGGTGTATTGACAAATTTCTCAGGGTTATTTTGGTTTTTTGCACTCCACCATATAAACTTGTCCCTAATTATTTTTTTCATACCCTGTCCATTTTCATTTGTTTTCCAATATAGTAAGTGTTATTGCAGTAAGGGTTATATTGTATTTTTTTTTTTCCCCGGTGTTGAAACAATGGAATCTGTAAGCAATCAAGCAGAAAAAAATTTTTAAAAGACAATTTTTTTATTAATAAACTTTAAATGTACATTTTCTGCAACTGTAGACTTGACTAAGAGAGGCGGTCAATGTACACTCTTGAAATACATTGAGAGTGAGAAACACTACTGTACAATACAAAATTACATGTTAAACAAGTTTCCATAAGAGAATGTAAAAATTTTGTAAAAAAAATAACTAAATAAAGGATGATAAAGAAGAGCTTTTATTAAAAACTTTCAAACCACTTTTGTCAACCAAAATGTACAAGCCATTTTTTGTGAGAGATATTATAGTTGCACATTTTTTCTAGTTTGGGGATGCTGAAAACTTTCCGTTGGCCACTTGAATATGTTTTCTCTGCCTGAGAAATCAATTCATAACTGCCATTTATTTCATTTTCTAAATTATTTTTTCAGCTAATTATTTTTAAAAAAAATTTAAATATCCTTTATAAATATCCCATACCTAATTGCACTTTTTTTTTATAATTTTCCACTTTATTATACAGAAGTTTCTTTTCACACTTAGAAAGATACAAAGATACAACCCAGTCTTGTAGACCTTTGACCGGACTCACCCTATATTCGTACTTTGCAGTTTGTCTAGGACACGTGCATGTATAATTAAATTATTTTAATTAATGTCCATCATTCAGGACATATCAGCACTTCAGTTAATACACTCACCCAACACGTTTACCATTTTTGCCATGAATTTTCTCATCTCACAGGCAAAAGGGCTATGGTAGGCTAATAATATAAAAACATATCAAGCCTCACTCTCGTGCATTTTTCTTCAGCCAAAGTGTGAAGTTAACCTCAGTAGTACTAGGATACTTGACATTCTTCCAAATGTTAACAATTAAACCCTGTGGTTATACTCTAGTAATTGTTCTTTACATTATATTCAATGACCAGCATGACTCGTTATATTACCGTTTCTCTGTGATGTAATTCAAGTTACATGTATCCAAAATAACTTCATAATATAAGCCCCACCAAATTAACCTGTTTTATTTTTTTTATTTTATCAATTTAACCTACCAATAATGTTTCCTAGAATGTTGCATTACCAATTGTTAGAGTAGATTAAGGATTTAAATTTTTTTTTATAGTGTTTTAATTCAAAACTGAATTTAGGGTGTTTGTAGGTAGTTAAACATTTAGAATGTAAATATTAAGTTTGAAATGGTGCATATAAAATGCTAATTTCAGAATACCGTATTTACTCGCGTAAAGGCCCCCCTTTTTTTCCAAAATTTTGACTCCAAAAAAGGGGAGGGGGCCTATACGCGAATTTGGAGGAAAATATAGATTTTTTTTCAAGTCGTGCGTCTTTGTTCTAATGATAAAGGGCGGGGGAGGCAGCGACGCGGCAGAAGGAAGAGAGAGGCAACGACTCCGCAGGGGGGAGAGAGGCAGAGGCGTGGCTTAACCTCCCTCCTGCCAGCTAGCCAGCCAACCAGACAAAGGAGTGTTAGAATCCTTGACCCACTTCCCTTCCTCCTTCACTTCCCCTCTTCTTCTCCGACAACACTCCACATCAACACAGCGGCAGCGCGCTAGACCAGCTTTCTTTATCTTTATGTCGTTTGAGATAGGACTAACTGCTTACGTCTGGCATGCCTCACGACTGTCCTACTGAGAACGGACACTTACAAAATCACCTCCCGCCGCTCACAATACATGGCTTGTTGTTTGATGCATGCCAAGCTGCCCTGCCCTCAGATAAACCCAGAAAAACACGTTTTTAAATTTTTTCTCAAAAATGTTTACAAAACAAGGAGGGGGGCTTATACGCGGGGGGGGGGGGGGAGGCGGGGGGCCTTTACGCGAGTAAATACGGTAGTAGATGTAATTCGTAAATAATATGACAAAGTTTTGGAGAAAAAAAACTAGATGCTAATTTTTGCAACCCCTAGACATCAGGGATTTTTAATTAGAGTGTAGTTTGTATGTATTTGTAATTGCCGTGGTGGATGCAGAACGTGATGCTGGCGTCGCAGGCGGCGGGCGGCCACCAGACGGTCGTGTTGGCAGCCTCGCAGGGCGGTGGCCTGGTGCTGCAGCAGGGCGGCACCCAGCAGATCCTGCTGCCGCCGGGCTTCCAGGGCGGCACCCTCAACATCAAGACCCTGCCGGGCCTGCAGGGGCTGCAGGGGCTGCAGGGGCTCAAGGTCATCCCCCTGTCGCAGTCGCCCGCCGCCGCCGCCGCCGCCGCCAAGGGTGCGTTCACATGTCACAACAATCATTCCATTCAATTGGTAAAACTTTGTTCACTTTTTAAATTTCTTTTTTACACTATAGTTTAAGAGTGAGCGACGGGCCGGAGACGGAAGGAGGAAATGACATGATCGAGGAGCAGTTACGGAGGTCACGCAATAGCCTCGCAAACAGTTCCAGCATATCCTCATAGAGCGCACTGTCGTAGCTGGGTAGCTGCTGTCGATCAAGCAGGATTAGCTGCCGCCACTGTGTCTAGCTAGAGCGGTTGGGGTTGGGTTGGGCCATTATGAAGAGCAAAACAGAAGGGGGTTGAGGGGGGAGCGATCTCGTCCTGTGATGTAGCTGGGATGTGTAAGGCGCAAGGAGTGCATGCGCGTCCGCTATTTTTGATCGTCAGTTGCTAGCGCGTGCAGTACATGCTCACGTGCATCGAAAAATCTGTCAACTCAACTCGTCATAAATCAAAAACCATTTAGTCAAACGACGTCCAAATTTGTGAGTATAATTGTGAACTGTTTTGCCAACAATAATATCTGTTAATCTTCTTAATGTAAATAATTGCATTTAAATATATATAATAAACCTAGGAGGCCTTAAAAAACCCAACCGTGACTTGATGTATCTAATTTTTCATTGCGAAGTATTTTAAATAAAGAAAAGAGAATTTTTTCTGCATGCATAATATTGCTAAATTTATAGAAATAAAAATTGTATAAGTTTCAACATCTGTTCCAAAATGCTGTAATTTAAAACAAAAAATATTGTTCAACACATTTTATAGTTAGGTCTTTTGTTGCAGCCGATTTGGATAGAATTTCAAAGAAAATATACATGTTATATGGCACGTCATCTGCAAAACGATTTTTCTGTTCCATAAAAATTGCAGACAAGAAACTCACATTGGATCCACTCACTTTTTTCCAAGCAGTCTGACGAAGACCTCAAGGAATTGTTTGCATATAAACTTGCATCGTATCCCATGTCACTCTTTACTGAGGAAGGAATGTGAAAGGGCACCAAATCAGTATTGTATGCTGCAGCATTCACCTGTCTCCAAGGTGAGACAAACTTTGGCAGCAGAAAATATGCTGTAATTAATGGAGGATTCCTACTCCATAAGGTTGTCTACTTTTCAATCAATGTACCAGACTTATGTGGACTACGTGCTGGAATACTTTTGGTGTAATACCACAATAGTGTTCGATGATGACACCACCTATCAAAGCACCAAAGCCGCGGAAAGATCTCGCCGAACTGTCCTTCACACAGTCTCAAAATTTATCTTTTCAGGAACAACTGTAGTTACAATGGCCCAAGTGATTTTTTTATCAAATTATGAGAGAAAATAAACTGATAACAATGCTGATGACAGAATTGACAACAATGGGGTTGCAGTGAAACAGGCTGCTGAAGATGCAGACGTAATGGTTAGAGACAAGATTATATGGTGTTATGTTAAGACAAATATCGGTGTAAAAAAATGAAGATTTTGGTGTTATGTGGTTTTATTTTTTTGCTCAAAATACCCACGGCAAAATTTTCTTACTTTTCTGTACGACATGCAAATTTATTAAAACAAATATTAATAAACACTAAAACCTCATGATCTAATTACAGTTATGTTCATTTGCAAATTCATGGGTAACTAAGTTCATTTGCAAATTCATAAATTCAAACTTTTAAATACATAACTACTAAAAATTTCACAACTTAATTACAATCATATACACTACAAAATTACACAATTAAGCACTTCCAAAGTTAGGTACTACTAAGACAGTTTTATTGAAATGCTATCATAGTTAAATTTTCCGCATTTTCTGGCGTGAGACATTGTCTTCTGTCACTAACTACCAGTGAGTACCTGTAAAATGAACGTTCTGCATCAATATTTG
Source organism: Bacillus rossius redtenbacheri (assembly GCF_032445375.1). Taxonomy (NCBI): domain Eukaryota; kingdom Metazoa; phylum Arthropoda; class Insecta; order Phasmatodea; family Bacillidae; genus Bacillus; species Bacillus rossius. The sequence goes on along the minus strand of NC_086333.1, from coordinate 2,290,731 downwards.
ATGTTGGGAACCAGATTGCCCTTGAGCAAATTCACTGAAGTCCCCTTTAAGGGAGCAAAGTACCTTTGCAACATCAATTTGGCTTGTTTCTGGCAATGAAAGTTCATCCTCAATTACTTTTTTTAAAGCAACATAGCCATGTAAAATGTATCAATGGGAAGATGGGAAACAAGGCAAGTTATGCAGAGACTTCTGTAGGTTTGCATCTTCTATGCTAAACCTACTCACATTTCTTGGGTTGAACAGCAAATTAATGACATTAAAGACTCTTGGACAAGGATCGTTGTCAATAAGCTCACCCAGTTTCATTTCACATTTAACAGAAGTCAACTTTAGGCACTGTTTCACATTCGCCTGTTTCACTGTGTTAAGTTCAGATAATTTTTCATTCACATTGGAGGAAAATACACCAACACTCAAAAGATGAAATTTTGTTTTGATGAGAGAACATGTGCTGTGGGGTAGGATGATCCTTCCAGAAGGGTAAGCAAATCGACTAAAGATGCACAATTTTGTGACACGAATAAAGCTTGTAGTTCTGTCACTTTGATTTCTACTAATGTCATTTCTTTCAAAAATTTTACTCCACTGTTTTCGTTACTGATTTTGTCCAGAAACTCTATAATGTCACGCAAATGCTCATTAATGCAGTCAACAGACTCAAACCAAGTATTCAATCGAGTTATTACCGGCTGAGGAAATAACTTGTGCTTCGAAACGTTTGATGTATATTTTGCCTTTAGAAATTCAATGTACTGGTGTTTGCGCTTTCTTGTGTTGAGGAAAGCATTTTTCACTTTCACCACAACATTATTAAGTTCCTCCTTGGTAGTCTGCCACACAACTCCAACCAAATGAGTTTGTGTGCCCAACACTGGACATGGAGTAAATGATCCCCAAACAGACCCTGCAGTGTTGTGGCACATTTTCTCATGTACCGTGCCGAATCAGATACAAATGCTACAACTTGTTTATACTGCTCCTCATGCTTTTGAATAACGTCAATAACTGCCTGGGCACAAGATGATGAGTCTGCACAGTCCAGCACAACAGATGCAGCGAGAAATACTGACTGTGCTGTGGATGGTTCAAGTGTTTTAAATATGATGTTGAAAACACAACGCTCCCCTCTGTCAGTGGTCTCGTCATACAAAATTACAATAGGTTTATCCTTTACTGCCATTTTGATGTCTTCTGGTTTGTTATCTGCTCCTACTGGTATGTATCTTTAGTGAAGCCAGTCGGCGGTTGGGAGATCACCACCACCCTTCACAAACTCCTTGAACCACTCCCGTAGTTTTGGATGATCCAGCTTCTCCACTGGCATGTTGGCAGACACAAAAGCTTCAGTCGTTTTTAATAAAAACTATTCTTTGTCGTCCTTTACCTTTTTCGCTAATTTTTTGCATTCTGCTATGGAAACTTGTCGTTTAACAGATGAGTTTTGCCTCAAACGCTTATGTTTCTCACTCGCGACATGTTTCACAAGCGTATCGCGTTTGCACATTAAAATTTTATCACTGACATAAAATCCTTCGCTGGAAAATTTTTTCAATCGGTCACTGGCAGAAACCTTCGTTTTAGGCATTATCAAAAAATTTTAATCACATAGGAAGAATTTTAACCTCTTAATACGCAAAAACTTGCGGTGCTGGAAAGATCAAAACAATGGAGAATAGATGTGAATACAAACGCATACCAAATACCAACATACGTACGTGAAAATTAATACAACATAAACATGTACTATTTATTATTTACAATCGTTACGTTAAGCAGGGTTAATTTTATTTTCGTACCCTACGTACTTTATTTTAAATAACCAGTAAAAGCAATGCACTTTAGTGTGTAATATTTTAATGATTAAAAATGTAATCTTAGAAAAACAATAAAAACATATTTTGGACGTTTGTTATTTATTATTTACAGAAAGTGAACGGCAGCCATTGTATCATAGGTATTAACATCTTAATTTATTACAGTACACAAGATTACCGTTTATTGAAAATATTACGTTAATTCCGAGACTTCATTTTAAAATCTTTAATGAATCACCATCGCATATAATATATATGGCTGCTAGTTACTGTCAGAAATATTTGTTTGTGCTGAAGATAGTGAATTGTCCTTACAGAATGGGAAAAAAAAATCGTAAATAATTAGGATAGACGTGGTTTCATGACATATCTGCGGATTTCGCACAATTTTGTTTTATTTCGTGTTTTCAAGCGGTTTTCAGTGTTATTTCGTTTCATCGCGAATTACCTTATAATCGTGTGGCTAGCAATGGTCCTCATAGTAATCACAAAAGCTGCTGACTATGACATTGTGGTTATAATGGGTGAAGATGTTGATCTCATGATATTGACAGGTCTGTCCTTAATAACAAATATTCCCAAAAACATCTATTTTGAGAAGAGTGGGAGAGGGAAAAGCACCGTATTCAGCAGCTTCATGCAGCATCATCAACCAAAGAGATACTCTCTTCCTACACTCTGGAGGTGGATGCGATACAATGTCAATCCCATTTGGCCAAGAAAAGAAGAAGGTCTGCAAGATATTTGAGAAGACCTTTCCCCCCCTCCCCCCCCCCCCTCATACATTCAAAATATCACAGCTGTTTTTAGGGAAGCTGAATGAACCCTCTCCCAGATCACTGAGGCTGGTGTAAAGTTTCTTGTGGCATTGTGTGGAGGGAACATTCCCTGGACAATCTGAAGCTCTTCCAAAAATCAGTGGCTAAACCCAAATTTCAATTGGCCAGATGGCCACCGACTACAGAAGCATCTACCCATGGTCCATATGTGGCTGAGGAATGATGTGGTCCCATCAGTGTGGAGGTGGTCACTGACTAGCTGCAAGGTAGTCCCCTTCAGAACTATATGGAACGCAGCCTGCAGCTGCAAGAAAGCAGGGCTACTGTGCTCCACCCTTTGCAAGAGCTGCACAGGCCTAGCCTGTGAGAATTGTGCCGAACCAGAATTACAAGGTGAGGATACCGACGTACATTCCGATGAAGAATGGAATGTGGAATCCCTATTGGAAGAAGAAAGAGAAGAGGAAACTTTGTTAGGCATAATCTTAAAATGTAAACTTTTTACATATTAATTCAATTTTTACTTACTTAATTTATATTAATTGAACATAATAAATAGTTAGGTGATTAAAACAAAATTACTGTTATTTTGTGTTTTACTTTTCTAATTTTAACCCAGGCTATTTCAACTTCGAGAGTGGGTTTTTATTATTATTATTATTATTATTATTATCATTTATTTGTATCTCAGTGCTGGGGTGAGAGAAATTAAATTGTAGGTGCTTTTCTAACATGGAATTTTATGCTTTACAACTTTCTTTATGTGACATTGTTTGTTTTGAGTAGCTGTTCTTGAGATACAGGTGTTGGAACTTGAGCATAACCCACTTTCTAGTCAAGTTGGTAAAAATTGCTGAACTTTGATGATTGATTTCAGCTAAACATCTGTGCCGATTTAATTTACGCCATCTCGCATGTCAGCACTAATTATGGAGGTTAAAGCCAGAAGCTTTCAGGGCCAGTTTACCTTGCGCCTGCTAGGATGTGCTAGTAGCAAGTCATGGCATACACACATTTAGTAAACGAAAGAGGTGAAAAGTCATTAACATTATATTTGTACTATAAATTAATTTTAATGGGAGCAGTGTCTTGAATAAAATGTTTGACAGCAGGCACACTAACCCATGGTTGCTACAGGACTAGAAAACTGGAAAACCGGGAAATGTCAGGGAAATTATAATGGTCAGGGAATTCCGGGAAATGTCAGGGAAAATTCTACGATTTCTGGAAATTTTAAAGTTGCTTATAATTCAAACAGAGCTTTGTTTTGATGCGCTCGTACTGCTACCGAACGACTCCGCTTAAAGGCTGCTGCTTAAGGCACACAGCAACTGCAACTTTTTTTTTACTTGGTCTACGATTGTCCGTTGCAATAGGCTGTTACAACCACCCACCATAACTTCTGGCCAATCCAGGCACTCGTTTGTTCACTGGCGAACCTGGCCTTCATTTGTTCGTGTTTTGATCCTTTTTAATTTGCCCTTGTGACTTTGTGTTTTGTTCCGTTCAATGCAAGAACTACAGAACGGACATGGCGTCGTTTATCTTTTGAAGGCTAGTTTCACGTGGAATAAGATGAGTACAAAGCTTAGTACGTGAATTTAAAGGCGTTGTTTCAGGTGAAGTTTGTTTTTGATGCGATCATAAGAAAATAAAGTGCATTTTGATAAAGAAGAAATACCAATTCTCATTTTGAAAACTACCAAGCTGATACGAAAACACGTGGCATTTGTGTGCGGTTATGTTTTTGCATTTTTTCTAACTATTTTTTTAATTACTCTTTTTTCAACCGTTATAATCCGTGAGTTCTGTTGCGTGACACATTATAAAAAAATATGCATAACTGAACATGTTTTTGCCCAGAATCGTTAGTTAACATTGTAAGAATGTAAGAGTATTGCATGTTGTAATGCTGCTATTGTAATTATCTAAGTAGGCCCGTTATATTGCTATGTGTGAATTTGTAATAGTTTTTGTATTTGTGTAGTAATATTTTTTTAAGAATTCATAAACAATAATTTTTTAACCTACCCTGAAAATATTAATATGTACTTTTTTTTAGCTTAGGGATGTTGAAGAAAACTACTTTTAAAGAGAATTGGCTCAAGGAGTCACAGTTTCAGCATATCAAACCCTCTGCTAAAAACATAAATTCTGCGTACTGCACTTTGTGCTACAAAAGTATTCAACTCAGCAATGTGGGCCGAAGAGCTCTCACCAGCCATGTTGAAGGAAAAAAACACATTCGCAATTCTGCCGTCAAAATAACACAATAAAAAAACTTATTTTACCTCATGTTGAAATTTTTATATTACATTTAATCATATGCACGTTAATATTTATGGTATGTACTTCATAAGAAAGTCAGGGAATTATTCTCTTAAATTTCTGGAAAACAGGTAAAAGTCAGGGAATTCTAAGATTCTATTTCTGTAGCAACCATGTAACCTGATTGGAAAACAAATTATTTTGATTTACACACACACTTATGTAGGAAAAAAGTATTTGATTTGTGCTCTGTTTAACTGGAACAAATTAGAAAGTCACTTCGAGGAGCAGGTATATATCCTACTAATATTATAAAGGCAAAAGTTTGTAAGTATGGATGGATGGATGTTTGTTACTCTTTCACGTAAAAACTACTGAATGGATTTGATTGAAATTTGGCCTACAGCTAGCTTATAACCTGGATTAACACATAGACCCCATATTAATATGAAATTCCATCCCTAAGGGAGTGAAAAAGTGATAATTTCATTTTATAACAGAAAAAATCATAGGTCATAGACATACAAATAGTGAGTGAGTGTCATTTCGCTATGTCTGACACACGACCATTCACACAGTAAGGTCTGGCAAATTAATATTTTTCACCTTGTTGAGACCAGTCCACTTAGTGGAGCTCGCAGCGGCTAGCAAAATAAAGGTGCTAATAACAGTTTTGTTCTTAACTTCATCAATAGATAGAGTTAGTTGCCTTGAATTTAAAACGCACCATGGTTTGATGCGTTTGTCATGTCTTTAATTTTCGTTTGTTTGTGCCGTATGCATTCCTATACCATTCATCCGATTGCGATGAAATTTTGGTGCGTTGTTATGCGCATGCCCATGAAGGTTACTGAGATGGTATAACTATTTTTCAATAGTTTGAGCATGAATCGTGTCAAAAAATGTGTTTATTTCATTTTATATCGCGGCACTTTGTCTGTTTATGTTGTATAAGTGCGCATTTATGACACAATTTATTTTAATGCCCATGAAGCTTACTGAGACGTTATAACTATTTTTCAATGGTTGGAGCACGAATCGTGTCAAAAAATGTACTTATTTCATTTTATATAGCGGCACTTCGTCTGTTTTTGTTGTGTATAGATGTAGATAGAGATAAATATATATAGAGAGATGGATAGATCATTTGTATATGTGGAACTACTTCAAACATATTACAAAATAAAACTGAATGAGGCATGTAGGCCGAGCATTAGCTAGATAATGGAATCTTTTCAATATTAGTAATCTCATATTTTTCAGCTTTTTTCTTTATTGCTTTATAAAGTCTAAATTACATACAGACCAGGTAAATAACTATAAACTGGCAGAACGTCTGTCGGGATCTGAAAGTGATATAAATTAATTTTCACACTTGACATTCAAATTAAGAAGACAATCACTAACTACACCCTGTGTTCAGCCCGGGCAATGCCGGGTATTGCAGCTTGTGTGTGTGTGTGTGTGTTTGTGTGTTTGTGTGTTTGTGTGTGTGTGTTTGTTTGTGTGTGTGTGTGTGTGTTTGTGTGTGTGTGTGTGTGTGTGTGTGTGTGTGTGTTTGTGTGTGTGGGTGCGCGCGCGTGCGTGCGCGTGTTTTTTTATAGAGGTGTGAAAAAATGCTGTTACGCACGCACTAGGACCCGGGTTGAAGATACCCGTAGTGCAGTGTCGGACTTGGTCTGGTCTTAGATGGTCTTGACCATGAGCCACCATGGAGGTGGCTCAGCAATTTGCGACCCGTACCGACTAAAAAAATATCCTCTATCACCTGCCTCCTATTCCCTGTGGGATCGCCGTTAGGCATTACTTCACGGGGGAGGGTTGAGCCGCAGCTTTTCCTCCATAGATTTGAAGTCCTTTCTTCCTTCCTTTCGGTTGTTCTTCATCTTCCCCTAATCCTTATTTCTCTCTTGTTCGGCTTACCGTAATTCCTTTAGTATTTCCACCGCGAAGGTGCTGGTTGCTTCCCAGGCTGACTCTGACCGTAGCATAGCTTCCACCAGGTTTTCAGGCTGTATCCTCTGTCCGAGTGCAGTCTCGAGTGTGTTGCGGGGTATGGTGAAGCGCGGGCACACAAAAAACGCATGTTCCACATCTTCTGAGACTCCTGTGCAGACTGGGCATTCCGGGGAATCCTCATGCTTGAATTTGTGAAGATAGGCCCGGAAACAACCATGTCCTGTGAGCATCTGTGTAAGGTAGTAGTTGACCTCTCCATGTGGTCGGTTGACCCATCTCTCCACCTGCGGGATTAGGCGGTGAGTCCATCTCCCCTTGGTCGAGGCATCCCACAGCAGCTGCCATCTGTTTAGGCTGTTGGTCCTTTCCTCTGCCTTCACTTGTTCTGCACTTGGTGTGGTAGATCCCTTTCGCTGAAATAGGTATCTTCGTTCTACGGCAAGCACCCCTATGGGCAGCATTCCGGCAATGACACACACGGCATCCTCCGACACTGTTCGAAATGCGCTGACCACTCTGAGGGCACTCTGTCGGTAGACTGGTGCCACTTTCTGCCTGGCTTCTTGCGCCTGGAGTGCATCAGCCCAGATAGAGATGCCATACGTTAGAACCGACGTGACCACCGACGACAGTAGTGCCCTTCTTTTCTGCTTTGGGCCTCCAATGTTGGGCATGAGCCGAGACAGGACAGTCCGGACAGCCGACGCCTTTGTCCCAACCTGCTCCGTTTGCTGCTTAAAGTTGAGCCTGGTATCAATAATCACTCCCAGGTACCGAAGATACGGCTGAGATGTGATTTCATGGTCACCCACCCGCAGCGTGATGGTTTCTACCTTCTTTCTGCTCGAGATGAGGACAGCTTCCGTCTTGTGATCTGCCAACTTCAGTCCTACGGAGGCCATCCATCGGCGGATCCTCTCGAAGGTCTCGTCGAAAATGGAATTTATCTCCTCCAGGTGTTTTGCGACTATGATGAGGGCCACGTCATCCGCGAATGCAACGAGCCTTGTTTCAGTTGGTAATGCCAGTTTTAGTAGGCCATCATACATGATGTTCCACAGGAGAGGACCGAGTACTGAGCCCTGTGGAACTCCACCGGTGACTTGATATTCTCTGGGACCATCTTCGGTATCATACCTCAGTATCCTGTCAGTGAAGTAGCTACCCACCATCCTCTGAAGGTATTCTGGTACATTCATCCTTATGAGTGCCTCCATGATGCAGTCCCACCTAACAGAGTTGAATGCATTCTTGATGTCCAAAGTTGCCAACAGGCAGTACTTCTTCTTGCCTCCTTTCCATCGAGTGCCGGCAATCGCCTCCTGGGCGATGGAAACAACCAGCTTGATCGCATCAAGCGTAGAGCGGCCTCTGCGGAAACCGTACTGATTGTCGGCTAGCTGTGGTTCTACCACATCTGCAATCCTTTTATGGAGGATGCGTTCCAATATTTTCCCAGCTGTGTCCAGCATGCAGAGCGGCCTGTAGGACGAGGGTTCATCTGGTGGTTTCTTCCCTTTGGGGAGAAGGACCAATCTCTGCTGCTTCCATTTGGCAGGAAAAGTTCCTTCCTGAAGGCATGTATTATATACTTCTAGGAATAATCCTGGTGCTGCTTTGATGGCTGCTTTCAGGGCGATGTTGGGGATCCCGTCTAGACCCGGGGCCTTGGCATCACCGAATCTGCCGCAAGCTTCCATTAGTTGTTCCACAGTCACTGGTGGGATCACCTGAGTGTCATACTGTTCGATGGAAAAGTTGAGTTCCGGTTGTTGTGGGAACAGCACTGTAACAATCTTCATCAACAGCTCGGGGCACGTAGGTGACGGCATCGCTTGTCTCTTCAGTCTCGTCATCACCACCTTATATGGTCTACCCCATGGGTCCCCATCTTCCTCATCTAGGAGTTCATTCCAGCAGTTCCTTTTGCTGTACTTGATGGCTTTGTTGAGTTTCAGTCGCGCTTCCTTGTACTTGGCCACACGCTCTGTGAAGTCCAGTTTCTTCCTGCCACGCTGTGATATTCTTCTCGCTCTATTGCACTCCTTGCGAAGAGCGGCAATGGAGTCGTTCCACCAGTATACTGGTGGGAGCTTTTTTGCACTATGTTTCCGGGGCATAGTTGCATCACAGGCTTTGGCGACTCTCCCCATGACCTCGTGTGCAATCTCCGTGGCATTGCTGCCACTAGATGGGTGGTCATCGAATGCCTCATGGAATGTGCTGAGGTCGAAGGCACCTGTCTTCCAGCCAACAGTTTTGGACTGCTTCTTGGGTGCTGGCCCACCAGTCCGGCCAGTGGATGCTTCCCAGAATATCGCGTGATGGTCGCTGGCGGTGAAGATATCCAGTACCTCCCAGGAGTAATTTCTCCTTACGAGAATGCTGCTCACGAAGGTGAGGTCCACAGTTGAAGATGCCTCTCCTCTGGAAAACGTTGGTTTGTCACCATTGTTAAGCAAGACTAGGTCCAGTGAGGACATAGCCTCTAGCAGAGCTTGTCCCCTCATGTTGGTCTTCCTGCTACCCCAGTCGACTGCCCAGGCATTAAAGTCTCCCGCGATTGCTACGGGGAAGTACTGCTTCGCATCATTGATCAGTCTGTTCAGGAATCCTCTAAATTCACCTATAGTCAGGCTTGGTGGGGCATAACAGCTGTAGAAATGTATTCCATCCAGTTTAGCTCTCACAAATCCCTTCTCTGTACTGTTTACGACATTCTGGAACGGGTACTTTCCACAGGACCAGATGACAGCCTTAGTGGAGGCATTCGCTTCCCAGGGTTGCATGCTAAGATGTCTGTACGGCTCCGAGATAATCACAAGGTCTATCTTCAGCTCCCGCACCGACTGCATAAGCAGGTCGTGTGCATCCTCACAGTGGTTGAGATTAAGTTGCAGTATTCTCATCGTCGTTTCTCAACAAGCTCTTGAAGCGCCTGCTGGTAAGCCGGACACCTGTTGCTGCCGGCAATGTGTGCACAGTTGTCTGCGAGAGCTTTCCCAGCGCAGAGTGCGCATTTGGCCTCCCCACGGCATTCAGAAACTTTGTGTCCATTCTCACCACATTTGATGCATAGTTTAGAACGGTCAACTGTGCTTTTACATCTGTTGGCAAGATGCCCGAAGTCCCAGCATTTGTAGCATTTCAGGGGCCTCTCCACTCTTCTAATTTGGCAGTTGACCCAGCCAATTTTGATCTTGCCATGTTCACCAACAATCTTCTTGGCGAAGGCCATAGGTAGTTTTACCAAGGCAGTCTGGGTTCCTCCATATCCATTGCGTAGGGACTTGACTGCCTGCGATGGGATTCTGACATTCTCTCTCACTGCACGTTGTAGTGCTTCAAGAATCTCCTCCTTAGTTGTAGTCTCCTCAATATCTTTTATTTCGAGGTCTTCCTCTGGTGTCTTGCTGATTACTACTGCTTCATCCCCTAGGAGTTTGGTTATGGCATCATGCAGGCAGAGGGCCTTATCCGCATTCTCCTTGGTGAGGACAATCAACATATCCCCTGTGGTCGTCTTCCGGATCTTGTCCACACACTGCCGGGACTCTCCAGCGGCCGCATCTTGTTTCACCCGCTTTAGGATGTCTGAGTATTTCTCCTTATCCTTTGGGCGGATGAGGAGTGCGTTTGGTCTTGTGTCCCGCTTTCTCTGCTTTGGCAGCTCTTTTTTCCCCTTCACCTGCTGCCAGCCGGTTTCCTCCGTTTTTCGCCGATCTCGGGTATCATGGTCAGATGCTTGTGCTAAGTCTACTAGACTTTTTGTCCTCTTCTGCTTCTTTTCCCGCCCAGCAGGGGGAGAGCTATGCTCGTTCGTCCTTACAAGATCGGTTAGATTCCTTTGTTCTTCCTCCATCCCATTTTCATTCAAATCTGAGTCCAGTATAATGGAACCAGACGAATGTGTCACCAGTATCCCATTTTCCGATATTTGCGAGTCACGGGTGATCTCAGTTGCACCTCCCATCAGAGGGCTCTTCTTGTCTTGCTGGCTCTCCAGCAGTCGCATTCTTTGGAATGTAGTGCTGACTGCCCTCATCATGAATCTCATCTGTTCATTAACATGTCTTCTAGTTTTATCATTGAGCAGGTTCACTAGATCAGCAATTTGCCTCTCTTGCATGCCCCATAGCTCCTCCTTTGTATATTCAGGGTTCTTTAGACCCTTGGTGCCTTCTGTGACACTTTCTGTGCTCTCCTTCTCCGTTGGTTTTGTTATTGCTTTATCCATCTTGTTCCCACGAGTGTGCCGGATACTAAAAGGTCCACTCCCTTATCCAGCTCTCCGGGAGTAAGGCCACTGAAGTACACTTGGGGTGGGACCAGGTGCCCCAAGGGAATCGCTTACAGCACCATAACCCTGGTACTATCCAGCCCTCGGCACGATGTCTCACCTCCTTGGCTTGGGGTGTTTGGTCCGCGGGAGCTATTTTATTTCACTCCTACCCTCTGCCGCACAAGGCTGACAGCGAGCCTTCCCCTATCCGCCACCTGGGGACGCGCCACGTAGCAGTATCACCTCTGCCTCTCTGTCTGTGTGTGTGTGTGTGTGTGTGTGTGTGTGTGTGCGCGCGCGCGCGCGTGTGTGTGTGCGTGTGCGCGCGCGTGCGTGCGTGTTAAAAGCTTACAACACCCAGTAAACATACAATAAGTCAGAAAATTAGTTACAAATAATTATACTCTCTCTCTCACACACACACTCTCTGTGTACTTGGTAGAATCTACTCTGCTACAACTATGTTGTGCGACTGAAAATTAATGTTATTAAACCCTTAATGATGTAACAAAAATCTTGGGAATGTTCAACATGTTTGAGAGGAAGAACTGTAGTGTTTGATTGGCTTCGCCTACACCCCTGCGAGTGTGCGTGTGTGCTGCGTGTGTTGCAGGCAGACAGCAAGTGTACGCGCGGATCATCAGCCCCGGGCTGAGGCCGGCCGGTCCAGGGGCGACGGTCTCCCTCCAAGGAGCAGCCCCCGAGACGCAGGCTCCCTCTACACCCCTGCCCGCCCCCTCCACGTCTATGGAGTAGTGATTGCATTTGTGACATTTTATGCCTAGTAAGATTTTTATAATAAAATTAGCAACTATTAAATCAAATTTACTGTATACTTTTCCTTTTTTTTTTTTTTTTTTTCCTCTCCATAAAGTGAACCTGTGTGGGGGAAAAAGGGAATGACCCGTCACAAAGTATAAATGTTTTCTTAGTTATTTATTTGGATATAAAATGAAGAGACATACACAAACAACGCAATCTGATTAAAAACGCCTAGATTTGTGACGAACCAGGCCTCCGGCCAGCTCGAATCGGTCCGGCTGTTATTTGCATAAAAACTGGAACGTCTGGTTGAATATTGAAATATTATTTAAGGATCAGAAGAAAAAATTGTTGCTGTTGATTGATTACTGAAATAAATTGTCTCATACAACCGTTACTCATTTTTACTGTTTTTTACTATCCTTCGCGAAAAATCTTAAATCACAATGCCTGCCATCTTAAAATCACAAAAAACAAATACATTATATGCAGTCAATTAGCATTTTTTGGCACAATTTTAAATTTAAATTTTGAACCATAATTTTACCAGTCATTTTGCACCTAAAACTTAATCTTTTTCCGCTCTTGCACACTCCCATTTAATCTTTGTCAGGCTAGCCTCCCCAATCTCTTCCCAGCGATAGATCTGATTTTTGCTGAGTCTTTGCGAGCAAGCCTGTGTCTTTGATGCACGCCCGTCGCCTGTAATTCTCCTCCGAGTCGTGATCAAGGCGGCTCATTCCTGCGTTTTTCTTGGAGATCTCCTGACGCAAGCACCTCAAGGCATATTCATGAGTCGTTTTACCAAACCCTCAGTCACATCTCCAGGTTCAGTAGAGCCTCGTTCCCACCCCCACACACCCCTTCCCCAGACTTTCTGGGAACCTTTCGGCCTGGAAGAGACTCCGCGCCGCGCTAGTAGACTGACCACTTCGGATCCTCGGCCAGCACACAGCAACACTTCAGTCGGTCGTCGTACGAAAATGTAGTCGGCTAGTCAAGGGATGTTTTCCCCAATTTTTATCTTAACCAGTAATAGTCAGTCTGTGTGCCTAGTATAAATTGTTATTCTTTACTTAATTCTAGGGATGGGGCGAATCCTGATTTCCTCAAATCCGAATCCTAACTCAAATCCTGGACTGTAATTGCCGAATCTCGAACCCAAACCCGAATCTTTTACTAGTTGTGAGGCACCATACTCCTGTTTTAAAATTAATCACAAATTAACAAGCAAATAGTTTTATAGACCCTACATATATTTATATTTATTTATAGCAGTTACAAGAAGAAAAAAAACAAGTGAAGTAAATTATGATGTATTTACATTACATAAATATGATGTAAAAGCAACATCCACAAAATGTTAAAAAAAAATGTTTGAATAAACAGGTCACTTACTTAGTGACCATGTACAAAAAATTTACTCACTATTTGTAAACATATTAAGATTTTTGTTAAGAAAAGTTAACATGTTCACATGTTCAGGATCTAGTCGGCTCCTTTTCTGGTCAACAATTAGCCCCGCAGTACTGAACAGTCATTCAGAAAAAATGGTTGCAAGTGGACACGAATGATATTTCTTGGCGACTTTTGCAAGGTTAGGAAAATCTGATTTGCGTGTCTTCCAAAATTTTAGAATGTTTCCATCTAAATATTCCTACTTGAACGCCTTTTTATTAAAATACTGTAATCAGATTTTTATGTATTACTGCACTAGGATATGTAGTTTTCGATCTTGGACGTCATTATGTTGATCAACAATCAAAATACAAAGCTAAACTACAATGTGTTTACGTTAATGGCCATTGTCTACGGAAAAAAAACTGCAGTATTCAATATTCGTGACTTACTATTGCAGTGTTGCCAACTTCAATTCTGATCGTCACTTGTGCAAACATTATGGTTGCAATTTGGTATTTTATTTTAGTAACTCCCGTTAATGACTAAAAAGTAAAAACTAAATTTAAAAAAAATGCCAAATAATCACCTTTTCAGTTTATTAATTACTAATTAGCATCACGTGAGCCTACTTTTCTCAATCCTTTGAGAAAGGGAATTATGTAGCGGCAGTGGAATGTGAACCAATGGCGCTATTGTGTATTTGTGCGTGTTGTCCGTTCCAACCTCACATCATACAAAACAAACATGGCCGACATACGGTACGCAGTGAAAATTAGTATTCGCATCGTTTCTACGATACCATGTCCAATTTTTTTTTTCAGACTTGCATTTACTAATATAAGTAACATATGCCATATTGTGAATTGTGACAGCTTTAAAAATGCATTTATTTTCTTAACTAAATATTTTGTGCGAAGAAATCACGTGTGTGATTTGGCTGTGGCCATGGTAAATATTGTGACAATAATACCATTCACGATGTTAACTTAACAGGATAAATTGTACAGTAAGTACATAAATGAATTGAAAGGGGTAAATACTGTATATAGTAATACAGGGCAGTTATGTATGTATGAGCACAATTCACGAAACAAGCAAATATTATTAGGCGAGTGTATCTATGTACACTCCGAGATGTTGACATTCCCTACCTTCCACGGTCATGTTCGTTAAGAGATTTCAGCCGTTTGTAGTTTCAATTCAAGAACTTATTAAGGTTTAAACTTTAAATGTGTTTTCTTTTCTTTCAAGTCGTATGGGTTTCAGCAACAAATTTTACAATAATCGGCAATCGGTTATAACCTAACCTGGTAATCGCCGATTACGATTAATCGGCATTGGCTCAATAATCGCAGTTGCTGATTAACAGGCTGCATAATCGGTGCATCACTGCACATTCTGTACACCAGTTAAACCAGGTAGGTTGAGGTCTTCCAAATGCTTGATTGTGCTGTTCACAATTGGTATGACCTCAGATATGGTCACACTTGACGACGAAAGAACAAGTGTGGCTTGGTTGAAAATTTCTAATACCTCCTATATTTCTCAACAGCTCCCACTGAGTTGATGTTAGTTCTTCGTTGACACCTGCTAACTGACTTGATGCTAATGTGACTGCTTGCTTTACTTCCAACAAGCGCTGAATAATGTGCAACGAAGAATTCCACCATGTTGTTTCATCTTGCACTAGCCGATGTTGTTTGACTCCCAATGTAGCTTGAGCTTTTTTGAGCACTTTGGTAGCTGCAGTAGAATGCTTGTAGTGTCCAACCACCCGACACACAGGAAAGATATTAGACAAACTGGCAGATTTTAAAACTGCGTCGTGTATGACCAGTTGTACGTGCCAGGCAGGGAAGATGATAGGTCGAAGAATTCAAGGCAGCTGTGATTTTGCGAGTATTATCCCTGACAATGAAAAAAATGTTGTCTTTGATGTTCCATGATTCACACGACTCCAATATGAAATGGATGATGTTTTCTGCATTGTGGGAGACTTCCAAGAATGGCCTCACTTCAAGAGCAACATGACATGCTTCATATTCACTGTCAATAAAATGTACTGTGATGCCCATAAAATCATCCTTAGCAGATGATGTCCACATATCTAATGTGAGTGAGATGTATTCTGCTTGCACTAAAAGTCCCTTTACTTTCTCACATGTAGTTTGGTACATTTCTGGTATAAGTGTATTTGCCAGAAATTTTCTCAAAACCATTGAATAACGAGGTTCCAGAAATGCAATAAGCTTTCTGAAGCCTTTGTTTTCTACAACAGACAGTGGCTGATTGTCTACACATATCATTTCTGCAATAAGCCTACCTATGTGTTTTCCTTTGCCATCTTTGCTTGAAAACTTACATTGTTTTGTCATGAATTGTGCTAATGTGGGCTGTGTGAGTGATGGTTCATTGTTTTGAGGTTCAGATAAGATTCTACTAGGCCCTGCAATTTCTCCTGAACCGGAAGATTCACTATTCTCCCGTTTATCAACAGCGATTTGGGTCGAGTGGAGTTTAAGATGTTTACGTAACGCACTTGTTGTACATGACTTTCTGCGGGATATTTTTGCACCACAAAACAGACATGCAGCTTTGGTGGTGTCGGATTTGTCCAGAACAAAATGTTCCCATACGTCCGACATCTCTGATTGTGATTTACTTCACGTAAATTACTTTAAATCACCATTCACAGCTAAAGATAAACCACATGTTACATGGAAATATTCAGTTCAGTAGAAAAACTCGCACAGATAAAATCAATACAGATAACAAATTAATAAACAAACGGGACGAGACGCCATTGTTCCGTGCCCAGTGTCGCCAATACTTCGTGTGTGAATTGTGTGTTGTGAATATTGTTTTGTTTGAACTTTGTTTCTGTTGAAAATTTTATGTTTGTTTGTGAACTATTTTATTCATTTATATTCTTTATTAAATTTTACAAAAACAAATTCTCATATGCTTAAAGAAAACGGAACAGTGTTTGATGAGTTCGAAGATAATGCAGCTGATGATGCGCAGCGGTCATGAGTCGTGAGTGGAAGTTTGGTGCTTGATTAGGTTAGGGCGCAAACGGTAAAAATCAATAATACTTTTGCATCACTGTTTATATTTTGAAAACTGGCAGATTTATTAATAAATTTGTAAACTGTTGTATTTAGGCAAAACATAATATCAACACAGCTTAGGCTGGGTACATTCTTGTTTATAACATCTGATGCCTTCCTAACCTCAAATATGTTGTGCTTTTACTGTTTCGTGTGTATATAAAGACAAAAAATTTTTCTTGAGAAATTTCAGTTTTAGTACAGATTAGCGGTTATGATTTTTTCTATAAATAACCCATACAAGCAGTTTATGCATAATAAATTAGGATTCTGCGGATTCTGCGGATATTGGATTCGGTCGCCCCATCCCTACTTAATTCCTAATTTCCCTAATTTATGTAAGCGTCCGCGGCAACTGTGCGTGTTCGGTGCTTGTCTTCGCCTCGCATCCTGGCAGGCTACCTTCCTGAGCGCTAGGAGCCACTCCCTGTTGGTGAGTATTTGCCAACCTTTTTATTCCCCGACCACCATTTTTGGTGGGCATTTTTGCCCATTTACTGACTCTCTGTGAACCAGTTCTGACCATGTTGGATTTGGGCTTGTTCACAGACAGGGTTCAAGAGCCTGGAGCGGGCATGACGACCGCATACTCGTTCCCTTCCTCGGTGACCCAACCGGCTAAGGCACCCTGGTAGCCTGTAACACATCACCTTCGGTCAGCTAATTTCAAATCTCCGTACCTCCAAATTCTCAGTGATGTCTACAATGTGACAATTAGGTTACTACACTAGAGTCCCGTTATAGCGAGGTATCACGGTTCCGGGTTTGATCCTCACTATAACCGAATTGGACAAATTTTGGCCCCCAAAAAATAAAAATTAACCGAAAATAGCATAAAAATTGTGTTTAAACCTGTATAATTGGAAAATAACAGGTTATATTAACGAAATCTTAATTTCTGTGAGCAGATGTGTGAATTCTCTTTAAAACGATACCCCATAAGTACGGATGCGATCACCGATTGCGTCAAAATAACCAGAATACCCTACCAAGCCATGTAAGTATAGCATCTCAGCCCGCGGCCGACGCAGCATTGTCCTGCTATCTATCGTCGACGCGGGCTGTTTGCTGGCGGCCAAGTTGGTTCGGGATGTTAATCCTTTCCCGGGCAGATACCACAACAACTGACCGAAACAAAAGTCACAAGAAAACTGTCCTACTGATTCGGAAATAAATACGGTAGTGCCTACTAGAGGTGTAAAGGAAACGAAAAAATGTGTACCCGTATGTATTCGTTGCTATAACAATTAGTACTCGTTACTATCGTTACGTTACTCGTTACTTCTGATACCGCATAACATGCTCTGTTATGTTGCAGCAACGAATCCAGTCGTATTGCGTAAGCGTACAGTATGACGTAGCGTAAATAATAAATAGAATATTAACAATTAACAATATTAATAATTAATAGTTTTTGTTAACCAAGAAACAATTAAATCTCATTAGAGCGGCTTTTTAATATTATCTCTTTTAAGATAACAACCAAAAAAACGTGAAAATACGCAATTATAAAAACAAAAACATACATATTTCTAATTTGTAAAAAATACTTTCTTACGTTGTTTCTGTTCCAATATCAAACTTTGTCTACACACGGTACAGATAACTAACGGAAGTTTGATAAAAGAAAGAAAGGATGGGATTCTATTTTTAAAGCCACGCACTTAGGTGGCGACTGCGGGGCTGAAGAATGTGACAGGCGTCAATGGCAAGATGTCTAGTGGCGAGCGAGAAGGGTGGAGATAAAGCAGACAAATAACAAAAGCGCGCTTCAAGCGATCACGCTGTAAATTCCTCAAAAAGACCTCGTTATAGCCGTGTTCTCGCTATTACCGTTGCTCGCTATAACGAGATTCTACTGTACTTTGAAGAGACTGGAACATCTGAAACTATTACTTACGGGACTTTAATAACTCTAAGCACTAAGAATTAAAACTCTGGGATTGTTTATTTTACCTTATATTGTTTCTTATTCTGTTTAACTATGCCAAAGGAAACCTAATAATAATATTCTAATTAGGAATGACCCATTCATCAAATATTATAGTTTTAATATATTTGCCAACCCATATAGCAAATGTTATGATTTTAATATATTTGGCAAAACACATATGTCAGTAAAGTTACTTTTTAAACTATTTACTGAGATCATGTTTTATTGGTTTATGTTCACTTAATTAAAAATAAAATAAATATAGAGGCACAGATATACAGATGAAATTGCAGCTGTTATTTTTTTGTTTTTGAAACTAAAACTTCAGGCCCCCAAAGGTGTACCAGCAGGAGAAGAGGGTGTGACAATGACATGAAAAACACTCTGGCATAACTCCACTTGGCACAAACAGTTTGGTTCCTCACTTAAGCACAATATTTAAAACTGTTCGTCAATTATATCCCGTGGTTGTGGTTGCTTATCAATGTCTGACAGACCAAGGTCTGATTGGCTTAAAAAAAAGTAATTGTTTAAAAAATTAAAAATTAAAATACCTGTTATCATTGAATGAACTAAAAATTTAAATTAAAATTTAGTTTTTTGTCCAACAACCTAATAATGGACCACAAATCTGTATAACTAAAAGCGTGGGGTGCTCTCTTCTTTCATTTTCGTAATGACTATATTCTAAAATTAGTGATAAAAATCTATTACAAATAATTTTGTTATTACTTAAAAGAAATTTCAGAAAAATTATATCAAGCATCCCATTGGGGTTATTAATTATGTTTTTTATTAATTTCATATATTCATTTTCTTAATGACTACATCTTAAAAATAATGATAGAAAATTTAAGGCAAATGATATCAAGCACCTCAAGGTTTTAGTTATAAATAGTTGTGGTGCATTATTGTGCTATTCGACAAAAACTGAATTTTAAATTTATTTTTTGGATTATTAGTTCATTCAACAATTAAAGTTGTTTTTAACTATAAGTTTATTTTATTATTTGTAGTCTCTAAATAAAATGTCACCATGTTTGATACAGTTGTCATTACCCATTTTGTACTTCAGTTTTTACCACAGCATATTAGCACTACAACACTACTACCGAACTGCAGACATTAATTAATAAAAATTATGACAACAATGGTTTTAGCTTGCCAGTTAAAAATTATGAAATTTAATAACAAACATTTATGGCTTTGAAAAAGTAATTTAAAGGTAGACTGATCTGAATTTGTGAGTTCTGGGTAAAATGAAAGCTCTTGACCATCTTTCAAGTATATGTCTACACGCTTGAAACTGGGTAGGGATATTGTTTATATTATATACACATTAACTGAGCATTAAAGATTTTAGGGCTTTAATACCTCCCCCGGCACATATTCCATCATAACAACCCAACCTATTCGATCGGAAACACTCCAAACCAAAATAGAATAAATTTTTAAAATGTTCAAAATTTAGGGTCATTAACCCCTTCACCCTCAAAGGGTACGAAAGTGGAACTCCGGTCACATTTTCCACCATGACCCAACCTTTTGGATTGCAAACACTCCAAATTGAAAAAGCATTGATTTTTAAAATTTTAAACATTTTGGGTTTGAACCCTCTCCCCTCTTCTAGGGGCATAGTCGACCCCGGGCCAAATTCCCGCCATGCCCCGACCTCATGGATACGCAAAAAGTATTGTTATTGCCCATAGCTCGAAATAAATTGTTTTTATACTTAGAGCCCCCAGGTTTTAAGTAATCAAAATATTATATTTTCAGAGGTTCTTTATATGTATGCAAAATTTCAACATATTCAGACATCAAAAAGTGAGTAAAAATTGAATGGAAATATTTTATTACATAGTCCATTCATTCATACGTACAGGTGAAGCTAATGGAAGCTTGGTAAAAACAGCACGGCCTGAACCACAGGTGTGAAATTTTCTCTCCACTACATTGTATTAAATTTGACTAGATGCCACTCCACACATCTACTCTCTCTGATGCCTAAGTAATGACCAATATGGCGACCTACAAATTTAGCTTCTTTTCCACTGGGGGAAAAACTGCACTTGTGATGCCATCAACAACCAATCACATAGCAGCTTACAACTATGACCAAAGACAAAGCACTTTGTTAAAATGAAAATAAACCGTTATGCCTTGCAACATTGCCCACAATACCATGCTCAAACAATACCTGTCTCTCTCTCTTACACTTCTATAACCCATGAAATGATTGTATCAGCCCAAATGTTCTAGAACTAGCCCTGTATCCACACATTATCAAATCAAAGAAATATGATGAATAATCCCTAAAAACCTTTTATATTTCTCTAGTGTCGCGATAAGGTGTGTGCTAGTTTTTTTTTTTTTTTTTTTTTTTTAGAAAGAACTGACAAAGATTAGCATGCCGCTTCTATCCGAATGGCAAAGGGATGGCTACAAAAATAAAATACAATGGACAAAAGGGAAACAAAGGTATAAAAATAGCAGTCTCTCCTTTGTCTTGTTAGGAAGTGGGGGGTGGAATTGGTTGGGGGGAAGGGGGGAGTGGGCCACCTCACTCCATCCCTCCCATAATAAACAGACAAAGAAGAGCGAGGGTCAATGCCAGCGCGCCAATAAGCTGTGAAAAGGTACACTATATGTACGTGTATCCACGGAACTCTAGCAAAGCCATATATCATGCAAGCCATATACAGTGGCGACCCTTCTGTGGGTAAATTCAGTGGTAATAATTAGTATAGACACATCAGAGTTTTTTTAGAGGTACAAGTGCATAAATGTGGCAGGAAGCACTTTCCAACAATAAAATGCTCAAATGTGTTGTCCGTCATTTTTAAGGAAACATACATTACTGTTGTAAAAATCAGTCTAAATAGACAAATGCAGTTGCAAAAATCAAAACGTGAGTGGATGCATGGTTGGTAGATGTCTCCCATCCATTATATATTCTACAACTGCTTTTCAATTATTTTGAGTGCCCCACACCCCACAAGGAACTGAAACTCTGTCGCAACCTCTCTTTAACCCCCTCTCTTCTCTCAATCTCAAGTGTTTAAAAAAACTTTGCAGAAAAGATAATCATTCCTTAAATAACCAAAAATATTAAGGTAACAAGATGTGTAATTTTTGTGTTGCCACATCTTATCTTCATATGTTTTTTTATTTAGGAAAATGGCTGTGTGGCTTTGCTTACAAAAATAAATCAGAAAAAATGTGAAAAATAATACTGAATTAACATACCTTCTCATTTGTATATGCTTTGCATTTTATTGTTTAACTTAAGACTTAATTTATTATGGTACATAAAGACATCTTAGTGTGTGAGTGTTTTTGTCAGTACCTTTATTTACATTTCATTTAATTGATTTTACAACCTCTATAAACTTACACATTGTGTTTGTTTTGCTTTTTTATGCCCAATGATATGAGCGGGTGTGCCTACCATATGTCAGCTGTTGCAGACATTAATGCCCCATAGTGTCCAGTATGTCACCACTCCCCCCTGTGCATGTGGCATTTAGGTCGGTATTCCAACACAGATGTTGAATAATGCTACACCTATACCCTAACTATATTCCTAGTACACAATAGGACACGGCCAGTCCCTTATTTTAAGGCAACGGATTTTGGTGTCCTATTCTTTGCTGTTCTGTTGCCCAAATTTTGCGCAAGCGCAGCGCTCACTTTTTTGTTGATGTCGTCCAGATGGCTGAACCGCATATGGTCTCCATTAATTCGTATAGTAATTTTTGTGACCATCAGGGGACGTACCAAGCCTGTTGGTGTGCCAAATGACACTTTATGATAGCGAAACTATCCTGGAATACATTTTGTACTCTTTAATGGTCATAAAAAAATAATCCCAACTTTAAAAGTACTTGAGAAAATTTAAATTAAGCCATTTAATCTGCATGATAGTGCTGCTATCTGTAAGATTTTTTGGCATAGCAAATGTATCGATGGTTGCCAAATGTCAGCGTTTATAGCCTCTTGCAGGGCACAGTTCATTAAAACGGTTGCTTTTACATTACCTAACAGGGATTGGGTGTGGAGACATTCTGGAATACGATCTGCAGGTTAAGTAACGGTTGTATCCAAACAAGGTAGTGCTACCTTACCCAACGTCTTGGAATACAGCCCTTAAACTTCCTCCCCGGTGACGTGTGCGTGCGTGGGTTTAGTGGGCCACTAACTACTACAAAAGGGTGCGGTCAAGTTGTGTAATAAATAATACTTAATGTTGCAAACCTTGTCTTGCTAGCCAGAACACTTCAGAGACTCCTTAAATCTGCTACAATTGAATTATCTAAATTAACTTCTCGCCCCAATTGACTCGATTTTGCTGAAGGCCATGCAGAACATCAAATGAACTTATAGGTACCTTAAATAAACTTTTTGTAAAGGGTTATGAGCCTAGAATAATTATGTTGTAATTTTGAGGGTAATATTCAAATGCACATCAGCAGTACGACTCGGAATCGCTCTAATGGTTATTACAGTTTGGCGACATTGCGCTGATGAACCACCTCAACAGACATGACTCACCCCATTTGCTTCCCATCGCAACCGAGGTAGGATGCTGTCCGCACTCTTAACTGAGCATATTACTTCTGCTCCTATATTCACTGTAAATCATTTGCTTGTTATCCCCAGAGCTTACCTTGGGGGCATGGCTGCTTATTTTAATTATGTAGGAATCCATTTGTGGGAACATTGTCATTAATGCGAACTTATTGTCCAGCCATGAGGTGCCTGGACTCTCAGTGAACCGGTCGTGCCGCAAGTCATTTTATTACTTTACTTTTATCATCATATTTATTGTATGAGAAACTTGTCACATAGTGCCATATAATAAATTCCAACTGTGCCTATCTCGTGTTCGTTCACATTTGCCCAGCCACGTGTAAGTCTGTGACTACCTACCTTACGGCATGTGGGATGTCGTAAGAGCCCACGTGCCCGACATTGAGCTTCTGGTCGTCTTGTAGAGGTGCAGGGGAAACGAGTCACGTCCACACACGGGAGACGTCACATCTCAGGAGTAGTGTCTCCACCAGGTCCATATCCTCTAGACACGGTGGCGCACAATATCTTCATTCCGACGAATCCCATGGCCACACAAATGTATAGACCTAATTTAGTCAAGAGATTTTTGGCATCATAAATCTAATTATAAAATGTCTGGATTTAGTAGTTTTTATGTATTAACAGTATGTTTATTTTGAAACAATATGATCCATCCCACAAAAATATGTGAGAGAGTCTTTCAGTACTCGCCAGTGATTTGTAAACATCTTACCTCCATAACGAGCAAATTCATGAGTTCTCTTGTTGCAAGTAAACTTTAAATACTAAGCTCAGACACAAAATTTAACGTAGAATTCCTCGAAATAATGACGAGCATGATAAACATACAAAAAGTATTAATTTTGGGGAAAATAGGTTTTAAAAACGCGAAAGATTTTTACCAAACTATAATTCTGTTTAACAAGATCGTTTAGCAGTGTGTACATTGGTTTGGGACACAACAGCAACAACAAGGCCCACACAGGTACCGACACAAGGCAGGGGCAAACCTCAAAGACTGGGAGGTGCTTGTAAACCCAGCAGTGAAACCAAACATATATATGGGGTGGACAGCTACCGCAACAGGACGCATAGTGCTACCAGAGTTCAGTGGGCTAGCACATGAGGACCCATGCGAGTTTGCGCAGTGGTGTAAGGGACGGTTGACACAATGCGGGGTGCCGATAGAAGAATGGACACAATGCACGAGTGAGCAATTGCGCGGGCAAGCTCGTGAGTGGTGGAACCTGTGGGGATGCTATGACATGTAGTGGCAGGAGTTCGCTACCGGCTTAACACGGCGCTTTGACGACAGCATGGCAGTCATGAGCTGTAAGGCTCGCTTCTATGGCGAGTCCCAAAAGGACTCGGAGTCAGTAGAGCAGTTCATGGCAAACAAGCTACTGCTGTACTGGCAAATAGCCCCGGGAGAAGACCCCGAGCAAGCTTTACCAGAAGTTACAACATTAATACGAGAAGAATTGCAACCATTCCTCAGGCCATACTGCAATGGGACGTTAGAGGACTATGTATAACAGGCAACAGCTACAGAAGGCAACCTACAACACCTCCTGGGATGTCGGACAGGGACAACTATCCCCGAACGAGGGCGCAGACAGGAGGTCGGAGTACCTGCAGGGACATACCGCAGGAACGTCGAACAGCAACATGGGCGATCGAGGGCCCACCTGGTGGGACAGACCAGAACACATCTCCAGAATGGAGGAATGCAGGCAATCGGCGCGATGGAGACAGACCACCACAGTGCCGTCTTGGATGCCCACAGAGCACGTATCACTGGCATCAGGACTGCCAGAGACACCAACAGTGACAACAACCAGTGGGAAACGGGCAGTAGGGGGTGTAGGACCTACAGTCCTGTCCCCCGCGCCAGCCAATCCCCTGCCGCAAGCCACAGAGAACAACCCAGAACAACTGGGGCAACTCACCACGCTAGAAAACTGACTGATACGGATCCCCATTTTCCTGAACGGGAGACCGACTGCCGCACTTATAGACACAGGAGCGAGCCATGTGTTCGTCGCCCAGCACTGTGTACCACCCGCAGAACTCACACCCAGACACTGTGCCCTGCGCCCTGCTACGAACACTGGAACCAGGACAGCCATTGGAGATGCCATTATCACAGAGGGTATTTGGGAGATGGTGACCCAAACTCCAGCAGTCGTGGTAGAAGGACTCTGAGAAGATTTGGTACTCGGACAGCCATGGTTGGTAGATCAGGACACCTTGATTTCGCCAGCATCAGGTCTGGTAAATTTAGGTAAATGTGAGCGCCTGGCAGTATATACACTAGGAAGCATACCACCACCCCAGTGGTAGCCCACAGGGTTGGAATACCTGGACAGTCAGGTACCCTCCGAATATCAGGACGATGTTAGGCGACTTCTGTGGGAAAGACTAAGAATCTTTGCCACTGCAAATCCACTAAAGCGCACCACAATGACCGAGCACAAAATTCCTACCACACATGAAGAACCCATATATGAATCCCCCAGAGGATATGGGTTCCGGGAGCAACGGCTGATACGAGAGCAGGTGCAAGAAATGTTGCGAAATGGGGTTATCGAGCCATCGAACAGTGCATATAATTCACGCATTGTCTTACTGGCCAAGAAAGATGGAACCATGCGGTTCTGTCTGGATTTTCGCCCGCTGAACAGGGTTACAATGAGTTCCCCTCCACCACAGATCAGCGTAGAAGAAGTCTAGGCAATGCACGGGTATTTACAACTCTTGACTTACGCTCTGGCTTCTGGCAGAGAGAAAAGACAGCATTTACTGTACCGGATGGCAGACGCTTCCAGTTCTGTGCCATGTCATTCGGCCTCAAGTGCGCACCGGCCACATTCCAAACTATGATGGTCCACGTACTAGAGGGATACATCGGCCAGTTCGTGGTGGCCTACCTCGACGACTAGATAGTGTACTCCGAATCCTGGGAGCACCATGCACACTACCTGTCGCTGGTCCTGGAGCGGCTAGAAATGCACCACCTGACCTGTGCCACCCAGAAGTGCCACATCGGACTAAGAGAGGTGGAATTCTTAGAGCACATGGTGGACGCTGAGGGCAACCGGCCCCACCCAGTACACCTAGCGAAGATTGCAGGGGCAGAACCCCCCAGAACACGCAAACAGCTGCATTGGTTCCTAGGCCTCGCCAACTGGCTACGGATTTATATCGCAGACTTCGCCACGCTCGCAACCCCACTGACAGACCTGATGTCACCTCTGCAGTGCTACCAATGAACCCCAGCTGCTCAGGAAACACTGGACAATCTGAAAACAGAATTCTCCATATGTCACACACTGTCGCGAGTAAACCCCGAGAGTGTGCTGTATGTCCAGACAGATGCAAGCATTGATGGTGTGGGGGCAGTGCTATACCAATTGGACCAAAAGGGAGACGTGCATCATCGATTATGCTAGTGCCAAGTTTGGACGGGCAGAAAGGAACTACCACAGCAATGAGCAGGAGTGCCTAGCTGTAGTATGGGCACTTAAGAAGTATCGGCTCCACCTGGAGGGGAGGCCATTTGTGCTACGCACAGATAACCAATGTCTCACGTGGTTATGGACCCTTCAGGGACGTAAGAGCAAGCTCATAAGGTGGGCCCTGTTCCTACAATCCTTCGACTTCCTTGTGGAACACATCCCCGGGGTATAAAACCAGCTGCCGGATGCCCTGTCCCGAGACCCCGATGAGGGCTCCCACATGGAAGATGACGTGTTACGGGAGGAAATACTGCCACCTTCCCACAGGGCACACGACCACAGGCCAAGAGACACTACCTGTCGCCTGCTCACTGTGTGAGAAGATGATGACCCACCTCCAGCGGACCTGATCGAACTCAAACAACGAGTTCTCAACGCCCAACTCACCTCCCCAGATGCTGAGCGTCGACTAGCAAAGCAAGCAGAAGGACTGGATGAGATATGGACCATGAGAGATGGCATGCTGTGTACTAAGGGGATAGGAACCAACAAGGAGTGGCGCACCTATGTACCACCGGACGCACGGGAAGCCGTTCTGCGTTTCATGCACGATCATGACCTGGCAGGACATCCAGGAGCGGACCAAACCCGACAGGCAACCAGCCAGCACTACCACTGGCCTGGCATAGCCCGGGACATATGGGAGTATGTAAGGACCTGTGAGAAGTGCCAGGAGCGAAAGGCACGGCAGAGTGATGGGACCGAGCAACAGCGGCCACGCCTCCCCACTATCCCATTCCAGTCCATCGCGCTTGATGTTATGGGGCCGTATCCCCATACTGCCCGAGGGAAGAGGTTCCAGGTGGTGTTCGCGGATCTCTTCACACGATGGGTAGAAGCATATCCTACCAGTAACATCCGATCCAAAATCATTGCGAGAATCCGGCAGGCGTAATTCTTTCCATTGTGGGGATACTCCAGGGATCTCCTGACGGACAATGCCAGCCAGTTCATCGGAAGGCAGTGGCAAGAATTATGTCGGGCATGACAAGTGGAACATCGGACTATGCCAGCTTACCATCCATGAGCCAACCCAACGGAGAGACATAACCAGGAGCTGAAAGTCCAAATTCGCATACATCTGGGGGACAACCATACCACATGGGACGAACACATAGCGGAGGCCCTGTTCTGCATCTGCCGCAGGACCAATGCAACCACAGGGATGTCCCCGGCACAAATGGTCCAAGGCCACAATCTGCCCATGCCCGGCGAATGGACGGCTCACAGAGTGACAGCTGAAGGGGATATAAAGTAATACCTTATAGCAAAGAAAAACTAGCATCAATTTATTAGATGTATTGATATTTATTCATAATTCTATGATTAATTTTACTTATTTAAAACCAATATGTAAAGCTAGTTGGTATTACCAGCTAAATTATGCTATGGACAAAAGTAGTATAGGAATGGGGCGCCGGGGACAGGGTTCAGGGTGAGGTGCGAGGTGCCGAGCCATGTCACGGCAGCCTTCTTGGATGAGCGTAACGGGACACAGCGGTACGGGACAAGTAGTACCGTGACTTTGACCTTGACCCCGGCGGCCATCTTCAGACCTGCCAACTCTCACGATTTTGGTGTGAGGCTCACGATTTTAAGGTCCATCTCACGCCCTCACGCCAAAATAGTGTTTCTTCATGATTTTTTGGGGCCCCAAGATTTTGTTTGTAAAAGTTACAAAACAAGTTTTACGAAAGCTTACAGTAACGAGTTTCCATCAATACTCGAGTCACGTAAAGGAAGCAATTTTGCGTTTTGTAGCGTGTGCCGTGCTGATTTTTCTATCTCGCATAGTGGAAGAGGAGACATTGTGAAACATGTCGCTACAAAAAAACACAACTAACACGTGAAGTGTATTGCTTCCAATAAAAAAATTAATTTTGCTGTGAAAATGATAATAGTGTTACACGAGCAGAATGTTATTTTACATCTTTTTTAGTTGCGGCCCTGCATGATTACTACACGACAGCGCTAAATTATGTTCAATAAATTAAATCTGCAACCTATAATTTGTAGAAATAAATTTTGAAGCAGAGACCATGTAACATATGTACAGGTATGTCACTTAAATTTAAAGATTCTCATTTGTTGTTT
Organism: Bacillus rossius redtenbacheri; assembly: GCF_032445375.1. NCBI lineage: Eukaryota > Metazoa > Arthropoda > Insecta > Phasmatodea > Bacillidae > Bacillus > Bacillus rossius. The sequence goes on along the minus strand of NC_086333.1, from coordinate 2,262,236 downwards.
TTTATATCTATACTGTATTTATGGGCCTAAAAATTTTTATCGAGGACCTCATGATTTTTTTAATTTGAATGTTGGCAGGTCTGCATCTTGGATCCGCCATCTTGGATCCGCCATCTTGAAATAGAACTCCCCACTCATTATGATGAAATTTTCGTCTCTGTCGCCATATTGATTTTTTCTGTTCTGCTGGAGGCTGTCATCTTGGATACCGTCGACTTTGTTTCTGCTATTTGTTCATAGATAGCGCCAGCATCGCTCTTGATTTTTTTTTCTGTTCTACTGGAGGCCGCCATCTTGGATACCATCGAGTTTGTTTCTGCTATTTGTTAATAGAGAGCGCCAGCATCGCTCGGTCTCGTCACATAAGGTCGATGTTCCATTACCTACCATGGCTATTATAGTCCTTATCGACAAATTAAATTTATTTTTTTTTATGAAAAATATATCGGAAGCACTGTGATTCGATCCATCACAGCTCTGATCTCTAGGTTGGAAAACATACGTCTTTAACCGCTCGGCCATCGAGACATTTACCAGACTAAAAATTAAATAAGTTATATATAAAAATAACATGCATATTCGGACTTGTAATTTTTTTAATTTAAATTAATAATAGCACCACCTGTTCGAGACAGAACCACCATCTTGTATTAAGATGTAACTGTAGCAATTATCGTTATGGTCGCCATCTTGAAAATCCGTAATTTTTATGTTAGAAAATTAGGAAAATTTTTAAAAATCATTAAAAAATTAATCAATCGAATTAAATAGTAAAAATCTTGAAAAAACACCATTGCACTTTTCGTTACGGCCGCCATCTTGAAAATCCGTAATTTTAATGCTAGAGATTCGAGAAAAATTTCAAAATTCATCAAAAAATTTACTTATTAGAATACCGATTGATTAGTTCGATTCCTGTCCTTGGTTCGAAACCGCTAAGAGCAAAAAATAAAAAAACAACAGATCCTCCACAGAAGCCACCTACAGACTGATCTACCACCAGCAATACCAAGGTACATATATCGTCAGCTGATATGACGTCATGTCCGCCATCTTGTCTTCATCCGCTGGAGACCACCATCTTGTTTTCGTTCGCTAGAGTGTGCCGGCGACATGTTAGTATAATTTTCTGGGCACCATACCATTGTCCTCAACTGTTGGCATTGAACTTTGACCTTGACCTTGAACTTTCAACTTGACCTTGAACATTGACCTTGAACTTTGACATTGGCATTGAACTTTGACCTTGACCTTGAACTTTGACCTTGACATTGAAATTTGACCTTGACCTCGAAATTTGACCTTGACCTTTTAATTTGACTTTGTCCTTGTTGACCATCATGGATCCAACATTTTAAGTTCAGTACATGCTACCAGGAGCTACCACCTGCTGGAGTACACCATTGTTTGGACTTGTAAATATTGTGTGTAATTTAGTGTATAGTGTTTGAAACATTTGAATTTTGAACTTCCCATGCTGCTTGCTAGCAGCGCCAAGTTTTACAAGTTGGCTGCCTGCCAAGGCAGGTAACCCTGCAGCTTCCGGCAACGAAGCAACAGTTGTTGGTGAACCATCATGGCGGTAAGTTGTGCTATCGTGCACGCTTGCTGCCAATCGAGTTGTTTGCGAGTGAATCGTTATTAATTGTTTCGTTTTTTTTTTATGGATTTTACAGTCTCGTACGTCTCTAGACAAAACATTTGGTCCTCCGGGCCGGATAGTTCCGGTTTTTTCTGGTGTTGTTTTAAACGTGATTCGTGTGCACGTGGTAAACAATTACACTTCGTTTTCACGTTATTTCGTGCGCTATACTCTCGTTTATTAGAGTATTTTCATGGTCAAGATTTCTTCGGCAACGTGTTTTAGAAGAAATTCGCAGAGATTTGGCGATCTAAGAAACTGTTATATCTTCTTTGTTTTTCGTGGAATATATTTCGTGTTGGGGTTATGTTGTATTATTTATCGGTGTCTGCTCATGTTTTTTGTTGCGTTAGGTGTTTTTGCTGGATATAAATTTTGATTTGCTGTGTCTAACCTTGGTTATATTGGTCTTCGTTGTGTTTATTTCGTTGTTGTGTCTTTGTGGTTATTTCGTCCTTTGCGTCTGTGTGTGACCATGGCAGATATAGGCTCGGCACTCGTGCGTATCCGACTAGCAGAAGCTCGGCTCAAACGTGCTGTCGACCTGTCTCAAAGTGTTGTTGACGATGTTTCTAAGCAAGGATTGTTTCGTGCCACAGTTCGTGATCTACCCCAAGTTCGTGATAAGTTCGAGGCGGATTTTGTGGTTCTCGGGGCAACACAAAATTCTGACATCGATCTCTCAGAACTGACTGCACGAATGGACGATTTCGAAGAGAAATATTTTGAAGTCATGGCGACGGTAAGTGCCCTGGAGGGTTGTTCGATGGAGAGCTCAACATCGTCAAGGCCCAAGGTGAGCAATTCTAGAGTAGCTTTACCAAAAATTACGCTTCCAAGTTTTGAGGGCAGCATTAAAAATTGGCCTAACTTCTCCAACCTATTTTGCACTCTCGTTGCTAACAATAGTGACCTTTCATCTGTTGAGAAACTGGCTTATCTGAAGACTGCTCTCAGTGGTGAACCCCTCAGCATGATTCAGGCCTTGCCCATGTCTGAAGTAAACTTTGATGTGGCTTGGAAACTACTTGTTGGTAGGTACGAGAACAAGAGGCTCATTGTGTCTGTCCATGTGGAGGCTTTACTTCAAGCACCCTCTGCATCAGCTGACTCTCCCAAGACATTGCGCCAACTGTTGAACACTGTTACAGAGAATGTGTCTGCTCTTAAGGCCTTGTCTGTCCCTGTAGACCAGTGGGATCTGATGCTGCTGCCCATTCTATACAAACGGTTGGATGCTGCCTTACAAACACAATGGGAAATGACATTAACAGACGAGTTTCCCACTCTTAGTAGTTTTACTTCGTTTTTTGAAAAACATTGTCGTGCGCATGAGGCTGTGATAGCTTCCCGTTCTAGGAGTTCAGGAAATCAGGTTCCCAAACAGACGGCTCAAGGGCACCAAAACAGCTGGAGGCAGTCTCAAGGTCAGCCTGTAAACACATTAGTAAGTTCTCCACAGTCACAAAGTTGTCTCTTGTGTAGTGACATTCATGTGCTTAGGTCATGCCCTATCTTCTCGCAGGGTAGCCCCAAGGAACAATATGCAATAGTAAAGGAGCATAAGTTGTGTCTGAATTGTCTTTCCCCATCACATCGATCAAAGTGGTGTCCATCTAAGTTCTCATGTCACCAGTGTAAGGCACATCACCATTCCATGCTGCATTTTGGGGGTCAGCGATCAGAGGAAGACTCCATCCCATCCAACTCAGACAAGGAACCACCATCATCTGACTCTAATCCTGCCACTGTTGCAGTAACTGCTGCTAAACCTACCTCAACAACAACAATATTGTTGTCAACTGCTCAAGTACAGATTTTCGATCGTGCTGGTGTGCCTTGTGTTGTACGTGCTTTGCTAGACACTGCCAGTCAAGCCAGCTTTATCACCGAACAGTGCCTACAAAAGCTCCGACTGGTTCGCAGACAGGCCCATCTTCCGATACATGGTTTGTCCAGTACACCTGTGAATGTGGCTAAGTCCTACACATCAGTTGTCATCTCCCCAGTGGGCAATCCAGATAATCAGTTTGCCCTGGATGTATTTGTGTTACCACGCATTACCAATAACTTTCCGAGTGCCAAACTCTCATCGAATGTGCGGCGATCAGTGGCTCATCTGAAGCTTGCTGATCCTTCTTTCGACACCCCTGGTCCTGTTGACCTGCTTATTGGTGCTGACCTATTTCCTCTTCTCGTAACTGGAGGCAAGATTGAAGGGTCTCCAGTGGCTCTCGACTCTGTTTTGGGATGGATTCTCATGGGAAGGGTGGACACCAAACTTCCACCATCCTGCCTGGCATCGCATTGTGTCACACTGTTCACTTCTTACCCTCCATTAGATGATGTTGTACGAAAGTTCTGGGAAATTGAAGAATTCCCATGAGTATAACACAAGTCTCCTGAGGATGTTTCTTGCGAAACCATGTTTGCCGAAACTCACGTCCGAAATGAAGAAGGCCGATATAGTGTGTCCCTGCCATTTCGCCACTCGAGACCTGAGTTGGGCACCTCTAGACCCCAAGCTATAAATAGGTTGATGCGCCTAGAGAGACGCTTGAAAGGTGACTCAAAGCTCAAAATAATGTACTCAGAGTTCATGGAAGACTATCTTGCCATGGGTCACATGGAAAAGATTCCTGATGATCAGATTGATGTGACGCCAGCTTATTATATCCCCCACCATTGTGTCGTGAAGCCAGAGAGTTCAACCACGAAGCTGCGGGTAGTGTTTGATGGGTCTGCTAAGAGCTCATCTGGTGTCTCATTGAATGACACACTTCTAACCGGCCCCAAGTTGCAAAGAGACATTTTTGATCTACTGTTGAACTTTCGGCTACATGCCTTTGTGTTTACGGCAGATGTTAAACAAATGTACCGTCAAATATCTGTTCTGCTCCAGCACCAGGACTACCAACGCATTGTTTGGCGCTTTTGTGATTCGGAACCTGTGCAGGATTAACGATTGAAGACGGTGATGTATGGCGTCTCCTCAGCTCCGTTCTTGGCCCTTCGAACTATTCAACAACTGGCGGTCGATGAGAAAGACCACTTTCCAGTTGCCTCAAGAGTTTTGCAATCCGATGTGTATGTTGATGATGTGGTTACCGGTTCTGACTCTCTTGAATCTGCTCTGGCCATCCAAAAGGACCTTCGAGCTCTTCTTGCCAAAGGGGGCTTCAAGTTGAGTAAGTTCATGAGCAACCATACAGCTCTTATAGACTGGCTTCCGCCTGAAGATGTTGATATGCCCCAATCATTTGATCTGGATCCTGAGAGTCAAGTTGTGGTCAAGGTCTTAGCACTTCAATGGAACCCAGTCTCTGACACCTTCTCCTATGTAATCCGAGGCCACTCAAGTCTTGTTACGAAGAGGAGCATCCTTGCCAATGTAGCCAGAATATTTGATCCTCTAGGATGGCTTACTCCACTGTTAATGTTTGCAAAGCATCTATTGCAACTAATGTGGGTCCGGTCCATTGACTGGGATGATCACCTCCCCCCTGATCTTGCTTCTCAGTGGGATCATTTTAGCCGGGAGCTCCCTCAGTTGTCCTCTATTGCTGTCGCTCGGTTCATTAAAGGTCCAGAAGGCTCTACCTATCAACTGCATGGTTTCTGTGATAGTTCTGAGATTGGTTACGCGGCCGTGGTGTACCTGCGCATAGTGTGCCCGGATGATCGAACCATCATTCTTCTGCTGATCAGTAAATCCAAGGTTGCACCAGTCAAAAGCCAAACCTTACCTCGTCTGGAGCTTTGTGGAGCACTACTGTTGGCTCTTGTGCTCAATCATGTGATTGAGACTTACCAAGAAGTTTTGCCTGTATCTTCCATCACAGCCTGGACAGACTCACAAGTGGTTTTAGCATGGATTAACTCATCTCCTCATCAGTTGAAAACTTTTGTAGCTAACCGGGTAAGCGAACTCCAAGAGCTTACCCGTCCCAGTTGGTGGAAACACGTACCGTCTGAGTTCAATCCTGCTGACTGTGCCTCTCGTGGTCTCTTCCCACTTCAACTATTGGATCATCACTTGTGGTGGACTGGTCCACCGTGGTTAATAGAGTCACCTGGACAGTGGCCTCCCCAGTCACCAGATGCAGTGGAAGTGGATCCCGCCGTGATGGAGAAGAAGACTGTCACCTTGATCACTGTAACGTCCTCTGATGATCTTGGCCAGTTGGCAACGCGATTCAGTCGACTAACCAGGCTCCTGCGTGTCACGTGCTGTTTATTGTGGTTTGCCCACAATTGTCGCGTTTCACTGAAAGAGCGCAAGACTGACAATATGTCTCCTTATGAGCTGCATAAGGCTTTACATTTTTGGGTCTTCTGGGTACAATCACATCATTTCAAAGAGGATATAAGTGCTCTGAAGAAGGGACAGTGCATTTCCCCTCAGATTCGCAAACTAGTACCCTTTCTTGATGACAGTGGCCTGATAAGGGTAGGTGGTCGTTAAGCTCACTCCAGTGTTCCGTTTGAGCAGAAGCACCCAGTGCTGCTTCCAAAATCTCACCATCTGACTGATCTCATTATTAACCATTATCATGAAAAGAATCATCATCCTGGAGTTCAGACTCTTAGAGGAATTCTTAGAGAACAATTCTGGATTCTTGCAGATAAGGATGCCATCTCTCACTGCTTGCGTCACTGTGTTCCATGTTTCAAGCAAAGACCCGTAGCAAGCGCACCTCTCATGGGCGATCTTCCCTCTATGAGAGTGCAACAGGTTAAACAATTTGCCAAAGTAGGAGTTGACTATGCTGGTCCTTTTATGGTTAAGCTTGGTCGGGTCCGTGGGGCAAAGGTCTTGAAGGCTTATCTTTGTATTTTTGTCTGCTGCGCGACAAAGGCCGTTCATGCAGAACTAGCTTCAGACCTGTCCACAGATACATTTATTGGAGCCTACAAATGTTTTATTGCCAGGCGTGGGAGAACATCTGATATCTACAGTGATTGTGGGACCAACTTTGTCGAAACTCACAATCGTCTTGAGGAACTTCAGCAACTTCTGTCGTCGGCACCACACCAGCAGGCTGTCACTGATGCGTTGTCCCAGCTCGGTGTCATGTGGCACTTCAACCCATCTGCGGCTCCCCATTTTGGTGGTTTGTGGGAAGCCGGGGTAAAGTCATTCAAGACTCACTTAAGTAAAGTTATTGGTGAACAAGTGCTCACATTTGAAGAACTTTACACCCTTCTAGTGCAGGTGGAAGCTACGTTAAACTCGAGACCCCTGTGCCCTTTGAGCTCTGATCCCAATGACATCAGTGCTCTAACCCCTGGCCATTTCTTAACCCTGGAGCCACTGGTCACATTACCAGAGCCTAACTTGAGGGATGTACGGCTAAACCGCCTTCAACGTTGGCAACTTGTGGAACGCCTCCAACAGGACTTTTGGCATTGTTGGCACAGGGATTATTTACACGCGCTCCAGCAGCGGCAGAAATGGAACGAGCAGGGAGTTAGTCCCATTGCCAACCAACTTGTGCTCCTGAAAGACGACAGACTCCCACCTCTACAGTGGCGCTTGGGGCGCATCGTGGAGCTCTATCCTGGGAAAGATGGTGTTGCCAGAGTGGCTACTATCCGGACTTCTAGTGGAACTTTCAAGAGTCCTGTGGTGAAGCTCTGCCTGCTACCATATGATTGTTGAAATGGGACATTTTAAGGCGGGCGGTAATGTTTGAACTTGTAAATATTGTGTGTAATTTAGTGTATAGTGTTTGAAACATTTGAATTTTGAACTTCCCGTGCTGCTTGCTAGCAGCGCCAAGTTTTACAAGTTGGCTGCCTGCCAAGGCAGGTAGCCCTGCAGCTTCCGGCAACGAAGCAACAGTTGTTGGTGAACCATCATGGCGGTAAGTTGTGCTATCATGCACGCTTGCTGCCAATCGAGTTGTTTGCGAGTGAATCGTTATTAATTGTTTCGTTTTTTTATGGATTTTACAGTCTCGTACGTCTCTAGACAAAACAACCATCTTGTGCATATACTCGTCTTATAGAGTACATTTCCATCTGAATAATTTAATTCCAACCGCTACAGTGCAGTAAACATTTATTACCGAGGTGCCCCCACCATCATGAAACTTGGACGCCATCTTGAATTCGTGTAATTATTTAGCTAGAAATTCGGAAAAAATCCAAAATTCATCAAAAAAATCACTCATTAATTTACATATTGAATCGCTGGATTCCTGTACTCGATTCGATACTTGAACAGTGACAAGTGTAAATAAATATTAAATAAATTATATATTCTGTTTTTCAATTACCTTTCGCGGAGTTTATAAATCATTCTCTCTTCAAAAATAAAACACAAGTCGACACAATGTACAATGTTCGACGAAATAAATATGTTGCTGATAAGTCTAACATGAAAGTCTAGTTTTTCAATAAACTGAATAACCTCTAAACCGTTCATGTACAAAGCCATACATACATATAGACCAAGCGTCTTCGGACCGAGAGACCGTGTCATAATCAATGTCAGACGTATAGACAAGTTATTTCCGAACCTCACGACCTTCCTCATCGTCAGATAATTATATTCAATTGAACCAATGGGCCATGTTTTTTACGCTTCCAATCCAACAAAAAAGGCAGCATTTTTGGAAGCACCATCAAAAAAGGAAGCACAATTGGAAGCACCATCAACAAAAAGGCAGCACATTTGGAAGCATCATCAAAAAAGGAAGCACAATTGGAAGCACCATCAACAAAAAGGATGCACATTTGGAAGCACTATCAAAAAAGGAAGCACAATTGGAAGCACCATCAACATAAAGGCAGCACATTTGGAAGCACCATAATCAAAAAGGAAGCACATTTTGGAAGCACCATCAACAAAAAGGCAGCACATTTGGAAGCACCATCAAAAAAGGAAGCACAATTGGAAGCACCATAATCAAAAAGGCAGCACATTTGGAAGCATCATCAAAAAAGGAAGCACAATTGGAAGCACCATCAACAAAAAGGCAGCACTTTTGGAAGCACCATAATCAAAAAGGAAGCACATTTTGGAAGCATCATCAACAAAAAGGCAAAAAGGAAGCACAAGTTACGAGAACTAAGTCTTAGTTAGAAATCAGAATACAAAAATAAAAACATTAAAGTTTTATAATTTAAAACATTTATTTTATTTCTTTACATTATACAAATGCAAGTAAAACAAGCCATTATTGTATGTAGCCAGCTTCCCTCTGTTCTTTGAGTATGAAGGATATTTCTTTGATGGACGAATAGTTTCCTGCACAAAGCGAACCATGTAGAAGTCTTAGCCGGTCAACCAATATGATTGGATCTTTCCATGATGTGTAATCATTCTCATCTACCACCATCTTCCTTGCATGTTTATAATAAATATTATGATCTCTGGTGTCTTCCGTTTTACCACCAACCTCAGGGTAACTTTCATTTTTGAGACAGACAAGCTTGATCAGATTTATTTAATATATCACGTCGTTTCCATCGTTTCGGTCTCAAGACACCACAACATTCTTTGATCTTGTCAGCGTTAGGTGCTTCATCACAGTCTATGTCTTTGTCAACAGCCTCAGAGTCACTGTAACAATCACCGTAGAAGGCATCTTTTTCCCACAGATTACCGTAAGAATTCGATGTTGATGATGTCGAAATGTGTCTTCATCGTCTTCATACTTCCGTTTTAGGAGTCCATCATTTTTACAAAGTAGGAAAGTTCTACTTGAATTCGGCTGGAATATATTCTCACTTTTCACGTTAAGGATTCTTCCATTGTCTTCATCTTCCGTAAATCATCAACCTCCTTCAATTTAAGTTCTTTGTCGAGATCGGAAGAGCCAGGAAAATTATTGTCGTAATGCAGATCACTCTTCCTTAGTCTAGTAGATTCATCGTAGTCCTCTAGCTTGTACGCAGGCTTGGCGTTACAAGTTCTGCCATGTCTTGTTAGGCTCTCTCTCCGCGTAAACGAATTGCTACATCGAACACAACTTATCATATTGCGTAGTGGATTTTTAACACAGTCATTCTTCACGTGTTGTCTTTTATTCTTTCTCAAGATAAACTCTTTGCTGCAAAACTTACACCTATGTTCTTTCGATACAGCGTCAGATCCCAAATCAGAATTCATATTTGTTACTGAGACTAATGCCAGATACCAATTGAGTGTTTTAAATGAGATACATTACTTAAATTGAATTTTTTTCATATTTCATCAGCGAGAATTAATGTATCTCATGCAAATGTACTTGATGCATGTAGTTCTTCTTTTCAACAACAGATTTCGTCACATGTTGCTTGCAGGTAAATAATATTTAGTTATTTTATGCGGGATGCTCACTAACGATCGCAAAAGAAGGATGGCTTCGCTAGACTCCAAGGAGAAGGAAGTCCGTCCTTCATGTTAGTGCTTCTTAGATTTCTCAGAGATTATTATTATTTGACTGAGAAATAATATTTTTTTTTTAAATTTCCACCTGATAAAAATATTACAAGTGTTGATTAAGTAGCAGATATTCACTAATTAAATGTAACCTTAAATAAATTAACATGACTCATTAAGTAAAAAAATCCTTCATGCAGGGATCAATTGCTCATCTGTAACCAGAAGCACTTGCAGAAAACCATCGAAATATTGTCAAGTGTAATCAGGAGCACACGGAGAAAATCATCAAAATATTGACAAGAATATTCAGGACCACACGGAGAAAACCATCATAATATTGTCAAGAATAATCGAGAGCACACGGAGAAAACCACCATAATATTTGACAAGAATAATCAGGAGCACACGGAGAAAACCACCTCAAGTTTTCTTTAATGACATGAAATTACAGAATAAATGAATTAAAAAATAAAAATAAAACGGAAAAAAAAAAACAAAGGATTCTGGCTTGTACTAGAACTTAACTTTGCACAAAATGAGAAGTTCACAAGCTAGCAGAATCCTTTGTATTTTTTCGTTTTTATTTTTATTATTTATTAATTTTTTCTGTAATTTTATGTCATTAAAGAAAACTTGAGGCGGTTTTCTCCGTGTGCTTCCGATTACTCTTGTTAATGTTATGGTGGTTTTCTCCGTGTGCTCCTGATTATTCTTGTCGAATATTATGGTGGTTTTCTCCGTGTGCTCTCGATAATTCTTGACAATATTATGGTGGTTTTCTTCGTGTGCTCCTGAATATTCTTGTCAATATTTTGATGGTTTTCTCCGCGTGCTCCTGATTATACTTGACAATATTTTCATGGTTTTCTGCAAGTGCTTCTGGTTACAGATGAGCAATTGATCCCTGCATGAAGGATTTTTTTACTTAATGAGTCATGTTAATTTATTTAAGGTTACATTTAATTAGTGAATATCTGCTACTTAATCAACACTTGTAATATTTTTATCAGGTGGAAATTAAAAAAAAAAATATTATTTCTCAGTCAAATAATAATAATCTCTGAGAAATCTAAGAAGCACTAACATGAAGGACGGACTTCCTTCTCCTTGGAGTCTAGCGAAGCCATCCTTCTTTTGCGATCGTTAGTGAGCATCCCGCATAAAATAACTAAATATTATTTACCTGCAAGCAACATGTGACGAAATCTGTTGTTGAAAAGCAGAACTACATGCATCAAGTACATTTGCATGAGATATATTAATTCTCGCTGATGAAATATGAAAAAAATTCAATTTAAGTAATGTATCTCATTTAAAACACTCAATTGGTATCTGGCATTAGTCTCAGTAACAAATATGAATTCTGATTTGGGATCTGACGCTGTATCGAAAGAACATAGGTGTAAGTTTTGCAGCAAAGAGTTTATCTTGAGAAAGAATAAAAGACAACACGTGAAGAATGACTGTGTTAAAAATCCACTACGCAATATGATAAGTTGTGTTCGATGTAGCAATTCGTTTACGCGGAGAGAGAGCCTAACAAGACATGGCAGAACTTGTAACGCCAAGCCTGCGTACAAGCTAGAGGACAACGATGAATCTACTAGACTAAGGAAGAGTGATCTGCATTACGACAATAATTTTCCTGGCTCTTCCGATCTCGACAAAGAACTTAAATTGAAGGAGGTTGATGATTTACGGAAGATGAAGACAATGGAAGAATCCTTAACGTGAAAAGTGAGAATATATTCCAGCCGAATTCAAGTAGAACTTTCCTACTTTGTAAAAATGATGGACTCCTAAAACGGAAGTATGAAGACGATGAAGACACATTTCGACATCATCAACATCGAATTCTTACGGTAATCTGTGGGAAAAAGATGCCTTCTACGATGATTGTTACAGTGACTCTGAGGCTGTTGACAAAGACATAGACTGTGATGAAGCACCTAACGCTGACAAGATCAAAGAATGTTGTGGTGTGCTGAGATAGAAACGATGGAAACGACGTGATATATTAAATAAATCTGATCAAGCTTGTCTGTCTCAAAAATGAAAGTTACCCTGAGGTTGGTGGTAAAACGGAAGACACCAGAGATCATAATATTTATTATAAACATGCAAGGAAGATGGTGGTAGATGAGAATGATTACACATCATGGAAAGATCCAATCATATTGGTTGACCGGCTAAGACTTCTACATGGTTCGCTTTGTGCAGGAAACTATTCGTGCATCAAAGAAATATCCTTCATACTCAAAGAACTGAGGGAAGCTGGCTACATACAATAATGGCTTGTTTTACTTGCATTTGTATAATGTAAAGAAATAAAAAAAATGTTTTAAATTTAAAACTTTAATGTTTTTATTTTTGTATTCTGATTTCTAACTAAGACTTAGTTCTCGTAACTTGTGCTTCCTTTTTGCCTTTTTGTTGATGATGCTTCCAAAATGTGCTTCCTTTTTGATTATGGTGCTTCCAAATGTGCTGCCTTTTTGTTGATGGTGCTCCAATTGTGCTTCCTTTTTTGATGGTGCTTCCAAATGTGCTGCCTTTTTGATAATGGTGCTTCCAATTGTGCTTCCTTTTTTGATGGTGCTTCCAAATGTGCTGCCTTTTTGTTGATGGTGCTTCCAAAATGTGCTTCCTTTTTGATTATGGTGCTTCAAAATGTGCTGCCTTTATGTTGATGGTGCTTCCAAATGTGCTACCTTTTTTATGGTGCTTCCAAATGTGCTGCCTTTTTATTGATGGTGCTTCCAAATGTGCTGCCTTTTTGTTGATGGTGCTTCCAAAATGTGCTTTTTTATTATGGTGCTTCCAAATGTGCTGCCTTTTTGTTGATGGTGCTTCCAATTGTGCTTCCTTTTTTGATGGTGCTTCCAAAAATGCTGCCTTTTTTGTTGGATTATTGGCCCTCTTGGAAGCGTAAAAAACATGGTCCATTGGTTCAATTGAATATAATTATCTGACGATGAGGAAGGTCGTGAGGTTCGGAAATAACTTGTCTATACGTCTGACATTGATTATGACCCGGTCTCTCGGTCCGAAGACGCTTGGTCTATATGTATGTATGGCTTTGTACATGAACGGTTTAGAGGTTATTCAGATTTTTGAAAAACTAGACTTTCATGTTAGGCTTATCAGCAACGTATTTATTTTGTCGAACATTGTCGTACATTGTGTCGACTTGTGTTTTATTTTTGAAGAGAGAATGATTTATAAACTCCGCGAAAGGTAATTGAAAAACAGAATAATGAATTTATTTAATTTTTAGTTACACTTGTCACCGTTCAAGTATCGAACCGAGGACAGGAATCCAGCGATTCAATATGTAAATTAATGAGTGATTTTTTTGATGAATTTTGTATTTTTCCCCGAATTTCTAGCTAAATAATTACACGATGTCAAGATGGCGGGGCATCTCGGTAATAAATGTTTACTGCACTGTAGCGGGTGTGAATTAAATTATTCAGATGGAAATGTACTCTATAAGACGAGTACATGCACAAGATGGTGTACTCCAGCTCCTGGTAGCATGTACTGAACTCAAAATGTTGGATCCATGATGGTCAACAAGGACAAAGTCAAATTAAAAGGTCAAGGTCAAATTTCAAGGTCAAGGTCAAATTCAATATCAAGGTCAAAGTTCAAGGTCAAGGTCAAATTTTAATGTCAAGTTCAAAGATCAAGGTAAAAGGTCAAGGTCAAGGTCAAAGTTAAAGGTCAAAGTTCAAATGTCAAGGTCAAAGTTCAAATGTCAAGGTCAAAGTTGAAGGTAAAAGTTCAAGGTCAAGGTCAAAGTTCAATGCCAACAGTTGAGGACAATGGTATGGTGCCCAGAAAATTATACTAACATGTCGCCAGCACACTCTAGCGGACGAAAACAACATGGTGGTCTCCAGCGGATGAAGACAAGATGGCAGACATGATGTCATATCAGCTGATGATATATGTACCTTGGTATTGGTGGTGGTAGATCAGTCTGTAGGTGGCTTCTGTGAAGGATCTGTTGTTTTTTATTTTTTGCTCTTAGCGGTTTATTACCAAGGACAGGAATAAAACTAATCAATCGGTATTCTAATAAGTAAATTTTTTGATAAATTTTGGAATTTTTCTCGAATCTCTAGCATTAAAATTACAGATTTTCAAGATGGCGGCCGTAACGTAAAGTGCTACGGTGTTTTATAAGATTTTACTATTTAATTAGATTGATTAATTTTTAATGATTTTTAAAATTTTTCCCGATTTTCTAACATAAAAATTATGGATTTTCAAGATGGCGACCATAACGATAATTGCTACAGTTACATCTTAATACAAGATGGTGGTTCTGTCTCGAACAGGTAGTGCTATTATTAATTTAAATTTAAAAAAATTACAAGTCCGAATATGCATGTTATTTTTATATATACCTTATTTAATTTTCAGTCTGGTAAATGTCACGATGGCCGAGCGGTTAAAGGCGTATGTTTTCCAACCTAGAGATCAGAGCTGTGATGGTTCGAATCACAGCGCTTTCGATATATTTTTCATAAAAAAAATTTAATATGTCGATAAGGACCATAATAGCCATGGTAGGTAATGGAACATCGACCTTATGTGACGAGACAGAGCGATGCTGGCGCTCTCTATGAACAAACAGCAGAAACAAACTTGATGGTTTCCAAGATGGCGGCCTCCAGTAGAACACAAAAAAAATCAAGAGCGATGCTGGCGCTATCTATGAACAAACAGCAGAAACAAAGTCGACAGTATCCAAGATGACAGCCTCCAGCAGAACAGAAAAAAATCAATATGGCGACAGAGACGAAAATGTCTTCATAATGAGTGGGGCGTTCGATTTCTAGATGGTGGATCCAAGATGGCCGCCGGGGTCAAGGCCAAAGTCACGGTACTACTTGTCCCGTTACGCTGCGTCCCATTACGCTCATCCAAGAAGGCTGCCGTGACATGGCTCGGCACCTCGCACCTCACCCTGAACCCTGTTCCCGGCGCCCCATCCCTATACTACTGAGGTAAATATGAGGTTTTGTTTTATTGGGAAAAAAAGCATTCGAGAGAACGAAGTTTGAATTAAAAGAGGATTAACATAACTATTGTACGAGGGATAAGTTATTAAGTACAAACAGTCTTAATTACCACTAAAATTGTGAAATTTATATCACTATTGCTGTTGAACGGTTTACTATGTGAAGTGCTGAGAAAAGATTGATAATATTTTCATAATATTAACGTTGGAAGATGGCCAGAAAACTACAAAAACTTCGTCCTAGTGAGAATTCGGAAGAAGCTGCTTTTGAGTTTGTAGAACTCTTCTATTTATATTAATTTCAAGTTTGTATCTCTCCCTCGGTGTCTACTGTTAAAATTGGATAATTTTCTATTGTGATCATTTACAAAATTAGTGCATACCTAAATGAGGAGGCACTATCATACCGGTCAATTCTGAAGACATCGTTACATATAGACATTATTGTGAACAAGGAGGTTCAATTGTACGACGGCAAAGTATCTTCAAGAGTAGCAGATCGTCGGTACCAACATGGTTCCACTACTTCGGACGTCGTTCTGGGCTGTACGTGCTTTGCAGTAAAGGTTGAACGATTTGGTCGACATTACCACTAAAAGTGTAATACATGTAAATCAATGGACCTCAAGGTATCGTGTTGGGTTATGTTTGTTTAATTATAGTATATTCAGATTAGTTATATTTTGGTGTTTTGTGATAATTGTGCGTTTAGCATTTGAATTATATTTTTAGTACAGCTGAGCGTACTAGTACAATTTGTACACATGTAAATTTACTAGCACCATCTGACAGTTAATTTAGATAATTAGTTTTCTTTTCTTTGTTGATTTTGCCCTAACAAAAAGCTCAGTGGTTCCTGTAATGTTAATAAGATTCTCAATGTTACTTTTATTTTTCTACCAGAGTTTTATTCAGAGTGCACAAAGTTGACTATTAATCCTTGAATTAACTTTTGTTTGCTTCAAGTAAACTTATAATTTATTAAATGTAAATTCATACACGAGTGAGACTGTTTACCAGGTCTCTTAATATTCTTTGAATGCTAATGTTCTACTGATTGTGTTATTTAAAATATCGTCATATATATTCAATTTTGTATTAAATGTGCGCAAACATTGAATACCTTAATGGTGTTATGACTCGTTCTGAGCACTCTGGCAAGCGGCTTCGAGGCTCGCCCTGAGTCAAACACGAGGTGTCAGCAGTTTCAACACCGCCAGCGAAACAGCGACGCGGGTCGCCGCTGCGAGAGAAAAGGGGACAACACGGAACATCAACACGGACGCGGACAGGAGGATAAAAACGACAGCCACCGTCAAGAAGGGGCTTCTTCTGGTCACCGGCGACTGGACGGCTGAAGTCGCGACATCGAAACCACGGAGCGCCGTGGTCCTCGGCCGCCGCAGTCCGTCGTCGAGAACCTGCCGCGAGCGCGACCCAGCACAGCGTGGGTAAGGAACCTGCCGAGGTGTGGTAGCGAGGCTCCCTGATCATTGTCGGAGTTAGGTGACCGCTAACACTGTAATAGTACGGGTCAGTAAATCAAGTCTCTATATTGAATTGTCTTTCATTCTTAGTCTTGAGCCCTATCACCCTGTCTTGGAATAGTCAAGAGTTGAGATCATCTTAAAGTTGAATCATAACAATGGTGGAGGCGCCTTAAGTTTCCCACCTCTTGCTGCGAGCTATGAGTTTATCACCCGACCACCCACCCTTTTCTGTAATATTTTGTTTTACGGTTGTAGCCAGACCTATCACACCTATTAAATATACATAGTGCTTATATCAAATTTGCATGCAAACTTACCTTTTTAATGCTGCCTTGCTTATACTAACTCTAGTATTAAGAGTGTAATTTGTTAGTAATGTTAATATATGGCGAATGACGAGGGACCACGACCTATTAAAAGTGCAGCCAAACGATTGTTTGACACACTGTCAGCAAGCCCCGGCTCCAAGGCTAGCGCCTCGCAAGTACGGCTGAGTCAGGATACAAACACAAATGCCTCACAGGATTTTAACTCGTTAGTCGCACGAGCACAGCAGCTTGTTACCACTAATCCAGAGTTGGTACAACATTTGGATCACACAGGGAGACGTATTACTCGAGCATTCCTCAGTAAACTTGTTTCACAAGGAGCAGAACCAACACAGAGCACTGACATAGAGTATGACGACGTTCTTAACCAGATAGATTCAGGAAAGTCAACCGGGGAAGACAACGGTAGGATCGCTGTAGACATAAAGGACAAACACATGGAAACACACACATACGATAATAACATGGCACAGCAACCAATTAAAGTTTTCTTAGACTCTCAAATACCTATAGGTACATTCGAAGGCAAAGCGTTCGAAGATATAGAAGAGTTCCTACACAATTACAATACAATTGGAGAAATCAACGGATGGACAGACCAGGACTGACTACAGCGGCTAGGACTATATCTACAAGGTACAGCCAAGAGGGCGTATGAAAACTTACAGACAGCACAGGACTCAAACAGGACGTGGCAACAGACGGTCGAAAGATTAAAAGCCTTGTTTACGCCGCCAGACAAACTTAATAGACGCAGACAAGAATTGCTCTCTCAAAGACAACAGACAGACGAGAGCAGTCTCTTGCATGTCGAAAATATAGTGTACCTAGCAAAACGCTATAAGGCAGACATGAAGGACGAAGAGATTTTGGACATTTTGTGGAAGTCACTTTTACCATCTGTTGTGGACAAGTTGATTTTGCAAAATATTTATACGTTAGATGACATGAAATCATGCTTGAGAAAAATAGAAATAGGAAATAGTAGATACAAAGCCAACATTGAAAACACAACACTTAATACAGAATCATTAGAAAAGGAAATAAGTAATTTAAAAGAAGAAATACGTAGTCTAACAGTCAACAATGCTAGCACGAAACACAACATACAGCAACAAGACACCCACGAAAAAACAAGAAAACCACAGTACAGGCCAAGGGAAGTAAGATACAGGGACAGGACATTTATAAACAATAGATCGGTATATAGAAGCAAACCTCCACAGTATGCTCTTAGTAATAGTTGCGCACAGTGTCAGCATGCTCAACACTATATGCGACAGACACATTACAGGCAGTCGCCGAGCCAAAATAACAGTCATAGAAGAGAGCAGCATGCGAATTATGACAAAGCTGAGAATATAGGAAGAACTGAAAAGAGAAATGAAGGTTTGAATGGGAGAACGTTCGATGAACGAAGACATTACGAAGACAGACAATGGAGGAATAACAATGAAGATGATAGGAGCAAGAGCAGAGAAAGAAACAGGGATAACTGGCAATACAGAAATAAGGGCAGGTCGTATGAGCAACATTCAAAAAACGAATATTGCAGGGAGTGAAAACAGTGATTCCCGCGCTCCCAAAGCAGAAAAAAAATAAACGGAAATCAATCAAGAATAAAAAGTAGTTACGCCGAAGTTAGCAAGCGAAATGCTACGCCTGATAATAAATGCATTTCGCTGTATAGAAACCAATATAGAGCAATTATTAAAAATATGCCTAAAAGAAAAGAACACGAAGAGCCAAGGTGTGAAATAAAAATTTCAAGAACTTCAATAGCACAAGAGAAACAACACTGTGAACGTGCAACAAGGAGAAAGTCAAAGGATAAGGAAGGTCAAGAAATTAATGGTCAAGCGCAAATAGGATCTTATAACCGAGACACAGAACAACAAGACGGAATAAATGTAACAGAGAACGACAGATTTAAGAAAGTCGCACAGGTAAGAGGACCAAACAAATTCCGGGATACATGCGCAATGTGTTTTTACACATGACATCATTTAGATAAATGCCCATTATTTACCAACCAAGATTTTGAGTGGCACACAAATGTGTCAGAAAGGTTCAAGGAATTTCAAAGTAAGTTTGGTTTGCAAAAGAAACAACCCGACTTGCCGTGGAGAGAGAACAATACACACAGGAAGTATCGCAGCAAACTTGATGACGCGGCGACAGCAGGCGCGCGTGCACCGCTACAAATGCAGAGCAAGCAGGGAGGCGACGTAGCTGACAAACAAGGTCGTGACGAGGAAGGAAGAGAATCAGCTGACCACATGCGGGAAAAAAATAAGACACGAAGAACGCCCAAG
Source organism: Bacillus rossius redtenbacheri (assembly GCF_032445375.1). NCBI lineage: Eukaryota > Metazoa > Arthropoda > Insecta > Phasmatodea > Bacillidae > Bacillus > Bacillus rossius. The sequence goes on along the minus strand of NC_086333.1, from coordinate 2,243,054 downwards.
GTCGCTGTCAAGATAGGAGAGGCCACTAGAATTGCATTAATAGACACAGGAAGTACGCGCAGTTGTATTGCGTCTACTATCGTCACAAACCAACCACTAGAATCATTGAAGGAAAAAATCACACTTGTGGGAGCCACAGAATCACTCCCGACTCCGACACACCAGGTGAAATTAAAATTTAGTATACAAGGATATTCATACACACATACATTCCTGGTAATCGAACATTTAAGTTTAGATATAATACTTGGGTGTGACTTTCTACAAAAGTACAACGTGGTCCCATTTATGAAAGAAGGCATAATTGTCATGGAAACAGTAAAATCCCAGAAAATGATTCAAATAGAAATGATAAATGAAAAGTTCCAAACATATGCAGGTTCGATTCAAGAATGTACTCGTAAAGTAGAGGAAATGCAGGACGAACAAGCGAAGTCACCATATGAAGGAATAAATAAAAAGTTATCTCAGCAGGAACAAGCAAAGTTACGACGACTTATTAAAGAAAACGAAAATCGCTTTGCATTTAACATACAAGATATCACAGAAACTAAAAATTATCAAATAAAAGTCGAACTGACAACAGACAAACCGATCCACACCAGACCATACAGAATCGCGCCAAAAGTTAGAGAAGCTTTAATGGCACAGGTGCAGCAAATGGAGGCAGCCGGAATTATCGAGAGGTCGGACAGTGCGTACGCAGCACCATCACTGGTGATACAGAAGCAGAACGGAGGAATACGCTTCTTAACAGACTTTCGTCTCTTAAATAACTACGTCAAGAGAATGTCATATCCTTCACCACGAACGGACGATATATTACAGACATTACAGAACTCGCGATACATAACATCACTGGACCTATTTTCAGGATTTTACGCTATACCCGTAAGGAAGGAAGACAGACATAAGTTAGCCTTCACTATTGACAAAATAGGGTTATACCACTACAATAGAATGCCAATGGGACTTTCAAACTCACCAGGTTATTTTCAAGAGTTTATTGATATTTTATTAGGACCACTGAGGTGGCACTCTGTGATAGCATACGCAGACGACATTTTTGTAATGGGAGACTCATTCGAGGAACATCTACAGAATTTACAGGATGTATTTAACATGTTACGGCAGTTTCATGTAAAAGTCAACCCTGCAAAGTGCAAATTTGCACAGGATGAAATAAAAATATTGGGACATTGTATAACACCGAATGGAATAAAACCAGATACAGACAAGGTGGAAGCCATAAACCGTATGACACAACCAAAAAACATTAAGCAGTTACGGTCATTTCTGGGCATGACTTCATACTTAAGGAGATATATAAAAAACTACGCAACAGTGGCAGAACCATTAATAGAGCTTACAAAAAAACAAACGAACCTCCATTGGGGGTAAAACAGCAAACTGCTTTCCAACAGTTAAAACAGGCAGTCTCGCAAGTACCACTATTAGAAAAATTTGTTGAAAACCGAGAAACAATTTTAGCATGTGACGCATCCCAAACGGCAATAGGTGCAACCTTAATGCAAAAGGATGAACGCAGAAACCGTCACATTATAGCTTATGCGTCAAGGAAACTGACATCCAATGAAACTCGCTAGTCAACAACAGAACGAGAATTAGGCGCCATAAAATATTTCTGCCATCTGTTTAAGCAATATTTATATGGCAGACATTTTATTATTGAGACAGACCATGCTAGCTTGAGATACTTAAGAAGCATGGCGGAACACAATACGCGAATACAAAAATTTACCACATCAGTTGCTGAGTTTGACTTCGAAGAAAAAATAGTGAAAGGTGCGAACAATAAAATTCCAGACGCTCTATCACGTGTGCCGACGACAGATGAGCAATACATAAATAAGCGCGTAGGAAACAAGGAATATATAGTAAGAGCATGTCACGCTCGAGGTAATTCAATTTTTCACTCTCTTGCTGACGCAATATTTCCGGAAGAAAATAAGGAAAGTGAGATACAAACAACCATTGCCAAACACATCCACAAAAACTGGAGTGATTACAAAACATTTTACGAAAACCTGGGTAGCCCTATATTGAACAAAGAAAAAATTCTACAAATAAACATGAGTAAGGACGAGGTATTAAGTGAGCCTATATTACACGCAGCCGTGGAAATTTATCAGATCAATATTAAGATAATTGATATCGAAACAGTAGATATATATAGTTCATCCTGGGGCAGGGGAGGAGGGAGGGGGATTTCGGGGATTATGTCACTTCCTTCGACCATGCACACACGAAAAAGTGTCACGTTACGTTCATCAGCCATGTACGCACGAAAAAATGTCCCGTTACAGTAGTAGGATATAGCCGTTTCTGGGACAGGCGCAGGATCCAGGATCCGACCTTGACCTTTGACTTTGACCTTGAACCCTGAACTTTGACCTAGACCTTGAACCGAGTCCTTGACCTTTGACCTTGACCTTTAACTTTGACCTTGACCTTAAAATTTTACCTTGACCTTAAAATTTGACCCTGACATTGAAATTCCACCCTGACCTTTAGCCTTGCGACCATCGATGATGCCAACCTGATGACGTCATCTAATTCGTATGCCAATCCATATGCTAACCTAACCTAACCTAACCTAATCCATATGCTAAACTATGATAACCTAACCTAACCTAATCCATATGCTAAACTATGCTAACCTAACCTAACCTAACCTAATCCATATGCTAAACTATGCTAACCTAACCTAACCTAACCTAATCCATATGCTAAACTATGCTAACCTAACCTAACCTAACCTAACCTAATCCATATGCTAAACTATGCTAACCTAACCTAACCTAACCTAATCCATATGCTAAACTATGCTAACCTAACCTAACCTAACCTAACCTAATCCATATGCTAATCTATGCTAACCTAACCTAACCTAAACTAACCTAATCCATATGCTAATCTATGCTAACCTAACCTAACCTAACCTAACCTAATCCATATGCTAATCTATGCTAACCTAACCTAACCTAACCTAATCCATATGCTAATCTATGCTAACCTAACCTAACCTAACCTAATCCATATGCTAATCTATGCTAACCTAACCTAACCTAACCTAACCTAATCCATATGCTAATCTATGCTAACCTAACCCAACCTAACCTAACCTAATCCATATGCTAATCTATGCTAACCTAACCTAACCTAACCTAATCCATATGCTAATCTATGCTAACCTAATCTAACCTAACCTAACCCATATGCTAATCTATGCTAACCTAACCTAACCTAATCCATATGCTAATCTATGCTAACCTAACCTAACCTAACCTAGCCTAATCCATATGCTAATCTATGCTAACCTAACCTAACCTAATCCATATGCTAATCTATGCTAACCTAACCTAACCTAACCTAACCTAACCTAACCTAACCTAACCTAACCTAACCTAACCTAACCTCATCCATATGCTAATCTATGCTAACCTAACCTAACCTAACCTAACCTAATCCATATGCTAATATATGCTAACCTAACCTAACCTAACCTAATCCATATGCTAACCTATGCTAACCTAACCTAACCTAACCCATGCCAATCTATGCTAAACCATGCCAATCTATGCTAATCAGTATGCCAATCTATGCTAATCTGTATGCCAATCTATGCTAATTCGTATGACAATCTATACTAATCTGTATGCCAATCAATGCTAATCCATATGCTAATCTTTGCTAATCCATATGTTAATCCATGCTAATCCATCCGCCATTTTGTATTTCTAGAAATTTCCACCAACTTCGAATCGTGATGTCACCGTTGCACTTTTCGTCACGGCCGCCATCTTGGATTCGAATTTTTTTTCGAACTTCAACTTTTCGAAATTTGATGTAAACATCAGCCGCCATCTTGTTTCGTCTGCCGGTGGCCACCATCTTGTTTTCGTCTGCTGGTGGCCGCCATCTTGTTTTCGTCTGCTGGAGGCAGCCATCTTGGTTATCAAGTTGGCTGCTAGATGTCGCTAGTATCGCGCACCAAATTCAAAAAATTGTTGTCAGAGGCGCCGCCATCTTGGTTCTCAAGTTGGCTGGTAGATGGCACCACCGTCGCCATATTTTAGTTCATATAATCGATACCAGATGACGCCACCGTCGCCATCTTTAGTTCCTAGTGTTGCTACCAGAGTGTGCCACCGCCGCCATCTTTAATTCTTAAAGTTACCGCCGGAGTGCACCACCGACACCATCTTTAATTCTTAAAGTTACTGCCGGATGGCGCCAAGTGTTATGTAGTCAGTCGAGACAAGTCGGGAACGAGTCGAGACAAGTCTAGACAGTCGAGACAAGTCGAGATAAGTTTGGAACATGAAGCCATATTCTAAACTATGTTTATTATATATATGTATGCCTTTATATGTTTAGGTTTGATGATAGAGTAATGCAAGGGAATGGCTTTTCATTTATATTTGCGACAAACAAACCATCCATCCGATTACATTATTCCAAGTGACCATATTGGATGATGACATCACCGTTGCAATTTCCGTTACGACCGCCATCTTTAAATATATTATCCGAGTTTAATGAAAAAAATTTTAAAATTTATAAAAAAACAAACTTTTACGTCACGGAGCTCGGAGTCCTCGGTTCGAACCTGGTGAGGGCAAAAAAAATGGCGACCGATCCTTCCCTCGTGGTGGCTGCAGGCAGACTGACTCCCACCACTTTTTTTTTTCAAAGCATATATAACGTCATCTAGTATGACGCCATGTCCGCCATCTTGTCTTCGATGCTGGAAGCCATCATCATTGTATCGTCAGCGAGAGTACGCTGACGCCATGTTAGTTTAGTTCTTATCTGCTAGAGTGCAGTAATCATTTATTACTGTGACACCAACCATCTTGAAATTTGACCGCCATCTTGAAAATCCGTAATTATTTAGCTAGGAATTCAGGAAAAAGCTCAAAATTCATTAAATAAATCACTCATGAATTTACATATTGATTCGATCCGCTCCTGTCCTCGGTTCGATACCCGATCGATGTAATAATGTTTAATTTTATGTAATAAATAATAATTTCAATAAACCATGTTCAACATTCGTAAAGAGACTCTAAATCCTCTACGACCATCATCCTATCAGACATTAAGACCACCATATTGGAAATGCGTAATTTTAATGCTAGAGATCCGGGAAAAAGTTCAAAATTCATTAAATAATTTTGTAATCTATATACTGATTGATTAGATCGACTAGAGGTCTGCAACTTCGGTCATCACTGGACCAGTGATTGTGACGAGGAGGCTCCGGACATAATCGAGACATCCTGCAACAAGGTAGATTGTGTCGTCTATTATCTAAGACCCGAGAGTACATTACCGGCTTAGTCTCGTCTCGACCACCATGACGAAATGTGTAAACCTCCAAGGCTTCTCTAGTCAGTATGGATTTATTATCAAGGAACTTAGCATTGCAGATGAATAAGGAAATGTAATAACACACTATGTGTGGTAATTATTTTTAGCCGAAGTGATAATTTAATAAAACACGTAAAAATTAACTTTAAGGTTTTTTTTCTAATGTGTCAACAAATCAATGATAGGATGGATTTGTATGTAGAACTAGAAGTATACCACATCTCTTGAAGAACACTGCATGGTATATATTGAAAGACTCTTGGGCTCAAGAAACTATACTATAGGTGGAAAGGATGATGCGGTTCCTAAGATTAAATGAAAGGAACTTTGTTGATTTTTTTTTCTGTATACTACGATGATTTAATTGTGTTTGGGATGATGGGTTGAAGGATTAAATAATAAAACTGGACACACAGGCTTCTAAAGAAAACGAGAATGGAACTAACCATGTCTACAAAACAATAGAGAATAATGTGAAGCTCACAAGATCATAGATTGTGGTAAATCTCTGACAACTGAAATGCGGAAACGATATCATAAAATGAGTGATATTGATGCAGCTCATGATAATATTGATGACAGCTACGATGATGATGACTTTGCGTCTGTGATAGTGACACGGATACGTGGATTTTAAGACTAATAATAACAAATATGTAAAGAAGATGGAAGCCGTAGCACATGAGACCAATTGTTCATCGAGAGACAATCCAAATGATTGAAGAATAGGCTAAAACTTCTACTTGGTTCGCGAAATGCTGAAAATTTATACGTCCTCAAAGAAACATGAACTAAGAAATGCGAGGTTTATATAATAAAACCTACCTTTTTTTGATCTGATGTGTATTAATGGGAATAAATATACAATTGAATATGAGTTTTATTAAATATCTTTCTTACATATGTACTTTCAAGCTCTTGGCGTCTACAGTGTACATAAAGTATATAAAATATTTACGTACCTGGTTCTTCGTTTACCATGTATATTTTGCATTTTAAAATATGAATTTATTAAAGAAAAATGACTGAAATGTTTTGTGTTAGAAACCATAAGTCCGTCTATAACTGGTGTGATTTATAATACTGTGAAATTTTGAGGATAGTATGACCAATAGGATGTTAATATGATGATGTGACATTGGCTTGCTACTTCGCTTGAATGAAATTTAAATGTTAACTTTGTGATGAAATCTGCAAGTGCGTGCATTGCGTGTCCATTTCATATGTCGAATTTGCTTCCAAATGTGCTGCCTTTTTCGTTGAGTGGGCTTCTATTTTTAAAGTAGTTTTGACTCGAGTATTATAGTAATTGGTTCTTGATTTGACTAGCGTATTATTCCATCCTGTGCATGTATATAAGCGAGTCCTATACAGCAGGTCGCTCAGTTTGTTACTGACGTTATCGGTGTAAGGATCACCTAGTTTGTTTCTTCTGGTGCATAAGTCGCGTAATTACCTGTTCTTGTGAACTCGATGGCATCTTTACCGTCTAAAACGATGAACTTGATGGATGTTGTACCATCGTCTACAGGAACTCTAACGTCAGCGCCGACGATGTTGGAGCAGATCCCGACGGCAACGCCTCTGACAACACTGGAGGAGACTTCAACAGTCGTGGTACCACCAGCAGAAGAGAATTTAATGCCGGTGGTGCTGGCTTCACAGGAAAACACGACGAACTTCGTTTCAGCCTCGATGGAGACTTCAATGGCTGGTGATTCAACAACTAACGGACATCGGTGTTGTTACTGTGACAAGATTTTCACAAACAACAGCAATGATCGACGACACGAAAAGAGAATGTGTCAAGAACCTTTATCGTAAAATGATTGTTTGTGAGAAATGCCATAAGCAGTTTGCCAGAAAAGATAATATGAAAACGCACATGAAGACATGCAAAGGTCCTGCTGTTCGGCAGAAAGTAAAGGTTTATATTCAACAACGATGCATTGATGTTCATAAGAGTATGCCTGGAGATGGCGCAACTGCGGCAACGTCAGTATCTGGATCGGGTCTGAAAGGCTTGTCTTCATCAGCAAGGTATCCTTGCAGCTACTGCGATATGTCGTTCACTTTTTCTCATGTAGCACGAAGACATGAGAGGAGTAAATGCAAGAAGAATCCATCTCGCATAAAGTTCCGCTGTGATGAGTGTCATGAATGGTTTACACGTATTGATAGTTTGCGACGGCATGTGAAAAAATGCAACGATAAAGTCCTTGTGTCTACTGAAGAACTACCTGTAGAAATTTCGACTCCTCGCTTTAGATTGGAGACTCGTAAGCGTACAAGCAAGAAAACCAATGTGCAGCAACCGATTGCTACAACGTCTGGACATGAAAATAAACCTAATACTGTGCTCGGTGCATTACAAGTGAATGATAATGGGTTCTACTTGGCGCAGTCTGCATTTCGTGGAAAATTGAAAGATTACTATTATCTAAATCCGTTAGGTGAGTCAAAAGACATTTGTAATTTTCTTGATGACATCAGAGAGGACATAATCAATCAGCTTACTGATGATGTAGCAACAAACGGTCCATCAAAATATAACTTGTGGTTGGACTGTATATATGGAAAGCCGTATCCATTCGAAGACGAAGTGAGGAAGTGTGCATTCAAGACATCGGCTGCAGTAATTTACAGTTCTGACGATGTGAAGCAAACTGTTAAAAACGGTATTTAGAAACTCTGTCAAGAAGAGGACTATGTCTGTAAAGGTTCTGGTTGGTCTCTGTCTAGTATAAACGATTGGAGCTAAGAATTAGTCATTTCACGCCTATGCAGGGCTTTCGCAAGTGATCCTGTAGTAAAATATAGATTTTGTAATAAAATTTATTTTGTGAAAGAATTTGCGATGTTTTATTTACGAACCTGTCACTATTATGTTAAATTGTCGTTATATTTATTTTTTCTTCAGCATCCAGAATCGTACCAAGGACCTAGGTCGATCTAATTAATCATTTTATTGGTTGCAAAAATTTATTTAATGAATTTTGAACTTTTTCCTGAATTTCTAGCATTGAAATTATGAATTTCCAAGATGGCGGACATGATGGCTTAGGATGATGGTAGTAGAGGTTTTTAAGCCTCTTTAAGAATTTTGAACATGGTTTATTGAAATTATTATTTTTTTACATAAAATTAAACATTATTGCATCGATAGAGTATCGAACCAGGACAGGAACTGATCGAATCAATATGTAAATTAATGAGTGATTTATTTAATGAATTATGGATTTTTTCCCGAATTTCTAGCTAAATAATTACACGATTCCAAGATGGCTGCCATAACGAAACATGGAACAGTAATAGGATCCAATATGGCGGTCATAATGTAAATTGTAACGATAACATCGTACTCAACCGAGATGGCGCAAGGGCGCCCATATGATAATTTGTAGGGGGGGGGGGGGGGCCAGACTTAGGGGTATGAAGTATTTTTAATATTTTGGAAGACTTAACTGCGGCTTGTTACTAGCCATAAAATAGTTCCAGTTCTGACCCTGTTAAATTTTTTTGTCCTGTTACTAAAATAATAGACCACAGTACTCATTCGCCATAAAAAAATCTTTATTGGCTACTTTTTAAATTAAATATTAACTATTTTATTGAAACAAATGAATTTTTAGAAACACAAATGCAGGAATAGAGTCCTTATACTTTTGAAGCGTCTCGGGTACACGGATATCAAGAATACAGTCCTTCAACTAATTGCTCTCTTTACCCCTAAATAAATGTCGCGTACAAATTAAATTAAAATAATTATAAAGTTTAAAACGTGTTGATCAAAAGATTCAACTTTGGGAGAGAAACGATTTGAGTATGTTATCACAGTCAGAAAACAGTTGTTTTTAAATGTAACACCTGAACTACACTTATAATTACAGTCAAAAATTGTTTCACAATTAAATGAATATTACTATGTTTCGATATGAATCATAATTGCTTATCATTTAAAATTAGCACAGATGGATTCAGTAGTAAAGCGCAGAAAAAATTAGTTTATTATTAAACTAGACTATTTAACCAAACAGTATTTAGATGTTAAGGAATTAAGTGACACCAAAACCAATGAAAATAATCGAAAATTTCTAAATGCTGACATAACTCATATATCAGCTTTCCACAGAAGAGTTTAGTTCGGCGCAATTAATCCACACAAAACAACTGGACATACTATGTCGACGCGTATTTTAAGAATATAAGAAGATCCACATCGCAGTATAATTTTTTTTTTTCGTGTCGTGTGGTGCGGGCCCCCATTTGTGGTGCGGGCCCATAGGCTACAGCCTAGATAGCCTGCGCGTAAATACGGCATTGATAAACCCTTAAATAACATGTTCAGTACTTAACTTCAGAATTAAGAGTACATTAGAACCTCGATTTTACGGAGCCCGGACTGAACGAAGCCGCGATTTTACGAATACATTTTTTTTCAGGAACCATCTAAAATTCGGAAAATTTGACACCAAAATATATTTTAAAAAAATTAAAAAAACACTATGAAAACATATAAAAATATTAATTTTTAATGCACAGCGTATTCATATTTTAAAGCTAATACAACAGCCATTTACCGTTAGTGAATATTGTATAAGTTATTGCGGCATCAAACTCAAAATCGAAAAGAAAAAATGGACTAGGTACACTTTATTTGTCGCAAAGTTCGAAATTTCTTAGATTGAAAAATTATGCCAAGGCTGTAAAAATATTTATTTTACCGCAAATGAACTATACTCAACATTCCTTACCCATTCCAACATTTCCAGCTCGTGAACATAGCAACTGAGCTTGAAACCTTGTGAAGCGTGAGAGAAAGAAACGATATTGAGTAGCTACTTCCTTTCCTTTCCGCTAATATCCAGCAACCCAAGCCATTAGGCATTATCTTGACAATTGTCGCATTAATTACCTTCGCTGCATCGGTTTCCCAGTAAAAAACGCTCAAAAATGGTATAAGTGACGCAGCAAGTAGACGTGACGAGCGGATTTTCAACTAAGCTTTTTTTAACTTACTATACAAACAAATAATTCCCTATGGCTATCACAAATTCAAGGGCTTCTCGCACTAAAATGTACTGTGTTTTTAATGAATGTCTGTCGTTAAAGAGCAGCGTTTTTCTTCACCAAATAAGCCTATGATTAAAGACCGTAAAAATTCGCGGATTCCTTTCGAGACAGGCTGGAATCCAAACTCGTTTAGTTTAATGCTGCGTCAGTGATTGGACCGCAATTTACCTGAAGGACTCTGAGCCAATGGCAAACACTCAACAAAAGAAGTATCGAATCATAAGAATCGCAGTAAACAGTTTCCCCGAGTCGGTAGCCAATGACCATGTGATAGTTGCCAGAGTACATAGGAGAATCGTTTAGTCTATCCTAGTGGTCATTGAAACCGCGAATTTTTCCAGTCCCTGCCTATGATTACTTTTATGAAACAGTACAGGTGTACACTGAACTGTGTGCTTGTTCTCCTCGATTATGTTACTAAAAGTGCGTTCATTAATATTTTTCAAGCTGATCTGTTAAAGATTAACTGATAAATATGATAAGGTGAAGTCCATAAAAATGCAAGGCAGGGAATTCTTCCAGCTCATCAACCCGACCCTGGAAAGTCTCGTCTGTGTTCAGTCGTCTCTGGCAAGGAGTGGACAAGTTTGCAAACTCAAATATAAATTTATTTTAGTAGCACGCGTCTTACGAAAAGGAAAGATATCCAAGAAAGGCATGTCGGACAACCTACTGTCACCACACAAAAGTTAACATGATGCAATGCGTGGTGCAACTGTGTTTAGTCGCTGTGATGTCGCTTTTATATCACTCGTGCAATGAAGCAAGTTGTGGAATGTTAAAAAAAAAAATAAGGGGAATGCAGGGGAGGGCAGAGGGCAGACAGCAGTCATTGTTTTTACTATTTAATATTATATATATTCCGTTCAATAAATTATAACATGTATCTTCACAGGGTGGGGTGTTTGAAATTTTATGAAGATAACGATTTTACGAATGCAATCCAAGCAACTGTGAGCATAGTAAAATCGAGATTCCAGTGTAAATTGCTTCCGAGTCTACTGAAGGTAGCGGAATCCTTATCCCTTTAAACACTTTTGAAGGGAAAAAGTGGTTTTCTTCTAAATTAAAAATTCCAACATAAATTTTACGTTGTAGACTTTTCTGAACAATAATTCTTATTTGAGTAACTTTAAAGGTGTTAGCTTACCTTAAAAATTGTGAATATTCTGAGCGGATGTGACGAATGAGGAAAACTAAGAAACACTACATAATAACAATGGTTTTTATCTTTACACTTATTTATTTGCACTTAAGTTATTTATACTGACTGAATACACTAAACTAAATCTAGACCAGATGCATAAAACTGTAGGTAGACCTAAAGACTATTGAAAAATCTCTGTTTTGAGATGTTATTTGTGAACATACACATTATTATGACGAAAAAGTAGCAAAACATTTCGCCGTCTACAAGCACATGTCAACTGTCGCGTCGTCTAACTCTGACTGGTCTAAATCTGTTGTGTTGTGTTATCGCGTGAGCTTGGGCAGGAATACGAAGGGGAATGACTCGCCACGGGCGTTGCGCTTGAACAGCGTTTTCTCCCTGTACACAACACCTTATATCGCAGCAGCAGAAACTAATGCTTGAACTAACATAACAAATGAAATAGACATGTAAAAAACGATATACAATAATATCTTCGTGTTGAACCACTTCTACATAATACCGAATTTAAATAATTTTCTTTAAAGTAAAACACCTGACTACACTATATTTTTTTCCTTCCCTGAAAGCTGGGGGGGGGGGGCCACGGCCCCCCCCTGTCCCCGGGTATGGGCGCCCTTGAGATGGCGGGCATAACGAAACATGAAACAATTAAATATAATCAAAGATGGCGACCAAAACGATATGTTCAACAGTGGTTTTAAGTAATAATTTATTTAATTTTTATTATTTAATTCGATTAGTTATTTTTTTAATTAATTTTAATTTTTTCCCCATTTTTCTAACATAAAAATTATGGATTTTCAAGATGTCAGACATGATGTCATACTAGCTGGTGATATATATATATATACCTTGACATAAGTGGTGGGAGGTCAGTCTGCCGATAGCTTCTGTGGAGGAAGAACCTGTCGCCATTTTTTTTATCTCGCCGGGTTTAAACCGAGGACTACGCGCTCCAAGGCGTAAGTGTACATTTATTTTTTTAAATATTTTTATTAAAATTTTATTAATTGAGTGGCTAGCTCTAAGGTTTCCCATACAGCACAAAATGTTACAGATATGTTTCAGAAATATAACTTTTGAAACATTGTAACATGTTTGAAACATTTCGCAACCTACCTGAAACATCTCGGATATATTTCAGAAACGTCAAAATGTCCGCCCTGTGAAATATTTCAATGAAACCTCCCTGCAACATCAAATGGTAATGTTTCTGAAATGTTTCAATGAAACCTCCCTGCAACATCAAATGGTAATGTTTCTGAAATGTTTCCACTAATGTCCCATCAATATTTCTGAAACATTTAACCGAAATATTTCCATAAATGTTCTGAAATACATATAAAATGTATCATGTGACCCAAAATACCTCTGGAAATTAGGATGACTGAGGGTATATTTATAATTTAAAAGAGTATTGCACTTTAACATATATCATAATGTTACAGCTGCATTGGTCAGCTAGTTGCAGTGAAGTGCAGTGACTGTGTTCCAATTCATCACAACATTCCCTCGTACACTTCCTCTTGATCACTTTTTGCATAATGCCCCTTGACCACACCCTTAGAAAGTGTTAATCGGTGGATTGATATGATCTTGTTCGTATCTTCTTGTTTTCGTCAAGTTTTGCTTGTCCATAGTAATGTGTCATTTTTTGATTATATAAAAAAATAGATATTGTAATATTATTTTGTTTGAAATTATTTTAAAGATGTGCTCTGGTAGGGCATAGAATGTAAATTTTTGTCGTTTTTAATGTAATGATAATTGATTATATTACTTAATAATTTGGCTTGTACAATAATTAAAAATTTACTTATAATTTCTAATGTAAGATTAAAAAGGCCTGCCGAGAAAATCCAACAATTCAGGTAAATTAATGAAACCATATTCTCCACCCTACTGAGATTAATTTATAATTTATATATATATATATATATATATATATATATATATGAACAAAGTTAAAGAAATAATTTAATTAATAAAGACATCAGATGTTTTCCCAGGTCAGCATACCAGACTTGCCTAACATTAATTTTACAAACTATTTTATTATTCTAAAAACAAATAATGGTTATAAAAGTAAAATTTAAATAAGTCTTCAGTATGCTTGCAAAGTGAATGAAACTTACATGAATGTAATAGGTAGCCCAGCATTGGTGTCCATGGTTCCTGTCCATTGCATTTTATTTTAATGGGGAATTTGAATGTGATATAGTGGCAGGCAGGCATGCATCTACATCAGTACATGGGGAAAAAGGGACAAGCTAATGCACAAAGGTTCCATTATTAAATACAATGACAATGTCATCTTGTAATGAATAAATTAAATTGAGGCTCCCCAAGCTATCTGGATGTGATCTCCTTATGCTCAGCACAGAAAGTATGCTAATATTTACTTAATCCATAACAACCAAACCCCACTTGCATAGGAGACATGATTACTGAGCATTTTAAAATATAATTTTCACAACCCAATGTGTTATGGCCACTTCAAGTTTGTTTTTGAGTATCATATATGAGCACTTGTCCATCGATGTCTTTATCTGTATTTGAACAATGTCTTGAGAATTTGGGTATGGTTTTATATTGCATTCCAGATGTTGACATTCTCAAAAATCACGACACTGTTATTGTGTACGGTATCAGTGGTCTAGATAATCATGTGGTATTACATTAACTTAAAATACTTGATACACACAAGAAAAAAAATCGCATTCAACCTCAAACAAATGTTATAGAAATAAAAAAATAATATACCTATATACAATACACTAACATATTATAATAGAAAATTCCTACTTGTATGTTGCACAGGAAACCGGTATTAACATAATGAACAGCCATGAGACTTGACCTGTGCTCGTATTGTGATGTACTTTTCTCCTTATTTAATGCTATAGTAAGTATATATGGCTGGTGCTTGTTTTTTGGACATTTGCAAGAAAAAAATGTGCGCTTGAAAACCCTCAAAAGACATGTAACAATTTTATGTTATAATTAATGTCTTTTTCTTCTTAAACACACATATACTAATTTACAGAGGGTCTAAATATGAAACAATGCAGTCTTAATACAATTTCATCATATAGCTTTATAATCGACATATTGTTTTCCATTTCACACAAGCTCAACATAAATGAGACTGGACTAGAATCGGCTGTCCTCACTAAACAAAAAACTTGTCTGACCAGCCTAAATTAAGTGAGATGGTGGTGTAGTAGTGGAATATAAATGGGAATGAAACAAATGTGCAATGAAAAATACTCTTTAACATTGCAATGTCACTTTCCCTAATTGAAAGACTTATTGTATCAGACAAGAGCTCAAATTGATCCAGCTTCCCTAACATTGAGTGGCCAGTGACTTGCTGAAGATACAATAGTGGCAGTCCATAAAAAATCTGGTTTCCTTAATTTTTTCTATAGATAGCATGTTAATCTACCTAAAGTTCGTGGATTAAGCTAGGTTTTATATTTGTATTTTAATACTACCAAATTGACTAAATAGCCTAAGGATAAAACAACAAATACAATATGGCAATAGTATATAGGGTCTCTAAAATCCAAATTTTCAAAGTAAATACACAAAATAATATTAACACAACAGTACTTCCACACAAACTATATTCAAATGAGATCACAAATTTATTGTAAACAAATAATATAAATAATTTTGTAATATGCAGTACAAAATTTTAAAATAATATGAATGGCGAGTTATACTTTGTACAAAATAGAAGGTAGCTAGTTTGGCCTAACTCGTCAACAATGAAGTCATTAGAGATAGAGAAACTTATTCAAACAGACAATAGGGTTTTGGATTGTAACTTCTATGATCTATGTTATGAAACCAGCCAAGAATGCACCTGAAGTAAGTTAAGAACCATATATAACCATAATCAGAAAGCCACACCAGGTCAAACCAGGTTCTTTCCATTTGAATACTTAACAATAGAGGCAAAGATGCAAAGGGGTATTTTCAATAACAAATAACAACGTAGTCTGAGAAGTAGACTTTAATAAAAAAAACTATATATATATTATATATACAATACATGAAATTTTTAACTGACTCTCTATGCAGATGTTCTTGGAGATTTTTGCTGAAAAAAAAGAGAAGAAGAAAAAACAATTATTTTTAACTTGTTTCAGGTCAATTATGACATGTATGTGATGAGATTTTTAAACATGTAGACACTAAGTTGTTACATTATTTATTTTTAAATTACCATGCAAACAGAAAAAAAAAGTTTCTGATGCCAATGATAAATTTCAAAACTGAAAGCATCTTAAAATGGACAAATTGGTATTGTAACCTATGCATTTTTTTTTCAAACTTATTAAGCATGAATACTTCTTCACTGGGAATTTCTTAACATGCTATTTACATTCCTAATAATCAATTTAATGGTGTCTGGTTAATGCAAAGAGGCCCATGACATTGTATAATAACACATTTTAAGCAAAGTTTTAAAAGAAAACTTAAATTTAAATCCTAATGATTTCCTAATAAGTGTCTGTGTGAACAGTGCCTGTGATGTTACATCATTACAATTCAGCCCATGTTTTTGTGCAACAATACTCTAAAATTTCTAGTAATTTTTTGAGCAGATTCTCAATATTATCCTGTGTAGTGCACATTTAATGTTTATTTTCATTATTTAAATTGCTACCACTACATAACTATACACATGTAATCTAATAAATCATCATTTAATGTGTTTCCTTTATTGTCATATAATGGATGGAATTAGGTTTTGTCAAACTCTCCAAATCAAACATACTTGGTTACTACCATAATTTAGCATAAGAAAAACTAATTTAAATAGAAAAACCAATGATGCTTATGCTTAGTACAACACAACTCGAAGACTTGTACCTTCTCTGCGGTAAAGGACAAAATTTATTTCAATTATTTTGCGCTGCAATTCCAGCCCACCAATAAAATGAAGGCCAGATTGCAGAAATAACTTTGTTAAGCGAAATGGCAATTAATGAAACCGCTGTCTAATTATATGTGTAGGCCTAGTGCATTCACTTACAATAAATTACATTTATGACAAGCCAGATATAATAGCAGGCTTTATTAAATTTCCGTTAATAGTAATACGTAGGCCTACAACATACGATGTAAGTACTACAGAGTGCAGAACATAACATAATAAAAATAATTACTTAACCAGTAGAATTGTAAATTATTTAATTAAACACTTCAATATTTATATTAAAATAAACACAACATAATTAATTTATGTGTTGTGCACAGTAAATAAACATTAATTACCCTTAACATATTATAGGTTATGAAATATATTTACTTAAGTATATTATAAAAGCCCGAAGGTGATAACTGAATAAAATAAATTGGTTTAATCAAATGCTATTAAAACCAAAATATTTAGGAACCTATAAGCCTATATTTGTGTGATTTTTAACTAAAGATAATAAATAACCCATACATTAGCATTCTTGTTCTACAGTCAACGACCATATATAGCTACAGTAAGTAGAAAACTTGTTAGATGCTTTCGCAATTTTATTAAATCACGAATATCCTGTTAATGCATCACATAAATTAAAAAATCAGACTGAAAACAGCGCACATATAAATATGGCACGGGAATGTTTGAGCATAATAAGCATACCGACAAAAAAAGACATTCCTTAACCTACAGCTTTACACATTTCGAAGACGCATAAAAGAATGTTTCTATACCGGTACTTGCTTAAGTGCGAAAGTAAAAACAAACAAAAAGTAAACTAACATGAAATAAATAATGTTAAAACTTACAATTTATTCACCACATATAAAAATCCAAGTACCAAAATACTGCGCCAAAACAAGAAATAATACACAAAGACAAAGATTTCTAAACTTCAGTGCCAACAAGCATGATGGGAAGTATCAATATAATGTCTCAGATACATTTCAGAATCAACCACAATGTAATATTGCCAAACGAATCTTGCTGAAATGTATCTGAAACTTCATTTATAGACATGAGTACTATGTGTCCAATGAAATGTTTATGAAATATTCCAGAAACATGACAGATGAAATGTAATCTATTCGAAACATAGTACCGTCAAGCGGGGTGACTACGGTCACGGGGGTGACTATGGTCAAAGCAAAGATATATTTTAAGATTGCCCCTATCCTACAAAAAATTACACTACTAGCAATAACTATATTTTTTACAGAATATATGAACATATTGAAATATAACAGGAGAATGTTAACTTAAACTTCGCCAATATATATATATTTTTTGTTAAATTTTTTGTACCAGCAAATTTACCCCAAAATAAATGTTGGCTAAACTGTTTAACACAGCTGATCAGTGTCATGTGGTATAGCAAAAGGAGTACTTGTGTAACCTGCACCAAGATTTCAGGATTTTAGGTAAGTAAACATGTAAGCATTTATTTTAAAATTGCTGTATGCCATTAATAATTCTAATAAATAGTGTAAATACATAAATAATTTGGGGTTACTATGGTCATTTGTTAATTTTCATTATAACCTATGAAACATGCATATTTTTTAAAATATTAATGTCTACGATAGGTAACCTATTCAGAATTAACTAGCAATTAGGCCTTAAATGTATAAAAACAAGAATACAGATACTTATCACTGTGTTCTTTTTATATTTATTTGCAGGTGATCTTCATGGTGAGAACCTATCAACGATCCCCTGGGTCGCGATCCTACATGGATTACAGCCCAGAACAAATGGATTCAGCAATTACTGCTGTTAGAAAGGGAATGAGCATGACAGCTGCCGAAAGATACAAAGTAAAAATGGAAGCGTTGAGGAAAAGATGCAAGAACATGGACATGAAGAGACCACGGGGACAGACAATATTAACGGAAGCTGAAGAATCTTTGTTGTGTTCTTACACCACCCAGCTTGCTGAATGGGGCTTCCCAATAACCTCATTTGAGTTACGTTTGCTCGTGCGATCAAACTTAAAAAAGCAGGGTAAAACAATCACAAGGTTTTCTGATGGGTGTACCCCAGGAGTAGAGTGGTCTCGGTCGTTCATAAAACGCAACAGTGAAAAAATATGTTCCCGCATGGTCTCAAACATCAACCCCAAATGTTCTCAGTGAAATCCTGAAGATGTTAACAACTATTTTGACAATATGGCAGACATTAGTAACAGAATCTACAGACTTAGGACTTTTCTTAAAAAATCTCGAGGGGGTTTCTTTATTTGGTCAGACAAGCCAGATGTTTCTGTCATTGACAAAGCACAGGTAATCAGAGTTCTTCCTGCATCAGTTGAAGAGAGAAGAGGCAGGTTAATGTTTCATGTAACGTTTGATAGCTTTAATGTTGGTTAAACTTTTCAACCGAACGTGTGTTTTTTAGTGACGTTGTTGGAGAATTTACAAATTGGTTGGCAAAATGAACAATTATGGAACTGCATGTAACATAACTATGGGTACCATAGATATGATGCCCTATTTAGGACTATTTTATATATTTCACTCTTGTGTATTGCTATGTATTCATTATTTTGTGTGACCATGTTCACCCCTTTAAAAATTCACCATTTTCAGAATGTTTTGCATTGGTTTTGTGTTGTGACCATAGTGACCCCAATCGGTGAGGTGACTATGGTCACAATGTATTATTTTTTTACTTAAATGTATAGGCTCAAAAAAATTCATGCTAATAGTATTTTGAAAGCCAGAATCAAGTACTGTGTTGTACAAATTTTTAATGAAATATATAATTAAATATAACAAATCTGGTATGAAAAAACCATTAAAAGTGACCATAGTCACCCCGCTTGATGGTAATGTTACTGCAATATCACAGACATGTTACTGAAACATTGTGTGCTGTATGGGTTATTAAGCCGCTTTTAGGATTTTGGGTTTTTTCTAAGGCAAAACGACTTTTGAGGTTTTTAGAAATCCTAATTTTCCCTCGAAACGGGAATTTTTCCCTCCAAAACGGGAAATTTTTCCTCAAAACGGGAATTTTTGAGTCATTTTGAGTCATTTTTAAGGAAATTTAGGGAATTTTTGAGTCCAAGATGGCCGCCGGATCCTGCGCCTGTCCCAGAATCGGCTATATCCATCTACTGAAGGAGACTGGGGTGAGCTCCAGATTATTTTGGGGCGTGAAGAAAAGGTTACAATAATTATTAATACATATAGGGGTGTGGCGCACTGAAGCTAAGTGCCCTCTTGCCGGGCTACCAACACACGCACACACGCACGCACAAGCGGAATGTTTGAACAGAGATGGTGGTGTTTGGGCGGTGTCATATCGGGCTCAATAGGGGCCGCAGGCCCGGACGACGTCAATATCAAGACAGGAATGTGAAATGTGATACATTAAAAAGACTTGCTAACAAGTACGAATGTTCAGTAGATGAAATGAAAAAGAAAATCAAGAATTTGAGGTCTGTGTTTCATCGGGAACATAAAAGGATTACTAAATCGAAGAGTGGCTCATCTCCTAAAAAAGGAAAATGGTTTGCCTGTAATCTCCTGACATTTTTGTTAGATGTTGACATTCCAAGACAAATCTTTTCAACAGCAGAAAACAATGAGGCAAGTTAGTAAACATTTATAAATAATTTTAACGGAATAATGTATTTAACCATAACTAGAATTTGTAACCTCTAATGGGGCTAAACCCAATTACAAGAATGCTAAACGACATGAGAGAAGCGAGTGTAATTTGGGTCCTTCTCAAAAACCATTTAATTGCAGTCAGTGTCAGAAATCCTTTGGTAGAAGATATTACTTGGATAGACATTACAAGACCTGTACAATTAAGATGAATAAAGATAACGAGGACTGGGCTACAACATCGCGGAAGAGGAACGAAGGCGAAAAAGCTAATTCTAAAGTTACTGATCTACATCAAGATAATAATTTAAAATTTAAAACAAACGAAGGAAGTTGTAACCACATTAGAAATGAAAAAATATTTACTCCAATATCTAGTCGTCTCCATGAAAATGTGAAAGATGGAGAACCACCTGAAGCTTACAAGTTCGAAGACTTTGATGAATCATCTGAAGCTGGCATGATTAAAGATTGTGGTGACACATCTGAGGCTGACATGATTGCTGTATTAAGCATTTGGAGCAATTTGGAGCTGTTGGAGCCATTTGGAGCATTTGGAGCTGTCTTAAGCATTTGGAGGCAGTTTGGAGCATTTGGAGGCTGTTGGAACCATTTGGACCTGTTGAAGCATTTGGAGTCGATTGATCATTTGGAGCTAAAGGCATTTTTATTTTTCTTGAGGATATCAGGTAGAACATAATCAATAAGCTTACTTATGAAGTAACAACGTACGGAAATTAAATTATAACTTGTGACTGAACTGTTTATATGGTAAATCGTATCCATTCCAAGGACCTAGAGAAGAAATTCTCTCAACACATCGGCTGTTACAATTTACAGTTCTGACGATGAGAAGCAAACTGTTAAACATAGTGCCCAGAAACTCTGTCAAGAAGAGGAGGACTATGTTAGTAACGGTTCTGTTTGGTCTCTGTCTAGTATAAATCGATTGGAGCTAAGAATTAGTCATTTCACTTCTATGCAGGGCTAAATGATTATAAGATGGCTGGCTTTCGGAAGTTATCCTGTAGTAGAATATAAATTATGTAATTAATATTATGTTTGTAAAAGAACTTGTGTTTTATTTTCGAACCTGTCATTTTTTGAGGCATTTTTACCTAAAAATTAAGATTATTTTTAGCTTCTTCCAGGTTCGTACCAAGGACTTTATTCGATCTAATTAATTAATCAGTATATTGTTTGCAAATTTATTAAATGAATTTTGAACTTTTTCCTGAATTTCTAGGTTAATTATTACGAATTTCCAAGATGACGGTCTTGATGTCTGATAGGATGATGGTAGTAGAGGATTTAAAGTCTCTTTACGAATGTTGAACATGGTTTATTGAGATTATTATTTTTTTTGTATAAAATTAAATGTTTTGCATCATCCAGGGATCGAACCAAAGACATGAATCGATCGAATCAATCAGTATATTTATTGCCAATTTATTTAATGAATTTTGGATTTTTTCCCGATTTTCTAGCTAAATAATTACAAAATTCAAAGATGGCGGCTAAATGACAAGATGGCGGGTGTCACAGTAATAATAAATGATTACTGCACTCTAGCGGGTGCGAATCAAACTAACATGGTGTCAGCGCACTCTAGCCGACGATACAATGATGTTGGCTTCCAGTAACGAGGACAATATGGCGGACGTAACGGAAATTGCAACGGTGACGTCATAATTCAAAATTACATATTCCATGAAGACGTCAGAGGCTTATCAGAGGCTGTAGACATGGATGCTTAAGCCTCTATATGGACATTTCTAGCCGTTGGGATTTTTAAGGACTAAAAACGGGAATTTTTCCCTCGAAAAAGAAATTTTTAATTTATCAAAATTTTTCAGATTTTTTGGCGGAATTATTTTCCAAAAATATGGAAATTATGATGGATTTTGAGGAATTTTGGGCAAATTTTGCCCAATTTTGGACAATTTTTGACGGTTAAATTCAAGGTCAAGGGACAAGGTCACATCCATCCAATATGGCCGCCATGACGTCACAATCCAAGATGGCGGACACCGGCACCGGCACCACACGCAGGAGCCCCTTTTCTATACTACTTTCACCATTAAAGGTTTTTGAAACACACGAAAAACTGATGCTAATAATCTAAATGTATTCTCTACATCTCTTCGTGAGCGTGCTTGTCTGTAATTGTATATTCTATTCTTCGAACCTTTTTCTTGATGTCCTGGTTAAGGCTTCATAATGTTTACCTGTAGGGGAAAACGTCATCTGCCACTAAAATGTAAGGAGATAACACTTCACTTCCAGGGAGAGGTTGTGGAGTCGGTAATGCAAGTTCATTTTTTATTAGTTTTTGATAAAATGAAGTTTGGCGAAACACTCTTCCGTCTGAAATCCTGCCTTGACAACCAATATTGGCATACAAGAAACAATAGTTAGCATCTGCAATCCCCATTAAAACAATGCTGAATGACCCCTTGTAATTAAAAAATGAACTGCCACTGTTCTATGGGCTCTGAAGTACTATATGTTTTCCATCCACGGCTCCGATACAGTGTGGGTAGTTCCAGCTTCTTTCAAAATCATGAGCTATTACCTTCCACTTATCTTCATTTGGTGGGATCTGTAAAACAAATCAAGGTAACGTATTTGTATTTCATGGACACAAATGAGCTCTAATGAGTATTTCTTACTTTTTTAGGAAGAAGACGATGTGGCATCTGATACATCTGAGAGTCAGCACAATGTTCCACCAACTCCCAGTCAACATATACAACCTGATGATGCAACAACTTTGTCAAGTAATGATGGAAGTGATAAACAGTTTATTTTACCCAGTAAGAGAGTTAAAAGGAGTAAACACGCGTCACCCTATTCTAAACGTGAAGAAGCATATGCTGTATTACAGCAAGCAATGAAGAGGGATGAATGTACAACATATGGTGAACATGTCGGTAATAAACTGCGGGATCTACAGCCTACAGCAAGGACCCTTGTAAAACATCTGATCAACAACATACTGTTTGAAGCAGCTATGGGAAAGTACAATAATGTTGGGTCATCCCCTTCATATCATGGGAATATGGCGACTGCTTCCACGAGTACAAGCAGTTACCATAGGCGTGCCTACAGGGGGGGCCAGGTGGGCCATGGCCCCCCCTAATGTAATCACTCAGATCGGCATTTTCTCTAATGCGTTCGTTAATATTCGTATATTCCTGGCACTGTGACACTCAAACTGTGCAAGTATTGCCAGATAAATAAAAATGCTTGCCAGTTTGTTTAACTTACAATTGCCTGGATATCATTTTATTTCTGTTAATTGGAAAACAACTTAAAATTATGATAGTTCAAGCTGTTGTGAGAAAGTTACCTTGACTTTTTTGCGTGTTCGTTACCATAACTTTGGATTAACTTGAACGTTATTAAATACAGTAGAATGTTTCTAAAAATTTATTTTTGTAATCAAAACTGTTCTAAATTTGTTGAGTCTATTAAATTTAGTAATTGATTGAAAAAAAATAGGTTGCTTTGCAGGTTTTTAATATTTGTGTTTGTGATTGTAATCAGAACTTTGAGATAACGTTTGCGTTAACGTAATTTCGTAGAATTTATTACCATGTAAATGAAAATCTTTTGCAGGTTTGTTAAAATGTGTGTTTTTAATAAGACCTTTATGTTTTTAAAATTTGATGAATTGATCATTGTCAAACAAGGTCAGTTGAAAATTCAAGCTATTGTGGTTTAAAAAACATGTACCTTTTGAGTGTCGTCTGTGTCATCTAGAATTTTGATTTAATTTCTTTTACGATAATGTATGTATTTCAAAGCAAAAAAAAAATTTAAGAGGTTTGTTAAAGTTCTGTTGTCTGAATTGCTGTGTTTGCATTCACTAAAAAGAAGTTCATTTCAAGGTAGATCTGGACCAAGCTATTGGAAAATTCGAGGGGGGGAAAATGTGTAAGTACCCTTTAAACATTGTCTATGGGAAAAAAACATTTTGAAGATTGTTATAATTATACGGATATAAATATTAACTAGTAAACACATCTCGTTGATACTGCACAAAAATATAAACAAGTGAATGAGTGAATGTATTTCGGCTATTTAACATTCTAAATTAAGCTTCTGATTTAAATTTTAGCAGGGCCCCCCCTAAGGGAAATATCTGGGTACGCCTATGGCAGTTACTTATCTCGTCCTACTTCTATTGACACACCGTCTTCCAGAGCTACAAGTGACAGCAAAGAACAACCAATTGTTTCTGAGTTTACAGTACGTTCAGAATTTTTGAAACTTTCATAAATAAATTAATGTTCACTAACTGATTATGTATTTGTCACTTAAGGTTTAATATGTAAGCTACTATGTCATTTCCTTGAATACATAACTAACGATATACGTTATTCACTAACCTTTCTTCACTGCTATAAATAAACATTACTTATAACGAAACTTAACTTTACAAAATCTTGCAGAATGTCGATAAAGGCTCTGCATACTTCTGGTATTATGCGACAAATACTTGGGATTGAAATTCTGAAGAGATACATAAGTGAAGCATAACTATCTCCAGTAACTAGGTATCTCAAAGTAAACAGTACTCTCACTTGAACTGATATCACATCACGACAGATGGTGTCTGCTTTTTTCACCCAAGGGGTCACCTTTTCGACTAGGTAGTCAAAATCTTGCCTGCTCATAAGTGTGAAATTTTTGAACATACTACCGTCATTTGAAATAAGTTTTTCGAAAAATTCCTTGCGATTTTCACTACTTTTAACAAATAAATTTCTCATCCACCACCTAGGCTTCTTCCGTTTTCTTCTTTTATAAGGCAAAAGGAAATTAGCCTTTTTGTAAAAATTTTTTTTGGTGAATGTAATTTTTTTTCCCTGACCTTTCCAGGCTAGTAAAATTCCCTGACAATTCCCGGTTTTCCCGCCCTGTCGCCACCTTGCAAATGCTTCACCAAACACGCACAAGCACCAATGCAGACCACAAGGTCCAAGCTCCTGACTCGAGCACGGTTGGAACTTTCTGCCCCTGACAAACTATTCTTCCGCACAATCCTCCTTGTCCTGCATTACGTCCAGCGGAACTACTTTGCTCCTGTGCCTAGCAATGCTACCAGGAATCGTCAAGAGGAACTTCCAAAAAAATTAATTCTGCTCAATAAAGAAGCAGTTCTTTACACATGCAAAAAATTAATTTAAGGAATTATAATGCCTACCCTGTTACGTGTGTTTCTCAAATGAGTGTGGATTTTACTTAATGAAATATACAAATTGTTTGACAAAAATTTAATAATGAAATTTAAACATCACAAAAATAAAACACATGAACCAATTTCTTTACAAGGTTATTATCTTCAAAACTTAGCACACATTTGGTCAATTAGAACACATTAAGTACACATGTCTATGGAACTTAAACATTAATGATTCTCTGTTCTGAAATTCATGTAGTAAAACAATTGCATTGAGTCCTGTTGTGGTTACTGGCTATCAAACATGTCTAGCAGTACACTGTCAGTGAGGTGTTGGTGAACTAACCATTCTTACCTGGCAGTTCAGCACTAAACAAAGTTAGCCCTGGACAGTCCAAGTGCAAGCTTGAAACTCACTCCATAACGTGCCACACTTCATCAGACAATACTCTATGTGCGTGGTCTTGCCAGGGGCTGTCAAAAAGTATTGCCATGGTGTATATGTAGCACAATTGTCCCTTTATAATGTTATCCTGATTTTTTTTTAAATTTTATATTAATGATTGGCAATTTTTCCAATGACAAGATGTTTTGTGAAAAAATAACTATAGTATACACAGTATCTTTACAAAACAAATAAACTACCGTATTTACTTGTGTAAAGGCGCCCCCTTTTTCTTCTTCCAAATTTTCGACTCCAAATTAAGGGGAGGGGGCCTATATGCGAATTTGGAGGAAAAAATAGATTTTTTTTTTTCAGGTATGAAAAACTAACATTTAATAAAAGCAGAATGAAATACCACCACAACTTATTTAAACGCCAATTAAATTTTGATGAAATGAAACAGCTGGCGGAACGACTGTCAAGTCATGCCTCTTTGTTCTAATGAGGGAGGGTGGGGGAGGCAGCGACACGGCAGGAGGGAGAGAGAAGCAGCGAGTCCGCAGGGGGTAGTGGCAGCGGTGCGCCAGGAGGGGAGAGAGGCAGAGGCGTGGCTTAACCTCCCTCCTGCCAGCCAGCCAACCAGACACCACTTCCCTTCCTCCACTTCCCATCTTCTTCTCCGACAACACTGCACATCAAAACAAACGCGCGAGTCCAGCTTTCTTTAGTCCGACGCCACAGTTCGCGACCGCCCCACTTACACGATCATATTACACAGCCACAATGAGTGCTAACTGGCAGCACGACGGGAAACGGCATAAGCCGCCCCCAAAAGACCAGACCTGACCAAACCAATGCGGACTAAAAGTCCAAGTGCCCCACCCCTTGCATGGTAGAACTTCTACCACGCCCCACTCTTCTTCCAGGACCATCCTATTCCTGTAATCCACCTGCTTGTAATAATGCATGACCTTTGCATCCCAAATGTATGTGCCCAGGGTTTTCCCTCTGTCTATGGAGGTTTTACCTGGGCCCAACTTATCTAGTTTTAGTCTAGAATTAAGAGTGAGGGGAGATAGCCATGGCGAAAATGTCTGCCATGGCTGGCCAATCCCCTCCTAGCACATGATGCACGTGACCTTCTCAGCATGGTTAAAAACCCGCATGTTTAGAGCGTATAGGGCTTGCCCTGAGCCGCACTTAGAGTCTTCCGTACCTAGAACCCTCCCTTACACACATAGTTTTAACTTAGGTTAGGAAAAAAAAAAAAAAAAAAAAAACCAAGCTTTTTTTTATCTTTATGTCGTTTGAGATACGACTAACTGCGTACGTCTGTCACGCCTCACGACAGTCCTACTGAGAGCGGACAAACTATAATGCCAGTCTCTGTATCACTGCCGCTCACAATACATGGCTTGCTGTTTGATGCATGCCAAGCTGCCCTGCCCTCAGATAAACCCAGAAAAACACGTTTTTAAATTTTTTTCTCAAAAAGGAGGGGGGAGTATACGCGGGCGGGGCCTTTACGTGAGCAAATACGGCATACCTATGCCCAAATATTTCAAATAAAAAAAAAACCTGTTTCCTGAAAATCTTGAGAGCATTGAACCTCACGTGGTGGTTACTCCTGTATTCAGATTCACGGATTATGCCAACTATGGTAGGAATTTTTTTTTTAAACATCTATTTTTAGGGCAAAATCTATGGGATTGTTTAAATCAAAAAAATACAGCATAAGACTGCCACTTCAAAAAGGGTAAATAATTTTAGTACTTTTCATGAATGAGTTTTTATAAACATTAACAAATAAATGCAGAAACAGCCACTGAGTGTTGAAATAGGCAGTCTGGTATGTGTAAATTTTCTTTTAAAGACTTTTTTAAACGTTATAACCTTTATCTGTGAGTCGCCGCAGTGTACCGCTAATAAAAATATAGCCAGCGCTAGTTGGTATCATTCATGTTTGGTATAGAGCGTATAGAGCAGGCACACGTAGTCGAATATTGATATCTCGCCGATTGCATGCACTGCCCGCTCTCTGTCAAGTGCCAAGTTAACTACATTTGAGTGTGTACTACAACGATAGTTATGTGTTAGTTCAGGCTCGCATTCGGGTCACAAATTGTTTTTCTATTTAAAGTTGAAGAAAGGTTTTTGTTGCATGACTTAGTATGTAATATGTATAAATTGTTTGGCGTGCTTTTGTATATTCTACTTTTTAAATGAACTTAGTTTCCATGAATGGGTTTGGTTTTTATGAATAACTTTACCTTACAAAAAAATTTTTTCTTCTCATAAAAGTCACATCCCTACTTTTCATACTTGATTTTAGTGTAAAATGTGAGACGATTATGCGATAAAACACTGTAACTTGGGTATTTAATTACACAGATGGTAGGGATTTGTTTTAATGTTCTTGTGAGGTGTATTAGCAGTTCCTATTAACCCTTTTAGTCTATTTGTTCACTGAAGTGGACAATTTATATCTCAATGATACATGGAGTTTATCATACCTTGAATATGTGGATTAAGGAGTACCTACATTCTAGTGGACATCATACTTTATAGCTATGAAATTAATAAATTTTATTTTACTTTTATTAATTATAAAATAATTATACATGCATATTAAATTATAGTGTACTATTATTACCACACAAAAATTAAAAAAAAAAAAAATAAACATTTAGTTACAATAAAAAAATTTAAATACCTAAGGTGTATCTACGGAACTGAAAATGTGTGGCTAAAAGGGTTAAAAGGAGCTCCATTTTCTGGATGGCCATCACAATAAACTCACACCACGTTGCCTTTAAAACTAAATTTTTCCTGTACAGTGGTGCACAATAAAAAAAAACCACAATTTTTCAGACAAATGAATAGAACGCATCAGAACTTGCTTATCACGGATATTGTTTCTCAGGAAAAACACAGCCATATACTGAAATGTTAAACTCCCCCACATTATTACATACTTTTTGCATTGCACTGTTTTAATTTAAAAGTATGTTTCCTGTATTTTCACTCTTTAAATTTTGGAATAGTGACCTTGAGGATGGTTTTATAAAATACTGGAATTGTATGAGAAGGCACGCTACATGCAGTTCTAACAAGTTATTTTTATACCAGTTTAGGATGATGATCAGACTATTCTGCTGTGTTGGACGACATTCATTTACAAGACACGCAACATGTGTGGTGAAATGCTTCTAAATTCTAGTTCCAACTACATCCAGCACTGTCTAACTTTTCCAATATCCCTATGCAAGTGTGTCTGCAAATATCTACTGGATGATCTAAATGAACCTGACAGTTATTTTCGACCGTCCAGAATACCTCACGAGGAAACCGCTCGGTAAGACAGCGTAAAAGTGATGCTGGGAACAGGGGTACTCCCCCCGAAAAGGAAAGAATTTGAAAGGAGGGATCAGCGTCTCCTGGCTGGAGAGTCCACAATGAACAGCAACAGCAAATAAACAGAGAGATGAGTTAACAGTACGGTACATGTTACTAACTCACGCAGTGCCGCTGTCCCACTAGCCAACAGACATCTAATGTGTATTCGTGCTGACACCTTCACCATGCTCCAGATAGCAAGATGGCTTTGGCAGCCATCTTACACCTGTTCAAGTACACCATTCAAGTTAACATGATATAACCAGTCAAATTATTCACGAACTCAACATACGTAAACTTGAAGAAATATTTCATGCAGACATGTCATATTCATCTTCGTTCACATTTGCACTCATGGTGATCAGTCTTTAACAACATTTGAAAGGCATATTGTAAGCTAACACATGCATTCTCTGATGACCATCAAGTTTTGTACTATTAATAGTAAATGTTTCACACTGCCATCAACGAGAAAATGTTACAACTTCAGTAAAATTGCCTACTTTACACCAAACAGATTTTACAAACATTAAATTAAATGGTTACAGGTAGGGACGTGCAAACAGCTAGAGTTGAGTCCCAAATCGAAACTCAATACAATGTATAAAAAAATTAAAATATTTTATTTTGTCAATTACAGTGTTAGAAATTGGAATTCAAGAATCAAACATTGAAACCATTGATTCGGATCATTTTATGTTAAAATCGCAAACAAATCTTTAATATGACAATTAAGTTGCCTCAAAAGAAGCACAGCCATGGCAATGTCTATAAACATCAGGATATCTGTTAGCATGACTTGATGTAAGCTTTTGGACATACGCCATTGCTAAGCACATGTATGTCTGTAGAAGAAAACTACAAAAAACCAAAAGACAAAAATCACAAATTAAGCAAAAATTGCTGTTGTCAACAGGATATTTACACCACATAATATTCCGTAACAGTAATATGGTCAACAAACAAAAAGAAACAAAGAAAAATGGACTTAAAGAACGAAAAAAAAAACACAAATTATGAATTGAACCCCAAAAAAAATTAAAGCACAACAGTTGAAACGAGACAAAAACACAACAAAACGAAAAGACGAAACAAACACAATAGTTTTCCAAAACAGAAACAAGCCAGCACAACAGTTGAAACGAGACAAAAACACAACAAGACGAAAAGACGAAACAAACACAATACAGGCTGTCTACCGGTCACGGATGTCACGGAAAAGTCACGGAATTGAACACATGGTCACGGATGTCACGGATAAGTCACGAAAGTGGCCATATGGGTGACTATTTTTTCGTAGTAGAAATAATAATTTCTAGTCTATAACTACGGGTGCTTGTTTTGTATTTTTTTCTTTTATCATACGTTAACGCTTAATTTTATATTGAAATTTTCATTCTTTTTTCAACTAGCGGAAACTAACCTACTCTATGTAAACAAATACCGTAATCAAAGAATGTAAACATCAATTATGTTTCGTCATGCAAGTGTCTCGCTTTACGCGGCATGATGGGTAGTGTATCTTTTTGTTGACAATATTGTGCCGCGAGCGTGTGTTGTACGTGATGGCTATGCAGTTAATCGGTAACGTTTTTATGATTGCAGTAAAAGGATATACAATGTAATGTATTGGTTAATTGAAGTTTTCTGCGTAAAAGATTACAGATAAAAAGTATCAAGTGTTTCTGTAAGATTTAGAAGTATTTTCTGGACGTGTGTTTACAAAAAAAAGTTGATTTCTTATCTCAAGTTACATGAAGAGTACGCTTGATACTGAAAAGGAACCATTGCCCATAGTTAATGGTGCCTACAAAACGGCACATACAAAGTTTCTTAGAGCATTGTATCAACTTTTTAAGAATTATCCATCTCGGCGTGCTGCTTATTCTCAGATTACTGGTTCCAGAGTATTTCAAAAAAAAGTTTTGTGCTATGCGGTGGACTGAAAACTCCCCTGTAATCAAGAGATGCCTGGAAATGATTCCATTTCTGAAAAAATACCTAACAGACAAAGAGCTGGAGAAAAACCCTCCCAACACCCAGAACCTTGGCATTGTGAAAAAAGTTTTGTTAGAAGATTCAGTTCTGGAAGCTAAACAGCATTTTTCAGCTATGATTGCGAAAGAGCTGGAAGAATTTCTGACAAATTTCCAGAGAAATTATCCTCTTCTTCCTTTATTTGATGAAAAGAGTCCTCTGAGAAAGAGGATTGTATTGGGCTCATCTTGCTTGTCTCTTTCAGTAATGGTTAGAGACTCGGTTAGAGCTCTTAGAGCTAAAGTTGCCATTCAGGAACTCATCTCACACAATCAGTTGGCACCTGCTGATGGAGAGATTATTCTTAGAGAGTTCACAAGGTTTTGTGAACATCCTGAGGTTTTGAAAGCTGCAAAATGTTTCAACTGGAAAAAGGAAAGCCTTGACAAGTTCATTTTTAATTTGATCAACTCATTTATGCAAGATGCATATGTTCAATTAATCCTATTTTTCCAACGCTTCTTGATTTGTTTCCATGGAAATGCAGCGGTAGAGAGAAGTTTCTATTTTAACAAAGATTGTTTGGTTGAAAATCTTAAAAGAGAAATCTTTTGTAGCGCAAAGACTGGTTCATGATCATATATTTTCACTTCCAGGTGAGTATTTTAACTTTGGACTAATTTGTTTTGGGCTAGGGTGGGAGTACTTACAATTCAGATTGTGTTATATTGCAGTACAGTTACCTAATATGTTTTACTTAACTATTTTAATTATTGATTAATTTGGTTTTTCAAGAGGGCATTTCTTCTCTTGCGGATCAGATTACAAAAAAATATGATTTTGGAATTTCGCAATGCCTCAGCAAGACGGAAGGAAGACCTAAGAAGGAAACATAACGAACAGGATGAGGTGTTAAATGCAGGAAAAAGAGCTGCACATGAAATCAAATTACTCGAAATGAAAAAGGAAAAATTGCTTGAAGAAAAAAAAGGAGAATTATTAGAAATAGAGAATGAATTGATAAAACTCAATAAAAGTGTATAAACTGTTTTTAGTGTTGGTAAATAGCCTAATATAGAATATTTAGGTTAGATGATAGTGCATAACCTTGAAAAATTTTCAGTCATAAATTTTTTTTAAAAGGTCCCAAAAAGTCACTGATTTTTGCTTTTGGGACTTGGTATACACCCTGCAATAGTTCTGTTTTGAAAAACTATTGTGTTTGTTTCGTCTTTTCGTCTTGTGTTTTTGTCTCGTTTCAACTGTTGTGCTGGCTTGTTTTCTGTTTTGGAAAACTATTGTGTTTGTTTCATCTTTTCGTTTTGTTGTGTTTTTGTCTCATTTCAACTGCTGTGCTGAATTTTTTTGGGGTTAAATTCATCATTTGTGGTGGTTTTTTCATTCTCTAAGTCCATTTTTCTTTGTTTGTTGACCATATTACTGTTATGGAATATCCTGTTGACAACAGCAATTTTTGCTTAATTTGTGTTTTTTGTCTTTTGGTTTTTTGTAGTTTTCTTCTACAGACATACATGTGCTTAGCAATGGCGTATGTCCAAAAGCTTACATCAAGTCATGCACTCCCATTGCACAAATCTTTCAAAGATAATATCTGTTAGCATCAAAGGTAAGTTAAATAACTAAATAAATCTGATTTATAAAATTGTATACCACAATTAAAATATATATTTTTTTATATAAAATTGGAACACACAAACATATGTACATATTACTGGCAACTGGACTTAAAAACCTTTAACAGGATCTCAAATCAAACTCAATTCATTATGATGTGTTCTCACATCTCTATTTTCACAGGCTTTAAATATACAGAATTTAATTCCCTAACATATTGTATTACATCTGCCACATTTCAAGATGTGTGCAATATGGTCCAAGGATGGCTTATAGTGTTATAGCTAGACAAGATTTTGCAATTTTATTTTTAGCCTAATTTAATTTTAAAACAGGAGATTTTGTTGTTATTGTTTTTTATTCTTATAGATGTATAATAAATTATATAAATATTATAAACTTAAAGAGAATTTTTCAAAAAATATGAAACATGTTTCTTCATATGTATTTACGTAATCAAAAGAGTGTATTTTGGTTTCTGATACATGATGCATTTTAATAATAAAATAATTTTTAATCAGCATGTCTAACATACAAGCACCTACTCAGAATGTATGTGTTTTGAGTTTCTTTTTTAAATATCCTGACTAATTTAATGATTTAAGTTGCATCTGAGTGTTGCATAGTGTATTTAAATGCTTTTCTGTATTATTTCAATGTTATCACAACAAAACACAAAATCTTGTCCCTCATTACAGCCAGAGCACAGAATCCAAGTTCTCACTATTTTGTTTCTGTCCTGGGAACATTAAATACTTCCCCTACACGTCCCTGTGTGCTTCAGCTGGCCAGACTACCTGTGGCAGCGAGTCTCTACCAGCACCCACGACACAGCGCTAACTCCTGCCGTCATTACAAGCTTCATGCATATTTCTGTACAAACTGCCAATGAAGAGGGCCTCACAAAATACTGTACACACCCTTATATTCAAAGCAATAATATGCAGTGAGAAAACAAGGTAAACTCACATTATTGTAAGTAGACTAGAAGGAATATCAACTAATATGTGTTACCACAGCACGTGCTAAAGCAAACTAACATTTACGTGTATACATATGAACAAAACGTCAGCACAAGGGCTTGTACTGCGGCGTCGCAAGCTGCCACTGGACCCCCGGTTCTTCGGCCCACAACACACGGGTTTTAAAACAAGTTGTTGCCGGAGGCTGCAATATGCAACATATTCCACACACACATCCTTATAACTGAGTCACAACTCAAAATTGCACCATGAGAGTGGATCAAGTGCTAGATTAGCTCAAAGACAAGATTTGGTCATGTAAGTGGAATATACTTTAGAACCACAAGTGAGCCATACTTCACGAACAAATGATTAGAAATTCCTTTCGAAACCCTAAACAGTCCTCTCTCACGATTACCAATCCCAAAAACCAACAACACGTCTTTAATATGAGCTAGAAAATCTTTGTTCAAAAAAACAATTACAGTTGTAAAATGTTATAAAGAAGAAAACAACAGGCGACGCAGCACGGAGGCGTATCACGGCTTGCTCTCGACGAGTATCTCGTCGCCGGAGGCCATGTTGTAGCGGTAGAGCTGGCGCGTGGGGAAGCGCATCTCCTCCTGGCAGCCCGGCACGGCCCTCAGGTCCTGGTCCAGGTAGAAGAGGCGCATCTTGGCCGTGCAGATGCCGGAGAACTCCTCCAGCCGGTGCTTGAGCTCCTGCACGGTCTGGTACACGCTGATGCAGCGCACGTCCGCTCGCTCCCCGCACCTGAAGGTGATGCGCACCTTCTTCTTGGGGCTGAGGTCGATGCTGACCAGCGGCTGCAGCTGGCCGTGCACCGACACCAGGTCGCCGTACCTGCGCACACGGTGTGTCACCAGGCGCTGTGTGTTCGTGCTCTTCAACGGGAGTCAACCGCATGCTTACTTCTGGGCTTACTTCACGAGCACAAGTAACACATAACAAGTTGTGTTTACTAACTAGATTTACAATCAACTGCAAGTAATAAAATCACTCTGGTACATTGTGTGTATATACCCAGGTCACTGCTACCCACTTTGTAAGTAACTTTATTAAAGATGACGTTTTCACAATCACTTATGATAAATGGTTAAGTTTTTCTGATATGATGTAAATAAATAGCAACTGTTTATCCTTTTTGAGAAGTTTGTGCATTTGCAACAGGATTTATCGACCGAGTTTACATTTATTTCATGTATGCAGGTGTTTCTGAAATTTTTTCTACTTTCTTGTGAAAAGGTCATTTGAAAATTTTTTTTATATATTTTTTTTTCTTGGCTGGTTAAGATTTTGTGTGTGTATGTAATTTTATATTATATTATTTACTATGGTTCTTTGACTGAAAAAAAATCTGCTGCATTGTGACAGTAAATTACACTAGTGTTAGAGTGAGAGTGACAAACAAGAGGTAGGAGATGCCCTGAAGTGCAAGAGAGACATAAATGGCAGTCCCCACCGAGTGTGGGAACTCAAGGACAAATGTAGCATCAGAATTAGAAAGACACAGAAAGGAAAGTTCCTGGTTTATGTGTGTGTGTGTATATATACACACACACACACACACCCATACGTATGCAGGGCCTTTTTGAGGACTCCTTATACTATTCCATAAATAGAGGTGTAATGCCCCACTATGAAGTGTACCCACTTTACTATGGCAATACATGAGCCCCTTCACAGTTACAGATTAATAATTCTCTCTGTCATGCGCTTCTAAATCTTTAATGGGCGCCAGTACCCGAAGGTACCCAACTTAATTATTTATTAAATAGAAAAATAAGTTTAATACTAATTATAATATGTTTATTATTTAACATAAAAAAATAAATGACAAACAAGTTGCTTACACTTGTGAATAAAAGGAAAATAGCATATTATTTAGCTGATAAAATTACGTTGGGCACAACAGATACAAAAGTTCATTGATTAGGAGATAAAAAAATTAATTTAGCTAGTTCAGTATTGTCAATGAAATTCAAAATCTTTCAAGATCTCTGAGTGAAGTCATACAAGACATTAATTGTGCCATAATTCCAAGAAAACTAGAGGCTTTAATATTATTCAAAGACAATTGACTTAAAATAATTAGCACAATCAGACAGCAGATGGTCACTAACACAATTCGTGCTATGATTCGGTGACGCGGCAGTTCAGTATTTAACATAGCATATAGTCATACCTAATATTTGACGATATATGGTTTTCAGATAGAGCCCCAATATAACCAATACTCTCAGAGCTTCACTGAAGCTCGGGGCGTATTTTTCTCGCCAATACGAGAATTATGAGCATTATGCTGGCATTTCATTCCAAAATCGGCAACAATTTTTAGTGTTTCGACACGTATAGGCATGTGCAGTTCCCACGGATTGTAATTATTTAAAATTCACTATACTTTAAGAAAACTGTAAATTACAGGAAAATGTGTAAATAGTAAGAACATAAATACAAAGTTTTGTAAAATTTTTGCATACTAGTCGCACATCATTGGACATGTAAAATATGTATTAAGTTTAAAAAATAACTGTCAAGTCTCGTCTGGTCGGGTACAATGAAATCTATCTTCTAGCATTTCAGGTTTTCCTGTCTCTGTACATCTCTAGAGAAAAATCATTTTCCCGAAGTTCGGGGACGTCTCTATCTCCGACTTTTATTCCGAGTTTCAGTAGCCTGTTAACCTCAAGTTTACTTATTAAAACTACATAGCGGAATTTTATAGTACAAGAAGTTGGTTAAATTGCTATGATAGCAATACAAAGAGTCTTCAGTATTACAATAGGAAAGGCGTGTCTTCCTCACCGCTCCGGTCGGTCCGACTCAGGTTTGTCCATGTAGTGCCGTATGAACGCCCTCTCCGCATCTTCCCTCTCTTCGTCCGTGATGACTCCTCCCCCATTCAGGACCTCGACGTTGGGCAGCCGTGCGATGAGCAGCTGCCTCCTCTCCTGCTCTGTGTAATCCTGCGGCACATTCACACAGTTCACACAATACCACTGAACAAGCAATACTAGCGTTTTCTGAGATACGCTCTTTATCATTTTATTTAAATTCAAAGAAAAATGTTTTTGGGGGCAGAAAATTGTTCTGCCTAGGTCCCAACTACATAACATAATATAGTTTTATTGCACATTTTTGTATTAAACTATGGAAACACAATAGTAAAACACATATTTTACCAAAGAGATGTGCATAAAACTGAGACACTATACCACGTACAGCTCCTCATGAGAATGTATAGGTAATGTTGTATGTATACGTATTATTTTTTGAAGTGAAACCATTTTACAGCCGGTAGTTACAGGATAACAGAAGTGAGTTGGTAACAAAGTTAACGTGTATAGCAAATAGTGGTCTATGGCATGGGATTTAAAAAAAAGATTTGTTGCAACGTCCTTACAGCCGGTTACAGATGGCAGCAGCAGTCTATGATTTTGTCTTTTTTCAAATACTTTTATTTATGTGCTTACACATATTTTTTTTAAGTATTGATCATTTTTTAATTTGCAGATGTGTGGTCATGTAATTTTCTTTTGTATTTTTTTGCCATGGTTCTTTGTTTGAAAACAAACTTATGCAATAACTTGCTAGTTACATAATAATTAGAGAGAGAAAAAAGTTCTGGTTGTGTGAATAATACTCTGGATCTAGTCAAGTGCTGTTGCTATGTGCACTGGTTGGCTGATATTTTTCCATGTAATTTTGTGAT
This sequence comes from Bacillus rossius redtenbacheri, assembly GCF_032445375.1. Lineage (NCBI taxonomy): Eukaryota > Metazoa > Arthropoda > Insecta > Phasmatodea > Bacillidae > Bacillus > Bacillus rossius. The sequence goes on along the minus strand of NC_086333.1, from coordinate 2,205,533 downwards.
TGGATGGAGATTATGTCACATGAGAGCTCTTTGTCCTCCTCAGGAAGAAGGGAGACCATAACGTTAGTCAGCGTTTGTACGGGGAACCGATAGGTTGAATGTTCGGTGGTGGCTCACAACTAATATATTAATGCGGTAAAGTGAGAATTTTGCAACTGTGTTTAGGGCTGTACAGTTTATATTTAACCTTTATTCGTTTTTTTTGGTACTTTAAATTAGAATTTGTTCAACTACAGTCGTCGGTAATAGCCCAAAGCAATGCTTGGGTAACTTTGCTGTTGTTCCAAGGACTGAGTTCTTCGACTTGTACCATGAGTGTTGCAAGCAACCACGGAATTCACTTGGGAACATTCTTTAATATGCATTTTACAGTACCTACGAACAGTAAATTTGTGTTTTGGAGGCAATGAAGATGTTTTGTGCTACCTACTTGTATCTTTGACATGAGCTTGTTTTGTGGTCGGAAGATGGCGGCCATTGTACCTGTGAATGACCTAATAGATAAATAAAAAAACCATAAAAACATTTTGTGTCCAAGAGAAGTTAGTTCAGTAATCAATCATCAAGAGTAACATTGACGTCAGCCCCAGGAGCCTCCTTTCCCCTCGCCGCCGTCCCAGTTTCCTCACTGGCATTCGTACTGTCACGAAACTACGTAGTCGTGCGTTTGAATAGCATGCCACAAACTACCACAAGAGGGCGCTATGTTAATCCCCCCCCCCCGTCAATTTGTGTCGCCACTGACAGGCGGGAGGGTTTTGTTTCTGTTCAATATGTAATTTTATTTGTTTAATATAAAGTATAAAGACGTTGCCAGGCGGACTAGAGCGGACCCGAACGTAAGCCAAAGTCAGCCTCTTTTATTTTAATCTAATAAATTGATAACTGTTTGTTTAGTAATAGCAGAGCCAAGGGAGAGCATTCCATAATTATAAAAGGTTTTTTTTATTTGTCCTATGTAAGATTTCATAAGAGCGTAACGGTAATCTGGCCAGGCGGGAAGGTGCCATGATGTCCCGGGAGAGCCCAGCGCTCGGCCGCCAACGACCGAGGTAAGACGCAGCCTCCCACACCCGGGGACTGTGATCCGTAGTTCTGCTTTATCTTTAACCATCATCCCCAGGGCTTGCCTCAGTCGAGGGACTGTTTCATTAAATCTTTCTCAGCTCTTAAACACACTCCTTTTAAACACATACTACGTAATTGCTTTGTGCAGCCCCGTGCGTGGGTCTCACTACCCTACATGGATCGAGTGCCTTGGGCCTGCGAACTGCATCATCTGGAAGCTGTGTATGGGAGCGCGTGTATGAAACAACCTAACTTCTTTTCTTTGACCGACCACTGTGAGCCGAAGGCCTCACCTCGAAGAGAGGACAGCCGGAGAGACGCAGCTGGCGCAGGGCGGGGAAGCGACTCAGGCGCTCCACTTCGCTCCAGGAGCTCAGCAGGCAGTTGTTGAGGTTGAGGAAGTGCAGGCGCGCGAAGCAGGCGTGCGGGCAGGTGACGCACTGGCACAGCTCGCTCTCGCTCTCGGTGCGGCCCCCGGGGGACGCCTCCCGCTCCTCGGGCACGTCCAGGGACGCCAGGGGGCAGTCGGCCAGCACCAGGGACTCCAGCTCGGGGAACACAGCCCCCAGCTTGCACACCTCCAGCCACGTGTGCACGGGGTTGCCCATGAAGTGCAGCCGGCGCAGGGTGGCGTAGGGCGCGGGGTCCAGGTCCACGTAGCTGTAGGCGTTGAGGCTGAGGTGGAGCTCTTCCAGGCTGTGACACCATCCCCATCACCCACGTGAGTATACATGAGCACATGTAGAGCCTATTACTGCAACGGGGCTCATGTGCTAAGATGTCCGATGCATGATACAAGCATAAGTATTAACTGCATAATGCTAGAAAAAATAATTCCATGTCTCCACAATAAGCACACATATTTTTCGCACTCAAATATTAACAATATCAGATACGGAGGCTTATTCCCCCTCTTTTTTTCTATTGCATCAATTATCTGAAAATGACTATTAATGGCAGTGACACTTGTTGCACAGTCATTGACTAAAGGTATTTGTTTTTAAAAGAAATCAGAGTCAAATTGTTATGAACGCAGACAGAAATGCGAAGCGCGCTAGGTAAGGAGCTGGCTAGCAGCTCGGCACAGCCACTGACGTCATGCACTATGCCACTCGTGCCTGGCTGCCGGTGCAAGAGTCCGGTATCCCAGAGCAAGTTCTAGTACCCCCAATGCCTCTTGCCCAGAGCAGGAGTCTAACCCCATGTTCATGTGACCACCCACAAGAAGGCACCCCTAACTTATACTGGCAATGCATTCCCTCTGTAGACCTCCAAGATGTATGTTTAATTGTCAGTGTAAAACATTTGATCAGAGGCTTAACCAACCCTTTTTTCATCCATAAATCTGAATGTATGTATTCAAAAAATTTAATAATATATTGTATATTCATAAATATTTTAATATTCCATTCAAGATTTCAAATAAAATCAATTTGTTTATTACTCATTTCCAATAGATACACCAATTGGGACTCATTCACAAAGATTTAACTGAAAAATTGAACTCGTTTGAAGCTAAGATGTATTATTGAGAAATTTAGATTTGTTTTTGCAGCATTATACCTACATTGTTTTTATATTTAACAAATAATCAGTGATTATGGTTTTAAATTTCTAATAATTTTCTTATTTTATGTCTGTAATCAGTTGGATTAACAAAACAATTTTCAATCTTGTGGTTTAAGAAACTGCATTGCTAGCTCAATTTTTTTTGGAATCCTGTGAAGTGCGAAAAAAATTTTCACTGTATGTTAAATTTTGATAGAAAAATATTTGATATTCATGAATAATTTGACATTCAAATTGAATTATAAAAATAGTATTCACAGGAGCCTACCTAATACCTTCGCTGCATCTCTGATCCTAACTTGCCACGTTGCAACTGAATGGAGCGAGACTGTGTGTGGACAGGCGCGAGGTAAGAGGCGAACCACTGTCGAGCCTAGCTCCAGTGAGGAGTGCAAACTGTGGAACTCGACAGACATTGAGTGATTTGTGAATAAACATTTTTAAGTGTAATTGATTGGTGATCAGACAATTTTAAATACAATTATTTAATAGTAATGTAAATATTAGTAATTAATTAAACTGTAATAAAACTTAATTGGGCTATACCTTACGAACCCAGTTCTCCACACATAAGTTCGTAACAATACATTCGAAAAATATATTTTAAAATTACAATATTTGTAATGTTACCAAGTACATTTGTAAATATTTCAAATCACCATAATTTATAATCATATCTATAATATGATATCATAATTTGAACTTAAATATTGCTCCATAAAGCCATTATTCACACAACTCTTGTATCCATGTGCTGAACAGATCTGTGTAACACACATCACATTATACATTGGTAGATAAACAAGGAAACAGTCCTGGCTAATGGCACGGGACCATTACAGCATTTGCCTTGGAGTGGTTTCATGAAACCAAGGAAAATAAAATCTTTATGGCCGAGACTAGGATTAGTACCGGGTCCCTCCCGAATACAAGTCCCAAGTTGTACAGTTGCACCACTTCGCACGGTACAGTATTTGTAACCCATCAACTTAGACACACACATCAAGCTGCACAACATGTCTACCCAGTTAGCATGCAATTTTTATACAAACTAAGTTTTGTATTTCTTGCAGTGGACTGCAGGTTTGAGCATATCTGTAGTAACAACTGCTCTGGGAAACAATCTTAACTATAAAACTAAACTATTTAGCCTACAGTTCACAGGAATGAAAGCCACAACCCGAACAGTTCTGAAGTTTACGGAAGTAAAAGGTTAGTTTAGATTACATTCGGTCAGTGTAATAAATAATAATACTTTGTATTTTTCGGGTTGGGTAGGTTAGTTTAGATTACATTCGGTCAGTGTAATAAATAATAATACTTTGTATTTTTCGGGTTGGGTAGGTTAGTTTAGGTTATCATAACTAAAACTGAAGGTTTATTATGTAAGGTATAGTTATTTAAAATACTTTATGACCACAGAATATATAAATCCTTGCAATATGGTGCTTTTTCATGAGCAAGCTGTAAAATTTGGTCAAATTTGAAACTTTTTGGTTTGGCTCTCATCCCAGTGAAATGTAGGCTTTTCATTTCATTCCACTGGTCACAATACTGTCCCCGTGCAATTTATTTTAAGAGTACCAAAAGATAAAATTAAAATTGACACTGATTATGGCATACAGGTAACATAGAAGTTTTAGTTTTACCTCGGCAGGAGTCTCAGGAGAGTTCTAACACTTTTCCATTCAATCAATGTGCCGTTTAAAACAAGGTTTCTTAAAAATGGAAATATGTTTTGAGTGCTAGTTGTTAATATTTCACTGTGGAGGTTATTGAAGCTCAAGTTCACAAACTTGAGTCTCGGCATGTGAGTTAGGATTCCAAATATCTGGAAAAAAAGATATTTACATCATATATTACCAAATTGTTAAAAACAATTAATTTTGTTTCAAATCCAAACAAAACAAAATAAACTAAAAAATAACATATAGTAAATGGTACAGGTAGTTACTGTGATAAAGACTGCAGACTTTTGCAGCCACTGTCTGGAGTGGCTTGGCTTTTGGGTTGAAGGTGAATATATATCACAGAGGTTTCGGTCGACATATCAGTTGCCATTATCAGCGAGCAGTTACCTACTGAGGTTATTGCAAGTCATCCTGCCTTTAAATACTCTCGCATGAGAGGGGAGTTTTTCCCAATTGGCTGCAGCTGTGGGCCAAGAGCCTTCCTTTCTTCCATTGGCCTGTTGGTTGGCCAATCAGAGCTGGGCTTCTGTGATTGGCTGGGAGTGCTGGCCTCTTCTCTTCTGGTTGGCTGGGCTGTCTGAGCAACCAGAGGCGATGTGTCTTGTTGGATGAACAGCTAGATTTTTGAAGAGTCTGAAGAATCAAGCTTAATTTACTGCTCTATGCTCTACGAAGCTCTCATTCACCCAATACTAACACATGCAGCCTCTGTCCGGGCAACTGCAGCTAAAACACACGTATTAAAGCTGCAGCAAATTCAGAATTAATGCATTTGAATCACTAAATACAACCGACAATACTGCCTTGTAGAAGCATTGCATCACGAAACAGACTCTGAAATTTTGCACGACTTCTACAGCAGAAATATGCAAATCTTTTTACGATAAATGCGTAAATAGAACAAATCTACATGTTTTCTCTCTGGGAAATTATTACTCAGAACAGAAATTCTAACGCCCAAAATTCATACTCGTGCATCGCCCCCCGTGGTTACGCGTGATTGGCTGTTTGAGCCGGCCAACCACAGCGCACACCCGAGGCAGACCCCAACCCAGCCATTGTTGACGGTCAAGAAAATTCTTCTCATAAGGTTAACCTTGCACTCAAACACACAATATAAGCTCAGAGGACAAAAAATTAGTCACCCTGGTGCACACACATAGATCGATCATTAAGCCTGTACAGATGGCACAGCGAACGAGTTCCATGCTCAAACGCACACGCACTGCCTCTACATGAGCATAAGGCAGTAGCGATCAATGAGACATTGATGTTTCAAGCAGACAGTGTACGTCAATATGGGTAGATGCAAGGATGTGACAAAGTAGCAAAAAGGGGCAATCGTGTTTGACCATGCTCATGGCCATACGATGCATGAAGTTGCTGAACTTGTTGGTGTTTCCCAGCGAACTGTTCAACATGTCTACAAACAGTGGTGTACTATATGTGGCCACGAAACATGTCAGAATTGTGGTCGGAAAAATATCAAAATTGAGAGGAGAGGGACCATAGACGTGTTTCACAGCTTTTGAATCGAAATCGCTTAAAACCCAACAGGAATTGCTGCAGTAAGTGAATGAAGGTCCATTCCAACCTGTTAGCAAGAGAACATTATGACAGGAACTGCATACAATATGGAGTCACGTTCGCTCGCAAGAGGCCATTGTTCAAACAGGCACATAAAGCTGCGCGTCTTCAATGGACTAGAAATTATTGAACGTGGACAGTAGCTGACTGGCCGAACGTAATGTGGTCTGACGAATCACGTTTTTGTCTGTATTCCAATGACGCATGTCGCTGAATGCACGGAAGGCCAAATGAAGCATTTCATCCAGGATGTGTAGGTCAGTTAGCCAGGGGTGGGGCTGTGATGTTTTGAGGATGTTTTTCCTATCATGGATTGGGACAGCTCACTGCGGTGACTACCAACATGAACCAGCATGTTTATTCTGGATGATCAGGTGTTGCCTTTCAGTCAACATCTGCATGATTAGAATGCAATTTGATACATCGATTTTTCAAAATGACAACAGCAAAGTTCATCAGGCTGGATGCATATATGCCAGGTTTTATGAACACTCCCCCACCCTAGTACATCTCTAATGGCCTGCAAAATCATCTGACCTAAACCCAATTGAAAATCTGTGGGACATGTTGGAACAGCAGGTAAAACACAGACATCAGCATCCCAGCAGTTTTGTGGAATCGCACGATCAAATCCTCATTGAGTGGCTTAACCTGGATGTGATATACCTGTACAACCTTGTGGACCCACTTTCTAACCAAATCCATGTCAAGTGGTCTAAACATTTTTTTATGACCATCTTCCATCTTGATGAAATTTGGGGTAAGTCAATACCATTACTTAGGAGAATCTTAAACAAAATTTCAGTTTGATTGGCAGTGTAGTCTGGGTTCCAGAGGCTCCTGCACAAAGATGGTCGTCGTAACACCAGCGTGCGCCTGAATAAAATGTCAATTTTGAATTGCTATTGTGGCACAACTACAGCAGCTAGCATCCTGAAAATTGGTAACCTTGGAGACCTTTTTGTGCTCTACACAATGGTAAAAGTATCACTTATTCAAAAGGCTTACCTTTATTGCTAGCACCTCCCAAAGTTGGCAAAAATATTCATTACCTTAAATTTAGAGCTGACTTTTGCTGTCCATAACTTTACAGCAGTGTTGCCTGAATGCCTGTGCTTTGCTAGCTAATCAAGACCATAGCTGCTGTCAGTTTGCCAAAAGAGCAGCTTCTAAGCTTATTAGATTTTGCAGATATTTGCCTCTAAACTAGGGATTTTTGTTTTACCCACTGAATATTACCCTTTTTTAAACTGACATAGCACAAAACTATCTTCTCTGATTGAGTTCTTTCTGGCATGGTTAGAAAGAGCAGCCTTTTTGCTTTAAGAATCATCTTGTTTCATCTTTGTGTCTCAATGTTTAAGGTAAGAAAATTTACTTTAAAAATTGTCCTTTTTTAGCTACTTGACATAGAACGCTGCGACAAAATCAGCATCAAAGATAGTGAATTTCCAACCACTTAAATTATTTGTACTCCTTAAAATGATGAGGTATTAATATACAAGCAAATTTTAATATAAAAGCATAAGCAAACAATTTTTTTATTATTGATCATGTAATAATTGACTAGACGTGAAGGGAAATTGTTTATACTACACATAAATATAAAATGGTGAGGCAAGAAAATTTTCTTGAAAATCACCTTTTGTTTGATTCAACAAAATGGGGTATTTGATGGATCTGACCAGTTGGACAGCAATTATCTAAGACTTAACATATATTAAGAATTATATTACAATTTAATGGTGTACTAAAATATGTGTTCTTTCAGTTACTGACTGTGTTCAAGACTTCTTCCTGTGATGGAGTTAGATCTTTCTATTGAAAGTTTGCAGAAATGCACCATAGGTAATAATGATGATTCACTTTGTCATAATGTATCATTCCATTCACATAAGGCTGGTATAAAATTTGTACGTGAACTGAAAACTGAAAATCAGGACCTTTTGAGTCGACGATGTGGATTAGAATTTGATGAAGCATCAACTGTGTGTCTGCATCATGAAGCACTGCTGCTTAAAAATTTCACATTGGTGCAGAAATCTCGTTGCAACACTTTTGGAAAGATAAACCATTCTGCAAAAAAGAGTCTGCAACCCATTGATGTAAAAACAGCAGACTACTTGACAAGTCTAACCTAAAACCATGTAAAGCCAGGCCAAAACTATGCCCATCCTGCAGAAAGGAAGTGGCAAGCCACCAAGAATCAGCTGCATCTCCATCTTTTACTTCGGATTCGGATGATGAAACTGTAATTTCAGAAAAGGTGAATACAAGTCTAACAGCCATTGGTATTTCTCCTGTAAAAATTCCACGACTGATATTATCATAAGATAATATTACATATGCAAAGAAAAAGCTGGATCAAGAGAAAACAACACTTACAATGCAAATTGCTACCCTTGACCATCTTCACAGCAATGAGATTATAGAGCCAAGGATGCAATGTGAAAATTGTTTAGAATACTACACACTTTTAGAAGGGCTAAAGCAAAAGATGAAATTGGCAAGTACAAGTTATCAAGAAAAACTCCAAATATTGACTCTAGTTCCAGCAAAGTGGTCTATTAAAAAGATAGCAGAAGAATTTGATGTTTCTGAAAGAATGGTGAAGAAAGCAAGGAAGCTGAAAGAAGAAGGTGGTCTGTTGGCAATGCCTGGAAAAAAACAGGGAAAGAAGCTATTGGATGAAATAAAACAAAGAGTAGTTGCGTTTTACGAAGATGATGAATTTACTCGATTGTGCCCTGGAAAGAAGGACTATGTTTCAGTAAGACTCTCAGAAGATACTAAAGTTCAATTGAAAAAGCGACTGATCCTTTGTAACTTGAAGGAATTGTATGCAGAATACCGAACCCGATATGGATCTGAAATAGGATTTTCTAAATTTTGTGAGCTTAGGCCTAAATTGTGCATTACTGTTAGTGCATCTGGGACACATTCAGTTTGTGTATGTACCATTCATCAAAATGTGAAGCTAATGCTGCAAGCCACTCCCATTAAAGATGACTACAAGTGCCTCATCAGTAAGACAGTTTGCAGCTCGGATTCAAAAGATTGCATGCTTCATCGTTGTGAAGAATGTCCACAGACTGAAGAATTGGTAAAATATTTGCTAAAGTATTTTGAAGACAACGACCGTGAAGACACAATTATATACAAGCAGTGGGTGCACACTGATAGGGATACATTGGAATCCAAACAGGACACTATTGAAGATTTCATTGAAGCCTTAGTCAGCAAAATTTTGAAACTTTCTTCCCATCACTACATTGCTAAATTTCAAAGTCACCACCTTAAAGCCACAAAAGAAAATTTGAAACCTGGTGAATTAGTTATATGGATGGATTTTTCCGAAAATTATTCCTTTATTGTACAAGATGCAGTTCAAGGTTTTCATTGGGAAAACAGCCAAGCTACATTGAATACCTTTGTAGTGTACTACAAGAATGCCAACCATTTGCAAAGCATCAGCTTTTCTATTATCAGTGTTGCCTGCAGCATGACACAATCGCTGTGCATGTCTTTTTATGCAAGCTAATAGAGTATCTAAAGACCATTGTTGGTGAAATAGTGCACATATACTACTTCAGTGATGGCTCTGCTGCACAATACAATTACAAGAATTTTATGAATTTGTGCCATCATGAAAACGATTTTAATTGTACTGCCAAGTGGAACTTTTTTGGCACAAGCCATGGGAAGTCACCTTGTGATGGCATTGGTGGAACTATCAAGCGATCAGCAGCACGTGCCAGCCTTCAACGTCCTGTCAACAACCAAATTTTGACACCACAATATCTGTTTAGCTATTGTGTGCAGCAGATCAAAGGGATCAAGTGCTTTTTTATTTCCAAAGAAGAAATTGAAGCAGTTTCCTTACAACAAGAACAAAGGTTTAAAGATGGCCGTACAGTAGCTGGAACCAGGGAAAACCATCACTTTGTACCCATTAATGAAACTACAATTCGTGTTAGCAGAGTTTCAAATGATTCCTCTTCATCATTTTTAGCCCATTTGAACCCATCTGCTGTAGTCAACCCACCAACCCTATCAATCGCAAGTCTTCAGCCTGGCCAATATCTTGCCTGTATTTATGAAAACAAATAGTGGATTGGCAACATTTGTGAAATTTCACTTGAAGAGCATGATTTTCTTATCAACTTCATGCATCCTTATGGAATTGCAAGATAATTTTACTGGCCTCCTAGAAGAGACACCTGCTGGATACCAGAACAGCATATTATTGCCAACATTCCAGCTCCTAATGCTACAGCAATGGGAAGGCAGTACACTTTAACAGAAATGATGCTGGCAAGCATTGAAGATAAATTCCAATCAATTGTAAAACAAATAATAACGTCCACGTTTTCCCATTGGTCATTTCATTATTGTTTACTTGAACAGTGCATCACTCTGGCTTGGCAACCATGAACCCACCACTGGCCTGGGATCCATGGCAAGAAACCCCTGGTGGGCTTGGGAGCCCATGGTAAAGAGACTCACCCGTGGCTGGCCTTGCCTGGCTATCGGGCGTGACCCCTAGGTGATGGGGATATCAATTCATGCTTTTATTGAGAGAAGCATATCTTTTAGAGCATGAATTGGTAGTGGTTCAGCCACCATGGACCAACGCAAGGATTTAATTTTTATAGTATAAACAATTTCCCTTCACGTCTAGTCAATTATTACATGATCAATAATAAAAAAATTGTTTGCTTATGCTTTTATATTAAAATTTGCTTGTATATTAATACCTCATCATTTTAAGGAGTACAAATAATTTAAGTGGTTGGAAATTCACTATCTTTGATGCTGATTTTGTCGCAGCGTTCTATGTCAAGTAGCTAAAAAAGGACAATTTTTAAAGTAAATTTTCTTACCTTAAACATTGAGACACAAAGATGAAACAAGATGATTCTTAAAGCAAAAAGGCTGCTCTTTCTAACCATGCCAGAAAGAACTCAATCAGAGAAGATAGTTTTGTGCTATGTCAGTTTAAAAAAGGGTAATATTCAGTGGGTAAAACAAAAATCCCTAGTTTAGAGGCAAATATCTGCAAAATCTAATAATCTTAGAAGCTGCTCTTTTGGCAAACTGACAGCAGCTATGGTCTTGATTAGCTAGCAAAGCACAGGCATTCAGGCAACACTGCTGTAAAGTTATGGACAGCAAAAGTCAGCTCTAAATTTAAGGTAATGAATATTTTTACCAACTTTGGGAGGTGCTAGCAATAAAGGTAAGCCTTTTGAATAAGTGATACTCTTACCATTGTGTAGAGCACAAAAAGGTCTCCAAGGTTACCAATTTTCAGGATGCTAGCTGCTGTAGTTGTGCCACAATAGCAATTCAAAATTGACATTTTATTCAGGCGCACGCTGGTGTTACGACGACCATCTTTGTGCAGGAGCCTCTGGAACCCAGACTACACTGCCAATCAAACTGAAATTTTGTTTAAGATTCGCCTAAGTAATGGTATTGACTTACCCAAATTTCATCAAGATTGAAGATGGTCACAAAAAATTTTTCTCTCAAATTTAGACCACTTGACATGGAATGACCCAGGTGGTTGTCAAGTTCAGAGGCGTATTTATACAGTATTAAATGATGCTTGTAATGATTTTTCCAGGGGTAACTAATTTTTTGACTGGTCAGCTTAAAATTCTTATTAAACATGTGTTTAACCACATAAAATGATTGATTATAAAGTGATATTAAACCATGACCCTAACTCTAAATAGTCCAAAGCGCACAGGTGAATGAACGGCCCCCTGGCTCACTGCCTGTTGTGTAGGCCTGACTATGTCCGAGGGCAGAACCCACCTGGGAGGCCTCACCTCCAGTGCCAGTTTTTTTTTTTTTTTTTAACTCATAAGATTTTTAATTGCACGCTAAAATATTTACATTCAAATTAAAAACATGGAATAACTCAAATAAAATTTTAATTACATAAGCATACACACACAACACAATGACAGTTTGAACTTAAATTTAGATTATTTCAATAATCATAGGTTTAGGTGTCATACCATACTGTGCTCGCAGATGCATTCAGGGCAGCTATACACAGTTGAAGCTGCCCTTGCCACGGGTGTCATGCTCAGGCCGGCAGTGCAGAGTGTTGGACGCACACCGTAGCGTTAGTTAGGTTCATATGTGCCAAATACTTCTCCCCTTCCTAATTTAAGTAAAGGCTGGCGGGCAGCCTGGCGGGAAATGACAGAATATCGCCCCCAAAAGAACCAGGGTCCCCAAAACCAATGCGGACAGCAATGTCCAAACGCACAAAGCCCCCACATGGTAGACTCTTTTCTACTCTGTCCAACTGTTCTTCCTGAACCATCCCTCTGTTTCCTGTAACCAACCTGCTTGCTTAATGCATGACTTTTGCATCACACATAAAAGAGCCCAGAGTTTTCCCTGTGTCTATGCTGGTTTTACCTGGGCCCGACTCATCTAGTTTTAATCTTGAGTTAAGTGTGAGGGGAGTTAGTCATGGCATCAATCGCTCTCATGGCTGGCCAATCCCCTCCTAGCACACGATGCATGGCTAAAACCCTGCATGATTTAGAGAGTGTAGGCTTCAGCCTGAGATGCACCTCTCTCAAACATACTTAGTTCTAAACTTAGGTTAGGAAAAAAAAATATTATAACCTCAGTATGAAACTGTCCCCTTATGATGGCGACTGATACATTGACCGAAAAGTCTGTGACATTCACGCCTTTGACGCGGCTACAACCCACAAGCCAAGCAACTCCAAGTAGTTACTTTGTTACAAAATTCTCACAGGTAAAATTATAATTTTTAAATAACAACACAGTGTATAATTTGCATCATTGCAGTCTTATCATTGGTTTACTTTGGTTTTATGCCAAAAAACTAAATTAAGAGCATATCCTGTAATTAATATAGCTTTTCCATAAACATATATTGTATGTACTGAAAACTTTAGTTAAAACATGTACACATATTAGATAAAAGAAAGAAACCACTTATTCTAATATTTTTAAAATATAGGTTTTAAAGTGATTTAGAATAAGTATTATATTTATTGCTAGCAAAATTTTGGACCCATTGTTTACAATCTAATTAAAAATTATACCATACACAAACATAAAAAAAAAGACGTATAAATCCAACCTCCCACTTAACTGCAACATAATAAAAATAATATGTTAAATATTTTTAAGAAGTTCCTAATTATTTAAGCAGTATCCCTGCTTACCTAATAAGTTTAAGCAATTTTGTACTCTACCTAAAAACAAATGAAATTGACCCCTTTAAAGAAGTTTCCTATCAAATAGTCTAATTATTTTAATCCTTTGAGAAACATCTAGATGGTTTTATTAATAATAGTTCTTTTGATCACAGCTCAGGATTTTGTGTAAAAAAAAAAAAAAAAAAATGTTAAAATAGTTCCTTTGCAATAACTACTCAAAATGAATGTGCACATCAATGTTACTTTTTTTTACATTTAAGTTGTGACAATAGGCAAACACTACAAATTTTAAGATTACTAAAATCAGCAAAAAAAAGGTAGGCCTATAGATACACCAATACACTATGTTCATCAGTTTTTAAAAGCATTGTAAACTCCAACACAAATGCATGCAGGATATACACAAAACCATATTAACAAGTGAAACAAATAAATAACTTTCTAAACATTTTTATATTTTTCATAATGAGCTAGTTAGTTTAATAAATGGACAGTAACAACTTTCTTAACAATTTTCTATATGCTGAAAAAAATCAAACATATGCACTTAATTGATTTAGTGCACATGTAACATTTCACACGCCCATTTAAACCAAATTTTGGTCTAAAAAAAGTGCATAATCACATCAATGTAGTTTGTGAACTATGAATGAAAACATAATAGGCATTTTCAAAATGCAAATATTAAGTACGGTACCAATGGCAAAACAATCATGAAAGTGACCTACTAAATGTATTTAATTCCACTCATGGGAACTGGAGAAGTAACATGGCAGAAAGTGCTTTCGCTTATTTTAGTGTGGCACCAAAAGTTTTCTTTCCCTACCACTTCAGGTAAAGGAAACTTCCGTCTCAGTCAAAGACCAGCCTAACAGAAGACGACCACAAACTATCATCAGCATCCCGACTCAAAAACCTGAGGCATGCTACAGTTTACATCACTGACACATCAGGAGCCCTGATTGGCCGGGATCGCTAGTGCATTGCGCTCACGTGGCGAGCGTCGTGGCTTCCATCTCAACGTCCCGGCATGAACACCGAGTCAGTGGCTGAGTGGTTGGGAGACCATGGTAATCTTTGAGGTCTGGCCCCGTAACACACTGTGCCATCGTGCAACGTAAGTCCCTATCAAACAAACACATTGCTTTAACAATCATCCACGAGCAAAATGATGCCAGGGCATTCAGAAGAGCACACGACAACAGTAAGTCAGATAATCAACTGATAGACCAGATCTACTCCATTATCTAAACAGATGAGATAAAATTTGACTGAACACACACTAGCGCCCAAAAAACTAAGACATTGGCAGCAAGTATACTAATGCAGATTTAAAAACGTGGTTCTGTCTTAATATATGTACAGAAACTATCAGACTGTATAACACAAAACACAAATAAAGACAAAATGAGCAGCTCTGAGCTGGCTAGCTGCCCTGCGAGTGCCTTTACTAGCTCTTCAACATTTCCAGTATAGGAAAGTTCTCATACTGCTTAATGTTGGCCTAAATGATTGATTAAACATCTACACTGCACCTGTTTGCTAAAACATTATTACCCTGATGATGAAATGCATGTCACTGGAGTGCAATGTTGCAGTTGTCGACACGCTAGCAGCTGTGGCCCTCTCCATCGGCATGCACGGCCGGAAGAGCACGGCATCTGCACAGACTGTGCTCATGGCTGTGTGTCGAAGGGGGCAGCATAAACAATGCAATGTTGCAGTGCCTGTATCATTACAGCAACTGCAACATTTCAGCACTACTACTCTCCGGACCACCGGAACACGTGGGCGGAGGCCCGTTAATGAAATCAGAGCAGTGTTTGTTGTACAGGCTTTATTTTAAAGCGTGGTGTTTCGGAAGCTAGTTTTCCCGCCTCTGCCTGGTTCCGGGAGAAGAAAAGAGAGCATGTCCCTTTGTCCAGCAGTCTTCACATAGACCCGCACAGACCCGCACAGAACAGACCTGGGCACTGCATCCAGCTGTCCTACCTCACTGTCACTGATAACAGCAGTGCTGTTACTTTGTTACAGTATAAATCATTTGGATATCAGTCGAGGATGATTTCAGGGTGGAATCCAACTTTCTCCACAGAAGGTTTCTTGTGGTGTTACCTGGCTGTGAGGATCGGCATGGCAGTAGAGCCAAGATATTATTCAATGTTAAACGTTGTGTGTTGTGCAAGAACTGGAATGCACTGAGGCACTGGGTTCATTATTATATAAGACAGTGTATCTGAGCGAACCAGTATCTACAGACAAAGGAATGAAGTGACACCTACATGCATTTAAGAGGAACGTGTTTTCTGAGCGTCACGTAATGCACTGTACTGCTCCCAGACAGCACACCCCACGATGGCACAATCAGCACGAGGAAGCCCACTATTCACCTGTCTGTGCTGAGAGGAGTACTTCTTCACTCTCGCTAGACCGCCACAAACTGTTTAAACCATTTGCCCAGCACCGCCCCAGTGTCATACCCAGAACCGTACTTCGAGTACATGTATGTATTTACATTTAAATTTAATCATCATAACAGCAGGACTGTACTTTAAAATAAAACAATTCAGTGTTTTAAACTAAAAGTTGTGTTTCTAGATAAATATTGTATAGTCACGTATTAATTAAATCCAAATCACATCAGTGAAAATATTTATGCCACTGAAATCACATGCACATGTGACTTCACTTGTATGCACTTTGACTTTCACTTGTAGATGTTATGCAATAACTGACAAAACTAACTTATTAAAATATGACATGAAAGTTTGCAATTTTATCCATTACCTATGTCACAAGCAGGAGTTATTGGCTTAATTTTGATTTGTGATGACAAGTTTCCCTTTGACACTCCCCAAAAATTTTAATTCATTAGTTAAAATTTTTTAATATTACAAATTTATTCCCGGAAAATGGAAAATGACCTACTCTTTTAAAAAAAATTTAATTATATATTTATGAAGGTTCAAATTTTTATCAAGAATTTACTGCAATAGACTATATCACATTTAATGTGTATGAATTTTTTCCCCTTACATTTAATAAGGATCCAAGATAAATATTTTGTCATAGTACTCTCTCTCTGGTGTTGGCAGTGATATTGTAAATATGTAACTGTAATATATATATATATATATATATATATATATATATATATATATATATATATATATATATATATATATATATATATATAAACCAAATTATGTCAAACTTAAACTTGTCTCTCTTAATTTAGATGATTTTTTTATAAAAAAGTATAGCCTAAATGATGTTATACTGTACTGAAGCTTACTACGTAAAATGGACTAGTATTTTTTTGGGTGATTTTATTTTGTAACAAGAAATTAATTTAATCTTATATTACCTGTTTCACTACAATTAATGACAAAACACAACTAAATTTGAATAAGAGCAGAATTCTTGGTTTTGATGGCATTAATTCTTTAGCTCATGAAATATCTTAAGAGTGAAAATGATTGGGATTATCACACATTTATTGGTTTGTATATTTATTGTAATAGTTTTTCTGATTTATTAAAAAACCTGTAGGCTTAATGGTGTCTTTAAAATAAAAACCACACAACCAATCAACAAACAACTAAAACTCAATATGTAACATTCTCATTGCTTGTAAGCTATTGGAAGGTATTTTTATGACTTTTTTTTAATTTAAGGCTTCATGTCACAACATGTTGGATATAAATTTTATTTTTTGTCATTGTTTTGAGAGCTTTTCCTGTGAAGTATCTTCATAATGCTCTTGCATTTTATATTTTGTCTCAACTGATTCGCTAGTTATTATCTAATAACAGTAAAGAGTCACACAAGTGTACATAATTATACTCACTTGTGTGACCTTTTACAGCTGGAAAATGAAGTTTAGCATTTGCCTGGTGAGAAACTTTGTGACCCACCAAAAAATGCAGGAGAGCTATCAGAATAATTTTTCATGAAAATCCTTTAACTAATTGTACAGGTAAGAAAATGAAGTAATCAACTTGGTGTATGAGAACGAGCCTTAACTTAAACAGAAATGTAGAACTTTATTTGTTGCCGTTGTTCGTCACATATGTATCAGTATTCAAAACAGTTTGTATTTAAGTATTATTCCAAGGAGAAAAGGTATTTAATTATGGTTTCAGTCGAGCAATAAATGAAATTTGTGTTGGCGGAATCATAATAAAATAAAGGTACACACACATCTTACGGAACCAAAGTGTATTTTCTCGCACAGTTAAGAGTCTGAATGAAATTCTGTAGAGCGGAATATGCTTCAACAATGTCAAACAAACCGATGCAGTAGTGATGGATGCAGCTAGGCCCTATAACATTGGAATACAGCAGCTTGTTAAGGAACAGGATTGTACAGTGTTAAACAGGCTTGTAAGGGAAAACAAGGCAGAATAGAGCTAGCAGGTTGCAATCACCACAAAGAACACATCAATCCAAACAGCATGGTAGGTACGACTTATGGGCAGCTAAATATTTATATAGGTTGCAATGAAAGACCTGAGTAGTTTCTTATACAATGGATACTTTGGCAATAATATTTTTCAGTACACTTTGTGTTTATGTTAATTTTATATATATTGTTACGATTTACCGCGGGTTTGTAAAGGATAGCCCAATTAAAGATCTTTATCACACACACAGTTTTATTTATTACCACTACTTGTCACTTACAAAAAATCTTCTAAATTGGCAGACAATTAACTACACTTAAAGCAATGTCTATTCCCCCAGTCACTCGTTCCACACATCTCGCTGGGCCGCGCCTCTGGCGCAACTCTCGCCGCAGCACCCCTCGTGGGTCTCCGCCGCGGGACTCCGTCGCCGCACTCCGCCGCAGCCGACACTTGCCTTCGCCCAGGATCCGCTCGACGCCTCGCTCAGAACTTCACTCGGGACTCCGCCGCGCCCGCGACTTATCGCCCGGAACCTCCCGACTCCACTGAACTCACTCACTCCCTGCCCTGGAACCTTCGTCCAAGGACTTCGCCACTCTGCCGCACCCGCAGCACTATCGCCCGGAAACTCTGCCGCGGGAGAACTCCCCACTGAACTGAACTCGAAGGTTGGCCCAACCTCCTTATATAGCCCTTGGGTTCCCGTCCAGAACAATCGGGCATGTCTCCGAGATATCGCGCGATCTTCGCCGTCGAAATGCCCAGAAACGTGTCGTGTGTCCTCGAAGGACGCGGCGGCTGCTCAAAGAACGCAGATAAACGCAACAAGCAACGGGTTCCCACAAAACGTGCTGATAAACATGTCCGAGTCCTTTTATGCCGCAGTGCGGCCTCTTTTAAGTAACTCGATCTGAGGCAGGTGCGCGCTGCGAAGGTCAGGATGTCGCGAGATAGTATGGCACGAGATACCAGGGAGAGGATGCGGGTGGAAGGGGGTGCAGACAGGCCGAACGAGCGCGGCGACGCCAAGCACTGCAGCCAAGCACGATCGTAACAATATTGAAAATTGAACACTATATGTACATATTATATATATATATATAGTTAGTCTGGTAGAACAGAGACACAACTCAAAAAACCCTGATTGAGTTATGCATTGAAACGCATTCCTAATCATTCATACTTTTCGCAAGAAAAACGTCACAAAACTACATGCAGTAACCGCTCACCAGATGGCAGTAGTGTCACCTTTCTTTTGAGCAGATGAGTTTCAGGCGGGGCAAGAAGAGCGTCACATTTCAGTGTGAGTCACGACGTTCACAGAGTAAGACTGTGTTTTAAACAGGAATAACGACATATCTCAAAAAGGTGCTGTGCATGAGTTGTGATTTGTTCAAGAAGAGTGACACATTATGATTTGTGTCACTGTTCGTTGTAAGTGAGTAAAAATATTACACTATATTAAATAAAGTATACTGCTAATTAGAGATGTGTCTGTTTATGTGATTGAATTTCCTTACGGTTTCTGCATCTATTAAGACGGTTTTTGTATGCATTAAGAAGTTGTCACTGTTCCTGAAAATTTTACAATATTTGTCTCCCGGAATCACTGGTTTAAAGTGGTTCTGCAAACATAAACTCAATTCTAAATAAAGATCTTGAATGGAAGAACTTTTTAAATATGTGTAGATTTTTTTTAGCGATCCGTTTTCAATTTCTATCTTGTTTGAATCTCGCTTTCATATTTTATAATTTATAATTATTGCAAAGACTCTGTTGAGTTAAGCTCATTAAAACCTACTTAAGAACAAATTATAATCATCCATTTTTAATTGTGTCAGTCCGATAACATTACTAAACTGATATTATCCAATTATTAAATGAAATATATTAAAATATTATATTAAAGTTAAAAGGTTCGGAAAAAAGCTATGTTCCCAATGATGCGTAGCTATTGTAATTTTTGTTTTATGGCGATGAGTGTGAGCCTAGATTGTATGTTCGTTCATCAATTGTAACAATGCCATTTCATGATTGTGTTAAGATATTTCTATCATAATTAGCATACTGTAGACTCTCAATGATATGCTGGACACTAAATTTGAATGTTTATTTCAGATAACAATGTCCAGTAACAGTCGCTGTGATTTAATACTCAGACTCTGCAAAGAGCGTGATAATGACAAAGAAGAGGAAAGAGCTACATCTGGCTGTGTTGTATGTGACACATCGCTAGAAATAAAAAAAAAAGTGATATACAAGAAAGCATGTCCGATGTTAATACGATTGATAAACATCCGGAAAAAACTTATGAGGCCAAAAATACAAACTTAGGTAATTTATTTTTGTTATGTTTTAACTATAATTATTGACAAGAATTTATAATCAATAAAATAAAAATATTGTACTTTTTTTCCAGACAATATTGGAAGGGACAGTGTGTGTAACCCTCCAGCAAATGCTTCTGGCCACAATGAACTTTCCAGCAGTGATTCTGTATCAGACTTGTCAAGTGATGACAGCGTGGCTGATCCAGACTACAGTGCCTTAGATCCTACAGACTCTACATCTGACGAAGCATCGAATGTTAAATCACTACAAACAAAGGGATCTGAAAATGCTGAACCCAGTACATCAACAAGTGGAAAAGCTACATCAAGGTGTGTTTTGAGACTCAGCAGAGGGGTAGAAAAAGGTTACGTAATCCAGACGAGTGGCAAAAGAATCGAGCTAAAAGAGCGGGAAATGCTGGTGAAAGTTATACATCATTTTCTAGCAGCCAAAAGGTTGTTGCAGGCAGACAATTACAACCACCATGCAACGAAAAATGCAGACTAAAATGTTTTAGTAAGTTCACTGAAGGTCAGCGTAGGAATATTTTCAATGATTAATGGGGCTTGAAGGACTTGCAAAGGCAACGTGAATTCCTGTTGGCTAGTATGTCAATAATGCATTTTATTTTGTTACTGAGGGTAAGCGAACTCGTGTTTGTAAGCATTTTTTCAAGTCAACTCTTTGCATTAATGACAGGCCAATAAGAACTGTTCAGCAGAAGAAAAATACTTCAACAGGCAACATTCTCTCCTTGGATATGAGAGGAAAACACGGGCATCACCATAAAGTTGATGAGAACGTCAAGCAAAGTGTGAGAGATCACATAAATAGCATCCCTTGCATACCAAGCCATTATTGCCGTGCTGTGACAAACAAGAAGTATATAGAAGGAAACAAAATGATTCGTAACTACATAGGGACTATGAACAACTGTGCAAAGAGACTAGCCGGCCCTCTGCTAATTATGTCATGTATTCCCGAATATTCCGCGAAGAGTTCAACTTATCACTTCTTTGTTCCTAAGAAGGATCAGTGCGAACAGTGCCTTGCTTATTCGAATACTAATGAAGAGGAAAAAGCTGAATTACAGTGTAGTTATGATACTCACATTGAAGAAACCAAGCTATCCTGAGAAGAAAAGGCAAATGATAAGTCCAACTCAACGCCATAGTAGCTGTGTTCGATCGTCAAGCAGTGCTACCCTGTCCAAATGGACAAGCCTCCTCATTTTATTATGTGTCAAAATTGAGTGTTTTCAACTTCACTGTGTACAATGCGGAAACTAACCAAGTTGAATGCTATGTATGGCACGAGGGAGAGGATAAAATAGGAGTAAATGAAATAGGTTCCCTTGTTCTAGTGTATCTCGAAAAAACGAAAACAGATCATTCGCACGGAATTGATGTGATTTTCTATTCCGACAACTGCGCTGGTCAACCAAAAAACTGTTTCTTGATAGCTACGTACATGTATGCAATGATAAAGTTTTTGTGGATACAAAGTATAACACATAAGTTTCTCATAACCGGACACAGTGAAAATGAAGGGGACGGTGCTCATTCGGTGATAGCGAGACACATCACTCGAGCCCTAAAGTCAGGACCAATGTATGTTCCTGAACAGTACGTGCCTCTTGTACGATGTGCAAAGAAAACCGGAAAGCTCCAGGTGCTCAAGGTGAAGAAGGATCAGTTTGGAAAACTCTTCTACAAGACTTCCTATGTTCCTATGAAGAAAATGAATTCAAACAAGTTGATGTTTTGCAGTCTAGAAGAAATAATAAACTTAGCAAAGTGTCAAAAATTCAGTTGCAGAAAGCGTACCAAAGAAAACAAGGGATTTCCGTAAGGAAAAAAGATGGTCTATTGTCTCTGTTGTGCCGTTTATTGGTATGATTGGCACAGTTTTTAATTTTTAGGCTCAAATTTTCATTTTTAAATTTTTTGCATTTTTATTCTTATTTAATTTTTGTCAGACTTCTGTACACTCATATCAAACCTTTTTTTTTATCCTAGTTCTCTTTCCCTGGTTTTCGGCGCACACTAGTGGCCGTGTCCTTAAGTCTCTCCCTCTCTCTTTTCCTTGGCCGCCAGAGAGCACACTTGTCCCCCACCCCTTTAGCCCCATGCTGGTTGCAAGTCACCTAGCGCGAGATTTGCGAGTCCAAGTTAAACTTAGTTCAACTGCGCCTCCATAGAGCGCGCGGCGCTCGACGGCTATAGAGGTTTTTACCAAGCAACAGACCTTCGTTTTACCTTGCCTCGGACGTCTTCGGCTCCTTTCGGCGCTGAGCCATGTCTCCCCCCCCCCCCCTTTTTCGGCCTACCGGGTCCCAGCATCCTTTTTTTTTAGACGATCTAGCCGCCATGATGGATTATTGCGCGGGCTGTTGGGCTGACTACATCGGCGTCTCTGTCGATCTGCTTCTTGAATAATAAATCGCGTGCAGATCTGCCTTCTTCTGCGCTATAGGATGTAATCGTCTTGGCCGAGGGAATTTTTCCCTAAAACTTTTCTTTGTCTTCTGTTAGTTAGTCAGTCAACCCGAATAGCTACGTTTTAGTATAATTATTTTAAATTCTTTTCTTTGTGCTTCCGCGACATCTCCGCGATGCGCGTCCTAACTGGCGATCGCGCAACATGAATGGAATCATCTGTCATCACCCTGCTTCGGTGAGTCTTTTGCATTCAATATTTCCCCTAATTCGCTCCCTTTTAGCGGGCTTTTGCCTGATTGATGGTCTGTCTGCTACTTGGTCTAATCTCTGTCGATATTGGACCTTGTTGCAGGCAGGGTGCAAGAGATACCTACCGATTGAAGAAACACCCCCGTCATCCGAGAGTCACCCCTCCACAAATGGTCGTGATTGAAAATCAATTGAGTGAACCCCAACAAAATTTATTCTGCTCTTCCCGCCGAATTTTACCTGGTCGTGAGTTCTGAACGACAAAATTTCATTAATCTTGGTGTGCCAGTGTACAGGGGAGAAGTTTTTGTGAACTATGTAAAGTTATATCTTCAGTAATTATGACTCAAGAAGAATTAACCCTTATTGGATATGGGTATATTGTAATTTTTTTTTGCATAAGATTCAAAACCAAGGCAATATATTCTAACTATTTTTGTAAACATTTCACTATGGCTAGAACCTTGTTAAATTTTCGCTAGATTCGCGGTCCGGACTCGCTAGCACTATAAATTGTGTTCATGTTTTCTTCATTAATGATTGCTAAGATGTTAAAATGCTAATTTGTTGATCGAGGGTTAATCTGCCTTGATCTTTTCTGGTAAAATCTAATTAAAGAAAGATTATGCACTACATAAAAGAATATTAATATAAATAAACCAGGAAGCCTATAGATCACATGACTTATTTTGTTGTTTTTATTTAATTGAGTACCTATATGTATATTTATACCGATCCACTGACTCCCAAATGGATTGTTTGTAGGGAGTTTCTAAATTATTTTGTTCCCCGCCTCGTGCCACCTCTGGTGATGTTCGAATTTTATGTGAATTTTGTAGCTTGTTGCTCAGCTGTTTCCTAGGACTTTCAAGAGGTGTTATAACACTAAAAAATCAAGGGCACGAGGGGCGTTACAAATTGGTAGCAGAGCATGGTTTGGTCTATAGGCATACCTAAGTAAAGTAGGCACACCTAAAATAAAATATAATATATATATTTAAAAATATATATATATACTTTTTGGATTTAAATTTTGTATTATTAACATTGTGAACTGATCGCTGGTACACCCTGTAGTTATATTGCGGTTAAAATTTTAAAATTATATTTGAGTTTTAACGTCCCGCTGTGACTGTGTTTGCGCGCGGTGTCTAACACCGCGCGGCCCCGTCGGCGCTACTTCCCGTGTAGGCAGCGCGCCTTATCTCCCGCGCGTGTCATTCTCCCTGTCTACCACTTCACCCCTCCCCTTCAGCCTCACCGGCTGTTGGAGGCAAGGTCATTCCGTTGCCCACCACGTCCGGCAGCGTAGACAATGCGTTGCAATCTAGTTTGATCCTCACGGCCGACAGTGCCCTGAGTTTGTCTAAATTCCTCCTTTTATCATCCGTGTTTTTTTTATAACACATCCGCCTGCAAACCAGGCCATCTTTGTGAAAAACAGATCATCGAAGTCCTTTCGGACATCGTCGTATTTTTTGTCTCTCGGCGCATACGCGCGGTATCATGTTACTCTCATGTTCAGGACTGCCAACCTGACGGCTACCTTTTCCTCCCTGTTGTCCACATACCTTGTGTCGTTAATAAGGCAAACCAGTTTTCGTACCTACCACGGACTTCAGTTAGCACATTACATATTGCATTTTTGCTTCCCATTTTAAATTCAAGCAGCCTATAATTTCCTTTTTTGAAATATAAAATATGTTATATAAATATTAAAATTAAATTTAAGTATAACTTCATTTTGTTTTGAGCACATAATATTTAAATGTTGTGTTATAGCTATACATCTATACATAATTATATTTAACATTTTAAGAAAAACCTCATGTGTAGTTTAATAACATTTAAAAGGGGTATAGACAGTAATTTATAAACCTTCTAATTTTAAGACTACTTTACCCCGATCATTTAATATTAGAAGTAATGTAAGCATAGTTACGCTATTTACTAGTGTACCAAGTAAGCTTTACTAGACATTATTCATAACATATAAAGATTTAAGTTTACGAGAAGTTTATTTTGCAAATTTATCTAAGGTCAGAGACAATTTTAATGACTATAATAAGAAATAAGAAATTTATCGTATTCTATACATACAGGTTTATAGTCAATTTAATTCTAAAAGTAATGTATGCATTGATGCTATTGATTATTGTTTATTACTTTTCCAAGATTTGCATCCATCCATGTGCCTAGCTTTTGTTTAGATTTATTTCGCGATGTGAGGTGTATTCATTTTAGCCTTCGACGAAAGGTTCCTAAATTAAGTTGTTGTGGTGTAGGTAAATTAACCACATTTTTTTATCAGCTAGTACGGAGATGATGATTGGCTAGGACGTCAAGTGCATTTATTTACGTTGACTATATTAACCAGTAACTGAACTGTATATTCATAGTTTCTCAGACTGTATTGAGTGTTAACTAATTTTGTATTATTGTTTCAATAAGATTTCTAATTTGTTTTATTTTCATTAAGAATTAAATTTTTTTTTCACTGTACAGCTACGTAAACAATTTGAGCACAGTAGCTGATACCTTTGTGCATCTAGATATTTAAAGTTTTTTTTTTTTGATTCTATTAATTGTCTTACACACTCTCCCTAAAATTAGTAGCTATTTTACATCATTATGATAATATTATTATACTTTGTTTTTGCAATTGTGACTTCCAAGGTGGCATTAAGGTTTAAATTTTGTGTATTTCTAAAGTCGAACTAGGTCACGCTCGCCACAGTGCAGCACTATATTCAGGCGTTAAATCGCGAGAGGTCCTCTGAGCCAATGAGCCAAGACCTGGTCCTCTGAGTGAAACATCTCATGACCGTTTTCGAGTGTTCTTTGGGTTCCATTCCCACCACTCATCTTTGGACGGCCTATGTTCAAACCCCCTCTTAGGCAGTGTGAACTTTTGTGCCCGCCATGGAAGATCCGACGGCGAAATTAATTAATTTAAATTTAGTTATGTTTATTAGGATTATAATATTAAATGTTATGATAATATATATATTAATTAAATTTGAGTGCGAGGACTAATATTAATTAATATTTAATTATAATTACAATTAATAATTAGATAACTTAACTTTTAAAATATAGTTGACCAAATAAAATATTTTTCATAATATAAATATTATGGTTTTTACACAATCTGTGTTTGTTTTAATCCTTTTCTAAATTCATTTAAATTCGTTGATCTTTCGGGTTTCGAACCCGAACTAACTCAGGGTGAAATTCCCTCGTGGGTATCTTTGCTTCAGCCTGTTGGTCTGATCAACCATCAGAGCTTGAACATATTGATCCTATGTAAGTTAACAAATGTAGTTTTCGGGACTGAGGTGTACTTAGCTTTTGAGCAAGTATAAAATTATATAATTTAGTTTGATCCATCGTCAGAGTGTGCAGGGCCTGGACCCATGCCTTCGACTTCTTATGGACAAAAAAATATGTACAGGGGTTTTCATTCCCATTTAGTTTGTAAGTTACGGGTCACCATACCCATATACAGGGGTTCCAATCCCCATATATCGCTGAGTGCTCAAGGACGCATATCCCTTGTTTTGGCCTCAGTAATTTCGGCTTTCCCTCACAGTGCCCACTTTGTGAAACTACACGATGTCCAAAATCTGAGATCAACGTGATTCAATATTTACTTTATTAACTAATTATGTGTGATCATTATATATAATTTTAGATTGATCAATGCTAAATATTAAGATTTTATTTTGAGTCTCTTGACCTAAAATTATTTTATTCTTATTTAATTAATATTGCACCCAAAATAATTATCTATAATTATAAATTTTCTTTAAGAATAAGAATTATTCTAATAAAATATTTTTAAGTGACCCAACTTAGTAATTGAGATTATCTGTAAGGTATGACCACCTACATTAACCAATAAGTTTATTCATTTGCCTCTATCTCGACCCTACTCCCTCTCTTAACTCAACGCGACTGGAGGTGCCGACGCGCCACAGCCGTACGTCAAATGTTAGTAGTAGTATACAGGCGAACCTGGTAACTCGCCGAACTGAAATGTTATTTTGATGCATTTATTTTCCCCTGTGCTCCGCATTCAAGCGGGGGAGTATGTGCCGTTTATTGGTATGATTGGCACAGTTTTTAATTTTTAGGCTCAAATTTTCATTTTTAAATTTTTTGCATTTTTATTCTTATTTAATTTTTGTCAGACTTCTGTACACTCATATCAAACCTTTTTTTTTATCCTAGTTCTCTTTCCCTGGTTTTCGGCGCACACTAGTGGCCGTGTCCTTAAGTCTCTCCCTCTCTCTTTTCCTTGGCCGCCAGAGAGCACACTTGTCCCCCACCCCTTTAGCCCCATGCTGGTTGCAAGTCACCTAGCGCGAGATTTGCGAGTCCAAGTTAAACTTAGTTCAACTGCGCCTCCATAGAGCGCGCGGCGCTCGACGGCTATAGAGGTTTTTACCAAGCAACAGACCTTCGTTTTACCTTGCCTCGGACGTCTTCGGCTCCTTTCGGCGCTGAGCCATGTCTCCCCCCCCCCCCCCCCCCCTTTTTCGGCCTACCGGGTCCCAGCATCCTTTTTTTTTAGACGATCTAGCCGCCATGATGGATTAATGCGCGGGCTGTTGGGCTGACTACATCGGCGTCTCTGTCGATCTGCTTCTTGAATAATAAATCGCGTGCAGATCTGCCTTCTTCTGCGCTATAGGATGTAATCGTCTTGGCCGAGGGAATTTTTCCCTAAAACTTTTCTTTGTCTTCTGTTAGTTAGTCAGTCAACCCGAATAGCTACGTTTTAGTATAATTATTTTAAATTCTTTTCTTTGTGCTTCCGCGACATCTCCGCGATGCGCGTCCTAACTGGCGATCGCGCAACATGAATGGAATCATCTGTCATCACCCTGCTTCGGTGAGTCTTTTGCATTCAATATTTCCCCTAATTCGCTCCCTTTTAGCGGGCTTTTGCCTGATTGATGGTCTGTCTGCTACTTGGTCTAATCTCTGTCGATATTGGACCTTGTTGCAGGCAGGGTGCAAGAGATACCTACCGATTGAAGAAACACCCCCGTCATCCGAGAGTCACCCCTCCACAAATGGTCGTGATTGAAAATCAATTGAGTGAACCCCAACAAAATTTATTCTGCTCTTCCCGCCGAATTTTACCTGGTCGTGAGTTCTGAACGACAAAATTTCATTAATCTTGGTGTGCCAGTGTACAGGGGAGAAGTTTTTGTGAACTATGTAAAGTTATATCTTCAGTAATTATGACTCAAGAAGAATTAACCCTTATTGGATATGGGTATATTGTAATTTTTTTTTGCATAAGATTCAAAACCAAGGCAATATATTCTAACTATTTTTGTAAACATTTCACTATGGCTAGAACCTTGTTAAATTTTCGCTAGATTCGCGGTCCGGACTCGCTAGCACTATAAATTGTGTTCATGTTTTCTTCATTAATGATTGCTAAGATGTTAAAATGCTAATTTGTTGATCGAGGGTTAATCTGCCTTGATCTTTTCTGGTAAAATCTAATTAAAGAAAGATTATGCACTACATAAAAGAATATTAATATAAATAAACCAGGAAGCCTATAGATCACATGACTTATTTTGTTGTTTTTATTTAATTGAGTACCTATATGTATATTTATACCGATCCACTGACTCCCAAATGGATTGTTTGTAGGGAGTTTCTAAATTATTTTGTTCCCCGCCTCGTGCCACCTCTGGTGATGTTCGAATTTTATGTGAATTTTGTAGCTTGTTGCTCAGCTGTTTCCTAGGACTTTCAAGAGGTGTTATAACACTAAAAAATCAAGGGCACGAGGGGCGTTACACTGTTGAGGAAAAAATGTATTCCAAATTGTTATGCGACATTTTATACTAATTTGTAAATGAAAAGTCTCAATTTGTAAAACAAAATAATAATTAGTAATATTTTTTGGTCTGCAGTCTGAATTGATAGTGTGGAATTTCTGAAAGTGTTTTATTAAAACTTAATTCTTAGTTTCTAGATAGAACTGTTCTTGTGTAACATGCGGCTGTGCTCAAAGTGACATTTCGTCTAAGGAACAAATATAGATTGGCCATGGAAGCGCCAGGCAGAGAACAGAACTAAACACCTCACCCATAGGGGCACAGCACACACACAAAAAAAAAATTTATGATTAACCTCTTTAAAACTTGGGAAGGTTATGTGGATTGTGATCACAGGGTAAGAAAATAATAAGATCTGGTTAGGTTTATATAGGCATTTACTAAATCTTACTTAATGATTTTGTTGCTGTTGTTTTTGTCTTTACAAACATTATCCAACTGAAGATGACCCATAGCATTACAGCCGAAACAAAATACCAAGAAATTTGTTGACTTTATTTGCTATACTTAATACATAAAATCTTGTTAAACAAAAAACAAAATGGGGAGGCCCCGGGGCGAGATATTATACATAAGTAACAATGGTTATACTTGAATGAATCTTAGGTCATTTGGTCTCTTAACTTTACAGGCCATTGAATATTGAGCGCGCAGGGTCTTCATAAAACAAATTATAAAAAATCACATTTACTCGTTAAATGAATAAAAAGTGTCCTGAAACTGGTTGTTCAGAATTATAAATTATTTTGTGGTTTTTCCACTCAGGGGAAAAGATGTTGAAATCTGGAACTCTTGAGAAATTCTCCGATTGCAGGAGGCGATGAATTTCGGTGAACTAACTCATGAACTGCACATTCGGGAGTTGAATTTTGAGCGGAATTTCTCGCCCTAATTCTTGAGCCCTGTCTGTAACCAGTATTCCCATCAAATTAGGTTGGTTAACAGGTGGCTGATGTTGGACGAAGTTAAGCCCAGGAGAACAGCAAAAGGAAAAGTGTGTGTGGGGCAATGAAACAACTTACTTAAGCTGCGGGGTGGAGTAGATCAGGTCGGTCCCTGGAGATGGCCAGGTGATGCGCGGCGCGGGAGTTTGCGGTCGCCATGAAGAATAATAAGTTAAGACAAAAAAGCTATTTCACAAACTAAACTTTTTCGGGCAGCTAAGAAAAATTAAAAATTTAGTGCTAAGGCACATGGCCTTGTCGATAACCGACTACATGCTTTAGAGAAAGCTGTTAACGACTTACCAGAAGTGCGTTGTCTCGGGCTGCGAGGAGAGATGTGCCCGCCGAATCGTCAAAAATGTCGCCGGCTCACCTAATTAAAACTGTCTTTGGTCGCCTGTCCAGGGGAGGGGCTTCGGAAAACCCGAAGGGAACCCGAATGGTTCCGATTGGAGTAGCCACACTCTAGCGCGTCCTGGCGAGTGCGCACGGAACTACAAGCCCTAAATGACCTCTCGACTTGGATGCAAGTCGATCCTTAAGGCCTGGCTTGGATAGGAGGAGACTATGCTGTCCTCTGGCGGAGAGGCGAGGGATCATGCCCGGTAGTTGGCGAAACTCCCGCGAGATGTCGTGTGTGGTCCATCTGGGGCGCGAGGGGCTGTGGCCTTCATCCCGGGCATTGGCGCGACTGTGGGTTATGACCTACGTGGACCAGAAGAAACAGGGGGGGGGGGGGGGGAGGGTACGACCTGTGACTGACCAGGCCTGGGAACAGGATGGTCTGACACGATGCTACGTGTTGTTGGGCTGATGAACGGAACACAGTTTCGTGAGAGGGACAGCTAGGTTCAGCACAGCTCCAAGAAGAGGAGTTAGCATCTTTGGGAGCAGAGAACAGCTTTTCTAGTCACGCTACCGTCTAGGGTGAACAGCTCGACGTGTGATGCCTAGCAGGGTTCAGACGAGACGATCGCTGGCCCAGCATGTCGCCAGCAAACCTCAGCCTTAATCGCTGGGAATGGCATTGGGAGCACTAGACGGCTAAACAAACTAACCTGTCAGTACACTCGACTGATCAAATCTCGATGAGGAATAAAGCAGTGGAACATCATATGGAAGATGAAATAAAATTTTTTCGTAAAATTAAGTAGATTGTATATTGTGCCTGAAAGTAGCACTGAAACTGCACACTTGGCATACCTTTACTTTAATAAGAAGGGAAAATAAATGTATTAGAGTATAATTCATTGTGTATGCTACTTGAAAGTTTTGATTATAGATGTGTAACTTTTATCTGTTAATTTTTGTAATTCAAAACTGTCAGCTTATGTAGTTTGAAAATGTGTAGTTAGGTACATAATAATAATAATAACGTCTGCAATCAGTACATAATATTTCAAAGCCTAATAAAGCGATTTTTAAATTTCTATCAAAAAATTCTTTGTGGCATTTTTTTTTATTTTGCATACATTACTTAACTCAAAAACTTAACAATACCTATCGCAAAAAAAGTGTCATAAGACAAAATGATTTTTTGAAATATTATTTTAAAAAGTATATAAACAGTTCTTCTGAAAAAATCCGACTGTAAACTAAATACAAGATATGAAATTCATAATAGGGCTTGTTTTAGAAAACCTACCGTTCCAAAATTCTGAGAGAAAACATATCAAAATTAGGTAAAATTTTCAATTTCGTTTCCTGAAAAACTTACTTTTTTGAGTTGTGTCACTGTTCTTCCGGAATAACTATATATATATATAGAGAGAGAGAGACACTGGCTGCGGTTAAACAGTTAGGTAAATTTAACAAATAAACCAGTCAAGTATTTGCACTGCATGACATAATAATTTTTTATGGCCTGTAGTGTTCAACACTTTGCCATTAATACCTAGTATGTTCAGAACATATATATGACTTGCTATGGGTTTTACGATTTTTTTTTTTCACCACCTGCTCAATTCTCCTCTGTTTCTGATAGAGAAACATTTCTTGCTATCTGGCTATCTTCATAGCTGGAGCTTTTCGTGAGCTCTGCGAAAGATTTGACTTGCATTTGCGAGTCATGATAAAAATAGATTCAAGTCACTAATAAAATTTACCTCTAACCTACAACCCAATTAATAAATAACAAAATCAGCTAATACTGAACATATGTAAAGTCTATTGCTAGAGAAAGAGATAACTGTTATTAGTGCCTCCGCGAACTCCACTGAGCGGACGTCTCACCACTGTTGATCACTGTTTGTATGTCCATGACCTATGATTTACTGTTATAAATATTAATTTACCACTTTTTTACTCTAATTGGGATGGAATTTCATAGTAATATGTGGCCTATGTGTTAATCCAGGTTATGAGCTAGCTGTAAGCCAAAACACAACCAAATCGTTCAGCGGGTCAGGCGTGATTCAGTATCAAACATATACTTTCACTCACAAAATTTTGCACTTATGATATTAGCGTATATATTCTGAAAATGATATTTTAATAGGCCCACTTACTGTTAATTATGATTCATGATTCTCTAGAGGCGCTGTAATATTGGTAGAAATTTTTTTACTTGAGAAAGATGTTATTTTCAAGTAGTTTGTTGGTATTAGTCTACCCTAAGTGCCGTGTTGAAAATTGTAAAATTACATTGACATTATTGCCATTAATGTCACGGAAACCAGAAAGAAACTGTTGTAAACATACCAACACATTAGAAATATTTTTTACATAAATAAATTTTTAAAAAGGGTTCAATAATCATTCAGTTTATAACCCATAGGGCCAATGTTTTGATGTGTTATTTTAGGTGCTTTTAATATTTCTATAAGATATATTGTTTACCTATCTCATGTGGTTAAAAATTGCTTTCCTTAATTTAGTGTTTTCAACGTAATACGTACATTTGAGTTAAAACTTTTAAGAGCGTAGATTGTCAAACTGATACTGTCAAAGACATTTTAAATTATTTTCCTTTCTGATGGTTGTGAGAGGTCATGGTAAGCAGTGGTGCGCTCTATAATTATTTTACAGGCCAAAATGTGTCAATTTGTGTGATATGCAAAACTATTTAAAAATTGCATTGACTCATTGAATGGTACAATGCACTTCTAGTTGTATATAATATAAGAGGGTGACAAGGTCGGGGGATTCTGTAGTATTTATAACGTACTTTTAGTGGGCGCCACCGTGTCTAGGGGGCACGGACCCAGCGAGAAGACTCTGTCTCAGGCGTGACGTAGCCCGTGTGGCGGCGTGACTCGTTTCCCCCTTTCGCAATTACCTTAACCACGCAGTGGGATCTCAGGGCGCCCCACACGCCGACAAACAACACTCGAAGCACGCAAACACAATGGCTCTATGAAAACGCCTTCCTCGGAGAGCCGGAACGGAGCGTCTCTCTTCAGCTGGCGACGGGAAGCGACTGCGCGAGCAATGGCCGCAGAGGTAGCGTGGTGAAGAGGAAGGGGGGGGGGGGTGTTTGGTGCCAAGCGCCCTGAACAGTTACCCTGTCTCCCGTCGTGCCGCGGACGTGGTTAAAATGCATAAAAATTACAATAAATTTTAATATAAAAACATATGGCACTTGGGGAACAAAACAAAAGATTGCACAGTATTATTATATCTTGGGGAGCGAAGCACTGATTCTACAGCGCCCTCTTGCGGCGGCGCGCTATTTAAAACACGTCAGCCGGGAGGATTAACAGGAAGGGAGGGAGGTGGTGGCACATCGGGCTCAGATGGGCGTAGCCCTGGACGACGTCAAGGGTAAATATGTATTGTACGGATTAGCGCCAAAAAAAATCGTACAAATATGAAATAACTTCCATTATATGCTCTTTTACGTCCTCTTTTCAGAACCGCCTGCGGAGATAAAAAATTCCAATTACTTTTGGAGATATCGAATTTTTTAATATTCATTTGTTGGTGATTTTTTAAAAAAAAAAAATTTTAAAATCCGAAAATACCTTTATTCTGTGCTCTTTAACTTCCTCTTTTCATTAAACCCGGCGGAGATCAGAAATTCCAAATACTTTAGGAGATATGGAATTTTTTAATTTTCATGATGTGCACTGATGCGTCCCTCAGCGGGAAGCCTACGATTCACACATCCTTCTGGACATACCCGAATACTCACGTTGGCAAGCCTTCTTTTCTTAAAATCAGCAAGAAGTAATTAAAAATACTTTAAAACACTGTGGATGGTTGGTTATATTAGGTAAGTATAGCTACATTACAAAACTGTAAAATCATTTTATGGTTGCTTAGCAAATAACTTTTTAATATGTAGCTATCCAGCGCTAGGAAACCGTTTACATGATTTCACAGTATTTTTAATGTAGCTATCCAAACCAAATCAACCATCCACAATGTTTTGAAGTATTTATAATGTAGCTAACATAACCTAATTGACCATTAGTTTTCATGAGTTGCATATTTATTTACAATAAACAAAAAAAAACCGAAGATGCACGATCGGGCGTTTGCCTCTCGTCTGTTGAAAGAAGGCTTGCCAACGTGAGTATTCGGGTATGTCCAGAAGGATGAGTGAATCGTAGGCTTCCCGCGTTTGCGTTCACCATTGTTGCTTGTTTACAAGTATGATTTTTTTTTTCGCGACGTAGTTGAACGACTACATCACGTAAAAAGAAAATTACGTGAGTTCCTACTGTTCATCCTTTTTCCCGGTTTGTTAGGTCAGGTCAGCTACATTATAAATACTTTAAAACTAAACTACCATTAAAATTAATTTTTATTATTTTTAATGTCCGTTCAGTTTCAAAGTATTTATACTGTAGCTGACCTGACCTAATCTACCTTTGTCCCGTTTTGTTAGGTCAGGTCAGTTACATTATAAATACTTAAAACTATACAAGTAAAATTAATTGATATTATTTTGAAGTATTTATCATGTAACTAACCTTACCTAATGGAAAATTTCTGTTATTTAGGCATTCACGCACACACGGCAAAATATAAAATGGCGTCTGTTGAATGATTACATAGGGCTTGTATTGCAAAATAAGAACGGCGATATCTCCAAAAGTAATTGGAATTTTTAATCTCCGCAGGCGGTTTTGAAAAGAGGACGTAAAAGAGCATATAATGAAAGTTATTTCATATTTGTACGATTTTTTTTGGCGCTAATCCGTACAATACATATTTACCTATAAGAGAAAGGTGGGCTTGGTTGTACCAATCATATAAACATTACATTATATTGTTATTTATGTATTAAAATCTTAAAATTTGTTTATTATTTCTTTTCAGGGAGAGTAGGTTTTTGAATGTCAATGATTGAAAATTATCATGACAATATATAAAAATGGTGTTTTTTATACTGGCTAGATTGTGGAAAACTCTGAAGCTAAGAAAGCCTTTTAGTCCAAAATAATTGTGTTTGTTTAGCAAATTAAAAAAAAGTAAATATTGATAGAAAATTATTGAATAGTCACTTAAATATTACAAAACTTTTAATTTCAATATTATCTTGTTTTTAATGCTTTTTTATTTCAAATTTCCTGTACTTCATTGTCTTCACACTACAGCAGAGTATTTCAAAATCCAGTGGAAATCCAAGACAATCAAGCAACATAGTTAATCAGAACTCAAAAATACCATTTTTGGAATTTTTTCCACCGAAAAATTATTTTTTTCAAGAATTATGTAGGCCCAGTGCAGTGCGTACTTGGCAGAAACAACCAGTACAGTGTAAAAAATTAAAATTCTATAGATGTTATCATTCTAGAACAATGCACAAAGTGTATAAGATGCAACCCGAATATTTTAAATCTTTTTATATAAATATTTACAACTGAAAACATACCTCACTCCATTTTTCCAGTTTATTTTGTGCAAGGTCCAAGTCTTCAACAATTTGGCACATTTCATCCAGTTCTTCCTCGTCTCCAGCACTTTCAATATCACAATCATTCAGCACCAGGAGAGAAGGCATGCAATTCCTTGGGTTTGTTTTGGGCACATATATTTCAATAGGCAAGCCAAACTCAACATTCTGAGCATCTTCCTTCCCGTACTTTTTGTGAATTGCTTCTGAAAGCGAAGGCATTTCTGCTTCCTGCAACAAACATACCTTACACTGCAAAACAATATCGCGCCGTCGCCGCAATTTAGTGTTACGTAGCGAACTTTGTTTTGTAATGACTTTCCCTAACAGCTGATCATTGCGCAAACTTGCAGGCACTGCTAAATTTGAAGCTATCAGCAAGACAGAAATAACACTCAGATAACGTTCATTCCACACGATGACACGAGAGAACTAATGTTGACCGTTTGATATCTACAGCGACTAATATACGATTAAACGAGGACTTTCTCTAGCATCTGACTTGAAACAAAGCACTTGCACCAGGAAATACGTTACACAATTCAGGCCTTTCGAAGATTTTTTCAAACAGCCCTCAAATATACACAACTGTCACGTTGCTGAGATTTCTAAATCATTTTCACGCTTTGAGTACTTACAGAAGCAAAAATAAAGCCTACTTTTCAAATCGCTACGCAGTGTGCGACACTTTATTTACCAACAACAGCACTCCGACCAGCTGGTGCTTGCCACTGTCGGGTCTGCTGTGTACAATAGTAGTTCGCCCAACGAACTGCAGTGGCGCGCTGGTAGCAAGGTCACCCGTTTGAATTACCTGTCCATTTCCCGCGTCTGCGTTTTAGAGATTCCAAACGATTTGAATTCACGTTTTGCTTTAAATAATTGCAAACAGATATGTGTTTTCTTAAGTAAAATGAAAGTTCATTTTCTCTAGCGATTTTTAAAAACAGCTGCTTTAAAATCGTTGGACAAAAGGCGGTAAATTTCCGCGCCAGGATGACTCGAAGAGAAAACGAGTTGGTTTTATTTTGCTCGGCTGTTGCCGAGTTGAACTTGTCACGCCTACGGAGATGCTAGCGTTGATGCGTCATTCGCTGTACCGTTCGTTTACCTGCTTTTGCTAACGTCTCATGTGTGCAACCTGTTTGGCCCCAACGGAAAAGAAAAAAAAAAACTTGTCTGCCTGTCTAATCTAATCAGTGGCAAATTAAGCTACATCGAGGATTTTCTCTTATACAACTTTTACTAACTTTACATTTACGCTTAGGAATATCAGGTATAATGACAGTGAAACAAAGCTGCAGAACAAAATAAATAAGTATATAAATATGCTCATAAGTAGTCATGCCTGCCTAATTTATAATCTTGCAAAAACTGGATATAAATTCAATCTAAATAAAATTAAAGTATATATTTTAGTAGCATTATGCCCCAGAACAAACTTGAAGAATTTATATTTTTGTTTTTTAATTAGGTGTTTATTTTATTATTTATCCATTTAATTCGTGTTTATCTATTTCATTCATATTTACGACTGGAATGAATGAGTACGCAGTATACTATTTTATAACTTTTTTAAATTCTACTCTTGCTGCGGGTTTTTCAATTTATTGCAAGCACATATTTGGTACGAACATAACACATGTGTTTAACACGAGGGTACACAAGGGGGTGGGGGGAGATGGTGCTTCCCCCCGCCAACCAAAAAAAAAACCTAAGAAATACTAAAAAATATATTATTTACACCAACAAACGGCAAGAATTTGAAAACAAGTAGCTAAAGAGGTTTTATCCCTCTTCCCCCGTTTCCAGCGAAATTAAATTCTACATAATGGTAATAACGTTTACAGGTCACTGACACATAACTTACAACAGAGCATTTGTTTGTAGAGGTGGGTCGAAAAGTATCAACATGATACTTTGGCACTGATACGCGCCTGTATCAGGGACGGCAAACGAGTACACTTGAAAAGTATCAAGTACTTTAGTATCAGTTCAGAATTCGCCTGGAACAACACCACGGCCAATGTGCGCAGAACCCGATCGCAGATGACGGTCACTTGGGCGGAGCTTGTGAAAGGGGAGGGAGCAGGAACGACGAATAAGGGATAAAGAAGGGAAATAATGTAGGGGAGGAAGCGCAGGGGAAGGCGTTGAAGGAGAGGCGCAAAGCGAAATTGTTACGAGTTGTTTGGTTATTGTCCCACATCAAAGTACGCTCAGTGCGCAGTGCGTGCACAGTCTCGTTCAATAATAAAACTAATGAAATTTTAATATTAAAAAGTACATTAATACAAGATATAATATTTATATTTGTGCACCTAACAGCTATGAAAATGCAAATAAATTCTCAGTTGACACTAATAACTGATGTAATCAACACATGGACTTTTTTTTCCGAAAACAATTAGTAACTAGTGTTTTCATACATTAAAAGATTACGATTTTATCAAAAAAAAACAAAAAAAAAAAACAGATACGTACATTAGTGAGCATACTATATCAATGTTTACGTTTCAAATGTTTCTTCAGATTAGTCGATGATGATTTATAACTCAGTTTTTGTTTACACAAATTACAATTAGCAAACTCATTATTTTCCGTAACAAAATTCCACACAAATGAAGTCTTTTTCCTGCACTTATCCATTCCTTATTTCACTATAAAGATACTAACTACAAAGCATGACAAGCCCGCAACAATGTACATGGTGGTAATTAATACACGACCAGGACGAACTGCAGTGAATGTTGAACTGATTGATACTGGCTGTATCAGGCGGGCATGAGAGTAACAGAGGTAGAGAATTACCGGGCGTGATAAATAATGTATCAGAAACACCGATACCTTTTTACGCTGGTGATGGTGATGACGGCACGGAGGATGTGTACCCTGTAACGAGAATGCTGATACCTTGTCGCTTCCTGGGACCGCTACTGCTCTGATACAAAAGTATCAGATACTTGTAACTAGGTCAATTACTGTATCAGTATCAGGTTGGAACAGATACCGAAAATTGCTGTAACAACCCACCTCTATTTGTTTGTCGCATCGATTAGATCTTTTATGTGTTTATGGGTTTGCACAACATTATTTAACGGACTTATTTATTATAATGGTATTTCAGGTATGTAGTCCTAACGTTTTCCATATTTTCTGAACACATCTTTTTAACGAATTTCAAATGTAAAAAGATAAGGAAAAAGTGATTTATATGGAGTGTGACAAAGTAGAGTTAGCCCCCATCCCCTTTTTTTCTCTCTCACACACACATACATACACACATATATATACATATATATATATATGTATGTATATATATGTATGTATATATATGTATGTATATATATACACACACACACACACACATATCTTCAATGCTGTCTCGCTGTCCCTATCACAGAGGGAATGATAAGGCCCGGTGCACACGTGCGGACATTGTCCGCGCGGTGCCGCTGCGGCGCCGGAGATGCCTTCACGGATGCTTGACTGGTAAGAAATAATGCACACACATGCACGCACATGCAGCGGCACCGCACGTCCATTGCACGTCCACTGTGCTTACATTGTTGTCCGTAGATCCCACAGGAACGCTGCGGCGCCGCACGTCCAACTACGTTCCTTAGTACATTGGTGTCAATCGAGCAGTGCACACGTGCGGTCGATTGCCGCAAAGTGAGATGGCAGCATCACGTGAATTTGAAGACATATTAGATGTTGAACTCTTCATCGCAGAAGTTAAAAGTTATCCAGAGATATGGAACGTAGCCGTTTAAGAATACCATGACCATAATAAAAAAATAAGTGCGTGAATCAACATGTGCCGTAAATTTTGCGAATCGTTGGACAAAAAGGAAAAAAAAAAACGAAATATGTAAGTATACATAATACTTTATTTTAATGAATGCCTATATGCTAATCTATATAAATACAGATAAGAAAGTAGTGTTTTAATAAACGCACATGGTATTTCAGAACAGGCTGTATGATTAAATACATTTTAAGATGTGAAACATGTGAGTGAATATTTAAAGTTAATGTACGTACATAACGTCAGGATACATGCTGATGAAATATTATGCGTGGGCCAACCTACAAAGCAACTATGTCATACACTTTAAAATGTTCAAATGCTATTTTGTTGCAGTGGTAAACTGCCAACAGGCGAGGAAAAATATTCAGCAAGTGTGTTTCGTATTTGGTTGCAGTGGAGTGCACCTATATACATCCATTTGTGTCATTATGTGTTACATCATCCATCCCTTGTACACTCAGTTCATCCTGGAGGCTGTAACCATCTCTACTGCGTACAAAATTGTGAAGAATACAGCATGTTTTAATTATTGATTTAGCAAAACTCCAATTTCACATTAATGGGCTTGTGAAAAACCAGCCACTTGTTTGAGAGTATGCCAAACGCACTCTCCACATACCTGCGTGCACGCGATAATCTGTAATTAAAAATACTTTTTTTGTCTGACAAAACTTTGCCACTGTAAGGCCTCATTACATTCCTTGAAAGTGAAAACACCTCGTCACCACAAACATGAAAGGAATGTTAGGTCCTTCAGTCCCTGAAAGTGGTTGTCCCCTAGGAATATTAAATGAATTGTTTTGGAGCTTACTATAAAAAGAAGAACGTTGAAATATTGTACTGTCAGAGTCTTTGCCAAACGAGCCAACATCAATGTAGAGAAACAAATAATTAGCATCTGCAACAGCTAATAGTACTACTGAGAGTGACCCACTCATGTTCGGTTTTCTAATCCTAACATGCTTGCCATCAACCGCGCCTAAGTAATGTGGATATTGAGCATACTTTTCAAAACCAGCAGCTATTTGTTTCCATTGTTCTTCAGTAAGTTCCGGAAAGCATTCCATCTTCAGTACATCCCAAATAGCTTTGCACACTCTTCGTATTATCTTGCCTAATGCCGAGTGACCTATCCTGTACTGCAAATGCAGGTCAAGCTGGTTGCATCCGCTACCCAAGTACCTGGAAACAAAATATATCACAATGCAATATGTTGTTATCTGTACTTGGTTTATGTGTGAATTTCAGGTAACAAATATGTGAAAAAATGGAGGAATATAAAGGACAACTTTATGAAAAGCATGCGGAGGAAGACGAAATCCGGCCAAGCTGCAGACTCTGCACGGCAGTTGTCTTTTCTGCGTTCTACCACTGGCTACCCCACAGAGACGCAGTCCAGTATAGGCGGTGAAGAAGATGAGCAAGATGATCCAGACCAACCAGAGGAACGGGACACACCAACAAAAGCCGGGTCAACAGAAACTCTGCGTCAACCACACTACAGAACCGATGGCAAGTATCGAAAGGAGGCTCTTGAGTCAGCAATAATAAATTACATGAAAGCTCCAATAGAATGCCCAAGATCTATCCAATACGAACAAAATGCAGATAGAGCATTTTTCGAAAGCCTCCTCCCATCGTTACACGAGTTTACAGAGGATCAGAAGCTGGAATTTCGATGTGAGGTTTTAAAATTAGTAAAACGTATGCGAATGTCTCGTCCCAGCTCCACACAGGTTCAGGCATATCCATTGCACACCCGGCCATTGTCACAACAATTTGTACCACCACCATATTCTGCATCCCAACAGCCACCATTCACGACACTGCCTATAATCCCTATGCAGCAGAGCTGCACACAGAACTACAATTATTCAGAAAATACACTAGGCCCCCCACACTCATACAAACATCTTCCTGCTACAGTAACTTCCCATACAGGCACGGACAAGATGTCACCGATTCCCAACACAACTTCGCCGGGAACTTCGTATCCGGGGTCTCCTTCAAATACTTCTTCCAACAATTCGGATTTACAACCACAAGAAGATGAAGACTGTCTAAATATTTTCAATAGTCACGTATAACATTATGACAAATGCACTCCTAGCGTTAAGTGTATGACAGCAAGATGAGCAGTGTTAATCCATTATACCCTCCGTTACTACGTATATGTATACTCCCTACTTTTCATTTCATTGGGGCCTATTTTACAATACTTGTATTACTGTTTACAACAATTACAAAATTTAAACATAGTTGTCATGTGTTGC
The DNA here is from genome assembly GCF_032445375.1 of Bacillus rossius redtenbacheri. Lineage (NCBI taxonomy): Eukaryota > Metazoa > Arthropoda > Insecta > Phasmatodea > Bacillidae > Bacillus > Bacillus rossius. The sequence continues at coordinate 2,164,228 of NC_086333.1, read as the reverse complement.
TTACACGGCTTTGTTCACTAACTCATTACAAAGTTTCTAATATATATACTTCGCGTTTCATTTGGCGCCTACATTCTTTGTTTTACCTATAATCACGTAAACTGGGGTTACTTTACACCCCCCTGGGTACCTTTGAAACCACCTGATTAATTAAATTTAATATTAAACTTTCATGATACCATTTACTCTACAATTTTGGTTTGTATTAAAGTGGTAAGTGGTTAAGTCTACATACATTAATGAGGATGCAAATCTTTACTTAAAACAACAACTTGTGGCGCATAGTTACCCTCGGAGTATTGTGCCAAGTAACCCCGCTTTTCGGTAAATTTACGTTACCTGTATTATTATTATATGTTTAACCTAATGAGGTCTACATTTACCTACCTTAGTGTTCAGTGGCGTAGCCAGGATTTGTGTATGGGTTGGGGGGGTTAAGAAGTATGCCCCCCCTCTTCCCGTATTAAAGCGGGTGGTCCGGGGGTCCTCCCCCGGGAAAATTGAGATTTTAAGGTGTAAAATAGTGCTATTTTAGCAGTTTTCGGTACTTAAATTTAAATATTGTAATGGTAAAATTTTTATTAATTTTAATATGAAATTTGTTTGAGTGATGAATAAGAAATTAAATAAAGATTAGGTGCTGGGGGGGGGGGGGGTCGAACCCCTAACCCCCCCCCCCCTGGCTACGCCCCTGTATAGTGTTACAGCCAGCATCTCCATAGGTGGTATGGCGAGTCGCATTGCCGTGTTCTTCGCTTTTATGCTGTCCGTAATTCTCGCCAACAATTCATCAAATGACTGGACACTCATACGGAAATAATTATGACATTTTTGTGCATTGCCTCTCAGGTCTGAAAAACTTGTTGCAAATCTGTCTCTCAGGAGTCTTGAGTCGGTGAACGGATGCACCCAATGTTTCCTATAGTTGTATCCAATAAACATTTGTATACCAGGTACACAAAGAATACCCGTTTACGTTTGTACACATCCATCTCGTTAGTCGGCATCGTTCAGACTGTGCGGTATTTGTCCGTGCTGTGTGAATGTGTTTCTGCGGCGCCGCGCGGACAATGTCCGCATGTGTCCACCGGGCCTGAATGAGAATATTCGCTGCAAAGTCTTGTGTGATTTTTGCATGTAGCAAACATTAGTCGATTTACTTTTAGTTTACAGCGAGGTATTATTTAATAGTTTACATATTTTGTGTTACGTACGCTGGGCTGCAGGTAAACACTCAAAAATGAATAATTAAATTAAGGCCTTGGAAGCGTCTGCCCAGAAAACAAAACAACAACAACAATAATCACAGAGGTGCCCAGACGTCGTACAAAATAATTTTATTTATAACCTCCTATCAACTCTAGGAGGCTATGTGGATCGGGGATGAGTAATAATGAAATAACAAGACTGGTGGTTTGATTTATATAACTGCCCTTTTACTAAAATAATTTACTTAGGTTTTTTGTATTTTTTAATTACACATGTATTAAAATATATTAATCACAACAAAATACATATAATAGTAAAACAATAATACATATTGAACTTAACACTGATTTTAAATGAGCTCGCAGACTCAAAAGAAAGAAACAATTACATTGTGTTTTTAATTTTCTTTTCAAATAAAATTTAATCCTGTGTCCTGGCACCGGAGGTTTCGGTCGATTAAAGTCCAGAAGGAATCATTTTGTATAAACTTGGAGATAACTTGCAGCTAATTGTGGAGATAACTTGCAGATAATTTTGGAGATAATTTTGGAGCTGAACTTCGAGGCTGAACTTCAAGATAAACTTCGAGGCTGATTTTGGACCTCGCCTGCAACCAAAGTCCCAAATTACTTAGACTGGTTAACAGGCGGCTAAGCCTGGGCAAGACTATGCCCAGGGAAAGGCAAAAAGAGGGGGGGGGGGGAGAGGGGAGGTATGACGAACACTTACCCAAAACAGCGGGGTGAAGTCATGTATGCTGGCTGCAGGAGCAGAGAAAGCAGCTCGCGGCACGGAAGTTCGCGGTAGTCATGTTGAGAGATAATGAAATAATTTAGATTAGCAAAAAACTATTGCAGGCAGCTAAATTTAAAAATAAGAAGATTGAGGCCTCTATGCCTTGACATTGGCGACTACATGACGTAGTGTCGAGTCTTGGACGAGCAGCTGAGATTGACTCTTGCTAAACGTGACGCGTGGTCCGCACAGACCAGATGCTGCCCGCCGAATCTTCGAAAATGGCGTCGGGGCGCCTAATTAAAGGAAGCAACTGCCCCCAGCCAAAGAAGGGGGGGTGGTGATTGTCCGGAGATGCCCGAAGGGGCGAAGCAGACTGCAAAATGTTGCCGCGCTCTCACGCGAGTCGCAGGCGAACTAAGATCGCAATCACACTGCGACTGCTGCCAAGGTCGATTATGACAAGCTGTCTCTTATGGGATTGATGAGTAGTGCGCTCCGGCAGCCAAGATGAGAACCTGCCTGGAGGGTCACAGAAACGTCCGCTAGAGTGCAGTGGGCGCGCTCGCGACCAGTTCACAGAGCAAGATTAGGGATTTTTCCCGCCGCTAGACTTCGCTGAGGGCTCTGTTTGACAAGGGCGAATGTCCTTGAAGAGACAATGTCCCCGCCTGGGTTCACTGGGGGTCGATGCTCCGGGTTGGAGTTCCCGTGAAGCCACAGGTGGCTGATGAGGGGAGGGGGGTTTCAACTTGCTAAGTCGCCTGGGAAAGGCGTCATGTGGACCGTCCCGAGGCGTCGCCACTGGCTGTAACCTAGTCCAGTACGTGCTGGCAAAGCACTTACCTATGCTTGCCTCCGAGAAATGAAAGTTGCTAGCAGTGGGCTTGGGGTAGCGTTCGCTAGCACAAAAAGTCATTCTGTTACAGGTAGAAAACGTGATGCGAACCGCGGCCGAGATGCAGCGATAGCCAATCGTCAGCAAACAGTATCTAATTGAAGCCTGCGAACAAGCGCAGGTGCACTGGGTTGCACAAGATTATGTCGGAGTGTACAGTAATGGAAACAAAATTAAATTAAATTAAAAATGCAAATTTATTATTTGGTTTCCTTCTTTAAAAATTAAATTTTAAATCATACATTTGTGCCTAAAAGTGGCACTGAAACTGCACACTTGTATGCATATAAAGTGTTATATATTATCAACTCTAGGAAAATGTTTAAAGTAATTTTTGAATATATTACTTGGTATTTTGCGAGTGAAATGTGTTTATATACATATAACAGGGGCGCAACAACAGGGAGGGGGGGGGGGGGGCGCAAGGGTATTTTGCCCCCCACCCCTCAGAAACCTTGAAGTGGTGGCAAACGGGGGCATAGAAATGGGGGCAAAGAAAGTGCTGTGTAATCAATTTGTAGATAATAAAACTGCTTAAATAGCACCATTTTCCACCTTGAAATACAGATTTTCCCGGGGGAGGACCCCCGGACCACCCGCTTCAATAGGGGGGATCGATGATTCTTTATAAAAACGTATATTGCCCCCCCTTTGGAAATTTAGTTTTTGCGCCCCTGCATATATAACAAAGCATGCTAATGCAGTTTTAGTTAGGTCAGGGAAATAAAATTGCAGTCGGCCTTAAATAATGAATAGCGAACTGATATCAAGGATAGGAAGTTCCAGAAAATTATGTTGGACCTACAATTATTTATTAAACACTTATATGAATTAATTAACTTAAACTAAACGAGTACACAAAGTGTATTTTTTCTTTCTGAAGAAAAGGACCTAGCCAGTAGCGGATCCAGAGGGGCTCAAGCCCCCTCCAAAAGCATCTGGGTACACTATTGTTTTAGTGTTTGCCTTGATAAAGCCTAGCCTCAGCTGGGTCAAGCCCCTCCCAAACCAAAATCCTGTGTCCGCCACTGAACCTAGCGAGCGAACAGATTTGCTAGTATCCCAAAACAAGGTTGATCCAAAACAGTGCAAGAGCACACAGAACATTTAGCAATGTCATCTAATAAAAAGTTTAATACATGTATTTGTATTGTAAAATTGTTGTATGCTAATAAGTGCTTTACTCTGTGATGAAAAACAGGCATGAAAATATTTATAATATCCCATTTATTTTGCACAAATAATGCAATCCAAAATTCAAGATATCTTATTTTGAATAAAAAATCTTACCTTAATATGGATAAGAACTTATACTAGGGTCGAGTTCAATGTCGAAATATAAAAATTTTGATCCAAAAAAAATTGAACATTTGAAAAATTATTTTCCACGTGTGAAACTGGCCGTTATTCTGAGCTCTGATTTGGAAGGTACAGAAGCGTCTACAGAGTGCCTTTTTAACAACACATAGGTCAATTGTCTGTATTTTCCTATCACGGTCCTGATCCGCCGAATCCGGATCACGAATAAGGTCAATTCTTATTATGTTCGCCACTTGTCAACATGGTGATATTGAAAAATGTCAACAACGGTTGATAACAGTAATAATTAAGATTACCTGGGTTGTGACATCTTGTCGATGTGCCGTAGGAATTTTACCTTTTACCAACTCTAAACTCTAATTTTTTTGAGAATGACCATCTATGTGTCGATTTATTACGGTTATACTGTTTGATACTTGAGAATCTAGCGATTTTGAACGCACACTTATGAATAAGATCCCTATTAATAACTATCATAGATCTTAGGGCCGGGAAGTTCGCCGCTCGTCAAATGACTGTTCATAAGTTTAACCTTAAATTTGAACAAACAAAAAAGGCGAGTTTCCTGGCCTTAATCATCGTCATTATCATTAGAAGAAACTAAGCTGCTGAAGGACACCTAGAAGAAAGGTTGTCTAAATTGATCGAGACCTACTCGAAAGCACTCTTAATCAATAAAAAGACATATTCCCTAACAACATGCCTCCGATATTCAAATTTCGCAATTTTTAAAGCAGATACCAGCACTTAGCGATTGATGTGGTCGTAAAAAATTATAAACCATTATATTAATGCGAAAATATTTACACAGCTCGTTTTTGTTCGAACGCGAGAATTGCGTTCATCCAGAGAAATAAAATATGTTAAAAGGAACAATAAACAATTTAACAAATTGTTACGACTTATAAACGACGTTTTAGTATTATGCGATTTCAGGGTTGAGACTTGTAAAATACTAATTCATTTTGATACTCGATTTCGACAATCGGTTCATTCAGTCATACAAGTTTATGTTTCTATTTAAGAAAATCAATTGGACGTAAATTGCAGTTAAAACATCTTTCAACACTATCGACGTAATGTTTCAACAATTAAGAGTTAATTTTTACATGGGAAAAAAACACAAACATACACTTTGAGAGAAAAAAAATACTACTGTTGAGAAAATTTTCTTGACATAATTACACAAATTCTTGATAATTATTGACAATAAATTTTCTTGTCTAAAGAATTGTTTCAATTGATCTATATAACTTTTACTTAATTCAAATAAAGCATTTTGTATTTTACTTAATATAATTAAAAGCAAATGTTTCCTAATTAAGGCAAATATTGATAATCTTCTTTAAAAAAATAAACAAATTCGAATGCTTCATTCGAACAAATTTTTATGCCAAGAAATCCTTACCTGGACAATGATTTTTTTTTCTCTCAGTGCATATTTCAAAGATATTTATAATTTTATTCTCAATCACATTTATATCACTGCTCTCACTTACTAACAATATATATATCATGTATGTAAGCACTATCACAAAAATGTCTTATCTTAACTGAAGTGTCAACCCTATAGGGAACACTAAGCACTCAGAAAACGGACTTGCGTTTTAAAAGTGAGCAATACTTCTTAACTCGATCTCCAAAAGTCATACTTCCGGGGTCACTGTCATCGGATTGTTCTTTTCTCCAAAAAAATGCGCGTTCACTGTGCTGCAAGGTCCTATCAACGAATTCCTCTTCTTCCGAGCTGATGGAGTTGAGAGACATTTGGCTTGTAATTCCTAAAAGGATGTTAACTACTGAGATTGGTTGTTCCTCCATCAACTGGTCCAAACAGATGTCTATCGCACATATTGACACCAGTCTTTCGAAACATTTGTCACTGTACATCACTATTGGGCTGAGTGCATTTTTCTTTCCTTCCGGTTCTGTTGTGATGTATCCTTCATGTTTTTTGTTTACCATTTTCCAGAAACTTATGAGCTGCGCAGAATAGAAGGGCGCATGATGATCTGGACAATCGTGGTATTGGAAGTGGGTTATTTTTCTTGATTTCTTTTCTTTGTTATTTCTTACGGTCAAACCGATCTGAGTGTAGTATTTATCAATGATAGTCTTTTTCCAAAGAGTAAATTCCCCGACATTATACTCAAGGGATGAAGAACTATTAAGCCAAATATGTTTTATCGATTTACCTTTGTCAAATCTCACAATTACTCTGCTGTTACTTCTCCATGTCAAGTCCCAGAACTGAGAGAATGATATATTAGAATCCGCTGTCCGGACAAGCATAAACTTTCTTTCGATGTCCTTACCGTCGACAAAGCTTGCAAGAGGATCGATTTTGATGTTCTCGATCATTGATTTACGGCGCTGATTTGTAGAGCCGTTCTGACAATTCTGGATGCTTTTGGTATTCATATTCTTTAGTTGTGTTTGATGCACTTGTATCGCAAGTAAAGTGTTTATCACACTAAGCCCTAATTAGGCCGTCTTCGCCTTATAAAAGACTCCGGTACGATATTTTTAGAGTTATTACATGACATAAAATGTCATGTCGGTGAGAAGAGGACTAAATGTACATACTAGCATGTAAACAGATCATTTTTGTGAATTAAATCGTGTCGTCGGAGTGCTAGCGCTGAATGAAATGATCGTAAACCACGTATTACAAGTTCATTTTATGAGTCAATTTCAAACGAATTAATTTTAAGAGTCGAAACTGGAAACATTGAACGTCAATTAATTGAGCTAAGTTATCCAGAATAAGTCAAGCACAATTTTTTTCGAGCGAATCATAGTTGCTTAACGTACATTCAGGGTTCAGTTTTCAAGCATATGATAAAACGTGAGAACCGTGCATGTAATAGATGGAAAAGTTTCCATACTTACAAACTCGAAAATCTTTGCTTTTGAAATGACAAAACCATAATAATTCTGATTCTAAGTAAATTGAGGCTCAACATATTTAAAAAAATATTTCGAAGATAATTCAATTTTTTTTAATACTTATCGAATTTTCTGGTCAAGTGGTTAAATCAACCCATTTCTCCTCTATTAGAGTGAATACTATAAAGTCTTCAAGTTAGACATTAACGATCACTGTTCAAGAGAAGCATATAGTGCCACGTTAGATTAAAATTTATGATTCGCGACAATATGTTATTTTCTTTTTGATTTCAAATATTGTTATATATGCATTATATTCACGTGTGTTTACAATAAAAGTAATGGTAGCACCATAATTTTTATCCTTTTTTCGGTGCTTTGGAAATTTTTATGTATACGAACAGCACTTGGTCGCTTAAACATCGCTTAGCAGGAAAGCCATACCTTTCCACGGTGAGCAAAGTATAAGTTGATATTCATAAATTTTTACTCGTAATTTTCGATAGTTTATTAATTATTAAGTAAACCCTGTGTTGTAAGAATATAAATTCGATTAAGTGAAGTTAAGTAAGTATCGGTATTGTTATTGTTGCGTGAAAATAAAACATTGATTAATACTCCAGTTCATTTAATCACCTACTTATACTTGGTCCATAAGCTAACGAGAGTAAATATGCATCTGTAGTGGTCAAGTGGGAACGGAGTTCAAGAAACACTGCAATATTTGATTTGATAGAAACCAAAAAGTAAAGAATGACATTGTTCAAGAAAATGTAGTGGTTCAAAGTTGAGATGCTGAATCTTCGTTGTTGCTGGGTATTTAGCACCACCAATGGCACTGATATAGATCCTGTGTGTATTATATTGTACAGACACATATCGGCAACGCAGTATGTCATCGTCCTTCCGATACCGTCATTACCATGAACGACAATTGGACCCGGCAGAAGCTGATTAGTCAGCAGTGCTTGTTTGAAATAATGCTGTTCTTGATTATTGACTGCTAGCAGGAAGTCGAGGAACAGTTTAACATCAGGAATGCCGGTCTCTAGCCAGTCCAAGTACTTAAAGTGATGGATTACTCTCAATTGTCCTGTCGATCTATGACGAATAGTCAATGCGGTGTTAATATAATTAGCTTCCATTTTGATCCTTTCTTCTATAATGATAAACTCTTTCAATATCATATGATCTTGATTGACGGAGAAGTACTGCAGGCTGGTTGGTTGTGATTTTTGCTTGGTGCCATTCAGCATAACAATGATCCTAGAATTCTCCTGCCAGATCATGTTCCAAAAATCATCGAGGGTGGTTGCTATCGGCTCTTGCGTCGCTATAAATTTATGTCTCCTGTCAAATCCATTCACATAATTCGCATTTATGTAGTCCGAGCCGTTGTTGGATTTAAGAACCACTCGAGAAACGTCCCAACATGGATAGTCTAGACATCGATTTTTCATCTTGTTTTTAGGCAGTTGAAAGTGGTCGCAGCTACCTTCGAAAGGTGTATTGATGATGTCTAAGTGTTCTTGACAGATTATTTCCAGGTACTTCGGGTTTGTTGCTCGTCGTACATAATCTTTAGCTTTGAGAAGTGCTAGAGGATTGACAGCCATTGTCGTAAAAGCAAATCCAAAAGTGCCCGTCAAAAATACCAACAGGAGTATGATCGCAATGAAGGGTTCCGTTACACTAACTTTGTAAGGATGAAATCAAACTATTTGTAGTTTCGTAGCGAGCTAAACTTATTAATCATGCCGTTTTGTGGTTTGTGGTTAAATATATTGATACATTTTCCTGGTGATAATGTAATGTAACAATGTAGCGCAACCATAATGGACTTCAGTCGTCGATTGATAAGAGTTGGCTCAAATTAAAACTTATAAACAAAACGATTGCTAGACTATCGGTGAACTTGATAACCTACATGCACTTCTATTGCAGCGATAAGATAGGAATTGTAAAAATATTTCACAATTCGGTGGGACAGTTGCCAGAAAATGAACTATCGCATTATTGATAAAAAAATAATCATCCAAAGAATTGATGCTTGAATGTCTCTGCTGTCTGATTCTAACCACAACTAATGGTATTGACACTGTTGCTGCGTTAACTGATTGGAGTATGCAGATATCTATGGCACAAAACATTGCAGCTCTCCCGGTGCCTGTGCTACTAGAGACAACTATAGGACCTGGCGGACTCATGGAGGCATTTTGGTAAAAATACTGTTGCTTCTCATTTACTATCTTCAGAAAACTAATAAGCGTCGATATGTCAGTAATACCTCCTTTTGGCCAGCTCAGGTATTTGAAAAAATGAAAAGTTCTTGATTGTGCGGTATTTATATTAAAAACATTCATAATCATTTCAACATAACCATTTTGCAGAACAATACTATTTAGGGTAAATGTAAATACTTTCGATTTGTGACAGTCACTAACAGAGGGCGCTGCAGTTGCGTCGGCATCATTTAACATTACAATAACCCTTGTACCTGCCTGCCAAACCATGGTCCAGTAGTCCTCGAGCGTACTGTTCATTGGTTCTTGCGTCACTATGAATTTTTGAACGTGTTCAAAACCATCTACATAGTTTGCGTGGATGTAGTTTGATCTCTTTTTGAACAAGCACACCCGGGTAGTGTCCCAGCATTTGATGTCTGGAAAGCGATTCTTCTTAATATTCTTCAGTTTTTTATATTCTGTGCAAAGGCCACTTATTGGTGTGTTGACGATGGTATGGTACTCTCGATAAATCCTTTCGATGTATTTCGTCTCTGATTCAGTCACCTGTTGCAAATAATGACAGCTGTTGTGAATCTCAATGAGGTCTACCAACATTATCAAAACTTTTAACTAAAATGTGCAAAGAAATCGAAATTGATTTTGCATCTAGCGCCACTGACTTTACACTAAGTCCCAGTAGTAATAAGAACTGCTATATAATTTTTTTATCGACAATTTTATCATATGTTGTTTAATTATCCATGACTCTTCACCGCAGGGAAGATAAACGGCGGTTAAAATATATGTTTAGTGTTGATACATCACTTAGTTCAATCAAGGAGAATAAATAGACTCATATAAAATCCGCTGTGACATCAACTTAATGGTCTTGTGCTTCGACACGTACACCGTTTTAAACTGTAATAGTTTTGTTCAGTAATATTCTTGTTTGTTAGATTGTAACACACATGTTACCTAAATGGCTTATCGCATGTGCGTCAGTTAGGAGGAAAAAGGGCAGACATAAATGGGGAATTAAAGTAGCCACCTTTTAGTTGAACTCCAGTCAAACGTCGAAACAGTTGTGTTTATAAGTGAACAGCGATTGAAAAACTGTGACACCAGCTGTAACTCAGATGGGTAGTAAAAATTCTAAGACGCTGAGCTGTCAGCGTCTAATGCAATTCGTTAATAAGCCAGACGCCCATAAATATATCTGTGATGAGCACGACAAAATAATGAACATGAAAATACCAGGAACATTCAATGTATCTACGGCTCCTGAAAACTTGAAGAAAAACAGATATTTAGACGCACCATGCTTTGATCACAGTCGCGTGATTCTGCAAGAGGACGAAAAATCTGGGGACTACATCAACGCCAGTTACGTTGATGGCTTCAAGCATCCTAACAAGTACATCGTAAGCCAGGCGCCTTTAGAGACGACAACCTCAGATTGGTGGAAGATGATATGGGAACAAAAAATTGAGCTCATCGTTATGCTGTGTAAACCTGTTGAAGACGACAAGAGCCAGTGCTACCGCTATTGGAGCCCAGTTGAAGGAACAACCCTCGAATTCGAAAATTTAAAGGTAAAGACGATCAAGGTTGATTCGACCTTTGAGAATTTCCAAATTACAAGTATTGCCGTCACACACAAAAATGGAAGTCACTTGAAACTCACTCATTTTTTGTATGAAAAATGGCAAGAACATGATATTTTTCCTGCAGAGCCTGACTTTCTTGACTTGGTATTGATGGTAGAGAAATATGATCGATGGGCGTTTTCCCAAAAATCAGTTAATGGTTCGAAAACGGACCCTAGTCGTCCGATATTAGTTCATTGCAACAGTGGGCTAGGTAGGGCAGTGACGTTTTGTGCTGTGGATATCTCACTGGCACAATGTACAAAAACCAGTAAAGTGAACCTTTTTTCTACTGTTTCAAACCTCAGGAAGCAAAGGTACAACTGCCTGTCTGATGTATATCAGTATATTTTTTGTTATAAAGTTTTGTATTACTATGTTAACTTACAATATAAATCAAATTTTGATGAATATGTTATATTTTAGAGAATGATTTCATGTACCACTAATCAACTTATACTTTAGTAATATTTCTTGAATAAAAGTCCTGTAACAGTAAATTAAAGTATTTATTTGTAACTTATATTATAATATTTTCTTAAGTTTCCTCTACCTATACACAAACACCCAGCTATAACTAATCTTTGCCTATTTTTTAATAATCTTAGTTCAAACAAAACAAAATAGAAAGCGTTGGTATATTTCTTTTTCTCAGACCGTACTAGGTATATGAAAAACACGTGAAATTTATTAGATAATAAAACATCTTACACACTTGATGATCCACATACCTCCGCCTGAACTAGACTGCATACGTTGCCAGCGGCGACATACTGTCTGGCACGTTCATTACAACGCAAATATTGTTTATGAATATACGCGAGTGTGAACTCGCGAGTGTGAACTGTTTCCGTCGCCATAATTATTCATTTTAGCGTCGTAAATCTACCCAGATAAAGATGAAAGAAGTCATAATTCACGAAATTATAACTCTTTAGACAAAAGCGAATATTATTATTGGAATCAGCTTGTTCAATACGACGCAACCGACTATTCTAAAAAGATTACAAATATTTATTTAGGTTAGATTTCTATAACATGATTTCCGGTTTGTTCTTCTTACCAACCATCCCTGGTGAAAACGCTTGCAGGACGTTGTCAATCGTTGTTATCAGACTGGGTTCAGAAAAATGCAGAGGAATCACAACAGAGGCTATCAATTATCAACATCTAGAATTGAGTTTGATTTACAATACAAAGTAAGTATTCATCTTATTCTAAGTGCGTGAAGATAACATAATTTCTAAACTGGTAATTTAAATAGAATGGATTACGTGCGCATGAAAATATCCCCAGCAAATTACGAAGAAAAATCTAAGCATAGATACACATTACAATCAACCATATTTGAGAACATTTCAATTTTGATTTTCTGAACAAACGCTATTGCACTGTGCTTATGACGTAATTTCAAGTACAAACAAGTAGTATTGCTTCTTAATCACAAGTTAGTGTTACAAAACTTAAATATAAGGCAGCATAAACAACTTCCTTTTAACATAGACTCTAAGTAACTGGTAGACCAAGACATAGTTATCTAAATGGTTCATAAATCCATACTTTTGCTGGCGAACTTTTTTCAGAACACTGGGCAGTGAAAGGGTTCCCGTTTTATCAAATTGTGTAACACATATGTCAAACACGCAAAACACGGCGGAGCTACCAATCCCGTCAAGGCATTGCACAATTATGGGAGCGATTTTTCTATTAGCCGTTTGTCTTTCTAGCTGACAGCACATGTCTTTAACAATGTAAAAAAAATCTATGAATGCATCCGGCTGATGAGAAAAGTTATCCCACGGCCAAGCGGTGTATTGATAGTGTGATATTTTTCGCTCCTGACCAGACTGGTCGGTCAGAGTTAGCAAAGTTAAATTATAATGTGGGTTGATACTGATCTTCGAGGTCTTAATCTTAAACTTATCACCCACTATCACACAGCCCTCTTTTGGGGACCAGTATTGATGACTTTTATCATTCAATCGACTCATCAGCACTATAATTTGCACTTTGTGATTCCACACAGCTTGCCAAAATTTGTCGCAGTCGTCCTTTTGCAAACTTTTGATGCACATGTACTTCCGCTCGAAATGATAACCATCGACGAAACTTGCATCGATGATTGTCTCCTTATTCCTAAGCTTAACGCGACGGTGAAGAAAACGCACCAGCTGCACACCATTTTCCTTTCTTCGCATATTCTCGTTCTGAGCTGACGTACTATTTTGCTCTTCTTCATCTTGCTTGGGAACTATTGAGTAATATTCCGCGATGATACTTGTGAGTGAATCAGGTTTGTTCATGAAGTGTAAAAAATCACTTCCATTGATATCTACAGCGTAGTTTATTGCCATTTTCCGTAGTATTTTTAGTATCGAACTTAACTAAGTTTAGCTGCTGTTGTATGTTCAATAATAACACTTTCTGAACTAATTTCCATTTCACGCTGTTGGAACTTATATAGCCACCGCCGTGACCAGTAAGCACTACGCAGTTAAAGAGTAATTAACCGCATTCGAACGTTCCCACGTTACATGTTTGACCAAATGTAAACAACGCCATCAATGGCGTTGACCTCACATTGCATGTTTTTTGACTGTAAACATTAACTGGCTGAAGTTTATGCAATCAGATTGTCTTTGTCTTTGTAACTTTTATACGAAAATAATTGGATCATTATAAAAAGGTAAACAAACGTTGGCCACATAATTAGGCATACTCTAATTTTTTCCAATAATGTAACTCTTAATAACTAATAATTTCAGTTTTTGTTCAATCAACTCATCTGAGCACGTACGTCATTGCTTGTATTATGGAGACTTTAAGCAGTACTAAAAACTCATGAAATAATAGAATATTGCACTAACATCAAAACACTTGAATTTCCGCAGCCTTGAGTGCTGATACTTATTTTAGTTTTTGCTATCCAGCAATAATGTGCCTTGATCGATGTTTATTAATTTGTCCGGTCAACGGTTCAGTTACTAAAAGGTATCGTCATTAGTGTTCAATTTATTTTCGGTTCGTATGCATTGACCTCCATCGCCTCGGTCTAAATAAGAATAATATAATTACACGAACCTAATTACATTTTTGATGAAGCGGACTCTAGAGTCCGCACAATATGTTTCGTTTTAGCTTAAAAAGAACGCAATATATTTGGACCCCAGTTCATTCATCTCTCTGCACTAAAAACTCGATTTTCAAGGTTAATTTAGTCCTTATACGCTAAGGCGGCGGACGTCATCGGAGATTATTGAAGAAGTGTTGGAGTGTCATAATAAAACTCATACGGATCCCAAACAAACACTGCTCTAACGACTTCTAAAAGAGTGAACGCATAAACGATGTCAATTTTAAAGATTGTTCCACTGATCTTCACTCGTTACCTACTGGATGCTCGTTATAAGGGTAAAGGTCATGAGAATTATCAGAAGGAAAATTGACAGCATAGTATATTGAGCTTTAGAGACAGTTGTAATAAGGGTTAATATCGATTATTGTCCAAATTATCTTATCACACAAAAAACTGTCAACTTGACAGCCGGCAACAGTACCCGCGCATGCCTTGTTTGTTTCGGGATGGCGTCATGTAGGTTTTCCCGAATTTAGATCACGTGTTAGGTCACCATTTCGGGTCTCATCCCTACGTTGGTCACTCAGTTTTATTATTATTGACTCGTGGGCATAAAAGGTTATCGAAGTGTCTTTGATAACTGAAATTATGGTCCGTAAAAGTAACTCCTGACACAGTCGCTCCAGCAAGCTCATCGTGAACACAGTTGCAGCGTTGCGGTAATTACTATTTAATTATCATTAATTATACTTGCATGTATTTATTAGCGAGATAAATTGATTTAGACTGTGTTCAACTAGCTTTAAAACAGTTTTCAGAGTGATAAAAATGAAGGGATACCAAGATTTGACTTCGGAAATCCAAGTGCCTACAGAATGGCCGGTGGAGAGTGCAAGATATATTATTATACCGCTGGTGAAAACTGCGATCACAATTCATCATCAATCGGATTGGAAAGTCGTCCTAACCATAGGAGACGTATCGGCTATGATTACTCAAAATAAGACCGGGCATGGATATTACTTTGAAAGAATAGAAGAATTGTAAGTGTTCTTTGTATTTAATTGTGTCAAATTTTGCCTACGTCTTTTGTTTCTCGTTGTTTTAAGTTTCTTTTCACTGTTTTTAGAAATGATCCAGAAATTTACAGGATTGATCTGATTATACCGGTCAAATCTGTGTTGATAATGCCTTACCCTAGCGGCTGTCGTTACGAGGAAGACGAGTCAAAGTAAGTATTCACGAAAAGGTTGACTATGAGAAGCATATACGTCAGTTACTATGTCTTATTTTTTACTTTCAGACAAAGTATGAATATGGCTGTAACGTCTGATCACATCATTTCACAAATGGTTGTGACGGATCCTGACCGCCACACAGTTATGACTGCTGCACCAATCCTCGAGAGGTAAGCACTCTATCTATAACTGAACCATCGATATTTTTATCATATTTAAAAATAATTTATTTTATTTGTTTACAACCATTTTCACAGGTTTTTGGAGCTAAAAGGCATCAGGGGCCCTGAAATATATAACCATACTCTTCAAACGACATACCAAATCAACAAGATCAAGTGGCTTAACGACATAGTGTAAGTGTAAACATTCTTTTGTAACTATAAGGGTGGCCAGTGATGAAAATAAAACAATTTCTACATTTTTTGGGACAGGTCTTTTTTAACAACGTAACACTTTTTAATACTTCCTTATAATTTTCAGGGTCCAAAATGAGTCGAGCCAGTTTAGCTCGACAGGTCCTTCCATACACACCGAGCAGATTGCGGAGGACAAATGGACTGTCGTGTTTAACGATCGCCTGTTACCATACTAGTGAGTTGTTGATGTAGTTTTTAATACTTTTTGATTTTTTCTAAGCCAAGTTTTAAAGTTGCCATCAAATTTCATCGAAAGTACGCAGACAGATTACTTGAAGGTTAAAATCGTAGCCGAACTCTGGAATGGTAGCTTTTTTGAATAGGTTTTATTTGTTCCCTCAAACATAAGATGTTCCTCACAGCTGAATTTTAATGATATTTTTTTGTTACAGGTGATTCTGGTACAACTTAAAGGTAGCACATTCCTGAACTCGTCGTTAAATGATTTTAGTTCTATTTATATTGGTTGTTTATCTTTGGCTGCTTTTAAATCTAAGACTATGATATCTGTTTAACAATTTTTAATAAAACATTTAACAATATTAATAATTTAGTTTTACTCATCCCATAACATACACTCCACATAACCATAGACAACAACATGACACTGCTCATATCTAACCTGGTGAGAATAAAAATGACAAAAACAACTTATACACTACTTTAACTGAAACGTCCATTTCTTACAACACTTAATTTCTAACATAAAAGTCTTTAGATAGCTCAAAACTATCAATAAAAACAAATCTAATAACTATCTAATTTTTACTTTTACTCTCACTTGAGTACGGCTGGTCAGTCAGCATCAAATTTCTTGAAAATGTCCATCATTTTGAGATAATTTCCCTTCTAAGCGACTTGGTAGGCCGTCAGCCTAGAAAAGTCGCACGCTTCTAAGTTCACACTAGGCTCCTGACACATCTAAGTTATCAGTTAGTAATCCTGATAGATGACGGCGAAGTGAAGCGCAGTACTTCCTAAGGTTCTGGACGTTACTGGTTCCTGATAACGTCCAAGGTCGCCATTAATTTTTAAAGTTTTTATTACAAAACGCAACATTGTGACATTGTGATCTCCAATTATCTCGGTTATCTTTCCTACGTTGAATACTTAATTCTATTATAATTCAGACGTGGACATAACAAGTTATCAGTGTCTCTGATATCTTGAATTTTAGTCCGTAAGAATAACTCTCGGCACAGTTGCTCCAGTGAGTTTATCGTGAACACAGCTGCGGCGTTGCGGTAATTAATATTTAATTATCATAAATCACATTCACATGTGTTTATTTGCGTGATACATTGGTTTATATTTTATTTAACCAGCTTCAAAACAGTTTTCAGAGTGATAAAAATGAACGAATACCAACTCTTGAATTCGGAAATCCTAGTACCAAAAGAATGGCCGTTAGAGGTTGGAAAAGGCATGATGACAGCAGTGGTGAAATATGCGATCGGCATTCACAAAACGGGTTGTAAAGTCGTTCTAACCATTGGAGACGTGTCGGCAATGATTGTCAACAACGGAACGGGACAAGGATATCGTTTAGAAAGGGTAGAAGAAATGTAAGTTTCCTTTGTATTAACTTTTCAGATCTTGCCTACGTCTTTTGTACTTCGATATTCAACTTTTTCTGTTTTCAGAAATGATAAAGAAACATACAGAATTGATCTGATTTTACCAGTCAAAGTTTTGTTGCTAGTCCATCAACCTCGCGGCTGTGGTTACGAGGAAGAGGAGTCAAAGCGAGTATTAACAAATCATTAGATTAATCAGAATGCTTGACTCCGAGAAGCATACGGTAATTATTATGATTCTTTTTAACTTTTAGACAATCTCTGCCGATGGTTGTGACTTCTAATCACGTCCTTTCGAAACTGCTTATGTCGAATCCTGACCGCCACAAAGTTATGACTGCTGTACCAATGCTCGAGAAGTAAGAACTTTATCTATAATTCAAATATCGATATTCATATCTTTTGTATGTTTGGAAGTGTTTTTTTTTTTTAATTTATTTAAAATCATTTTCACAGGATTTTGGAACTAAAGGGCATCAAGGGCCCTGAAATGTTCAACCATACTCTTCGAACAACGTACCAAATCCACAAGTTCAAGTTGTTCAACAACATCGGGTAAGTATAAGCCCTTCTATATTTTTAAGACGGGTCTTTTTTTAACCATGCACCACTTTTTAATACTGCTTCACGATTTTCAGACTCGAAAAAAAATCGAGCCAGTTTAAGTCGGCAGGTCCTTCCATACATACCGAGCAGGTTGCTGGCGACAAATGGAATGTCGTGTTTAATGATCGCCTGACACCATACTAGTGAGTTGTTGATGTAGTTTTTAATACTTTTTGATTTTTTCTAAGCCAAGTTTTAAAGTTGCCATCAAATTTCATCGAAAGTACGCAGACAGATTACTTGAAGGTTAAAATCGTAGCCGAACTCTGGAATGGTAGCTTTTTTGAATAGGTTTTATTTGTTCCCTCAAACATAAGATGTTCCTCACAGCTGAATTTTAATGATATTTTTTTGTTACAGGTGATTCTGGTACAACTTAAAGGTAGCACATTCCTGAACTCGTCGTTAAATGATTTTAGTTCTATTTATATTGTTTGTTTATCTTTGGCTGCTTTTAAATTTAAGACTCTGATATCTGTTTTATAACTTTTAATAAAATATTTTACAATAACGATTAATTTGGCTTTAATCATCTCACTATATACCTTTCACACAACCATAGAAAATATAATTGCCCTCACAGGCATCATGACACTGCTCATATCTAACCTGGTGAGAATCGAAATCACAAAAACAACTTACACACTACTTTAACTGAAACGTCCATTTCTTACAACACTTAATTTCTAACATAAAAGTCTTTAGATACCTCAAAACTATCAACAAATAAAAAATCTAATAACTATCTAACCTTCACTTTCACTCTCACTTGAGTACGGCTGGTCGCAGTCAGCGTCAAATTTCCGGAAAATGTCCATCATTTTTAGATCATGTCTCTTCCAAGCGACTTGGTAGGCCGTCAGCCTAGAAAAGTCGCACGCTTCTAAGTTCACACTAGGCTTCTGACACATCCAAGTTACCAGTTCGTAATCCTCATAGATGACAGCGAAGTGAAGCGCAGTACTTCCCGACCTTCTGTCGGGTGCATTCAGATCTGCTCCCAGCTCCATCAAGACTTCCAGCAGCTGCACTGCTTTTTGCCCTCTGTGACGTCGTGAAACAATATGAACGCACTGGTATCCTTCATAGTTGAATTGCTGCAGCAGCAGATAGTGAGTCTGGTCTAGCCACCATCCAGCTCGTAGAAGCAGGGACATACACCCATGGTGGCAAATGTCATGAAGAAAGTTGTCCCCTCTATCGTTTGTAGCACCGAAAACCTCGCCAATCACAAAGGACTCCATTTCTTTTGGTGAATTATCGGAAAGTGGCTGGATACTGTCTCAAAGCAATATCAGAGTACGACTGGGATAAATTTATTTGTAACTCACGACTACCATATCGCATCCTGTGGGAACTCCGGATAGGTACTGCATATTGAAATAAAGCCAATTTATAAATCCAATCGGTCCATAGGTTTTCCCGAAGATAACAGTCGATGTTTATTTTTAATACAATACAACAACAGTCTCATATTTTCCTTCTATATAACGTTTCCTGCTTTTGCATACACCAAGAGTTTTTATAAGCAATTATTATTCAGAATTCAAAACTTACAAAGCTTAATATGATTTATAGTGCCTTATTCGTTCTTAGTTGCACTTTCAAAATTAACTTGCAATAACAGTCTCAGTTGACAAAGATCTTTAGAGCTTACCGTATCACAGGCGCAAAGTCAGTGGCTGAGAATATTTATAAACTATATACCTTGAGAAAAGAAAAAGTCTACGAAATAACAAGCGAACCACGTGGTGAGGCTTGCACGCTAAATTTTTATAACTGCAACAGTGTGTCTATTCGAGTGAGTTTCCTTTCATCTAGGTATCTTTGGCTCATCCCCATTTCTCCCAACACATACATATGAATGGCTTGATAGCAGAAAGTATAGTCGTCAGCGTCACAATTCAAGCAGCTGTGCTCTTGTCGTCGCATTTTCTGAAAAGTGCTTGCCACTGAAAGCGTACCTGTGTATTTGAACTGGGTAACACAAATGTCTAGGATACAATATACCGCCGAGCGACTACTACCATCATTGCAATGAACGAGAACAGCCCCAGGCTTCCATCCAGCCGGTTGATTTTTTTTAAAAAGAGTATACGTGTCGTTCAGGCTACACACAAATGACAAAAACATCAATGGGTCATTTTCATTGCTATCAATTGGCCAAGCAGTGTAATGATAATGGCAAATCTGACGCTCGCGGTTCCCGCTGTTAGACAAGTGTAACATTGTTGAAATGAAACGGGATCCCTTGGTGACTTTCAGAGTCTTAACTCTCAACAATCCACACTGTATCTCACTTCCTTCACTGGAACTCCAATACTGATAGCTGTCTTCCTCTCTTCTTTGGGATATATTCACGATGGTAGTCACTTTATGGCACCAGGCTGATTCCCAAAATTTCTCGCAGTCTTCTGCTTTCGGGTCGCTTACGCAAATATACTTTCGCTGTCCGTCGTACGCGCCATAACCGTCTATAAAATTAATTCTAGGGTACCTCTTCATGCAGCAGAGACATCGAAGTAACAGTTGTCGGCAACCTTTACTGTGAGGCTCATCATCAGACTCCTCGAAACTTCTCCGGTTCTGCTCGATGATATAATATTCTTGACAGATGAGGTCAAGCGAGTCTAGATTGTCCATAAGAAGTAGGAAGTCAATCGCAGATAAGTCTTTAAATTCAGTAGTCATTTTTACTCACTTATAGTTTAGCCACAACAAATATTGCACTTGTCTTTCAATTCAATTTCAGAAGCAGAAATAGGTTCTCACACAAAGGGAGAGCTTTTTAAACTGGTACTTTGTGGCGTGATTCCTCGGGTATTGAAACACTCTCTGTTAATTAACGAATTGAGTACAAATGTAATTCAGACACATGCTGTGCACATCCAGTTTACAAAGAGGCATAAGTTCTAAAGTATATTTAAAATTATAAACATGAGTATACTTTTCATAAGGCGGTGAAATATCTGATAAATAAACTATAAGTTCTATAATACTAAGAGATCATAATTTTGATGTGTAGATGATTGTATACCTCCAAATATATGACATCATACCTGATTTTATTTTATACCTCATAATTGTGATGATAGAATGACTTTTGTAGCATAGATGCATTTTGCTCTGAATTTAATAGTCTCAACAATACTCCCACTTATATGATTTTGAATTATTCACAGTGCACTTAGTATGTATCATTTTTTTAAAATTCAAATAATTTTCAGCTATGCCCTTTTTCCACATGAACTCGAATTCTTCGTTTTTTGCTCGTAACTTTTAGTACTTTAAAGAAACTATTTACGAGCCCTCGTAAATTTTTATTTACAACACAGCCCATTTACTGTGACATTGAACACGAACGTTTCCATTACATTTACCGAGAAACATTTGAAATAATTATGTGTCTTTCTGTGGGCGTTTATGTTATACATTATTACTTGTAATATCCAATTCAAAATATCAAAATTGGAACAAATTTTGGCTGCTAGATCAGAAAAATTATGGTGAATCTAATTTTTTGATAGTTATCAGCGAAAGTGGACCATAGAATGGAGGCTTTGTGAAAAAAGCATTTATTTTCGCATACGACATCGGTCCGCACATTGTGAAATGATTAACGCTTGCGTGGTATGAAACACTATTTCACTCGATACAGAGACCGTGCTTGTAGACTATTCAAAAATTTCATCTAAATTGTTTTTAATTCGGGTCACAATACACGACAGTAGTGTGTGATTTTTAATACGCTTTTATTAATTTCTATTTTTTAGTTGGATTTTCTATAAAAGCGTGTTTTTTTAGTTTTTGTGAAGAGCACTAAAAAGTGTAGAACGATAAAAATCAAATGGTTTAGTTTTTGAATGGCTATTACTATCATCCTGGGTTGTATAGAACAAGAGGTTAATGATTACTACTTTTATCTATTAAGTGAACTTATCAGGAGTTCGTCAATACATAAACATTCGTAAAACAGAATGTTATTGTTACACATTTAACTGGGTAAAACCCAGAGTTCGATGTCAACAATATCTATTTATCTGGCAAGTAGGCATATTGTCAACCAACACATGATGGAATTCCCAAAGGAATTATTAATAGATATGAATTCATTAGCGACAATACATACTTCTTAATGTTACTAATTTTAACGTATTATTTATTGTTCTGACTATCACTAGTGGGGTATAGGCTGGTATAATTTTCCTGTTATTGAAACTCTTATCAAATTAGGGTATTCCGATACCTATACCATTGTTGTTATATGCCATGAATAGCCCTTTTATCTTGGTCGGGTTTTGCCACTTTTGGTGGCATAGCGTTTCAAAACAGCTCTGATTTAAATAATAGTAATGTTTTATAGTAAAGTAAACTCAGCTTTTTCATCAAACTATGTTCACGTTTCATTCATCTTTTTCATAAATCGAGCATTGTATCTCCACCTGTTGCTATACAGAAGGGATTTATTCAACATTTTGATTCTAATTTTAAAAAGCTCTAAACTATGCATTCCATCCATACGTTATTCGATAATTATACCTCCGCAATAAACAACATGTTCATAATGTTGATTCACGCTTGGTTGAACTACACAACAAGTGTCAAGGTCGTATCATAGAAGTCAACGACCGCACCTACGTAACAAATTAATGTAAACTAGATCTAATTACTCAACGTGTCCTCGATATGAAATTTGATGTGGGGTCATAAGGGACACGGGCTGGCTATGACGTCGATTTCGTAGTGACGTCATCGACTGGCAGCTGAATTTTTGCTAAGTCCACAAACTTTTCAAATCGCGACCATTCCTGTATATACTCGATTTTTGGGAAATTTTTGCCAAAAGTGTAAATATACTCCCAAATACATAGCAGACCATAAGTTTTATTCGGTATCTAGTATACTGTTACGAACGCGAGGGACCAGACCGCGATGCCAGGTTCGGAGCTGGCTGGCGGCACTGCACGGTCACTGACGTCATGCACCATCCATTAACGTAAGACATGCCACGCGTGCCTGCCCGGATTACAAGGGTCGTCGCACACACACACACACACACACACACCTCCTCCACAAATCCGCTCCCCAGGGGCGCCCTGCCTCACGCGAGCTGCCGATGCCCTTCTCGACACTTCGGGCGTCGGGTCGTCGCATGACGTCAGGTCAGCACAGGGTGACGCGACTGGCCCCAGCCACGCTCGTCACTTCTAGAAGAGCGCCAGGGTCTATATAAGCCTGGACGCCGGCCTCCGCGGGCGGCTGGGCGAAAGGAAGTGCGAGGGCGGCGACGGAGTACGACGAGAGTTCGGCGACGGAGGTCCACGAGGAGTGCTGCGGCGAGAGTTGCGTGAGGGGTGCGGCCCAGCGAGGTGTGTGGTGTGTAAGGACTTGAGATACTGAGTGCGAGTAATTTATTAGTAGGCATTTTAAATAATATTATGCATTAGTGTTATAAATATTAGCAGTAATTAAACTGTGCAATAAAATAAATAATTGGGCTATCCCTATACGAACCCAGTTCTTCCCACTCAACGGTTATTAAAATCGTAACAATACTTTAGATTGATTCATGTCGTAGGTTAAAGCAATTTATTTTCACAATAAGATGCGATGGGAAATAGATAGTACTAACGGCCGAGTGCGTTAGCACGCTTTGACTGTGAGTCAAATTTATGTAGCTGGTTTTGACGGGCGCCACACCTGTAGTTCCAGTTGTAGAATATAGCTCAAAAGCAAGAAGGGTGCAAACGCTGGGATAAACTTAGAGATTTTTTTTGATGCTTGAGTTTCCCCTGATATGACTAAAACTACAAGTAAATAGTTATAGAATTCATAAGAAACTTTTAACTTTGGCGTTTAAAAAGTTTACCTACATTTAGTAATAGGTAGGGGGCAACTGAACTTATTTTCACCCTGCCCTTGATCAAAATAAAATTAATGAAACAAAAATGTAATCGATATTTAAGTGACCAGCTGTGTGATTTCTGTGCGCTATGGCAATAAGTTACAAAAAGACACTGTTCAAGTTCAACTCACGGCTGCTCAATGAAACATGCAGGAGACAAGAGCAGTGTTTGGCTTTACAGCACCAACACGGGCCTACTCTCTTCCACAACGACGCAGGGGATATGAGCACTGTTTGGCTCTACGGCCCTAACACGGGACTGCGCTTTTCCACAACGACGCAGGGAACATCAGCAGCTCTGGGCTCTGTGGGCCCATCACGGACCAGCTATCTCCCACAACGACGCAGAAGACATGAGCAGTGAAGGGCTCTACGGCCCTCACTCAGGCATGCTCTCTTCCACAACGACGTAGGAGACATGAGCAGTGTTTAGCTCTATGGCCCCAACTCGTGCCTGCTCTCTCCCACAACGACGCAGGGGACATGAGCAGCTCTGGGCTCTGTGGGCCCATCACGGGCCAGCTATCTCCCACAACGACGCAGGGGCAAGTGCAGTGCTGGGCTCTACGGCCTCACTCGGTCCTGCTCTCTCCCACAAGGACGCAAGGGAAAATGGGAGTGCTGAGCTCTACGGTCTCAACTCGGGCCTCCTCTATCTTGCTATGACACAAGGGACATGAGCAGTGAAAGGCTCTGCGGCTCCAACTCGGGCGTGATGTCTCCCACAACGACGCAGGAGACGTGGGCAGGTCTGGGCTCTGAGGCCACAAATCACGTCTGCTCACTGTATAGCTCGATGAAGGTCACTGGTCCGACATTGTACTGGTTCCAAACATTTTGCTAGACAACATTTAATACTTTTTTATTCGTCTGCAGAAACTTATTTCTTGTGTTTGGAAAGATCTGAATTTGTTACTTAGTGAGTAAGTGATGAATTCAGACTACTTTGGAAAGTTCTCAAATCATCACGTCTTTGTGCAATGGATACTTCGATCTTGTAGTGGATTCGAGAATCCGAGGCTTCCACACACTGGTCGATGGCTAACAGGTACTCTAGTAATTCGTTTTTCACACTTTCTACTTTTTGAGCAAGTAGTGAAATATATTTGCGGATATCGACGTCGGGAGACTTGACAGCAGAATGTAAGTCTCAACTGCTGCTTGTTTGACCAAATTTTGAAATTCTATGGTTCATTTTTGACGATAAACTGATCGAAACCTTGTCTGTACCTGCCTTTATAAAGAGACCAGTCCTTGACTATAACTAGCAATCCATGTTCGTTTTGCCAACACAAGGAAGCACATGTCATTGAATTCCTGGAAATTCATGACGTGATCGTCATAAGCGTGACGTAAATTGTTCATCCATGCAGAAAATACTATGATGTTCGCGTTTACACGTACTGAATGCTTGGGAAAACGATTGTACGTCTGACATAGGTAAACACAGTCTACTTTGGCGTGTCTGCCTATGGGAAAGCACTCTTGTATTAAGCCTTGCTTCTCGCACATAACACAGAATTGACTTTTGCTTCTCTAGGAGGCACCACATCGGCATTTTCATTAAATGTAAAATACTCCAGACCATCCACCGATTGCAGAACCGTAGCTAGACGCTGGTACTTTGACTGTAGCAACGATTTGGAATAGAGGTTCACGTTTTCGAACCTAAGACCGTTTGGTTTCTCTTATAAACTCAGTAGAAATAACATTTTGCCACTGTTGGACGGACCTGTCATTATGCAACGTACAGTAGAAGGCAATAACAAGCCATACCGCGATTCGCGCGCTCTGGCTTCATCGTCTCGTGTTATGCGTACGGGCAAAACACTTCTTGCTTGACGACTTGCATTGTACTGGTGAAATTGTATAAAAGCACATACATTTATACTTTCTGGTCAGCTGTGCGTAATGACTCGAAGAGGTAAGAACAGAAAACACATCGGTGCAGGACTTGTGAACTCGCTGATAAACAATCTACCTTTCGAGCTACACTTTCCTGGCTACAGGTTCTGTGGTCCTGGCACTATAATATCCAAACGACTAGCCCGCGGTGACGTGGGCATTAATTCTCTTGACGAAAAGTGCAAGCAGCACGATATTGCCTATTCACTCAGCAAGGATCTGGAATCAAGGCACCGAGCTAACTAGATATTGGCACAAGAAGCCGAAGATATAAGTAAATCGTCAGACGCGGGACTAGGAGATAAAATCGCGCCTTGGGGCGTATCCAAAATCATGATAGCAAAGACAAAAATAGGACTGGGTGCTCGTCGAGACTGCTACAACAAATCAAAGACTAATTCACGCAAAACCAAACGCAAGACTGGTGCAGATGTGCAAAAAGCCAAGCCAAAAATACAGACTCTCGACAAGAAGATTATTGGTGAATTTTTTCCTTTGCTTTTACCTGCATTGGGTGCTCACGGTGGCCTCATCAGTGCGACGACTGGTATAATGCGGGCAGTCAACACTTCGAAGAATGAGTGCAAGCATTTGAAGGAAGCACAACTGCACACGCCAGCATGGAAGCCATTGCCATGGGTAAAAAAAAATGGCACAGGACTCTATTTGCAACATTACAAATTAGGTCGAGGCAATAGAAAAAAACGAGTGAAAAAAACCTAAGTTCTTTGCCGAAACGTCCGCTCACCAATATATATTTGATCAAGTATGCCCGAAAACCGAAGATACCAAATTTCTGAGGCGTGTTTATGGGAGACACTTTACCTAGCAAGCCAAAGCCTCGTATGAGGCAGCCATTTTTAATTTAGACGTGTCTACAGGTCGTGGCACGCACTGGGTAGCTTACGTAAAATCTGTTATGACATTTTTGGAAATTTACAATCTCCGCCAGAACTTAGACAGTACCTGGGCCAGACCACTACATTATTCTACAATTACGAAACCGAACAGTCGCCTAACCAAACAAACTGCGGACACTTGTGCCTTCGCTTTTTAAATAAAAAAATTTTAAATAACAAAAAATTTTAGCTGTCAAAAAGTTTATTTATTTATTTAAAGACTGTACACATAAGAAAACAAATCAGTAATATCGATAACACTTATGTTGACAGGTCACGCATCGGGTCCCGCCCCCTGGATTTAGACGGTGAATGGTGTATCGGTCTCGTAGATTTTTATATGTACATTGCCATACCGAATATCGACAAAGAAAACTGCAAGATCTGCTTCCTGAAAAGTGATGGGACCGCTAATGAAATACAGTTACTTGCAGTTACCTACAGGATGTAGACTTTCAACTGCGTGGAAATCCTAACACTCAAAAAAGCATTCTAACATACAGTGAAAATGTCGATTTTACGAAACCTGGGACCATAGGTACGATGCTCGGATTCGAACCAAAGGTGTATGATGCAGGAAGAACTTACGAATCTACACGTGCAGTAAACATATTGCCTGTGAATGTCATAAGAATAAACTATAATTTGGAAAGGGGAACGTATCTCAATGGAAGACTACACAACATGCTGCACGAATTTTCGCCAATGGTCCCACCAGGATATAAACTTGTCTAAGTATCGCAAAGTATCATTTACATTCCAGTCGTCGTGACTTGCGCACATGAAGTCGTCGTCAGAATCTTTGACCAGCGAGGACGCTTGGTGAATTTTCAAGATGAAGAAATTACATTATGTCTGCACTTGAAACGATGGGTATAAAGTTTGTGACACCGAACAGTCATAAAAGAAATCGTATTGACGTGAAAAATATCAGTTCTCTACCAGACATCGGTGCATTAACATCTAACAGCATAAAGTTTCTTCTTAGTATTGGACAAGTTCCGCATAAATATGGAAGATGAAATCCTCAACGTGGAAGACCTGGTCATTTTTGATGACAGCATTACAACAAATAGAACTGCTCGAATACCAGCCGTTCCTACTCGGACCATACGCACTACCTTCAGAATTACGCATTTCTGTACAGCACAAGGATATCTGTACTTAACTTTCGCAGTCATTTCAACGTATAAGAGGTTATCTGACAAAAGTGGATGGCAGTCATCCGACAACGACGACAATATCCTTAAATGGTATTCTTCACCTAATCGAGCGCATTACATATGTACTCAAAGGCGTCGATGTAGACCAGACGAGAGATGTAGGCATAACATCTGCTATGAAAAATTACCTTTCGTTCACATCAAATGAACAGTTTGCTGCAAAGATGGCTGGTTGGGCTCTCGAGGATGAATATAAGCTTCCTGTTTATGCCGAAGGAAAGTTCGAAGTTTGTGTTCCTCTATCCATGCTTCTTGGGTTCGCTAAAGACTACAAACATATAATCATTAATTCTAAACAAGAGCTCGTTCTGTTTCTACAGCTGCAGAAAATCCACAGGATATTTCGCTAACACTACAGTCTATCGAGTGGATGCTGCCTCACATCCAAGTGAGCAAGGTTGAATGTATCAAGATGCTAAAGTACGTATAAAATGGCAAGAACATTGATGTACCATTCCGATCCTGGAGCCTGGAAACTTATCCTGGCTTGCCTCATAGTCAGCGTATCAATTGGATAGTAAAGTCAAGCTTCGCTACGGAAAAACCAAGATACATCATCGTCGGGCTTCAGACCGGAAGACAGCTCAATGAAGGAGTGAGCCTCTCAATATTCGATAACTGTCAGATACATACTGTAAAAATATTTTTAACAGCGAAAGCTACCCGTATGTTGTAATGAAGATGGACTTTGAAATTGGAAGATTTTTTCTTCTTTAAGCATGCGTACTATGGTCGAGGTTAGTCACCGATACTGAGTCCCGACAGTTTCAAGAACAAGGCTCCATTAATGGTGTTTGACATTTCCAAACAGGATGATCGAATAAATTCCAACATCATCGACTGTAGGATCGAGATATCGACGAGTGGAAATATTTCACCAAACACCTATGCTTTTTGTCTGATACTTCATGATAGGCTTGCATTGTACAATTGCCGAAACAAGCTTGTGAAAATTCTGACATAAAGAGCGTAGAGTTTGGAAGATTAATTTAGTTACGGTCGAGCATTGCTAGCGATGAGATGTACTGCAACCTACAAGGTTTCCTGAGCCAACACGGATTAGTGCTCAAGGGAAATACGGTTACCTACGAGGACGACAGCAAGACTAGAACCCGCACCTTTCGGCCTCTGTATCCCTGGATATTATTGGACGAAAAAAGTAAAAGCTAGAACGAATTGCTATGCAAATACTACTATGAACTGGAGTGGGACGAAAGGAAAATTCCATACCCCCAAATGAAAAACACACTAGACGATTTGCGTCTGCAGAATCCGCATGGCATCATTTATGTCGCAGGACCTGAGCAAAAGAAATGGCTGAATAATTTGTGTGAAGCACCAGATGAACTTGTCGATCTACAGACTGACTATGGCTGTGCTTCCCCTGTGCTAGCTTTGTGCAATGTATGGCGTACAGGTACACGACAAGTTTGAACGAGCATGTGCCTGTACAAACTCGCATCTTATGTGGAAATGGCACTCAAAGTGTGATTAGGAGCCTGCATATATATATATATATATATATATATATATATATATATTGACGTCCCTCGGCTTGAGGCCCCCGGTTCCCTGCTTGTGTGACTGTCCAGTTATGCCCGTACTGCTCTGCGGAGAGTGGGTCCAGGCCAACGTGGCCGGGACTGGGAACTGCGGGACCTGGAGGGAGGAGTTAGGTGGAGAGGAATATTGGTAAACTGTTCCAATAACGATTCGGTGATGACGATTTTCACGAACCCCTTTTATTAACGATTCATTACCCTGACGCAGCCTGGCGGAACTGCCGCGGAACAAGCTCCTTTCCCACGACGACCCAGACTCCCGTAACACCGTACGGTCCGTTATGACGTCCTGGCACAGATTGAGAGTGGTTATACGTAATACTAATCCCGTTTAAGGCTACACCGTGAAGAAGCGCTGTGCGCGCGCGCCCTGTTACGTAACGTTCCGTAAGACGATAGAAGTTCTGAGTCCCGCAACTGCACGTCCACGTTCTAGAATACTCTGCTAGTAATGTCACTCGACGACTCGTAAATTCAGTAACGCGGCGAATGACTCGCGGAGGCAGCTTGACTGCCGTATCAACTGGAGAACTGAAAACGAAAGGTTGGCCACGAGCTCCGGGTACGCGCCTCGCGAGCAGCGCGGAGCAGCGTAATCGACCGTCCTCGTTCGAGCCCTGAACACGACTGACTCTCCCCGCCCGCCCGCGGGCCGGCGCCCGCGGGCTGCGGGGAGGGGAGGGGAAATCGGCCGGCGTGGGAGAGAGCCCCGTCCCGCAGCGCGCCAGGCTGCAATTACACACTAGCATACTTGAAGAAACACAGAATATTCACAGCTAAACGAAACATTAATCACAACAAGTTTACAGAGTTAATAAATTATAATACAATATTTACATACTCGTTGAGGTCCGTGAACATTTGGAAAATATACAAAAACACAGAATCATCTCTTGTACAAATAGGCTCATTAGCCCGCTAGGGCGCACGCAGGTGCGTCCCTGGCCGTCGCACTTCACTGGGGAAACAAGGGAGGACGTTGACGAGGCATAACGGCCTGAAGGAACCGAGGAGACACTTGGGTCGACGTCAAATGCCCCCCCTCCGACGAGGCCGTTATGTCCGTCAACGCCTCTCATTTACTCAAATGGACGTGATACACCGGGCCGAGGCACTGGAGCACTGACCTGCTGAGTCCGGCGCCCTCGTGACAGACGGAAGGGGCGTGGCACCTTTCGCGGCGCGCGTGGCAGCTGGCGGCGGCGTCGCGTCCAAGGTGGCCCGCGTGACGGCGGTCGTGGCACGCCCTTGGTATCGTGCAGTTGTTGCAAGCTGTTGACGTGCGTGGCCAGCGGTTGTGGCACGCTCTCGTTGTGCGTGCAGAGCGATCGTGGCGCGCCCTCGTGCATGCAGAGCGATTGCGGCACGCCCTCGTTGTGTGTGCAGAGCGATCGTGGCACGCTCTCGTTGTGCGTGCAGAGCGATTGTGGCATGCCCTCGTTGTGCGTGTAGAGCGATTGTGGCACGCCCTCGTTGTGCGTGCAGGGCGATTGTGGCACGCCCTCGTGCATGCAGAGCGGTTGTGGCAGCACAGCCGGTTCGCACCGCGTAGGCCCCTCGTGAGCCCCTTACGGCAGTTGGGGGCGGCGGCGTCAGGGGCGGCGTGTCTGAGTCGGCCTGCCGTATCCACCCGGACATCGCGTGCCAGTCGTACCACAGGGGCTGGATGGGCGCGGCTTCCTCCATCTGCAGCGATGTCCTGCTCGGCGTCTCCACCCCATAGGGCGGGGACTGTGTTGGAGGCGGAGTCGGAGGCAGCGTCGGCGGCGGCGTCGGTTGCAGTGGCATTGGGAGTATCGCCGACTCCTGCAGCGTGCTGGCGCCCGTCCAGTGTGACCACTCGATCTTCGTGGTCGAGACACTTGCGGCAACACCCACACACAGTTTCGCTCGGCACTGGTCACACGTAAAGCCGGACATCCATTTCTCTTCTCGCGCGACCAGTTGTGAACACTCCTTGTGCCACAGATTCCCGCACGTCCCGCAGATCCGCCCATCCGATGTCCCGCCGGGGCATGAGTCCGCACCGCACATTGTCCTACCATACGCCTGGTATTCAAAGCAAAATCCGCACTCGTAATCTGCGAAATGCTCACAGCACTCCCCGGGCTCTGGGAAGTCCGCTTCCGCCCATGTCTCGTACGCTTCCTGGAAATCGTCCATGCTTATCGGGAGTGCCTCGCTGATTGGTAATTCAGTCCGTGTCTCTTCTCGCGGCGTTATCTTGCACCGAAGATCCTTGCTGCGTCGCGATCTCAGGTTCGTGGCGCTCCCACGACGCGTTATCTGTCGCGCCACCGATCCTTGTCGCGTCGCCCGCCGTCTCCGGTTCACACCGCTCCCACGTCACGTTATCTTACGCCGAACGTCTCCGGTTCGCGACGTTCCCGCGCCGCGTTATCTCCCGCCGGCGTGCCGGCGCGACGTCTCGATTTCACGCCGCTCCCACGCCGCTCCCACGCCGCGCTGCTGCACCTGCTTCCGTCCTGTCCTGCACCTGCGCGCTTGCGTGCGCTTGCGTGCGCTTGCGTGCTTACGGCCACACTAGTTGGGCGCCAAATGACGTCCCTCGGCTTGAGGCCCCCGGTTCCCTGCTTGCGTGACTGTCCAGTTATGCTCGTACTGCTCTGCAGAGAGTGGGTCCAGGCCAACCTGGCCGGGACTGGGAACTAAGGAACCTGGAGGGAGGAGTTAGGTGGAGAGGAATATTGGTAAACTGTTCCAATAACGATTCGGTGTTGACGATTTTCACGAGCCCCTTTTATTAACGATTCATTACCCTGACGCAGCCTGGCGGAACTGCCGTGGAACAAGCTCCTTTCCCACGACGACCCAGACTCCCGTAACACCATACGGTCCGTTATGACGTCCTGGCACAGATTGAGAGTGGTTATACGTAATACTAATCCCGTTTAAGGCTACACCGTGAAGAAGCGCTGTGCGCGCGCGCCCTGTTACGTAACGTTCCGTAAGACGATAGAAGTTCTGAATCCCGCAACTGCACGTCCACGGTCTAGAATACTCTGCTAGTAACGTCACTCGACGACTCGTAAATTCAGTAACGCGGCGAATGACTCGCGGAGGCAGCTTGACTGCCGTATCAACTGGAGAACTGAAAACGAAAGGTTGGCCACGAGCTCCGGGTACGCGCCTCGCGAGCAGCGCGGAGCGGCGTACTCGACCGTCCTCGTTCGAGCCCTGAACACGACTGACTCTCCCCGCTAGCCCGCGGGCCGGCGCCCGCGGGTTGCGGGGGGGCGTGGGAGAGAGCCCCGTCTCGCGGCGCGCCAGGCTGCAATTACACACTAGCATACTTGAAGAAACACAGAATATTCACAGCTAAACGAAACATTAATCACAACAAGTTTACAGAGTTAATAAATTATAAAACAATATTTACATACTCGTTGAGGCCCGTGACCATTTGGAAAATATACAAAAACACAGAATCATCTCTTGTACAAATAGGCTCATTAGCCCGCTAGGGCGCACGCAGGTGCGTCCCTGGCCGTCGCACTTCACTGGGGAAACAAGGGAGGACGTTGACGAGGCATAACGGCCTGAAGGAACCGAGGAGACACTTGGGTCGACGTCAATATATATATATATATATAATGCTTGCAAACGATCGTGCCTTCAGTTGTCGTCCGACCTGCAAGAATATGTTTACGTTTCATCCTGCCAATGTGTACGTAAGCGAAAAACCTATCTTCAGCAGTATCGAGTACAACTACTTGGATGTTGGCATTTCTCAGCCGCAAAGTTCTTTAGTGGCCACATTCCATTCCACAGTTGCGCTCCCTGCTCGTGCTGCTGGCGAAACTGTGCACTCCCTTCTGGAGGCAGCGGGCCGCTGGGAAACCGGCGAGGCCATAGCGGCGATGTGGGCTCGTGTCGCGAGTCATGGGGCCTATTCCACCAATAAACATTGCAACTTTTCACTTTGCACTTTTCTTTCTTACTTCTGTTCCACGAAAATTAGAATTCGCAAAATAAAAATTGAAAAGTGCAAAGCGAAAAGTGCAAAGACTTTGCTCTTTTGAATGTGTTTCTGTTCCACAATAATCTCTTTCTGCATAACTCATATATAAATATTTGCAAAATTTTCAGAGGTTATGCAAATATTATTTTGCTTTTGCAGTTTAACTTTTTACTGTGTGATCTTATTTAAATAATTTGTTTGAGGTGGTTAAAAGTGTTTTTTGTTATAAATTTAGCATGTTATAATTATTTAATTTTATTTAATGTGGTTGAGAGAAATGAAAACGATTGATGAAAACATAGTAACATAAACACATAACCAACAAAAATAAAAGATGTAAAATGATGAGGCGTATTTTATTGCATTCAAGTGATGAATCTGACGAAGATGACAGAGTTTCATTAAGGAAAGTGTACAGATTAAGAATAAATTTCATGATTGACAATGATATTCATTTTAAAGAATGTTTTAGGTTAAGTGCACAACATGTTGGTGTTCTTTTGAGTGCTATTGGGCCACACCTCCAGAACATTACAAATAGGAGTAAATGTTTATCACCCAAGCAGCAGATACTATTATGCCTACATTGGTTGGGCAATGGAGGACAAATGCACAGTGTGGCTTCAATGCATGGAGTAGCCAAATATACTGTGTGCCAAACTGTAGCAAAAGTTGTGGATGTAATAATCGATATCCTGTTTAAAAATACTGTATGCTGGCCAGAGCCCACAATGAATAATCCAAAAGATTTCTTAGTCAAAGGTGGATTTCCATCTGTATGCGGCGTAGTTGATGGAACATTGATAAGCATTGATAGTCCCCCAATACATGAAGAAGTGTATGTTTACCGATATGGCAAACACTCTTTAAATGTAATGGTTATCAGTGGCCTTAATTACAAATTGTACAGTGTGAATGCTAACTGGCCTGGAAGTGTCAATGACTCCAGAGTACTACGAAATTCTGCTATATGCCACCATTTTGAGAATGGGTGGAGACCATTTCCAGGTGCAGTTTCGCTAGACGATAGCGGTTATGGTTTGAAGGAGTGGCTAATTCCACCAATAAACCTAAATACAGATCTTCCCACAGAGCAGCACTTTAATAGGCACCATAAAAAAACTAGGCGGATTGTTGACAATTCTATAGGTATATGGAAGGAGTGTCTCCCATGCCTGAACCATTTAAGACTAGTGCCAGGACGAGCAGCTAAAGATGTTCTAGCTACAGCAACCCTTCACAACATTGCTTGTGAAGCATATCCGCAGGATGTACACAATTTGAGCAGTGATGATGAAGATGATGTGTATTTGAACAACATTGATGGGGATGCTCATATCAGTTGGTGCCCAACAGCGTCTAAACTCGCTAGGTACTGAATTACTTCCAGCAGTGAAATTGTGTTCAAGATTGTTGTTAAATGCTTTATAAAGACTTTATTTATATTTATTACAATACAAGGTTCCGATGGAAAAAAAAACGATTGAAGTTAATTTCACATATTACATTTTGGTTTCAAATAAACTTTCAGGTTCTTTCTATACATTTTTATATTTACATCATCACTGTAGTGATGAACTAAAAGTTGTAAATGTAGTGTTAAAAACAGATGTTTATGCACTGTCTTTAGATATTAATGTTCAGAATCCTGAGAATTGGAAATACAAATATAAGATTTGTTTACATATAATGAAATAAATTCTTCAGTTTCAACGGTTGCATAGTTGAAAACATTCTGTGTTACCTTAGAGGGAGGCAAACCCAGTTCTCTCTCCAATTTAAGGCACTTTAATTTTCTATAATATAACTCTACTTTGAGTAGAGCAGTTTTAAGTTCCCCTGTTCATGGTCACCCGCTAATGATGAAGTTGTCTGCTTCTGTGTCGCAAATTAGGATTTTTAGGACATGCATTAATTAAAAAAATATTAATTTCGTCAGTTATATTTAAACTTTTTCTGCCTACTATACACTCCCATTTATATTTTGTCAGACCAGTCACACCTATCATTCCCACTTCTTGAGCTGATTTTTGCCGATGCCATGCGTGTCGTGCAGTGTACTCGTCTAACCCCACTTCCAGCGCACGTTCACCGGCTGATATTCGTCTCCTCTCTGTGTCAAAGAGTGCTTCCCCCAGCAGACTATCAGATCATACTGTTCCTGAGAACCCTCCTTACGTGAGCGATCTTTGTCACATCACCGCATCATTTTCCACGACGTCTAGGCACGTCCCAAGATACAGTAGAGCCGTGTTCCTACCAGAGATGCAATTTTTCACCCCCTCCCCCTTCATGCTTTCCTGGGAACACTGGCCAGAACAATGACTGGTGCCAATGACCCCGACCAGTCAAGGTTTAGGTACAGCGCTCCTAACATACCGCCCCCGCACTTTAGCGGCGATTTCGAGAATGACCTCCCTTGGAGTTTCGAATGCCCGCGCTACGCCACTGCCCTCTGGCGACTTACGCCATAAGCGGTACTCTGTAGTCTTTTTGCCAGCCACCGGAGTTCTCTCCTGTCCCCCCATTAGCCCCAGGCTGTAGCAGACGCCTCGGGCGAGTCGATCCCTTTTTGTTTCGGACACCCCTCAACAGGTAGCGTTAAAATCAGCCAGTGATACCAAATTCGAGATATCGAAGTCAGAGTTTTTTGTGATTCCCACTCGGAGAACTTCGGAACCTTTCAGTCCGGATGCGTCTCTCTCCCCCCCCCCCCCCCCCCCACATTTTGATTGAGTTATTCCTTTTAATAAAAGACGCGGCCACTCCGGGGACACTTCGAGTCGCGATTCCAGACAGTCTTCATTCGATTATCGGCGGATCGGCAAGACGCACAGCAAGACTTCTGTCCGGCCGTAACCGAAGATGTAGTCAGTTAGACAAGGGATGCTACCCCTATAAATTTTCTAAGTAGTTTAGTCCGTCTGTACACATCATAGTAGTTATTGTTTTTAATATTTTTTTTTAAATTATGGAAACACCCGCGACTCCCACGATTCCGCGATCTTCAGATCCGGACGTGCTATGATTCGGGCTCTAGAAGCTACCTCCCCTGTCTGACAGGTTCAAGAGCTGGATGCGGACCTAGCCGCATTTTCGCACACTCCCTCTCCAACAAACAGGCGCCCTGACACCATGTTGACTGCTGGACTCCGGCCAGCGAGCATCAGACCTCTGGTTTTATAATATTTATGAACCTTTGGATTAACATTTAAATTATGATGTTTGAAGAGATAATAACTACATAAAACTTTCGTTCTGGACTTTAAGAACTTACATTGGGATTGTTTGTGCCTCTTTGTATTTTTTTTAATTAATTTTGTTTATTTACATTAAATGAAACCTTTAATAATCTAATTAGGGCCAGCCCATATTTTTAACATATCCAAGAGCTTTTTTTTAAATTGTTTAAATTATATTTTAACTAATTTTAATACCGCTTATATATTTGTCTCTCATTCAACTGTTATAAGTTTCATCATTGAAATAAATATAGAGTAATTATATTCAGACGGAATCACACCTTGTTTCTGTTCATTCCTCATGTCCTTGTGAAACTAAAAGGTCCACTGTTACAGCAGTGTGTAATGTCAATGGTAGTATTTATGTATTCAATCTTATTTACCTACACTGCCCCAACATAACACTTCCTTTTCTTAGTGTTCGTAGTAACTTTTACAGAATCTTGACTCACTGCTTCATTTTAATTTTGCAATGACGAAGAAGGTTCAATGTGTATACTTGCCACTGTCTCTTGTGTCACATATTTTTGGCTTTGTGGAAGGCCTAATCCGTCTAAAACTGCTGAAGCACTGTCCAGAATGTCATACACCACTCTATCTACTTCATATGGAAGTTTTTTCTTGCCTCCAGCTGAGCCTGTTTTTTTTTTTTGCATTATCTCTTTTCGCCTGAAAGACAAAATTTAACATCATTAAAATACTGGACACAGTATTTAAATTTCCAAGCACTGCTGACATAAAAATAGTAATTTAGATAAATATCTTACCAGTGCTTGGCACTTCTATAACCCCCACAACTGATCTCTGGCAAATGTCAATTTCTTATCAGCCCCCGCAAGCTGAAGCGATGGTGCTTTTAAAAGAACGTCAGTCCATTCCTTATATTATACTCGAGAAACTTCCAAATAATATATCTTTTTTTTCTTTTATAAGTTCTAATACTGCTCATTTTTTATGCACAACTTCTATTTTCTTACTCATCATGCACTCTATAACCTAAAAACTAGGCACCAGTAATGTAAACAATGAATAAAATAATGCAAATACTTTGCAGAACTGGCTGTAGGATTGCAATGAGGTTAAAAATTTTGGAGGAACACATTTACTTTGCACTTTTAAGTTATATGCAAAGTGCAAAGTGAAAAGTTGCAAAATTTATTGGTGGAATAGGCCCCTGGTTCCAACACTACACCAGCCACTCCTCGCAGGGTTCCCATTAAACCCATTCAGTATAGTCTCCGTGGCAGGATATATCATATAGTATACATATGTACCTTACACTTTTCTGACGTGTTTTAACCGCCTCACCAACATTTCAAGGAAAATATTTTACTCACTGCGACAATTTTTGCGGTGGTTGTAGAACTTTGTAAACATTACTGAGATGCTCAAGGCTACATCTTTAATTATTATTATTTTTTGCGACAAACCAATTGCTTGGCTTTTGTTTCAAAGGCTTACCTTGAATCTGCAGCCGTGGCTCAGACTGTTTGCATAATCAGACAACACTGCGACACAGTGTGCCGCAAACTGTATTGTCATCATAGCTTCTGCGGGCCTCGGGGTCCATATGCCAGAACCCAGCATCGAACCAAGGGCCCGCGAGGAGTTCCAGGCTGCGGAGTGCCGCCCACTACATCTTGTTGTGGAATAGAGTTTATGTGTGGATGTCTGTCGAAAGGATGATACTGGGTTACTTATAAGGCGGTGTTAAAATTTGTTTCTCTAGCGGGATCGCGGTAGGGACTCGAACCCATATGCTACTGTGGGCATTGTGATGAATAAAGAGAGAAGTCACTTCTTTTCCTTGGGCTATCTGCAAACGATGTGGGCGATTTCTTGTGGACATGAGTGAGATGACACACTGCGCAGTAATACAGCCCCCGGGAGCTCTCCCCGCAAGAGTCCATCACTCGAGCCTCCGCCCGCTCCAGGAGACTGCTAACCATGTGTTTGCACAGCCAGTGCTCGGGCTCGCTGCTTTCGCGCACAGCTACGCGGTCGGGTTCCTGATACGAGAGAGAGCCGGCACCACTGTCCCACCTCCCCCTGCACTCGTTGCGGTCAATGCCAGAGTCGTGGGTTCGCGCACCGGTGACCCAGCTGTTCCTGTCTCGCCTTGGACTACCGGCTTGGAGTCCCCGAGAGAACTCGCGGCTGTCGCACTGCGGGCGCCAGTACAGCGGCGGCGTGTTGAGCGCCGCGCCTGCCTGCCCCACGCGCATTTCGAGGCGCCTTTAACGACTGCGTCCTCTTTGGTTTGCCTTTGTCGACCTCCTGTGGCCGCACACTATTAACCCGCAGCGCGGAGATCCCCGGAGTGGAGTGGCTGTTGAGCGAGCTGTGGGTCGGTAGTGTTCCCTCTCTAACAGGCGTGAGTGCGGGATCGGTCCCGGAGACTGAGGTGCGCGGCTCGACCCTCACGCGAGGTCCCCACGGCCAGCAGCTGCGGGCAGCCAGCGCACGAGTCCTGCCAGCCCCCGTGGAGCGCTCAGGGTGCTGCGAGACATGGGCCTCCTCCGGGTCGTAGCTCCCTCGTTCTGTGCGCTCTGGCAGTGTTGTAGAATTTGATATTCCTGGTGAGGATCAACTGTGAGATGAGATGCATGTTTGTGAGTCTGTGAAGAGTGGAATGTGTGTGAAACGATCCATGCCAGTGATGAAACGTAGGGCTCGGTTTTGTGCGACCTGGAGTCGTTGGATGGTGCGGCTGGCTGCATAATCCCACACCTCGGCGGCATTAAGCATTGCGGGCAGGACAACTGCTTTGTAGATCCGTACTTTAAGCCTGTCTGGCAGCACTCGGCCCTTCAGTAGTGGGTAGAGTGCTCCCACTCTCTTCTTGCACTCCGCCACTCTGCTGGCCGCATGGTGCTGCCAGGTCAGGCGGTAATCTAGGTTTAGGCCCAGGTATTTAGCCGTGGGGGCTAGGGGAATGGGCGTGTCAAATAGCTCCAGAGGTAGTGGCGGTTCCGGCCTGCGACGAGTGAAGATGATGACTTGAGATTTCTCGGCGTTGGCCTTAATTCGCCATCTCTCGAGCCACCACTCGAAGAGCCCTAGGTAGTCCTGCAGGTGCTGTTGGACCTGGTCGATGTCCGGGCCGGTGGCTTACAGCGCAGTGTCGTCAGCGAAGAGCTGGACTCGCACGTCCGGCGCTGTGGGGAACTACGGCGACATACAAGCTGTAAAAGAAGGAGCTTAGCCGCACCCCTTGCGGCACTCCACTGGAGATTTGCTGTGGCCTGGACAGCTTGCCTTCCACCTTGACTCGGAAAGTCCTGCCGGCCAGAAAGCTGGACACGAGGAGAGTGTAACGGGGCGGGAATTGAAGTGAAATGAGCTTGTAAATGAGCCCCTCATGCCAGACTTTGTCAAATGCCTTTTCAACATCCAGGAACACTGCCATCATATGTTCCCGGGCATTGAAGGCACCTGTGGCCGACTCGACGATCCGTGCCAGAGGGTGTGTCGTGGAGTGGGCCTCCCGGAAGCCATATTGAAAGTCTGGGAGCACCCCGAGGGCGGTGGCACGCACTAGCAGCCGACTCAAAATTACCTTTTTCGGCCAGCTTGCTGAGCGAGCTCAGCAAGCTGATGGGGCGGCGATTTTTTGGGAAGATTAGGTTATTGCCTGGTTTAGGTAGTGTAATGACGTGGGCCTCCTTCCAGGTACGCGGGAATACCCAAGTTCGCAGTACCGCATTCAAAACCCGAACCAAGAACTCCACCGCACAGGACGGCAGTTTCTTTAGCATCAGGTTGGAAACTCGGTCCACCCCAGGGGCTCTCTGCGCCAGAAGATCCCGCATTACACGCCTAACTTCGGCGGCCGTGACATGTTCTTGGGGTTCGAGATCAGGCGCAACTGTAGTGCAGAGATATTGGCGCACAGTGTGCTCCACCTCATCTGTGAAGTCGTCATCCTGGGGGTCCTCATTCGGCTCGAACTGCCGCTCGAGTGATTCAGCAATAGCTTCTACCTTCGCTCCGGCTGTGTCTGCCATTACGTGCATGCCATAGATTGCAGGGATGGCACGCCGTGCCTTAGCGCCACGCAGTGTGCTCGCCAGCTTCCACAATCGGGCGTCAGTCCGCTCCGCCTCCTGAGTATGGTGCTCCCACTGGCTGATTTTGAGTCGCTGTGTTATGCGCCTCAGCTGTGCCTTGAGCCTGTTGTAGGCCGTCTTGGCTGCGGACGCGCGAGTGCGCTGGTACTCCCGCCGTGCTGCATTCTTCACCGCAATGCGGTAGTCCAGGTCGGGGTACTGAGTGCGCTGGACCTCGCGCCTGGTGAGGCGCGTCGTCGTGTCTCGTGCGGCTGTGTGAAGTGTGTTTGTGAAGCACTCCACAGCCGCCTCTACGTCGTCTGGGGTCTCGAGTCCGATGTCCGGGAACCGTATGTCCTCTAGAGTGTAAGTGTATTCTGTCCAGTTTGTCATTGAGTATTTTATTTCGGCCCTTGGCTGCACATCAGCTCTAAGACGCATATCGCACAGCACAGGGTTGTGGTCCGAGTCTAGTTCGTCTAGTGACGTCAGAGTAAAGTGGTGTCTTGTGTCATTCGTCAGAACCACATCCAGTACATCCCCCCCCCCCCCCCGAGTATGGGAAGTGCGTCGGGAGTTCCGGGGCCCGAACCAAGTAGTTTTTTCCAACTGCATAGGTCGCCAGTCGCCTGCCGACTGGAGAGATAATGTGTGAGTGCCAATCAATGTGTTTTGCATTTAAGTCACCTGCCATAAAAAAGTGAGGGCAGTGACTTGCGACCATGTCAAGGTCATCTTCGTAGAATGGTTTATTGGGGGACCTGTATGTCGCGGCCACTAAAAAATCCCCTGCCTGTGTAGGTAACACAACCGCGAGGCTTTCTAGTGTTTGTAAGTTTGTAAATGTGACAGGATAATGTTGTAGTCCACTCTTTATGAGCATAGCTGTACCTCGGCCTGAGTCATCTCTGTAAATTATGTAGTCAGTAATGCTCAGGCGCTGCGTGGATGATAGAACAGTTTCGTTAATAAGTGCAATTGAAATTCCATATGTTATTAGCACTTGTTTGAACTCATGCATTTGTGGTCGCAGTCCATTTGAGTTCCAGTATAGTATGTTGAATGTATCGTCAGTCCCGTCAGTCATGTCGTCATGGAGTTAGATCAAGTATTTGGACATGGCCTGCAGGAACGCCATCTTGCGCTGCGTCGGGTCTGTAACCGAGCGCATGGCAATCAGGTGTGGTTGAAAGATATACAGCATCCTCGGGAGGTCCATCTCTCGCAGAAACGCAAACAGCTCTCCCAGGGATGCTGTGACCGGGTTTTGAGGCGGCTGTGGGTGTTCATCGTGCTTTTGGGAATTGTCTTGGTGCGCCGAAGAAGCAGACGGAGCTGGCCTGGCAGTACTTGCATGGTGATGCGGGGGCGGGGGAGGCTGATGTTGGCAGCTCTGGGCTACCTGCTCTTCGCTCTGCACTGTGTCCTGCTGCGCTGCGTGACGCGGTTTCAACAGCCCGAGCCAGGCATTCTCCGCCGGTCCCGTTATGGTCGAGGGTCGCGGAGGGGGTGGGGGTGCTTTCTGTTGGTGCGCAGGCGGTTGTTTGTCAGCTCGGCGGCGGTCGCTCTGTACCGCACACCCCGTGCTTCATTGTTTGTGTCCCTGTCTGTGCAGGAACGGACCTCTGGGCATGTTGCTTCGGCCTGGCCGTCACTGAGTGGCCTTGAGGGGGGGCATGAGTCCTGGGGGCCGGCTGCTGCCGCTCCCCGTGCCCCTTCAGACTCCGCTGGGTCTGCAGTTTGCTGGCTTGCTCCTTGTCCGCTAGTCGGCGGGGCCCGGGCCTGAACCCTGCTCGAGGCGCCTCTCTGGAGCTCGAGGTGTCGAGGGCACTGTTTGTAATTTGCTGTGTGAGGACCACCGCACAGGCAGCATTTCGGAGGCGTCATTGGGTCTTTGGTGCAGGCCATTGTGGCATGTGCCCCCGCACACTTTACACAGCTTGCAGGCCAGTTGCAATTGTTTTTGGTGTGCTCATAGCGCTGGCATCTATGGAACTGGGATATCTGCGGGGTCCTCGGACTGTAGGGAACGATTTTGCACCGCAGATGGCCAACCCGGTGAATGGCGAACAGAGGCTTCACATCGGTGCCTGGAGCCAGGTGCAGTATGTATACTGGAGTAGGCAGAATGTGCCGTTGGTTAGAGGCACCATCTGTGCGCGCCTGTGCGATCTGCTCGCACCTGATGGCTGGTATTGTTTCGTCTACAAAGGTCTGAAGGAGCTCATTTGCTTTCACACAGGGCGGGACCTCGACTTCTCTCTGTCGGTGCTGTACCAGTGCGCCGCGTAGTCCGGTCTGCGCACCAAGTCTCTTATTTCCTCCAAGTCCTGGACAGTCGGACATTTTAGCCGCAGCATTCGGCCCCGGGTGTATCCGATAGTGCAGTCTGCTCTACACTTCTCCTTGCATACTTGTGCAAGCTTCAGGTACAGTGAGGCGTCCTGTTCTACCATCTCCTACCACCGGTGACGTCGCGTGCTGGACTCTGTCTGGGTGGTATTCTGGGTTACCTTGTTCGGGGCTGGAGCTGGGTTAGTTGTCTCTCCCACAGTCATTTTCCCTCTTTTTTTTGCCTTTTTTGACAAGGATATACTCTCCATCGTCATTAGAGGCATTTCCCGGCAGATCTGGCCCGTCTGGGAGGACTTGCTCCCCACCCGACCCCCCAGGAGAGCTGGTGGTGCCCGTCGCTGCTAATCTTCCCCCCAGCGAGCCCAGGGGGAATGATTGTGCTGCATTGGCAGGTTGGAATTTAACTGAACTCTCAGGTACATTCTTTGGGCCAAGGGTTGAAGGCCCTGGCTCTGAGGGGAGCTTAACTGCACCTCCCGCAAGGATTACGGATGGGGTGAGTTGGGGTGAGTTGGGGTAAGAGGGGAGAGACTCTTTTTTCATTTGCTGAGACCGCCTGGTCGATGGGAGGGGCGGAGTTGCCAGACTCGAGGCTGGTGCTTGGTATAGGTGCGGCGAGAGCCACACTTAGCCTTGACTGTTCGTCCTCACTCTGGGACCAGGTGGTGACTTCAAGCAGATGCCACTCAGGGACTCCTCGTCTGTGGCCTCATCACTGGATCCACTCAGTCTCGGGGCGGGCTCGCTGCAGCCCGAGCTCGGGCTGTTACACAGGAGTCCCGCCGTGCCACGGGGTTGCACCCTGCGGGCCGCTGTGCACGACTGACTCACCCCTGATGTCCGCGCTCTGCTTACTGGGCGGGGGGAGGGGAGGTGGCTGGCCACCTCTACCCTTCCTCGGGCGCGGAGCTCGTGTAAGGACCGACCTGCTAGCCCGAGTGCTAGACAGGAACTGTGACGAGGCACGAGGCTTGCGGCTCGCAGCGCCAATCAGCGCCCATGGCCTCTCGCTCGCTGCGCACATTCAGCTAGACCCGGCCTGTGGCGCGCAGCTCGCCATCTTGGCTTACTGCCTCGTCGCTTTGCTTTCATGCACACCTCATCTACATTGTACTTTCATTCTTCTTGTAGATTTTCGCGCTACATAGGCTGCATTACACACATCATAGCTACTCGTCGAAAGTCAGGCCATGATTCATAACTAAAATGTTGGCCTGCCTAAGGCCCCTTATACAATGTCTCGTAGACGGAGACGGATGTCGCGGAACGTGTCTACAATGGCACGCATGTGGACACGGAAACGTACGTATTAGCTCACCGAGCCCAGCTCTTCTGTTTACGTTGTTCCGTGCGACCAATAGAAGCCGAGTATTGGCCACGGTGTTAGCTATATTTGTTTATGTTTTAAATACCTACGTAAAAATTGTTTCAAGTACAAAAATATCTAGTGTTTTATCATTGCTTCCTAGTTTATATTTATTATATGTAAATTTGTAGCTTTCACGTTCTCGTTCATCAATATTTTTCAATTGAATTAATTTTTCATAATCGAAACGATCATTCTCATTGGCTGCCAGTTTTTAGTTTCCGTGTAATTATGGGACGGACCTGATCGCGCCATGGTCACTCACTTTGGCCGGGTTTGTAAACTATGCAAGGAATGTAATAACACAAGAAACGCAAGAGTCAAAAACTTTCGACGTTTCAAATAATCGTTTATAAACCACACACGACGCAAAATTGCAACGCAAGCATCGCAAAAAATGTCAATTTCTTGCATTTTGGCTTGCGTTTTCGCCTTCCATATCAAAGTGGAGTGTTGAGAAAACTTTTAAAGACGCAGAGGTTATGTACATAGAAAGTGACGAATTTGTTTTGAGTATAGGGGAAGGCGCGGCAAGATGGGGATATGGGGTAAGACGGGGTAGTGGCACTTCC
Organism: Bacillus rossius redtenbacheri; assembly: GCF_032445375.1. Taxonomy (NCBI): domain Eukaryota; kingdom Metazoa; phylum Arthropoda; class Insecta; order Phasmatodea; family Bacillidae; genus Bacillus; species Bacillus rossius. The sequence goes on along the minus strand of NC_086333.1, from coordinate 2,119,327 downwards.
AAACCTGCCAGCTGTTGCAATCTAGCGGTGACAGTTGGAACTAAATCAAAGTAATCGTAGAGAGCAATACCAGCGTTGGAGCCATTTTCTCTTCAGTTGTTCATGACACACATACAAGTTTGCATTATTCGCCGACGTTGATGTAATTTTCAGCATTTTACTATCATCTAACGGTAAGTTGCTTTAATATATCTAAATAAAATTTATCATACCATCAATAGTGCTCCTTTTATGGATTTAAATGCAGTATTTACTATAATTTTATCGTTCGTTGGTACTAATCTAAGTCGGTATAACCTATAAGGCGTGGTTTGGGGCAAGACGGGGACGAATGCCCGGGGTAAGATGGGGTATTGACCTACATAAATAAAAAATTAATCCTGAAGATAAATTTTGTTTGTGAACATTGCGCGTGACACTAAATGGATCACTCTTGTAAATGAAACTTTATTAATATGAAAATGAGGGTTTTTATTACAAACTGTTGTTCTTTTATAATGTTTAGGTATATTTGAAATTTTAATTGTTCATTGGTTTCTAAATTTATAATTTTAAAATCCATGCAAGCATTTTTTTATGTTTTTAGTCTTCCGACAATTTATGTAATTACATATCGTAACTGATTATTGTGTTTTAAATTTAATTATTACATGTAAATCATCCAAAATTCAAAAGTAGATTAATAAGAAATGTATCTCTTTAAATGTTCATAGTTCTGTTTATAAACTCGGAATTTTCCAGTGAATTGAATGTATTTATTTTTATTTTCCAGAAATGGTTCGCTGTTATAAACGGACCAGTAACAGAGGAGCTTGGTCAGATGATTCTATGATGAAAGCAGTGAATGAAGTTCTGAGCGGAAGAATGGGTTACTACAAGGCTGCTTCAATATTCGATGTTCCACAAACCACACTGGAACGTAAGGTACGAAAACATCGAACAGAAAATGAGCAGAATGAGATGACAGATGTGGAAAGCGTGAGAGAAAAGTTAGGTCCCATGACCACTGTATTTACCATGGACGAAGAAAAGGAGCTGGCAGCTTATGTAAAGCACATGGAAAGTCGGCTATTTGGTCTCAGAACAAATGATTTGAAAAAATTGGCTTTTCAGCTAGCTGAAAAAAATAATAAGAAACATAATTTTAATAAAGAAAAGCAGGAAGCAGGTGCAGATTGGCTGGCCGGCTTTTTGAGAAGGAATCCTGATCTGTCGATTCGGAAGCCCGAGCCTACATCGATAGCTCGTGCTACAGCATTCAACAAAGAAAATATTTCGCAGTTTTATAAGTTGCTGGGAGAACTTTATGACAGCTACAGCTTTACACCAGACCGAATTTACAATTGTGACGAGACTGGAATTTCAGCTGTTCCCAAATCGACATCTAAAATTATTGCTACTAGAGGAAAAAAGCAGGTTGGAGCATTGACTTCAGCTGACAGAGGGAAAACAGTTTCTGTTGAATTATGCATGAATGCTGCCGGCACATTTATGCCACCCATGCTGGTGTACCCAAGGCAAAGGATGAAGTCCGAACTGCTAAACGGTTGCTCTCCTGGAATGTGGGCGCAGTGCCACATTTCTGGCTGGATGCAGAAAGATATTTTTGAAAGTTGGTTTGAGAGTTTTGTGCAGTTTTCAGGTGCATCAAAGGAACGTCCAGTTCTCCTCCTGCTGGATGGGCATTCAACTCATGTTCAAAACTTAAACATTCTCGATAAAGCCAGAGAATGTGGGGTGGTTATAATGTGTTTTCCACCTCACTGCACCCACAGACTACAACCCCTTGATGTTGGAGTTATGAAACCTCTTAGCACATATTATGACCAAGAGACAACAAACTGGTTAAGATCGCACCCAGGAAAGGCGGTCACTATGTTTCAGATTGCTGAGATTCTAGGAAAAGCCTTCATTAGAGCTGCAACAATGAGCAATGCCATAAACAGCTTCAAGGCGACAGGAATTTATCCTTTTGATTCAGATATTTTTCCTGACTCAGCTTTTCATGCATCAAACACTACTGACCACACCTATCCTACTGTCAGTAATGAATGTGCACTCAGCGAGGCAACAACAGCTGACCCTGGTACGTCTCAAGTCAACAACGAACCTGGATGTTCACATCATCTTGTGCCTTCGAGCCACCAAGACGACTCCATCCTCAGTGACTCAGGGAAGATGAGTGTTTTCACCACTTCTCCAGATCGAATATTGCCCATTCCTCATGTAGGAAAAAAAAACGTTAGGAAGGTAGCATGTCGAAAAGGCAAAACAGCGATAATTACAAGTTCTCCTTATAAAAGAGAACTCGAAGACAAACTTTCAGGGAAGGGCAAACTGCAAAATGAGACAGTACAGAAGAAAACACTATCTGACAAAAAACTGAAGAAAAATTTGTCAAAAAAGTGTAAGGGGATTAAGGCCAAGAGAAGAGCAGGAAAAATAAAATCTAAAAATGTTTCATCGGAAAAGGATGTGGATAGCTCAGACAGTGAAGGAAATTGTGATACAGAATGTTTGTACTGCGGCTACTTTTATACTCAGTCTAATGAAGGATGGGTGTCATGTAGACACTGCTACAGATGGGCACACTGCTCATGTGCCGGAGAGGAAGATGAAGATGATGAAGTCAGTTTTGTCTGTGAACATTGTAAGCAAAACTAAATGGTTCACTTTAGTAAAATCTAAACTTTATTAGCAAGAAAATGAAAATCTTTCTTATAAGCGTGTGTTTAATGGCAATGGTTTGTTTCAAAACTTTATTGCTTTAAGGTTTCAAACTTAATAGGTACTTTTAAAGTTCTTGTGAGCGATAATACCTAATGTTTTTATGTAATTATGTATAATAACTCATTATTATGTTGAAACTTTAATTATTACATGTAAACCTTTCACATTTAAAACTTTTTACTCATACCCCATCTTACCCCAACAACCACCCCATCTTACCCCGGGGGTCGGGGCATTGAATATATATAACTTATAGAAGTCGCGAGGGGATACGATTTATTCTGCCAGTTTTGGAATCAAAACTGAGGTAGTTGCAAGCTCCCCCGCCAGACAGCTCTGCTTTCGAAAAGAAGGCACTCGTGGTTAGTGTCTCCCACGCTAGAGCGCTATAGTATCGCTTGTCTCAAGGTCGCGCGCGTATTATCTCTCTCTCTCTCTCTCTCTCTCTCTCTCTCTCTCTCTCTATCTTTTGTATTTTGTTTCCGTTGCTGTGTGGAGGGCCAGCGCATTGACAAGGCGGGAGGTTATGCTCGTCAAAACGATACGTAAATATATTGAACACAAATGTATTTTGTTTAAAGAACCGAAAGCAAAAAAATATTCCTTGAAATATTACACAATTATTTAAAAAGAGCCACATATATCAGTACTTCATTGGTGTTGGATTCCAGATGGTGTAATAAATATTGTATTTGAATAAAAATCGGTCCAATTGGAAATAAAATAAATATTTTATTCACCAAATTAATTAAAGTGCCTCATAGAATCCACTTTAATATAAATTCAACCAAATGTATGCAAAGAGGAAATTATAAAATACCAGACACTGTTATATAAATAGTTGATCAGTGTAAATCTGTGCACGAACTTAGTCATGCATTAATAAAAACTTTAGTAAGCTCTAACACAAGAAACTCGTTTTTATCGGGGAAAAATATTGTATGTCAAAGAAATAACTAAACAGTAAACATGTACATATATAATATTTATGTTCGCATACGTGCAGTGAATATTATTTTGCAGTGATAAATTAATATTTTATTAACATGGCTAGATCTAAAAAAAGTTTATACAAAATTTTAAAAATAATTACTACCTATACTTTTCAGAAGTAAAGTTGGTTTGTAAATTCTCCTTCAGGAGCATTATACAACACAGTGCATTAAATTGCGTTTCAAGTCAAATAGAAAAAAATTAAAAATGGGTGGAAGTAAAATAAAAATACCACAAACAAATGATTATACGTACTATTTTATCATCTTTATAATTTACAAATAATGAGGGCCCAGTAACTTTGAGTTAAGTTGGTGTATAAAACTCTAGCGAAAAACAGTTCTCTGTATTCTAGAGTTGTTTGAAGAGTTTATTTACATGCACAAAAACTTTCAATGTAAAAAAAGCCACATAATCATCCTACCATAGTAGGTGACATTTTTGACAGTTCGTACAACGAAATTTGTGACTTTGACATATGAATTATATGAAGCATTAAGAATTTGTGAAGCAATAAACAAAACTAACACATATTCATGTAGTGCAAGACTAGCTAATCATGTATTAATAACTTTTGTTTATTTTACAGTAAAATATTCAGCGGCCAAAGACTTAATCCGTTGCAATAAATATAATCTAAAGCCATCTTAAGTGAAACAAACTGTGGCTAAATGAGGCCCAGTAATTTTGAGCGAAATTGTAATCGTGCAAGTTCCCATGTACCACAGCTGTATTTACCTTATATTATATGTATATGCATAATAAATTTAAATATCACTTAACAACTTAAAACAAAATAAAACAAAGTACAATATAAATTTCAAAGAATTATTTCATTCTAAATATCAGTATATAAAACTCTTCCATTGCGTATAAATTTTTTTAACTTTTACTTCCGTACATTCTTAACGATACGAAACATGCACAATGCCATCTAATGACATTTAACAAAACTATTGTGTTATTGTCCCTAGGTATTCGTTACGTATACGTTTTATACGTTAAGTAAAATAATCTCATTAGTAAGTACTATTTTTTACAACATTAACTAATGTAAAATATTTCATTGTCGAGCTTTAGCAAACGTCTTACACACGTGCAATCACTGACACATATAGAGGAAAGTTTATAAATCAATGACTCGTTAGAAAATGTACGTGTTTGTTTCATCATCTGTGAAATATGTAAAAATATGATCGTGTAAAACGCAGAGGAATAATCAACTGTCATATGTCAGGACTGAGATTATTTGTCAGAAACGTTTGTTGAAAGCTTTCAAACTAGCAATAGTTCTAATGAGGGAATAAATAGCCCAGTCAAAATATGCTAACATTTCGCTTGTACTCGAATTAAATCCGATATTTTCGTTACACTTTGCACGTATTCAGTAGTGTCCAGGGGGATTAAAATCAAATGTCATGATGAATAGGAAGTGAGGTAGTCAGAAACTAGAAAGGATTATAAAAAAGGCATTTGTTTTTTATTTTTAAAACAATATCTCGTAAATGAGTAACCTTAAAAGAAAAAAGGTTTTAATAAAAAAATGAAAGAGTATTAAAAATCCTATAAAAAATTATTTTCACTTTTTCATTTCTCTAATATTGTTTGAGATAGTTTTTTTATTTATCTCAAACCTTTTTCCTATAGCAACTGACCTATATATTTGTGAACCGTGCCTCTTGTATGCCAAATGCTGTCACTTGACTTTACAAGACATGTTTAAGATAGAGTCCATGATGACCCCAGAATTAAACATTTTTACATGTCAGGGTTACTTCTCAAAGAAAAGAACTGATAGCGTTTGGTCAGACAGACCACAGAACAGACTTAAATGCGTAACATGAAAATTGTTGGAAGCCTCACACGAGGACGAGGATTCACTGACAAGTTCTTGAGCGAGTGGACCTTGTGAATGACTGCATTTGCATCTGCTCATCATTGAAGATTTATGCGCTACTCATTTTATATCTTTGAACAACTAGATTTCTGACAATATCGAAGAAGTAGGGATGCCACAGATTAATATAAGATCTTTGCTTAGCTAAATAATCACCCACCATTTCCTGGAACACAACAAATCATCTATATAGCAACTGGACTAGTAGGGGATGCCACAGTTACCTTTTTCAATGCTATAGTAATTGGCGAGCAATCAATACAAAGTAATGTTGGAAAAATTCTAATCAAGCATTGTCACGAAAAGATCAAGCTCTCCCTCGGGCGAATATTAGCTACACTATTACATTCAATTGTAATAGCTCATTTATCATTTGTTAGTTTTCCAGAGGATAACGATAAGTGAAGAAAAATAGGATAACTTGATCATTAATATGCAGTATGAGTTGGCTCCATTTCATTTAGCTCTCTTTGACGAAGCTGGGATACGCAAAACCAAGAAAGCAACCCTGTACATGTTTTATGTAACGAGGGAGAATTTGGACTTGGAGAACCCTGACTTTGTTCTTAATGGTGGATTCTTACTACACAGTCATATAGCCGATAAGAGGTACTGATTCCTCTATTTGCCCAAAATATGTCAATTACATTATCATTTCCTATTTATCATGACTGTTGATGTGACGTTCCGTGCAGACCACTGAACAATTGAAACACAAAATCATAAACATCGGATTGAATTTGAGCACAAAATATACTTTGACTGGGCTAGAAGTCTATAACACCTCGTGTTTAAATGCGTACCTAATTTTTAGAATCTCAATGTAAGTGTCTTCCAGGTGAATTTTTTTTCTGGATACATAATAAAATATTTTTGAATTTAAATTGTTCATAACTTAAGTAATAACGGTAGAATTCAAAGTATTTTAAACAGTTTTATCTACTTAAAAAAAGTACGGAGGTGGTTGTGTGGACCAATGTTTACCACGTTTTTGTTTTTATTTTTGTATAAAACAAAAGTTCGAACTTATGTTTTTCTTACACTAATCCACTTAAAAAGTATGTTCTCTGGTAAATAAACGCAAAATTTTTCACATGACGTTTTTTGACAGCGATCATTAAGCTACTAACATCTTAATATTGTAAAGTAATAAACAAAAAATACTAATGCAGCTGCAGTCTATCTACTCACAAATAAATAATAATTTAGTTATTTCTTAAGCACATTTTGCAATCTATCTTAAAATTTTGTTGAAACGCTTGCCAAACAAATTCATTTTATGACAGACGACGTGGGTAATACTTGGCTAAAACTTTGCGTTTATTAAAATTTACATCGAAAATTAACTAGCGTTCACTCGGTTTTAGTCAAAATGATGAAATTAAAAATATGTGGTTGCTGTAATATAATTAGTTTTTTAAAGTAATTAAAACGTGGATATTTTAAATATAATAGAAAAGAATTCTTTACTAATTCATATTAAATAATTAGGACTTTCCTCGCATACTTGCGTCAACTTTTTTTTACACAGTATATAACTGATAAATAATGTAAAACAAAATTGGCAAGTTATAATTCACAACTTCCCTGTCATTATTTTTAACTGGAAAACGGAACATTGATGTGCCTTGTGAACCGATCCTCGTATTCTGACAACCCGTGTACGCACATTTATTACCCTTCAGCATGTCTGAAATTATAAAATTATCAATGCGAAATAAAGTTAAAATAAGTAGGTATTTAACTTTTAAATTAAATCATATTTTAAACTCAACACGGACTGAAGGCCTGAACCAAAGTTCTTAGGAGCTAATTTTCACGTTACTAGGGTACACAATCCCTCGATACAGTGATCCCAGTAACTGTCTTCTCCCGGGGTTTCGTGGCTCTCAAAGGCAGTGGTAAGGAATACTTATCGTCAAGGTCGCCGAACGGTGCTGATACCAGCTTCCCGTATATGGGAGGGTGACTGGCTGGTTAACCTAGTACGCCCTAAGACCGCTAGGCATAGGCGTGCGCACGGTAGGTGCCACCGGTGCCTTGGCACCACCATTAGGGTTAACGTTATTTTGTTTTTTACAAGCACAAATAATACGTACTTACAAAAATCCGTATTATTTCCACAAAAAAAATGTTTTCCAATCGTGTCGAGTTACAGATATGTGCTCATAACACTATCAGTATATCATTTATCAATCTAACCAACTATGCACACGGAAACAAGCCAGGTGCAATTACTTGTGCTGTACACGCGGGCCGCGGCTACGAAACTTCTGAAATGTAAATACTTCTCATAGTCAGGGGTGCCCACAAGGGGGGGGTAACGACGCAGACTGCGTCATTAAAATTTCAGGGGGGGGGGGGGGGTTAAAAGACGAGAAAAATGTATATATTATTTGCATAATTATAGCTTCTAATGTGAAAATACGTTTATGGTGCTTTGATAATTGAAAGGGATCTTGTAAATCAAATTGGCAACCCCGCACTTTCCTCAACAAAAGCAGTTTGCCATATGTCGGTTCAGGATGGAAATATTACCTGATATGATCAAAATTATTATTAGAAAATCAGTTTTAATTAATGCAAAATGTGATAAAATATAATACTAAAAAGTATAATATTATAAAATAATTGAGTAAATCATTGAAAAAAAGGCATAAAAAATTTCGGGGGGGGGGGGGGGGCCATCATTAGGTTAGGGGGGGGTGAGTCATAGTGTTTGGGGGGGGGGGGGGGTGGGCACCTCTGTCATAGTTCTCCTCGAATGACATGGAATGCGCGCTCGGTGTCCACTGTTCACTCCACTCGGCAGGCGCACGGAATAATAGCCGCCGTCCACCAGGATTTATTTTAAAAAAAGAGAGTTTAGTTAGTTAAAAGGATAGGCTTACTCGATGACTTATATGCAGTCGCCGACAAAACATTTTTGTTGTATTCCAAAAGTTAAAACTTTTGCCCACTCTTATTTTTGTATTTTTATTATTTTAATATTTTACATGTTTAAGATATGTTACAAAAACTCCCTTGATTTGTTGATTTTAAAACTTAACATTTTAGAATGTTTTTTCTAGCATTTATTTGGCGTCTTCAGAAAACATGTAAGTACGGTTTTTCAAAGCCACCAGCATGAATTCCGTGCAAACAATTTGTGCAGTTTACTTTATGGCTCAACAAAGCTTAAAACTGTAAATAGTTTAGTAGTTTTCCTGGTGATTATAACGTTCAAAGCCATAGTTCCTCATAAAAAATGTTAAAATTTTTACATCTGTGCATTTAATGTTTTTGTTCGGAAACACCTTAAATAGCACCATTTTGCTCTTTCAAATCCAAATTTTTCCGGGGGAGGACCCCCGGACCCCCCGCTTTAGGCTCGGGGTCCGTGAATGACAGGGCTGTTGTGTAATCTGGCACCACCAATACTGAAGTCCTGCACACGCCTATGCCGCTAGGGGCGTGCGCTGTCGATACCCAGCGATTGAAGCGATCGCAGCGGCGGAGCTTGGAACTACAACAATTCTTCTGCGAAACTGGACAGAAAATTTAACCTGGGCTCGCGACTTCTATACATTATATATATTCAATGGTCGGGGTAAGATGGGGCATTTGCCACTCTCTGAGAAAACGAAATTTTTTCGTTAATGTAAAAAGTAATAAGCATTTTGACCAATGTGTTTGAAAGAAAACAAGACAATGTTAACATGTATACATAATAAAACATATTCTGCTAAATAATTTATTAAATATATTACGAAATCCCTTAACCACCCCATCTTGCCCCGCCTTCCCCTATACCTGACTTTTTACTTGTTAGACTTTCACACAGTGAATTTAAATAAAGTTTTAAAATCAAAATCTTGATAATTTCTAATGATTTCATTATAATTATGAATTAATAAAAGAATTCCAGGAAATAAATTTGTGTTATACTATTTTACAATTTCAAGTTGTTGGATTGGAAAAGTATTGCTACTTGCATGCTGTATAAACTACCATGATTTTCTTATAGGCCTATTTGTTGCGTGTTGCGCCAGAAGTAGTTTTGTATTTTCTAATATAATTTAATATAATTTTTAGTGATTCACTGAGCTTCTAATTGGTTTGCTCCGTGTGCTCCTGATTATTCTTGTCAATATTTTGTTGGTTTTCACCAAGTGCTTATGGTCATTCCTTACATGGCTTCTGGTTATTACAAATATGGCTTCTGGTGGTTTTCTCCGTGTGCTTCTGGGTATTCCTGGAAATATTTATGTTGGTTTTCTCAGAATGCTCTGGTTATTCTCGAGAAAAAAATTCCTGCTTTTTTTTTCGAGATAATACATGCAATTGTATTCAGAGTTTCGTTTAATTGATGAATTTCTGTTACCAAATCAGCAATTAACAATATTTTTTATCGTGTGAAATTCAAACGAATTACGATATTTTACTGAGTCGATTTCTATGCTTTAAGACAGCTGAGAATCTTTATCATGCAAGACGAACTTCCTTCTCCTTGATGTCTAGCGAAGTCCTCCTCTTGCTATCGTGAGTGAGCATCCCGCATGAAAAATAAATCATATTTACCTTCATGCAACACGTGATGACATATGTTGTTGACAAACAGAATTACTTGGCCATGAGTCTTTCAAAACTGAATATTAACTCTCGCTGATGGATTACTCAAATGCGTATTTAAGTATCTGTTTCTAATTAAAAATGTTAGTATGCATCTTGAATTATTAGTCACAGAATCTATTTTGAAAGTGAGATATTCGATCCTGATTGGATCATTTTCTGTTTGAAAAATGGAAGAAAATTTTGATGAAATGTCAAAAACATTCAGCATGGTTGCAAAAGCATAAGTGGCATCGATAGTATATATGTGTCGTTACTGTGGTATTTCGTTCACTAAAACCAACAATACTCGACGTCATGAGAAAGGCAATTGTGCTAAGAGGCCTTTGCAGAAAATTCTATGTTTAGAAAATTACAGTTTTCAGTTTGGACAAAGTGATAAATTAAAAAAAAAACACATAAAAAACTGTGAAGGAACATCTTTTTCGCCTACTGTTGAAAAAGACTGTTTGGACCGAATGTACGTGGAATTGGCAAAATCATCACACTTAGACATCTAAATAGCCTGAATTGAAATGTAATAAGTTCCCAGCATTGAACAAATGACACAAATATACAGAACTACAGGAAGAAAAATACTGATAAGTTTCCTAAGATGAATCATGAAGGATTTGATATTCCTACAGAATTCTGTGGTAATCAAGCTGAATGATAAAATAATATTACTGGAAACCATTGCAGCAACAACAGCTTTACAGAAAATGAGAACAAAATAGAAAAATATAACGCTAGCAATGATGCACTGAGGCCGAAGTGATTGAAACGATGCGTTAAATTAAATTATTCTGATCAAGCTTATGATGATCGCTGGGACGATGACGAATATGACTTTGAGGCTGGGGATAGTTAAAACGGAAGACTTCAGAGATTTTAAAAATAAAAATAAACTTGAAATGAACATGACAACAGCAGAAGAGGTTAATTACACGTCATGGGAAGATCCTAGCATATTAGTCGACAGGTTAAGAATTCTATTTGATTTACTTAAGTGAAGAAAAATACTGGCATTTCAACGAAGTAGCCACCATACTCAAAGAACTAAGAAATGCAGGCTACATATATACAGTAATAACCTGTTTTACCAGCTTGTGCATAAAATTTAAAAATAAATAAATAATTTGGATTTCAAAAAATTGTTTTATTTATAGTAATCTAATTTCTAAAGAAGAATGAGTTCTCGTAGTATCCTAACAGTCGTAACCTACCAAAAGTATCCCTCTGATGAGTTCGTATCCCTGTGCCATATCACTGTGACGAGATCGTATCCCTGTTATAAGATCGTATCCCTGTGACGTATCCCTGTGACAAGATCGTATCCCAGTGACGAGATCGTATTCCTGTCATGAGATCTTATACCTTTGATGAGATCATATCCCTCTGATGAGATCATATTCCTCTGATGAGATCGTATTCTTCTGGTGAGATGGTATCCTACTGAGTTTAAATTTTGTTCAAAGCTGCGTTCTTTTCGTTAAATGCATGTAGCCTATCTATCGTCAGGACAGATAAACATCTTGGTCTTGAATTAGATTATATCCATACAAATTGTTCTGACAGTTCGAAGACTTTTATTTGCCTGAAATAGGTCATTACTTTTTGAAAGAAATGCCAAGTATCAAAAATATAAGTCATCTTTTTCGACGACACGCCTGACATTGAACATGACCTGTTTAAAATGTTCGCCGAGTATCGTTGAAAAATACCTCTTGGTTCGGAGATGCTTAGCCTGTATGAAGATTTGTTGTTTCTTATTATTCGTGGCATTGTCTTTTGTGTGGCATATGGCCTGAGCTTGACTCTGGTTATGCACTACAAAATTTCTCGGGGCGCAAATGTTAACTTGGTAAGCTAGTGTTCTATTCTCGTTCCGTTTGTTGTACGTTTAAGCCGTTCCAACAAGAAGTTTTCATGTAGCTGGGTTATGACCTCAAGCATGCTTGTGATAGTCGGAGCGACGCATGCCTCGAGCGAGCCGCTGGACTGCTTCTTGATGCTTCTGCGAGCTCGTGACTCCGGCACGTGCTGGGTCAACTCATTGTAGCGGGTCTATCGCTCTGCTTCTTCCGGCCTTGTGAATATTTAAAAAAAACTTTTGGTTAATGTGCTTGAACTTACGTAGTTTTACTAGTCATATGTAAATACTTAACTTCACATAATATATTGGAAGTTATTTTTTACCCAAGGCAAATAGTGATTTTGATGTTTTTTAGTTATTGTTTCCCGGACCTTGGACTGTTTAATGTGTAAGTAATCAATTTAATTAACTCTGTACTGATTGGTATATTACCGTGGACATGAATCATTTATTACATTAATAACAGTTTTTTATTGAATTATGTATTTTTTTACGAAATTCCAAGTTGATGATTACAAATTTCCAAGATGGCGTCAACTGTCATCATCGGCTTACTGGAGGCTGTTGGAAATGTTAATTATCCTGATTTTCTAGCATAAATATTACGGTTTTGCAAGATAGCGGACAAATTTCAAAATGGCGTAAGTTTTTTATTTTTAAGTTTTATTAATTGAGATTTTTCATAAATTTTAAAAATTTTCCCATAATTTCTAGCATAATAATGATGAAATTTCTAGTTGGGGCCGTAACAAAAAGTGCAACAGTGAAGTCATCATACACAATGGCCGCCGTGATGTCAATTAAATATGGCGACCGTAACGAAACGTGCAACGTAGACGTAATCATTCAATATGGCCGCCATGATGTCAAAATCTAATATGGCGGGAGGACACGCGGTCCCAGTCCCAGGAGCCCTATTTCTTTACTACTATATACGTACTTTTAATGAGCCTTGAACCTATGTAAGTTTAAGTTTGCTTTTCGGTAATTTTTATTGAAGTTTTAATGTGTCTCTATTTATATTATTACTTCTGCTTATAACTTTTTAAACAAATATTAGACCAATAATCTAATATTATATACTTATAAAAACTAAATAAAACACGATTCCGAAGCTATTAGATGTACGGACGCATCAGTGAATGCGAGTGTCGTATCCCTAGAAATATATCGATTTTAGTGGAAGCATGCATCCCTTGTGAGAATTCGGAAGCAATGCAAAGATGACCGTGTTTATTATGAGGCTAGTATTCGGATAGATCTGTTGTGTTCGGGTAAAACTAGTTATCTACACAGAACTATAATCATATGCTATTATTTGGTGTTGCGCTGTTAGTGTTTGGATGTAAATTGAATTCAAACCCAAGTTAATGGTTAAAGAAAAGCGGGGTTTAAAAATTCTTCAAATCACAAACTTAACACTGCTAGTTTATGATTTAACACAGCCAATAAAATTCTGAAAGTTCACTTGCTATTGCCCACGGTGTGAAAATGTTAAGAAATATTTAGCGCACCTTGTACAATTGTTAAATAGAATTTATTGAAATATTTCATTAATAGGAATAAGCTAAACATTTAAACACCAATGAATGTTTATGAAACTTTCAAAGATACTAATATATAAACATTTTTAAACTGGTTTTTATTCACACCTTTTTTATGTGACACGTTTTTTTCAAGTATCCTTCAAAGAACGCAACTATGACTAACAATTATATTATTTGGAAAAATGATGTTGAATAACTAAAAAAGCTAAATATTTAATGAACATTGGTTACTCGGAAGGGCTCTTAGATCCTTCAAGCCCTCGTCAGCTTCACTCCTTGACTACAGAGCACACTGGCATGCGACACGCAACCAGAAGTCCATCCGGAACACCACCACACGGCCCTGTGCAGTGTGTCATTCACTCATCTCCACCCACAAGTAATCCCCTACATCGGTTACAGATGGTCTTAGGGAAAGTAGTGTTTTCTATCCCTGGCCGTACATCATTGGCACTTTGAAGCTGTGGCTGGGCCTCTTACTCCCGCGCGCCTTAATCAATTCATCATCATCACATTGTGCTAGCCAAGTAATTATGACTTCGAAAACCAAATTCAAAACTACAATGTACACTATATTCCAAGGCCGATGCACACTCTCTGTGTAAGCAATCTACAAACTAGCAATTAGAGCACATGGCAGGCAGTACGACTGAAACAGCTCACACTGGGATTCAAGCCCGTTTTTTCCATATTTCACTAATTTATTTCCTCACAATTCTTTAGTCATCGCATTGCCCTCAGCAGCACGTGGGTTCGAGTCTCTCCCGCGACCCCGCCAAAGAAACAAATTTTAACATCACGTTAGAAGTAACTCAGTATCATCCTTGTCACAGACCTGCACACATGAACAAGAGGCGGCGGGAGGCACTCCGCCACCTGGGACTACTCAGGGCCTGGGTTCGATGCTGGGCTCTGGCACAAGGACCATGAGGCCCGCAGTAGCTATGAGTTCACTATGAGGCAGTGTTGTATGACCAAGCAAACAGTCTGAGCATGACTACACATAGTCATGGCTCATACGCCGCCGGCCTCTATTGCGCAGTGACAAGCCACTGATTGCAACTAACACTGAATTGAGACAAGAAAGAGTTGGGATTCAGAAACTATCGTAGAGTGCAACAGCAGGTAGAAGGTGTCCCCATACTCCATTCCCACTTACCTTATTTTATTCAACCGTTCAAATTCTTTGTTGCCACAAAAAATATTCCGTTGATAGGTCATTAAGGATACAATGATAAATTCCCAGAATGTTTTATGTTGTAAGCCACACAATATAAACTACAATAATATATTTACAAGCACATTTACAAAACGATTCCTTGCCGGTTACTTCAGAAACCACGTTGTGTGTATATGTAAACTTTCTTATAGGACTATTTCCTACTGCGAAATATCCGGAAGCCGGCACAAAGGAAGCGCACATAAAGGAGGCTTGAAGTGCGGACGGCAAACATTTCAGAATAATTAGTATTCAATCCAATCGCTGTTCTGGCATCACGATACTACAGTATAGTCTGTGTCTTGTGAGTGGTCTCATTATTGACAGTTCTCAACTGTCGCTTGCAAAGCTTAGCATGTTGATTGTTTAGGGGCACTGACAACCATATTGAGTTGTTACAGACACTGTCGACACAACAGCAGCGGTGGCAGGATACATACTTTGGAAAACTGTCCGATAGTGGTATGTAAACAGGGATCCGGCGCCAAGCTTCAGGCTGTGGTGTTGTGGTATCGACCGCCATCTTGGATTGTGACGTTACGGCACCCATCTGGGATGACCTTGACCTTTTAACTTGACTATGAGCATGACCTTCAAAAATTGCCAAAATTTGTCCCAAATTCGCCCAAAATTCACCAAAATTCGCCAAAATCCGTCAAAACTTCCTGTTTTTACACATTTGCTCCACTCATGTCTTCGTGCAACATGTGAAAATGCGAACGACATATCACAGTAGCTGCAAGGATACCATGGCGATGAAGACGAAAATTTCAGACCCGAATCAGATACTGATGTTGCTGCAGTTGTACCAATTCCTGGCATACCTGTATGCACATCAATCATTCGCTGTTGTATAGAAACCTTTACTCTCTGACTTGCAGCAGGACCTTTGCATGTCTTTAAGTGTCTTTTCAACATAAGGTAGGTTACTTTACGTTCGCCACCCTTAGAAACTTTTATTTTTTAAATGTTGAAATCCTTTTTTTGTCAAACTATGTAACTATTTTATTGTAAAGCAAATATATCAAGGCACCATAAAATGGATGTGAAGCCAAAGAATACTGTATGCGCACTTGTATAAAAATTTAAAATTGAGTGTCTGCAAATGGCGAACTTAGGGTACACATGTACCCTTAGTTCGCCATATGGCAAATCAAATATAAAACATACAAACTGAAGAACTACTTCCAGTACATAACATTCTACATGCTGTTACTTAAACATTCCACTATACTTCACGTGTGGGACACGCAAATACTTGTTTGTCATGTTTGGTAAGTCCAACACACTCGTCGTGAACAAACCGCTTGCACAAACTGTAACCCCTCATGTCTATCACCCTATCTTATTTGCAAAAAGAAAAAAAAACAGTTCAACTTTCTTTAATGTTGTGACTTCTTAGTTCCAGAAGATCTTCGAGGTGAAGTGTACAGTTTTGTTGGATGTTCTTTGGACCCAACAGCTTTGGACTTCTTGGGAGGATTCTCCTGGTTGTGTGCTGAGATGGAGGGCGTCCATTTCTCTTTTTTTTTCTCCAAACTTAAGTTTTGACATAACCTCCTAATGTTCGGCGTGGTATGCCATATCGCCAACTTGCTCCCAATATACTGATATCCTTGCTTTTGATCATGGCCAAAGCCTTGTCCAAATCCTCCTCGGACCATTTACATAATTTTCCACGCAGAGCACTTTTATCCATAGCCTGAAACAATGTTTTAAATACCAGCAATAAATAATGAAGTTTATAATTTTAAAAAGAAACAAGTAAAATGAAAGTTACATGTATGTTTTATTAAATAAGTAAACCCTCTAAATTTTTTTATCCAAAGCTATGATTATTTTTTTTAGTATTATTAAATTCAATTTATAAATGGTTTGAAGTTTGCAAAATGATTTTCAAACCTCTCGACACTTTTTACGGTATTGAATAACTGACAAGAGAGGTAAGTTTGTCATACTGTTCCTAAGTTCGCCACATAACATGCTATGGTGGCGAAATTAAGAACACATAGCCTACAATATATTATAAAATAAGTAAACATTTGAACATTTGTTTATAAGTCACTACAACTATTTATTTCATCATAAAGTACGCATAAAACTCTTTTAAAATATATATGGAAATTTAAATTAAATAAAACGATTAATTTGTCACAAATGGATACTTACACAGCAATTTTTATATCGCAAATCGCGATGAGCATTTTCCACAATAGGACGACTATTGCGACATTGGCAATGGAACTGCAATATATGTTGTACAAGTTAAAGCTTTAGAGGTGTGTATGTATGTGTGTGTGTATATATATATATATATATATATATATATATATGCTTGCTGCCATCTGTTGTCTTGCATCAGTACTTTTTTTTAGGGCAGGTGGCGAATTTCGGCACACTGGCAATTTTAGGGAAACATACCTTATCATTTCTTGTAAATTGCTTGCGACACATTTTACAGCCAATCATTTTATGAGAAAAATTCCTAGCACATTCTGTCTTCTCGTGTTGTCGAGCATTGCTGTTGTTTGAGAAAATCTTGTCGCAGTAATGACACCGATGCTGGGAGGTCGGTGCTGCAGCCAGCATGTCAGTCATTAAAGTCTCTTCTGCTGTTGGTACCACGACTGTTGAAGTCTTCGCTAATGTTGACGCTGACTATGACACACATTCCATCGAGTTCTGCGTCTGTCACGCCCAACGAGGTCTCCTTTCTCCTTAAAGTCTCAGCTGTCATCGTCGTCTCTGCCGCCAGGTTCTGCACTGCTGGTGGTAAACCATCCACCAAATACGTCGCCATCGTCGTCGCGACCATCGAGGTCTCCATTGATGCTACAACTTCAATCGAGGCTGACGTTAAAGATGGTAAAGATGCCATCGAGTTCACAATGCTATCGGACTTATGTATCAGACGAGTCGAACTAGGTGATCCTTACGCCGTAGTAGTCAGTAACAAACTGAAAGTCCTGTTGCCTAGGACTCGCTTATGTACCCGCGACCAGTCCAATATGCTCGTCGAAACAAGAACCATTTCCATTAATAAACTAGTCAAAACAACATTCAAAAAAGTAAGCACAAATTGAAAAAAATTTGACAAAAGAAATGCTCACATAAAACAGGCATAGTACACGAAGCACACACACATGGGACACACTGAATACACAGTACACACAGTAAACACACTTGACACACAGTCCAACACTAGACTCACAGTACATACACTAGACACACAGTACATACACTATACATACAGTACACAAACTGTACACAGTACTTAACACAGTAGTACACACAGTACACACAGTACACAAACAGTACACACACTGTACACACACTGGACACACAAAACACATGGTAGTATACACAGTACACACAGTAGTACACATATTACACGCAGTACACACAATGGATACACAGTACACACAGTACACATAGCAGCATTACACACAGTACACACTAGGTGTACACACAGCACACACTGAACACACAGTACACATACTGGACGCATAGTAGACACACTGGACACACAGTACACACGATATACACACTCAATGTAGACGCAATGACCACGCAATGCTTGCAATGATCACGCATTGTACACGCAAGGCCCACGCAAAGTACGCACTGGACACGCAATGTATGTACTGGACACGCAATGTACATGTAATGACCACGCAATGTACACACCAAATACGTAATGTATGAACAGGACACGCAATGTACACGCAATGACCACGCAATGTATACACCAAACACGCAATGTGCGCACAGGACACGCAATGTACACGCAATGACCACGCAATTTACACATCAAACACGCAATGCATACACAAGACACGCATGTAACGAAAGGTACGCACAATTGGACGTAAATACGACAAAAAGGAAGCACATTTAACGAAAAGGACGTAAATTTGGATGAAAAGTCTACAAAAAGGAAGCACATTAAAGAAAAGGAAGCACATCTGGAAGCATACTCGACAAAAAGGACGCACATTTAACGAAAAAAATGTATATTTTCACAAACATTCAACTCTGTAGGATACAATCAGCACCAATTTTACATATGATATAATAACTCCTTAATGCATTTTCTCCAACAGTCATTGGTTCCAACAGTCATTGGCTCCAATAGTAATTAGCTCCAGCAGTCATTGTCTCCAAAAGTCATTGGATCCAACATTCATTGGCTCCACAACAATCTTTTGGCTCCAATAGTCATTGGCTCCAAAAAGTCTTAGGTCTAACTGCTATTTAGTTACTAGACTAGGAGGCTAAGCAGCTACGAGACTACAGGACTACAAGATTGCATAGCTTCAACTGGCTATTAGGTTGCTAGTCTACAAATCTACGAGGCTACAAGTCTACTAGACTACATGGCTCTTACCTGTCTTTAGCTTCATTCAACGGCGAGAGTTCATTTATCTCATGCAAAAGAACTTGTTACAAGTAGTGCCGATTTTTGTCAACATATGTCGTCTCGTGTTGCGTTGAGGTCAATATATTGATTTATTTTATGTGGGATGCGGGATGCTCTCTAACGATCGCAAGAGAATTAAAACTTCGCTAGTCACCAATGAGAAGGAAGTTCGTCCTTCATGATAGTGCTTCTCAGCTGTCTCAAAGCACATTATTTGAATTATAAATGAGAGTATTTTGTTTGAATTGACACAATAAAAATATTTTTAATGTTAATTTGGTAGTAGAAATTCACATTTTAAATGTAACTCAATAAAATTACGTGACACTTAAGTAAAAGATCTTTCGTGCAGATTTCGATTTCTCAGAAAATAACGAGAAACACATGGAGAAACCACAGGAATGACCAAAAGCACTTTGAAAATCCACAGGAAGTATCAGGAGCAACTTGGAAAAAAAAAGCCAACAAAATATATTCCGAAAACACCAGGAGCACACGGAGAAAACAAAAGCATTTTGTCCAAAGTATTAAAATATCATAATAATACATACTGAAAAATGTTTTAAAAAGATTGAAAAATTACAAAAAACAGATTCTACCAACTTGTGAACATGTCCGTTGTTAAGCAAAGATAGAGTTCTAGAACAAGCCAGAATTTATATGTCGTTCGCATTTTCACATGATGCACGAAGATATGAGCAGAGCAAATGTGTAAAGAATCCTACTCGTACGAAGTTTCGCTGCGATAAGTGCCATGTTTGGTTCACACGTATTGACAGTTTGCGACGGCATGCGAAAAAATGTAAAGGTGAAGTCCGTGTGCATACTGTTGAAATACTGTGCCGGAAATTAGACATTTCGTCACCTTTTTTTAATTTTTCTATAATTTTAAATTTTTTTGGGATTTCTTATTTTTTTAATTGTTAAGGGGGTGATTTACTTTTTGTTAGGCCGATGTACGCCACGTATTTAAACTTTGTGCCAGTGGACCGAAGCCCCTTCCCAGGGGGCTAATCTGATATTTTGCTGTCTAATGTGGACGTGGGCAGCCCGGTTGATATTTCTCTCGCCTGCGGTCACGTCCCGATTTTGTAATATTATTTCTCTTCATGACCAAAATCGCATAGAGCAGCTTCTGGCCTGCGAGCTGCTTCTTCTTAGAGGGCTGCTGAGAATAACAAGTCTCGTCACGTAGCAGTTTCCAGTGGACCGACGTTCTCAAGCTAGTGGAGTTTTCTGTCCCCCCCTTCCTCTCTCTCCACCTCACATTAGTTCTGAGAAATCAAGCTAGGAGCAGTGACCTGACGGGACGATGGCCTAATTCAAGGACCTTCTCCCTGGTCCGACAGAGACGTCCCCGACATCTAGCTGAGGAAAAAGTAACTGCAGGCCTGGTCGCCAGCGTGCAGAGCTCACCCTCATGACACCTGGTGGCAAGTCAGCTCACCGCCTCAGTTAGTTCCCCTTTACGCCGCTAGAGAGCAGCGCCGCGGGGCGCCCTTAAGCCATAATATGCTTCCTTCTCGCGGCCTGTAGAAGTCGATTCTTTGTAGCTTCCTGTTGCCACCGGTAGAGAGCGCGCATGTCGTGTTGTTGTCACGCCCGCCTCGGGCACCTCCGCATGTTTTCGGCCCTGAGCCGAACTTTCCCCCCCTCCTTTTTTCTTAGGGCTGAGCGCCCGATTTAATTAGAAGCTTTGACCGCCATCGCCGGCACTTAGTTCTCCGACCTCGGCTACTGACCACGTCTTCTCGGCATCCTCTGTGCTAAGAGGCTTTTCGCGGCAACGGCGAATTCGTGTGCACAAGAATGTAGTCAGATTGCTTTAGGGATGTGATCCCAGGGGTACAGTAGCCAATCAGATGTAGTATTTAGAAGAAGTCATGTTTAGTTAAATTTTATTATTTTTTTTTTACCTTCCTAAAAATTTTAGTTTCTTCCGCGCATCCGCGAATTCTCGGTACGCGCCATCCTGATGTCGGCGCGAGACACCTCGCGAGCCCTGATTTCACACCCTGTTTGACAGGGTCAAAGTTTCCGGGGAGAGAAATTGCTCCCCGCATGATCTTCGGGACCTGCAGCTGATTTCCCCCTTTAGAAGAGTTTTCCTCTCGGTCCGACATCACCCTGGGAAGACCCGGGTGATATGAGCTATATATATATATATATATATATATATATATTCCACTTGCATCGAATCAACTAAATTCACTAACAAGATACCAGCGAGCAGGGCTTTAAGAAAGTAATCTTCAGGGACATGTAAATTCAAGGAAACTCATGTATATATAATCGTTGGGAGAATCAAATTTTGGTGCATTTTTTTTAAATTTTTGTTTATATAATCATTTATTTGTTAAGGTGTAATATGTATGGTTTTAAATAATCCCGGGGCGCCCCCTTAACTTTGTTACTTACTAAGATCTTTATTGTCATGTTGAAATAATGCGAAAACAAAATCTCTTAATAATAAACCAGGAAAACCTATAGACCAAGCTACCGATGTAGTGTATTTATTTATCAAAATCCTTCTTCATTTTATCGATCCACGAACTCCCCTAGTTACTAGTGTGCAGGGAGTGTACATTTTGTCTTGTGCACCGCCTCGTGCCCCCTCTGGTAATTAACTTTAATTTTCTTTGTATTTTTCCCAGCAGTTTCCAAGGACTTTTTATTAAAATAAAATAATTTTATTTTGAGGCACGAGGGGCGTTACAATACCAGCAGACTTTTCGACTCCTCGGTTTAGGTTGGAGACTCGTAAGCGTACAAGCACAAAAAAAGATGATCAGCAACCGATTGCTATGATGCCTGGACATGAAACTAAACCCAAGACTGTACTCGGTGCATTACAGGTGAATGATAATGGGTTCTACTTGGTGCAGTCTGCATTTCGTGGAACATTGAAAGGCTACTATTATCTAAATACGTTTAGTTAGTTGAAAGACATTTGTACTTTTCTTAACGATATCAGGCAGAACATTATCAATCAGCTTACTGATGACGTATCAACAAACGGTCCTTTGAAATATAACTTGTGGTTGGACTGTATATATGGAAAGCCATATCCGTTCGAGGACCATGTGAAGAAGTGTGCTTTCAACCCATCGGCTACTGTAATTAACGGTTCTGTCGATGTGAAGCAGTCTGTTAAACTCGGTGTCCAGAAACTCTGTCCATAAGAGGAAGACTATGTTAGTAAAGTATCTGGCTGGTCTCTGTCTAATATAAACCGATTGGAGCTAAGAATTAGTCACACCCATGTAGAACTAAATGTTTATTATATTGTTAACTTTCACAAGTACAGTACCGGTCAAAAGTTTAAGACCACTGTGTAAAATAATAAAATAGCACATAGAACCTAAAGTTTTGCCGAGAAATAGATAAAAAAAAGTTTTGGAATATTATTTTACATATAAGTAAATAATACCTACAGCTGCGACGATAGGCTATGTTTAGTTTAGGTGTTATTAATTTTTAAAGATTTTCTTGTAACTACAAAATTACCACATTTTGCGACATACAAAATTTTTTCTGTCCTATACTGTTAAAGTTACATCTAAGTGGAATTTTTTGTTTTCATATAAAAGTGTGGTTGTCAGTTTGGTTGAATAAAAAAAATCTGAAAAAATATTCAAAGAAAAGCCGGGCACATTTATTGTAAAAAAAAATTAAAAAAGCACTCTTTTACATGATTTTAAAAAATTCATAACTTAACTATCGAGTAAGCTACAGAAGCCTGCTTTCTTCCTGCGCGTAGTTCATCTTGAGCAGAAGATACTTATATGTAAAATAATATTTCAAATTTTTTTTTATATATTTCTCGGCAAAACTTTAGGTTCTATGTGCTTTTTTATTATTTTACACAGTGATCTTAAACTTTTGACCGGTACTGTATATCTGTAGTAAAATAGAAATTATGTAATAAAATTATTTCTGTAAAAGAACTTGCGGTGTTTTATTTTCAAAACAGTGTTTTTTTTAATTTAAATTAATAATCAAGTATCGGAACAAGTAGGAGAATCAACCAATAAATTAATTGCAGATTTTTTTATGAATTTTGGAGTTTTTCCCGCATTTACAGCTAAATAATTACACAATTCCAAGATGGTGCCCAAATTTCAAGGTGGCGGGCGCATCAGTAATAAATGAATACCGCACTCTAGTGGACGAAAATTAAAATAACATTATGGTAGTGCACTCTAGCAGACGAAAACAAGATGGAGGCCTTCAGCAGACGAAACAAGATGGTCGACATGATGTCATACTAGCTGACTATATATATATATATATATATATATACACCTTGGCATAAGTGGTGGGAGGTCAGTCTGCTGGCGGCTTCCATGGAAGATGGATCCATAGTAATATATTTTTATTTTTTACCCCACCAGGTTCGAACCAAGGACGTAAGTGCGTGCTTAAATAGTATTTTATTAAATTTTTATTAATTTATTTTTACATAAATTTTAGATCTTTTCTTTAAAATTGGATACTAAATAAATATTTTCAAAATGGCGGGCGTAACGAAAAGTGCAACGATCTAGAATCCAAGATGGTGTCCGTAACGAAACGCGCTACGATTTTGTCATACACGTCCAAGATGGCTGTCGTAACTGAATGTGCAACATTATTAGAATCCAAGATTGCGACCGTAACGAAACGTGCAAGTGTTTTTATGTGAATTGTTATTCTTTTTTTATATTTTAGAATTTTTTTTTTTAAATCGGATAATGATTAAAGATTTTCAAGATGGTGTACATGACGTCATACTAGCTGTCGATATACACCTTGGCATTAGTGGTGGGAGGCTAATCGACCAGTGGCTTCCGTGGAGGAAGGATCTATCGTCATTATTTATATTTGACCTTACCGGGTTCGAACCGAGGACGTAAGTGCGTTTTTAAATAATATTTTATAAAAAATTTGAATGATTTTTTTGCTTAATTTTGGAGTTTTATTTTCACATTTCTAGCATATACATTATGGATTATCAATATGGCGGTCGTAACAAAAAGGTGCAACGATCCAGAATCCGAGATGGTGTCCGTAACGAAATGTGCCGCGATGATGTCATACACATCCAAGATGGTAGACGTAACGAAATGTGCTACGTTTCTAGAATCCAAGATGACGACCGTAACGAAATGTGCACAATAGTTTTTATAATATTTTTATTAAATTATTATTCTTTAATTTTTTTATGAAATTTAAAAATTTCCTGATTTTATAGCATAAAAATTATTGATTTAAAAGAGGGTGGGCGCAACGGAAATTTCAACGGTGACATCGTAATCCAAATGGTGGCCATAACATCCTAATTGATAGATTACGGCTTAGAGCGGCTAGTCGCTAAGGAATATAAGCCATTTTTAGGAATTACTAAGCCGATGGTATATTTAAGGAATTAAAACGGCAAATTTTTTTCTTAAAACGGGAATTTTTTTCCGCGAAATCAGGAATTTTTTATTTTTCAATTTTTTTGAGTTTTTGGCGGAATTTTTTTCCGGTAAATATCAAGTTGGGCGATATTTGTTAAAAAAAAATAATTAAATTCCGAAAATACTTTCATTCTATGCTTTTCAACTTCCTCTTTTCATTAAACCCGACGGAGATAATAAATTACAAATACTTTAGGAGATATCGCCGTTCTTATTGTGCAATACAAGACCTGTGCAATCATTCGACCGTTAACATTTTTTTTTATTTTGCCGTGTGTTCGTGACTGCATAATTAATTAAAATGGTCGATTAGGTCAGGTCAGTTACATTATAAATACTTTCAAACTAAGTGGACATTAAAAATAATATGAATTAATTTTGATGGTTGTTTAGTTTTAAAGTAGGTACCTATTTATAATGTAACTGACCTGACCTAACAAACCGGAAAAAAGGATGAACAGTAGGAACTCACGTATTTTTTTTTTACTTATTACTTGCGCAACAATATCCAAATAACAAATAAAACATTTAAATTTGAAACGTTAAAAACTCACCTAAGTTATAGTCAGGTACAAAGTATACGCCGCATGAATGCACAGGTATTGTGATGAAAATTAAAAAATTCGATATGTCCTAAAGTATTTGGAATTTCTTATCTCCGCCGGGTTTAATGAAAAGAGGAAGTTAAAGAGCATAGAATAAAAGTATTGTCGAATTAATTTTTTTAACACATATCGCTCAACTACATATTTACCTTTTTTCCCCCAAAAACAGGCAATTGTGACGGATTTTGGCGAATGTTGGCATTTTTTGAAGGTCAAGGTCATGGTCAAATGTCAAGGCCATCCAAGATGGCCACCGTGACGTCACAATCAAAGATGGCGGTCGACACAACACCACAGCCTGAAGCCGGAGCCCCATTCGCATACTACTTCCGATGTTGAGACATGTTACAAGGCACAGACTATACCAATGCTCTGCTCACACCACACCTCTGTGCTATTCACATACCACCCAGATCTCAAAGCTACGGGTGTGTTGGTGCTACACCATATCACATCTAAACATAGCACTAAACATAGCAAGCCCGACTGTCACATGACGCTACAGGCGCTCGGCTACATACAGTCGACTATAAAACCGAAGCCTCACATGCGAAGCCACGCACATGATGTCACGCGGCGCGGATATCTTCTCTGACGTGGTCGACTCGCCTTGACTCGCCAAGCAGCACACATCACACACGCCCACACATGGAATCAACTGCATTAGCCATAGATGTGTGTGCGACGTGCAGGTTCCACTCGGTCTATCGTGTGTGAAGTGCTCTCTCCAGCCAACCTCTCTGCTGCTATCACGCACGAAGAAACGTTTTTTTAAAACGATAATGAAAATAATTAGAAATACAAATAATGAATTGTACACTGTACCAACGTCATTGCAGTAAATATAGTTAATATATATATATATATCCTCTATGGCAGTATTGACAATTTATTAACTGACGATGTTTTCTGTTTGTTTTGGTTTTTTTAGCTTAAAATTTAGGTGCATCGTTTTTAGCATATATGCCAAATAAACAATCATAATTATTAGAGAGCAAATTGTACTTTATCTCATATCAGATTATTTGTAATAATATAGTGCACTTCACCTTTATACTTATTGTTCACTTTTTGCTTCCACAGCCAGAACCTAGGGGAGGGGAGCTCGCCAACAAACCACAGTTATGTCCGCAAACTAATGTCTGCGTTTGCAAAACTGTATTTGAAATATTTTACATACAAGAAACATATTATGTGAAAAATGTATTATAGTTAGGTTTAATTGTTAATAACATTGGAGTTGTGACGCACGCGTGGAAGATCACTTTACTTAAGCGTATGTATTCTTTATTTTGTTAAAAACACACATTGAAAATAGTTATCATCGCAATCATATTAAACTAATTTGTTTTTGCTTACAAATTTGTGGTAAAATGTGTGTTTTCTTTTCGTCACCAAAAATCAGCTTACACAATTGTGCGGCCATTTTGCTGTCCGCTAAACAACTGTTGATGTTAAACGGCCTAATATGGGCGTTTAAAGTTAAGCGATGGTTATATTTCTTAAACTCCAGAAAAAATTTGGTGAAATGCCTTTCATTACTAAACGGGGCTTAGGTGTTGTTAAGCAAGGTTTAAACATTAAACGAGCGTGGTGAAATTGGCCCTTAGTGGTTAATCAGTAGGTTAACTTTCAGGTATCTTATATACAATTTTAAAAGGAACATGCTACTGGTTACAGAAACTAAATATTTTCTTTTACATCCTATGCCCAAATCCTATGCCTGTTCAAGATCAAATAACAAATTTGTCGGCCCGTCCTGCGCCTGAAGCAAAGCAAAGGCATTTATCGTAACTGACTGGAACTCAACAAAAACTGACGACTCCTCATTGCAATCACCTCGCCGACCCAGTACCCGGGATCCCACATATCGTGCACTGGGTGGCATCTCTACCACTAAATCGTAAAAATATAATATATTAATTTTTTTACAATTGAACATATTCCCACGCTAACTAAAATATCTGGGTTTCGAATAATGAAAACTTCCAGTTTTAAGATGGACTTCTGGCTAGGTCCCCAAACGGTTCCAGAGCACGAGATGTTGAAGCGCCATTTGCAAACCGCTCAAGATTTACTAAAAACGTCTGATTACGATAGCATTTAAGAGACACTGTACTTGTCTTTACAAATTTATTTTAATGGTTTCGTGTTTAACGTGTATTTTTTGGACAGTGAAAAAAGGGCAAAATGGTTGTTTTTATGTACGTATTAATATTTAAAAAAAAAAAAAAAACATATTGTTACTGGTGTGGCGAAGTGCAAGGATCCTTTATTTTTTAATATTTCATCGTACAATTCTAGGGTCACCACTTCAAGTCCCATCAGGGTGTGTTATCGGCGAGAAGACTGCGCGCCAGGTTAGTGTCTGGTGCGTAGAGGCGAAGTGGCGTGTGATGAGCGAGCCAGTGTCGCCCTTAGCGCCCCAGCGCTTCAGAGCCCGTGCGCTCAGCTCTTCTTTGTGCTGACAGCGAGGGCCTAGACACACAGCAACGCAACCATTGCGGTGGAAGAGGAGGACGATGTCGGAGCGCGTGGCAAACAGTAATAATGACGATAGGAACGAGATTTGTACATGAGTCCCTTTCAGGGAAGTCAGCGGCCAACCAGTCAAGTGACACGACGAAAACTCACAGGCATGTTTGGATCGTACGTGTTGCAAGCTTTTGCGAATGTCTCTTTCCTGCAGACATCCAGTCTGAGTGTAAAGGTATGTCAAGGTTCACTGAAACCAGTTCTACAAATATAGGACCTGTCCCACTTGGGACACGCGGCGAGAGTATGGTTTGTTTAGATTGCAGTGTTTAAGGCCAATGAGGTCGCACTAGCCGTGAAACGTTTCCCAGTGTCCTTGAACGGGACCAGAGCACCCAGACACACACGTAGCAACAATCTCAGCCAACAGAAACAGGCGGGGAGACGAGGCTTACAGTCAGTAGTCACTCACACAGAACACACGATTGAAATGTCTTACTTCATGCATTCCTGATAGCATGTTAGTCTGCACTAGCTGCCCAAAGATTGACTTAAGCTTACACAAACCATACATAAAGCTTGATTTAGGGTTTCATGATTAATTAAATAAAATTTGATGTGGCAACCATGTTAAGTAAGTCTAATTAAGCAGCTCTGCAAGCTTACTGCAAGCCAAATTTATATCTGAAATTATCATACCCGAAAAGAACTTATCTGGCCGCATCTAGCTCTTAATGGCAACATTGCACATAGTGCTGGGGTGCTGTAGTGCTGCGTTGCTGGTTCCCCTTCTCTTACGTCGGCGACCCTGATGCGTGCCAAAGAGTATCACGAGCCGTCACGTGGTTCTTACAAGAGAAATGCGTATCCAAAGCCTTAGCCATTCTCGATGTGTTATGACCTCATAGACTGGTGTAGAACACCTGAGATGGGTACTCCAGACATAAACAGGCTCGGCATGTTAGCTGGCGTGTTGGCTAGGTCTGTGAGTTTGTCAGTTGTTTAGTGCATCCTACAGTGATTGTTAGCGAGTTCTGTTTCGGGCGAGCACTGTGTTGTGATGCTGTCACAACTTAGAAACACAACTTAGAAACACATAACTTAGAAACACACAATAGAATCTTCTAAGTTATGCCCTTTTTAATATGTGTGTTTCTAAGTTATGTGGTTCGGCGTTGTGTGTTTATCTTTAACGTACTTATAAGTTATGACAGTTCTAAGTTGTGAGTTTCTTAGTTGTGATAGTTATAAGTTATGACTTACTACGTTACGACGTTTCTAGGTTGTGTGGGGAACACCACATAACTTAGAAAGTCACAACTTAGAACTGTCATAACTTAGAAAGCTCATAACTTAGAAACACACAACTTAGAATCACACAACTTAGAAACACACAACGCAGAACCACAAAATTTATAAACGTCATATCATAGAAAGTCACAACTTAGAACTATCACAACTTAGAAACACACAACTTAGAACTGTCATAACTTATAAACACGTAACTTAGAATAACGCAACGCAGAACCACACAACTTATAAACGTCATAACATAGAAAGTCACAACTTAGAACTATCACAACTTAGAAACACACAACTTTCAAATGTCAAAACTTAGAAATACGTAACTTAGAAACACGCAACGCAGAACCACACAACTTAGAAATGTCATAACGTAGAAAGTCACAACTTAGAACTATCACAACTTAGAAACACACAACTTACAACTGTCATAACTTAGAAACACGTAACTTAGAAACACGCAACGCAGAACCACACAACTTAGAAACATCATAATGTAGACAGTTACAACTTAGAACAATCTCAACTTAGAACTGTCATAACTTAGAAACACATAACTTAGAAACACGCAACGCAGAACCACACAACTTAGAAACGTCGTAACGTAGAAAGTCATAATTTAGAACTATCACTAGTTAGAAACACACAACTTAGAACGATCATAACTTATAAACACTTAACTTAGAAACACATATCGCCAAATCACGTTACTTATAATTTGAATGAGAAGGCGTAAATATTTTGAAAGGACTGTAGTGAGAAATATTTTTGTTTGCACTCCCTGCATTCAGAGCTGCACTCTTGTGTGTAAATAGTTACTTTCGCGTACAGTTTGGTTCTCTCTGTATAGATGGTGCTGTTAGTTCCACACATAGCTAAATTGATTTCAGCTAATGGTTTGCTCGCCACATCTGAACGGCTCGTTTATTTTATTCATTTTTCAATGATTAAGATTTAATTTGTGTTAGTAAAACATTTGTTTTTTGTTTGTATAGCTATAATAAATTAAGTTGATTACATAATGAGTGTTGGGCAAGATGGCGGCGGTATAATAAATATAATTTCAAATGTGGGGCCTTAGGTATGCATTAAGGAAGGCAAAACCCCCCTGCCCCCATTTATCATAAACTTGCCGTCAGTACGAAGCATATATAGATTATTTATTCCACTGAATCCCAACTGGTTTCGTGGTCTGGTTGGTAAAGTGCCTGCTTTCTAACCTCGACGTCCTCGACGTTATCATGTCCCATGGATCGAATCCCAGCCTCGGCACTGAAAATATTTTAGTTAAATAAAAAAAAATCCCTGCTGATACCTGGTGGCGACCAACAGAACTATATGACGTCACAATATGGCTGCCTCCAGCAGACGAAAAAAAAAAGGCGGCCACCAGCAGACGAAAAAAGATGGCGGCTGATGTTTACATCGAATTTCGAAAAGTTGAAGTTCGAAAAAAAAAATTCGAATCCAAGATGGCGGCCATGACGTAAAGTCAAACGGTGATGTCACGATTCGAAGTTGGTGGAAATTTCTAGAAATACAAAATGGCGGATGGATTAGCATACATATTAGCATAGATTGGCATACGGATTGGCATACGGATTGGCATGGATTAGCATAGATTAGGTTAGCATGGATTAGATGACGTCATCCAAGATGGCGGTCGGCTCCTGGCTCCTGCGTCTGTCCTTGAATCGGTATTTTCCATCTACTGAAAAGTACTAACATGAAGGCTGAACTTCCTTCGTCTTGGTGTCAAGCGATCGATAGTGCGCATCCCGCAACCCACATAAACGAAATAAATATTTTTTTTACCCACCACAACACGTGACGTCATCCGTTGACAAGAATCAGAACTACTTACAAGTTCCTTTGCATGAGATAACCCAAATCTCGCTGATGAAATGTTAAAAAGAATTTGGATTTTATTTTTAGCATCACGTCTGTATGAACCAGGACTACGACAATCCCGATGAGTGTTGTTTAGAGACTTGTGTTCTACTAACAAAATTAAGATCATTTTTTATTTACTATAAAGAACTACTAATTTCAGAACCCCGAGATACTTTAAGACAAGTTTCTGATCTTACAACTAAAGAACAGATATACGCAGTATAGTCATTTCTGAGCCTTGAGTATTTGTTTTGACGTCGACCCAAGTGTCGCCTCGGCTCAGGCAGACCGTTATGCTACTCCGACATCGCCGTTCCGGTGATCGTGTGAGTCTAACGTGCCCTGTGGCATTTTAGTGCAGCGCGACGAAGGGAAGCCTTCTTTTCACATAGAGAGCCAAACCACCGATCGTGCATCTTCGGTTTTTTTTTGGTTCATTGTAAATAAATATGGCGGTGTTGATAAAAGGATACTAATGGTCAATTAGGTTAGGTTAGCTACATTATAAATACTTTAAAACATTGTGGACGGTTGATTTGGTTAGGATAGCTACATTAAAGATACGGAAAAAAGCATGAACTTCGGGGAACTTCGGGTTTTGGCTCTCTCGTCTGTGAAAAGAAGGCTTCCCCGCGACGAACGCTGAGGCGCAGGAGTGCCAACCCACCCCGCCGGTGTTTCTTTTAGACTCTAATTATTTACGTTTTGATTGTAACCGTGCAGTTGTTGAATCCCTTTGCTCATTCAATTGTCATGATTTATTTTATTACAAATTGTAAACCTTTATTCACTGTGCGCCTATGCCGCAAGGCGCAGCCAAGCTGTGTTCGCGCACGAACCGGCCGGCAGCCGCGCCAGTCCAGACGACCGAGGGGGTGGCCCGGACAGCACATTATCACACCCTACTTTACATTTAACATAACTCATCTGCAGGTAGAGGAAGAATACGCGGTAATTTGTTATTTACAGCTTTGGTAAATAAATAATAAATTATCTGTTAACTTATACAGTATAATAAAAACAGTTTATATTTAAAATCTATAAGGTTATCGCATAATTAGAAAACAATTTCATGAAATGAAATAGAAGAAACATTTAAGCGTAATGTAGGACTCTTCTTAAGTTACTTAGTAATACGTTTTCATAACTGTATGAATACGAATTTAGTACAGCATACTCCTTACGTCATGCTAATTTAATGTGGGTTAAGGCAATTATTGAAAAAGCTTGACGATAAAATTTTATTTTAAATTTACAATGTAAGTTTTAATAATTCAAAGTGAGGTCTACAACAAAAAATAAACACACAGAAGTACAAATGTATATATACCGTACACTGTTATCCTATCCCTTTAAGGGTAACGCCTAAAAAACGTGAAGTGAGTCTATAACGATAAAAGAATTTATTTATTACAATAAATGTTGCTTTCATTTTGTTTTTTTTTTTCAATTATATTTACTTGCATAAACTAAGTCTATTTACACTTAATTTCTCCATATAGTGTGAATATACATTCCATTTATTTCGTCAAAGAAAATACTGATAAGTGTAACTTACGCACTCCGCCGCCGCCGACGCACTTGCCCTTCGCCGAGGATCCGCTCGACTCCTCGCTCACAACTTCACTCGGGACTCCGCCGCGCCCACGACTCTATCGCCCGGAAACTCCCGACTCCACTGAACTCATTCACTCCCTGCCCTGGAACCTTCGTCCAAGGACTTCGCCACTCTGCCGCACCCGCGGCACTATCGCCCGGAATCTCCACCGCGGGAGAACTCCCCACTGAACTCCTTCCGAAGGTCGGCCCAACCTCCTTATATAGCCCTTGGGTTCCCGTCCAGAACAATCGGGCATGTCTCCGAGATATCGCGCGACCTTCGCCGTCGAAATGCCCAGAAACGCGTCGTGAGTCCTCGAAGGACGCGGTGGCTGCTCAAAGAATGCCGATAAACGCAACAAGCATCGGGTTCCCACAAAACGCGCCGATAAACATGTCTGAGTCCTTTTATGCCGCAGTGCGGCCTCTTTTACGTAGCTCGATCTGAGGCAGGTGCGTGCTGCGAAGGTCAGGATGTCGCGAGATAGTATGACACGAGATACCAGGGAGAGGATGCGGGTGGAAGGGGGGCGCAGACAGGCCGAACGAGCGCGGCGACGCCAAGCACTGCAGCCAAGCGCGATCGTAACAATACTGTTACGATTTACCGCGGGTTCGTAAAGGATAGCCCAATTAAAGATTTTTATCACACACACAGTTTTATTTATTGCCACTACTTATGTCACTTATAAATAATCTAAAATGGCAAATAATCAATTGCACTTAAAAATGTTGCTTCCCCAGTCACTCGTTTTCACACACCGCACACCTCGCTGGGCTGCACCTCTGGCGCAACTCTCATATTTTAAAGTGTATAAGAAACATGTTTTTATCTCATTGTGTTAGAGGGATAAAGGTAAGAGGTGATCTTCCTATAAACGGTGCAGCAAAGTGGGAGCACATAGAGCAGATGTATGAAGAAGAAAAGAAAACTGTCTTCAGAATTGCTTTTAAAGTGACAGATGCCCACGTGGCTCCTACTCCAAGTGAACGCATGAGGGTTTCTACTGCAGCACAGACCATGAGCCACTCAGTAGCAGCAGCTATACATAGCTATATTGGCAGAGGTAAAGTTACAGTTATTTTTATTTTGAGTTTTTTTTTAGCCTAATTCATGGTTTACAGCTTTTTTAACATGGGATGTAGGTCATTAAGACTTTATTAGGGTTAAAAAAAATTGATTTCCATTAGGCACAGTGCTTTATTCAGTGCAACTTCTGATAGGCCAAAATTAAGTGCTGTGTCTGTTGAAAGTGCCCAGTATCTTTATTCCTTGAACTTAAAAAAATTAAAATATTTTTGCAAAGTGTTGTAGTGGTACTCATATTTTTTGGCGACGTGTAGAGTAGTCATGCAACACTATTTTTTTACTTGCGTAGGCCTAACAGTTAACTTTTTTTTGGCAGATCTAAAGGCTATCATGTGTGTGCATTTTTACAGGAAAATAAATTCAATGTTATAATGTATGGTTTTGAAACTTAGCCTAGTTACAAAGGGTTTGTGCAGTAATCATGGCTGCAGAGGAAAACACCCTTTATACCTGTACAATTGCTATATAAATCTGCCAACATAGCTGTTAAAACAGCTGGATTATGTGAGACACTGTAGCATATTCTGTATTGTTTACAACTGCCAACTGTAGCAAGGTTCAAACCATGCTAACTGCTATTATTTTTGTAGCAGCAAACCACGGTCTGATTACCATTCTTTGCCTTGCTGGGTAGATCTTAAGGTTTCAACAGTTTATTAGAAATGAACAAAAACAAGGTGTGATTCCGTCTGAAATATAATTACTCCATACTGAGGAAACTTAGATACAAGAAAATATTAACATAAAATATTAATTACATTCTTAAACAGCTCTCAGGTATATTCAGAAAAAATTATTGGCCGGCCGTACATGGAATTATCAAAAGTTAGATTAACTAGAAATACATAAACCAATAAAAAAATACTAAATGTGTTTAAACTATCCCAGGATATATACTTAAAGTCCAGAAATTATGTTTATCTAATTAACTGCATCTGACGACGTAATTGAAAGAAAGTTCAGAAAAGGGTCAAAAGACACAGAAGCACCGGAGGTCGGGGCTTCGTTTCCCGGAGATCACGCGGGAACATGATGCCAGGGCGCTTGTGTCCTGTTGTGGAAGGGAGATGAAAGTGCCAATTCGGCGTCCGGCTCTCGGACCCTGTCTGGAACAGTCCGAATCAAAACTGATCAGAACTTGTACACAGACAGTATACGGGGCAGAAAATGCCTGGAAAAGTTAAGGGGAGGTTGAGGAAAGTCGCGGATCGTCACTCACCAGACAGGGGAGTTGGCTTCTATTTACCGATGCGTCGTCAGCCAGGAACTGAATCCCGCGATTACGCGGCTGGGCGCGGTCGTTTCTACCATTTCAAAAGAAATAATTTAACAGAAAACTAACTATCACACTTTGTACTATGCAGACGGACTAAACTACATAAAGAAGATTATAGGAATAGCATCCCTTATTTAGGCGACTACATTGTCTGTTGCGGCCGGATGGAAGACTTGCAGTGTCTCGTCGACTCGCCGATAATCGAAAAATAACCCGTCTGCCGTCGCGGCGCGAAGTGTCTCTCGAAGAACCGCGTCTCGTAATTAAATGTAACTTATCTATCAAAAGTGGAGGGGGGTGACTGGGAGTCCGGACCGGAAGGTTCCGAAGTTCCCCGAGTGCGCATCATAAAAAAACTCTGACAGATGTCTCGAAGTTGGTAGCACTGGCCGACTTTAGCGCTACCTGCGGAGAGGTGTCCGAAATAAGAAAGAATCGACTCGCCCAATGCGTCTGCTTTACCAAGGGAATAAAGGGCACATTCTAGTGCTACACTCTGGCGGCCTACAGGGTAAGTTGGCTGGGCGGTTAGCGAGTTTGCCGCTAGGTATCGTGTGTGGTCCATCTTGGCACACACATTTTTTATCCAAGGCATCCTTGGAGACGGTCGCTGTCTGCTGGGGTGTATGACCGGTCATTGGTCTTAGGCGAATTCTTAGAACTCAAGAGGGGGGGGGAAACGCAACGACGCTGGGAACAAGCGTCCATGACGTGCTTCCAGGGGAGTGAACCTAATACGTATTCGTGACAGTAAAGGCTATGGTCAGCTCGTCTCTGAGAAATGGTAACAGCTCGTCCAGAGCTGCTGTATGCAGTTTTAGTCATGAAGTGAAGTAACGTTACAGGACTGGGACGTGCCTGTAAGCGAGGGAAATTTTAAACTGGCTGCCAGCAAAGTATTAGATCTGCAAAATATCAGATACGTCTCTGGGAAAGGTGCTTCAGACTACTGGCACAAAGTTTAACTTAGGGGGGTACACCAGCCTAACAAAGTGTAAATCGCCCTTTAGTAACCAAATTATAGGGCAAATAAAATTTCCAAAAATAATTTAAATTATATAAAATTAGAAAAAAAATGTGTCGAAATTCCTAATTTCCGGCACATACTCCCCCACTGAAAGGCGGAGCCAGGGTAAGCAACCAACACTGAATATAAAATGATTGAAATCTGGCGTACTTACCCTGTACCAGAATCGACTTAGTTAAACTACTTACAATACCTGATGAACTTACTAGGTAACATGACCATACAAAACAACTTTAAAAACTAAGCGACATGATTATTCATTATTTACACATAACTATGTATAATCATTCTCTTACGAACTAAGTTACATATTTATCTTATGTACTAATTTACATCTCTCTTATATGTTAAGTGGATTTTACATGCTAAGTGTACCTTATGGACTAAGTGTTCTTATGTATTAAGTGGCGCCACTTAAAAATAATATCTTATCCTAAAACATTCTTAATACTAAACATCTGAATTGTAAACATTCTTACAAAACTAGTACCATGGATTTTTATTACTTATATATAGGACCTAGGATTTTTATATCTTCAACACTGCGTATTGCAGATAGCATGCCGAAGCTTTGTTTAAGACTCCTCGAATAGGAGTAGAGGGCTGCACCTAATTTAAGTTGGGGTGCACCTTCTTTAGATGCGAAATGTGCGCGCGCGTTATGTACGCACCAGAACTTGGGTCGGCTAGGGCGACCGTTACTGGGGTTAAAAAGCGCTGGATTTGCCACGGGCCATTCCAGCGATAAGCAAGTTTGGCTGATCGCTTGTCGATCGCCTTACTTAGTGGGTGTGATCTGCACAACACCATATCACCTACTCTATATGGATTAGGCGAACGCTTCTGATTATATCTCTGCCTGCTTGCCGCATGGGCCAAGTTCAGGTTATGCTGAGCTCTTCTCCAGACCTCTTTTATGTTGCGAGGATTATCTGGGAGAAGCTCTTGTAATGACCATAGATTCGAAAGTGGATTATTTGGTTTATACGTGAACATGATTTCAAATGGTGTGGTTTTGTGTCCCTCATGGCGGGCATAGTTGAAAGCCATTTGTAACGAGACCAAATTAGTGTCCCATTTATCCTGCGAGTTAGCATTATACGCTATAGAGCGGATCGGAGGTTCCTATTTAAATGCTCCGCATGTGAAGGCTGTGGATAATAGGGATAATAGGCGATCGACAAGCGATCAGCCAAACTTGCTTATCGCTGGAATGGCCCGTGGCAAATCCAGCGCTTTTTAACCCCAGTAACGGTCGCACTAGCCGACCCAAGTTCTGGTGCGTACATAACGCGCGCGCACATTTCGCATATAAAGAAGGTGCACCCCAACTTAAATTAGGTGCAGCCCTCTACTCCTATTCGAGGAGTCTTAAACAAAGCTTCGGCATGCCATGGGAAAAACACATATATTCTTGAAAAGTCTGCATGTAAATAGTGATGCGTTTTACGACACAATTATTGAAGGTAAGCCTGATATTTTAAAAATATTATTTTGCAATTCTCGTATTGTGGTTTCTGCGGTGACTCGCCGGAGGGGAATGAGCGATACAAATTTAGAAAATGCATCAATAGCTACGAGAAGCATGGTGTGTCCAGTTTTAGAATGGGGGAAGGGGCCAACAAAATCTATAAATAATTTTTGCATGGGCCTTTCGGCAACATCTAATGTTAAAAATCCAAATTGTGTTTTCTGTGCTGGTTTACTCAGGGCGCATAATTTGAATAATTTTACCTTCTCAGCAATGTCTTTATGCATTCCATCCCAAATAAAATGGCGGCGTATGCCGTCAATTGTTTTGTATGTGCCCAGGTGTGCTCCAATGGGTGAGCTGTGATAATATTTAAAAACCATGTCTCTTAAATTCTGAGGAAGGGCTATTCAGTAAGTTTTGCATTGTGCTGTTCGTCGATACAGGAGACCTTTTGAAATCTTGCAATATTTTGGCGGTGTACCTGATTTTATTTGCTGAAAAATATATGAAATGTAAGGATCTGAATTTTGGTGACACTGTAAGTCTGAAAACGCTAAAGGAAAATCAGTGAGTAGAGCATTACATGAAACTGGGGGTTCCTCCTGAAGATTAGATTTGGAGGGATTCTCGAACATTCGAGAAAGAGCATCTGCTACAATATTCTGAGTACCTCTGATATGTTGAATAGTGAATTTAAGTGAGGAGATTTTTGCTATTCACCTGCCTAGTTTTCCTAGTTGCTTGGGGTGAGCCAAAAGCCAAGCAAGGGCCTGATTGTCGGTCTCTAATAAAAATTCCCTGTGTTCAAGGTATTGCCGAAACTTGTCGATTCCGAATACAACTGCTAGGCACTCGAGTTCATAAACTGAGGAAGATTTTTTCTCTTGATGAGTTAGGGTGCGAGAGGCGAAAGCTATTGGTTGCCTGTGGCCATCGAACTCTTGTGATAGTACTGCATCAATGGCGATACTCGATGCATCTGTCTGTAGTATGAATGGTTTAGTGAAATCCGCCATTCGAAGAACAGGTGGGCTGGCTATAGCTTGTTCCAAATAACTAAAAGCTTTGTCTTGTTCAGGACCCCAATTGAACGATGTGTTTTTCTTCCGAAGAGCATTTAAAGGGGCTGCATGTTCTGCAAAATTTGGGATGAATTTGGCATAGAAATTAGCCATTCCAATAAATCTAGAAATTCCTTTTGGATCTTTTGGAGGTAGGAAATCTGCGATGGCTTGAGTGCGGCTTGGGTTAATTGTTACTCCTCTACTGTAAATTATGT
Organism: Bacillus rossius redtenbacheri; assembly: GCF_032445375.1. Lineage (NCBI taxonomy): Eukaryota > Metazoa > Arthropoda > Insecta > Phasmatodea > Bacillidae > Bacillus > Bacillus rossius. Next base: position 2,080,594 of record NC_086333.1, on the reverse strand, counting down.
GTCCTAGGAAAGAATTTTCAGAAACTGCGAATTTAACCTTCTTTGTGTTTACTGTCAGTCCTGCTTTACGCAGCCGGGTGATAACTTCAGACAAATGAGCTAGGTGGTCTTCAAAAGATTCGGAATACACAACAACGTCATCCAGGTAATTAAACACAAATTTAAATTTAAAATCGCCAAAAACTTGGTCTAGGAGGAGAGTCAGTACCTGTGCGCCTGTGGCTAGTCCAAATGGAACTACTTTATATTGATACAAATTCCAGGGCACGCAAAAGCCGGTGATGTGTTTTGATTTTGGTGTTAATGGTATTTGATGGTAAGCCGAATTAAGATCAAAAACGCTAAAATATTTGGCTTTGCTAAACCAATGGCAAGCTGAATTCAAATCAGGTAATGGTACTATTTCTATGTCTATTTGTTTGTTAATTTTTCGAAAATCCACAACTAAGCGGTGACCTTGACCTTTGGGGACCAAAAATGCTGGAGAGGAAAAACTGGAAGTCGATGGTTCAATTACATCCTTGTCCAATAGGTCTTGTATGTGTTCGCGCATGATTTCCATTTTGGGACCCAATAATTTATATGGGTAACATCTGACTGGGGATTTATCCAAAAGTTTTATATCATATTGCACTAAGTGAGAGCGACCTAGTTTCTTTGTCAAGACATCTGGGAAGTTATGGCATAGATTTTCCACTGCTTTTCTTTGCGATGTGTCGAGGTGTTTCAAGGATAACTCACATTCATCCTCGGCTTCGGTATGTGTTGCATTTACATTACTCTGATGCTGGATTTTAGATGAAAGAAATGGGATAACAACAGATTTATTAAATTTTAACTTGAAATTTCTTGCTCACAGACAATTACTAAGCCTGTTTAAGAAATGAAATCCGATCCAAAAATTAGATCAGTAGCTAAATCCTGTGAAACTAAAAATGGAAACATCAAGGTAAATAACTCAATTTTAACTTTAATGACGACTACTTGGTTAACCTTTAATGGTTGCTCTGATGCGGTGAAACATTGTATTTTTACTGGTTTAATTTTCTGAACCAATTTCTCCTTTAGTAAAACATGAAAAAGATTTGCTGAAATAAAACTTCGGACTGAGCCTGTATCAATCAGTCCTGGGATTTCGTGTTTGCCAATTAAAGTGCTCGCATAAGGTAATACTGTTGGTATACCTGCGAAGATATTATGACATGTCCTCTTGCCTGAATTTTTAGGATTGATGCAATTTTCACAATGTGTCCTAGGGTCGGTAGAATTTTTTACCTTATTTGCATTTGTGTACATTTTGCGTTTTTTCCTTCTACGAGACTTGTTTGACTTTTGTGACCTATTTGAATTTCTTGTGTATTTTTGTTGTTGTATGTCGTGATTACTCTTTGGGTGGTAATTAAATATGTTATTGTATCTACTCGGTGCATGTGGAGTAGTGACTGTATTGCAGAAATTATCTGAAGATGATTTTTGTTTAGGTGGCACAGAAGGATTGCTTTCTGGCCACCTCGTTACTCGTTTTTTTAGTTGTTGTAATAATTTTTCTGTCTGTACTTAGTGCGGCATTGTTCAATCACATGCCCGGTTCTTTTACAAAATTTACAAAATGGCATCTGTTGCTGGTTATGATTATATCCACTCTGATGGTGACTGTAATCATTTTGTTTTGTTTTATGAAAAGTGTTCATGTTATCTTTTCTCGGTTGAGGTTGTGACACTGACAGAATGGGGTGTCGATCAAGGGAACTCGGGTAACGATTCCTTTGGTAGTCGGCGAATTCTCCATTAGGGATCGTCCATTAATCACGTGATGTTTTTTTATTAAATTTTTAACTCACCCTCCCCCTAGTGATTTGTGGTGAGGTTTCAGACTTCCCCCCCCCCCCCCCCCCCCCCCCCAATAAATCACGTGTATTTTTTTGGTACAAAATATTTTTAAAAATTTCAGAATATTATCTTTAAATATAGGTATAATCTAATTTAATTCTGGAAAATTAAGCACAGCATGTATTCGGCGCCAAAATCACAGTCTTACTGGCGACTGGCAAGCCGAGCCGGGTGGTTCATGTTGCGGCGGGCGGGGATATTGTTGCCTGGCTACGGTGAGTAAAGGTCGCGCGTCGCTTTTCGGTTTAGTAGAAATCGGGCGAAAAAATAAATACATGTGATATCTCTCTACACCCCCCCTCCCCCCTTGTGATATTTCGTGATTTTTCCCGACCCCCTCCCCCCCCCCCTTTCGAGCCTCACGTGATTAATGGACGATCCCTTAGTGGCATGTATACACAAACGGTCCAGCTCCGCAAATGTATGTGGTCTGCTTTGAAAAACTGCTCGCGATCTTTCTGCAGCACTAATTCCATCTAGGATATTAGAAACTATTTCGCATTCTGACGCGCCTAATCGAAGGACTCGAGCGGCTTCCTTAATGTCAGCAATGTATTTACTTAATGGTTCGTCTTTCTGTTGAAGTCTGTTGTACCAATCAAATCGTAGGTTTGTTAGCATGCGCGCTGGAATAAAAAAATCTAATATGTCAGCATGGTACTGATCAAAGGTTAGGTTATTTTCTATTGCCAATGAGGTTCGTTCGCTGAGAGGTGGGTGGGTAAGAGGAAAAACTATCTCAAACAATTCTTTGTCTGGTAGGTTGCATTTTTGGTGTAGTTTTAGTAACTGTCGCAAAAACTCAATCAGTTTTTTAGGATCCAATCCATTGGTTTCCGGGAGATTGGTGAGTAGCCTTTCTGCTGGGTGGGCGATTTTACTGTAGAAATGTGTTGTTTGACCTTGGTCAGGTGGTGGTGGGTGATTTGGTGCAGGATTAGGGTTGTGTGGAGGGAGTGGTGCTGCAGGTGCCAGAGGGAGGTACGAGGTTGAAGGACTGACTTGGGGAATTTGTAGGTCAGGTTGGGGAATAGCTGTCATGGCGGTGGACTGTGCAAGTGAAGTCGTGGTGCTAGATGCACTTACCTGAGGTAGGGGTGAGATTTGCGTGCCAACGGCCGCAGAGGGAGTGTGGAGTTCTGGGGTGGTTTGGAAGGATGAAAATGCTGACTGGAACTGGAGGTATGGGTTAAACATACCCGCCATGTTTGGTGGAAGGTACATTGGTTGGGTGAGGTGTGATGGGTGCGCAATGACTTCTGGAATAGGCCGAGTGTAGGTGACCTTGGTGACTGGCTGGGGTACCGGCCCCGCGATAGAGGCGGAGGGAAACCACATGTGGGTGGATGGGTGGCCAATAGTAGTGATTGCAGGAAACGGGATTGATGTAAAGGAAACAGGTGGCGGCGATGAAGGCGGAGGCAGGGGCGATACTGGTAATGGAGATACCAGAGTGACCTTGGTCTGTAGTCCCGGTATTTCTGTCGGTGTTGCTTCAGACTGTGTACTTGTACCAGGTATCTGTTCCTTAGGTATGGGAATTACGTCAGTAATACTCTCGAAGAGTGGGTCCTGTATGGTGGTGAGTTTTGCACTCAACTTATGTGTGAGGTCAGGTATTTGTTGTCGGCATTTGTCAATTTCTTTGGTGTAGACACCGTTCAATTTATCTCCTAATAAAATGGACAGGTTGTGGAATCTAGTGGCAACGTGGTTAAGTCGTGTGATGGTTCTTAGTATGTTTGTTTTGTTTGTTTCGTTGTGCACATCATTTAGTTTAGTCCTATGGAGTATAAAAACCTTAAAATCTACATTGTCCACAGGACCTGATAACATACCAAATTTTATCATCAAAGGTTGCTCCTTAATCCTTGCTCCTCTCTTACAGCATATATATAATTTCAGTATTCTAAATAGCATATACCCTGATAAATGGAAAATTGCCAAGGTTATTCCTGTACACAAAAAGGGCAAAACTTCTATTGTTTCAAATTATAGGCCTATATCCCTGTTAAATGGATTTGCCAAAATTTTTGACAAAATAATATTTAAACACTTAGCGTTTAACGTAAATAATAGATTGTCTGATTCACAGCATGGGTTCAGAACAGGTAAAACAACCATGACAAACTTAGTCTCCTTTCTTAATCCTATTTATTCAGAAGTCATCAAACGTGGTCAAGTAGATGTTTGTTACTTTGATTTAGCTAAAGCTTTCGACACTGTTAATCATCAAATACTACTAAGTAAATGTTCCAAAATTGGGCTAAGTGATAAATATTTATCATGGTTAACAAGCTATTTAAATAACAGAAACTTTTATGTTTCAGTACAGAATATAAGTTCAGATCTCCACCCAACTCCTTCTGGCGTCCCGCAAGGTGGCACACTATCTCCTTTACTTTTCAATATCTACATTGATGATATAATATCTGGATTAAAGAACTCAGTTGGCACTCTTTTTGCCGATGACTTAAAGATATATAGAAAAATCTCTTCATATCATGACAGCTATCTACTACAATGTGATATTACAGAAATTGCAAATTGGTGCACAAATAATTTGGTCAATCTAAACATGGAAAAAACTGCTATCATTACCTTCTCTAGAAAAACCTACCCATTGCAATATGAATACAAACTTGATAACTCACCTATTAAAAAATCTCAACATGTCAAAGACCTAGGAATATTACTGGATCAAAAACTATTTTTTCATCTTCACATTGAAAACATTATCTCGGTATCTAACAAAATACTTGGTCTAATTAAATTTATCACCTTTAACACCTCCAATATTGACTCTATTCTCTCCCTCTATACAGCTCTAATAAGATCAAAACTTGAATATGATTCTATTATATGGAATAGCATCAATAACACTGATATTGAAAAGCTTGACAGGATTCAATCTAAAGTATCTGACTATATTAACAAAAAATTAAATACCATCAATAACATAGATTTAAATTCCCTCCTTGGTTCATTATCAACTAGAAGAAAGATCTTAGATGCCATTTTTGTCTACCATTGTTATTATGGTAATCTTATATGTCCTCATATATTTGATGTTACTGGCATTAAAATTCCTTCTTTTAATAGCCGTAACCCACCTTTTTTGTGCACACTTTTAAATACAAATGATATTATATATAGACTTGTTAACAATTTTAATATGTATGTTAATCACTTACAACCTACCAGAGAGAAAAAACTTGTTAAAAAAATTATTCTTTCGGCATCCAAAGATTAATTATCTTAATGCTCTAATGTTATTACCTAAATTATTTAATACCAGATGTATTAATCTAAGAATACCAACTGTATTTATCCACATAATATTATATGTTCTGTACTTATATATTTATTACTCTCATGAAACATTTTTGTTATTTTAAGTACTTTTCAGAAGTTAAGCACTCATATGGATATTTGTATGTTATGTTGTCTTGTCTTTGTTTTTGTCCTACTTTTTGTTGTTCTTATAATTTATTGTTTTGTTCTGTTACTGTATTTGTTTTTTTTACATGTCTTACATGTTGTGCCCACCGTTGGAGCCTTGTGCTGTTGGTGTGGCATGTAACAAATCAAATAAATAAATAAAAATACCCTTTGATTTGTTTTGAGAGTTATGTTTTAACATGTTGTTTGGGAGTGTGAGCATAAGACACCTGTATCACAGTTAAGTGCAATTTTTAAGTTAATATTAACTTAAGTAACAATTTTTTCAAGTTTAAATTACTTAATAATAAATATTACAAAATAATTGTTGTACTAGTAATTATTACAGAGAAATAAATTGTAACCAATAATAATGACAATAATTGTAAATAACTTGGAATATTCCTTGACATATCAAAAGTTTTTGATATTGCTGAGCACAAATTATTTGAAAAGCTGTAGGACATAGATATAAAAGGTATTTGCAAACAAATTACTGTTATCATATATGACAAACAGGAAGCAGATTTATCTATTTATTTTCGCTTTGTGAATCCCTCTATGTGTCTTTCAGACAATAGGGATATGAAGCATGTCAATGATACATAGATATACATGGTGTAATAATTAATTAATATTACAAATAAATATATACATGATGAGAAATCTATGTACATACACTTTGACAAATATGTTTAAACTTAGGAAATAAGCTACTTCCCTTTTAAAAGTACTGAGTTGCAAAGCTATTTACATAACAAACCTGATGTGATCTGCATAATGTAGCTAAAACAACCAATTAATAAATATACACACACATAAACTTTATTTACATACATACAGAAAAAAAATACTGAGTGTATAAATGGTATGTTTACCATTTTAAATAAAGTTTAAATATTCATGGATGGTATAAAAGTGTGAGCTTAGAGTAAAGCCATCAATATTTATATATGCAAGTTCCCAGCTTTTCATTTGATTTTCAGAGATAGTTGAAATAATAACAAAAAAATTCTATATATATGTACACATACACACACACACATTGCATATCACTCACAAAAATACTCAGGAGTCCTGCAAGGTCGTTGGACCTCTTCTGCTCCTGATATACATTAAAGACAGAACTACTGCAGCCAAATGCAAAGTTACATGGACATATCGTTGGCAGAATCTGCTATAATAAGACATGAAGTCAAATAACCTGATGGTATGTTTAAAACAATTTATCTCCAAAACTGAAATAAAACCAAGTGCATTTTTCTCAATACTAATGTATGTACATCAAAACACTACACCGTTGTCATAGCAGCGGTAAAAAATAGGTCAGCCTCCGACAATATGGTGAAATAATTTTCAGTGACACATATATGCACATCAAAGAAGTAACTCTTTAACTAGAAATGGCAATGACTTGGTCAGTTTCAAGTGACAATATAGTGGATAAATCAACAGTAACAAATGTACATACATCAAAACACTATACCTTTACATAGCAGCTGTAAAAACTTGGTCTGTTGCAAGTGTCACTAGGCTACAGTAAATAAACCAATAGTAAAAAGTGTATTTTTTTATGAAAACACCTTATCATTCCTTTGGTATTGGCTACAATTGGCAGTGACAAATACATATTTAACTCACTAACAAAATTGGCTTTAGCAAAGTTATATAAATCAACACACAAAACTATATAAATAACCTAAGGAAATAATTACAAAATTGAAACCTCCCTTTTTCTGTACCCCATAAAATGATTGAATAGGGTTACAAAATTTACAGATTACTGTAATGTCATAACAATCAAAACTTGACATCTCAATCATAAAAGTTGTTTTAGCTACATCATAGTTTATGTGGAGCATAACTGCACTGACTAAACAATGTTGCTAAAGTAAATGTTTACAGTTTTATCCATAGCCCATGTTTACCTTATTTTTCATTGAGAAAAAATAATGCCTGCTAAAATCCCTTTTAAAATAGAATCCAACTGGTGCACTTATAGTACATTAGGTCAAGTGACATACAAACAGACTTATTCAGGGCAATAAACTATACAGTAAAATTATTACTGACCTTTAAATAAGATAAGCTTAGTATACATCTGTCTGACTGACCCTGCTGCAACGAACTATGGAGTTTTGCTACATGGCGAAGCCTAGTTTGCAAGTACAGTTTTATGACATATTTTGTCAAAATGCTGTAGTGAGACTCTGCTCCAAACTCTGAGGCAGTAAACAGGTGTTCATGACGTCTGAAATATTTCTTACCTGAAAAAATTTTAGCAGCCTTCACTGTTAACTGAAGAAGAATGTTTTTTTGAGGTGTCAATTTGTGCAGGAGGCAACTATCTCTCAAAACTTTCTCAGCAATCAAACACGTATTTACTACATCTGCAGAAGCATGAACTAAACCATTTCTGTTTTTTATTGCTAACAAACTGTGTTCTTCTTGTGAATCTGCATCCACAGCAATGTTGATACACAACTGACATGTTAAAACTTTCTGTAGTTTGCGAGCAACCCAACCTGCAATGTATACAACTACCTGGTCACTGTATTCTGAAATCTGATTGAATTCACCAACATACGCAGCATAATTGTGGTCCTTTTCAACAGCAAAGATGTTGTGTGCAACATTTTGTGTAACATCAGTGATGAATGAATGCACAAGTGGAGTGTGTGTGTCGTCTGCTGCACAATTCCCTGAAGATGGAGGAGTAATGCTGGCCAAAAGGGTTCTACGGTAGGCTGACCTGAACTGAAGTGCTGATGGATTGTTGTTATTCCCACCCCTGCTCCTGATTGTTGCGAAAAATAACTCAAGATGGTCTTGGCTGAATTTTCTTGTCAGCAAATACTTCATATGTGAGCTTTCCTGCCAAACATACTCTTCGGCAATGGACTGTGTAATACCCCAAGTGTCTTAAAGAATAATTAAATAATAAGGTTAAAAGATTTGGAAGCTTTGATTACTGAGGCCCTTAATTAATAACTAGAAAAGTCAACAACAGAGGCGACACTAGAAGTAAACAAAGAAAATTTAGGGACTCCCTACAAATACTTGGGAGTAAAAGGATCGTTATTATATATTAAATAAATAAAAACAACTGTTACGTCTATAGACTTCCTTATTTTATTAATCATTGTTCTTTTTTTTGATAGATTAAATTTTCCTTAGTAAAGACTGTTTTTCATTGATAAGTGATCTTATTTACATAACTCACAATTACACTTATTATATGATATTCCTTAACGTTATTTACGATAGAGCCGGCCCTTAATGTATAACAAAAATTAAAATATTTAACAACAAGACTGAAATTAACATTGGTAACTTTAAAGTTTGTACATATAGTCCTTCCAAAACATAATATAAATTTCTTCTCCTCGAACTGCCTTTTACTGTCCGCTGTCTTAACTGGGTTATACTAATCTTGGGTTCGTGAATAAAAAGATAGAATTATGCGGGTTTCACCCGGGGCTGTAGGTAGACGGTGATCAAGGTAGTAGGCCTAATGATGTTGGATTCTGCGCAGGAACCGACTCCAGAGGTTCTGGCAGAGGATTTTGGTTGCCCCAAACTTGGAACCCTGTCTGAAACAAAAGTCCAAATTCCAAAGAATTAGACCTGTTTCCAGACAGTATACTTAAATGGCGCAAAAGGCCAATAGAGGGAAATTAAAGGGGGGGGGAATGACGTCAAGACTTACCAAAACAGGGTGTTGGTCCTGGCGCTCAGGAGAGGGCGTCTCGTCTCCGCAAACTCGAACCACGATTCGCGGTAGCCACGGAAGTCATCATGATTAATTAAAAAAAAATAATTTATATAAAAATACTAAGTTTCTCTACTTTCACCTAAACTACTGACTGGTTAATAATTTTAGCTAGGGACTCCATCCCTTTAGTCTGAGAAGACTACATAATATACGATGTCGATGATTCGCAGAAGATCGCAGATACAAACGGTACCAGTCAGTCAGGAGGCGCGCACTGAAGTAAGTTCAGAGCGCGATATCACCTGAATATCATAAGCGCGGGGTCTCTAGAGAATGGGAGGGGGGTAGGCTCTGAGCCGAAAATTACCGAGTCCACCCGAAGGTGTCCAGCATAAAAAAATTAGATCTTACTGGAGTGACTGCGCGACTGAGGCGCTATCTTTTGGTGGCGAGCAGAAGTACTAATAAATCGACTAGTGACCGACGAGAGTGTCAAGCTAGGGGGTTAATGGAGTAACCAGTGGTGCCACCTAGCGGCCTGAGACATAAGGAGGGGAGAGGTTGTCGTTACCTCCGCGCGAGCGCGGTAGTGTCGGCGCTGCCGACGCCTCACCAGTGGCATTAGTTACCACAGCCGTCGCTAGGTGTCGTTAAGGTGCAGAATCGTAACTGCGGCTGCCAAGCCTGAGATGACCTTGAATTCGGTTAACGCACTCGAGCGGTCGTCGCTCCTAGCCACTTCTGAGAAGAGAGGGTGGGTGAGCAGGCGGGGGGTGGCTTCAAAAAACGCATGGTCTGTGGGACACAAGGCCCACGGGATCCTCCTGTCGTGTCTTGCTGCTAGTGAACCTTATACCGATTCGTGACAGAGTTAGCAGGGCTCAGCACTGCTTCACAAGCTGCTCTTAGCAAAAGGAGACCCGCGAAGAAATAACGTTACCGGCTCCGACGTGCCTGGAGGCGGGAGAAATATTAGCCAGAATGCTAGCCTAGCATGAGGCTGGGAAAGAAAATCAGCTCGCCTCTGAGAACAGAGGCTGAGGGCCTGGCCGTAAAGAAAATAAGATGAGAGAGAGAGAAAAAAAAATATATAATATTTCCAAAAATATTTAAGATTACAAAATTTTTAAATAAAACGTGCCTAAATACCTAATACACGGCACATACTCCCCCGCGTTAAAGCGGAGCTTAGGGGAAAGCAAAAACAAAAACCAAAAACTTCAGTAGGACGAGTTACCAGGTTCGCCTGTATCCTACTACTTACATGCTAAAACACAAAAAAATATTAAACACTCTTATGAACTAATGTGCACATTCTTAATGACTAACATGATTAAATTCATTATCTTAATTAAAATTATTAACTTAAGTGGCCACTTAAACTAACACCCTATATTAAGTTTTCTTACAAACTAGTACCATGGATTTTTATTGTTACTTAATGTTACTACCTAGGTTTTGTATTCTTCAGTTAAACTCCTTATTGAGTATTATATATATATATATCTGGCATGCCAAGGCTTAGAGAAAGTAATCGCTCCTATTTTAAATTCGGATGCGCTTTCTTAAGGTGGGAGATGTGCGCTCGTGTCACATACTCTCCGGAACTGGGGTCGGCTAGACTCACAGTCACTGGGGTTAGAAACCGTTGGATCTGTAATGGTCCAGTCCAGCGATACGATAACTTGGCCGATCGCTTATCGATGGCCTTACTCTGCGGGTGTGCTTTGCACATTACCGTGTCACCTACCCTGTAGGGGTTAGGGGAGCGGTACTTATTGTACCTTCTCTGACTTGTTTGGTGAGCCCAATTTAAATTCCTACGCGCCTTTCTCCAAATCTCCGTGATGTCCTTGGGATCATCCGGCAGTAGGTCTTCGAGAGACCAAAGATTGGAAAGGGGTGTGTTGGGCTTATAAGTAAACATAATCTCAAATGGGGTGGATTTGTGTCCTTCATGTCGGGCATAATTAAATGCCATCTGTAACCACACCAAATTACTGTCCCATTTTTCCTGCGCATTCGCGTGGAACGCTATGAGCGCCGAACGAAGATTTCTATTAAATCTCTCCGCGTGCGAGGGTTTAGGGTAGTATGGCGATGTTGTCACATGCTGTATACCATGCGAGAAACACATGTTCTTGAAAGTTCTGGATGTAAACTGTGTTCCGTTGTCGGATACAATTATGTTTGGTAATCCTGAAGTTTTAAAAATATGATTTTGTAATGCACGCACAGTGGTGTCAGCTGTAGCCTTACGGAGTGGAATAAGCCAAACAAATTTCGAAAAGGCATCTATGGCCACAAGAAGCATAGAGTGTCCGGATTTGGATCGAGGAAATGGCCCTACAAAATCAATAAAAAGTTTTTGCATAGGTCTTTCGGCTACTTCTGAGGCAAGAAAACCGTACTGTGTATTTTGTGCAGGTTTACTTAATGCACATAGCTTACATAACTTAACTCGCTGTGTAATGTCCCGGTGCATTCCTTCCCAAATAAAATGGCGTCGGATACCTTGAATGGTTTTATAAATACCTAAATGGGCACCGAGAGGTGAACTATGGTAATATGTGAAAATCATATCACGCAGATTTTGTGGAAGAACAATTTTAAAGTGCCTTGACTGTTGTGTACGTTTTTGTAGGAGACCTTTAGCTAACTTATAAAATTTCGGAGCTGTACCCGCTTTAACTTGTTCAATTATTTTTGCCAAATATGGGTCGGCTTGTTGATGTGTTTGTATGTCCTGAAAAGCTAAGGGGAAATCGGTTAGGAGTGCCTGACACGAAATCTGAGGTTCCTCCTGAGATATTGTTTCGGAGGGGTTCTCGAACATTCGAGAAAGTGTGTCAGCCACAATGTTTTGAGTACCGCGAATATGTTGAATATTAAATTTGAGAGAAGAAATTTTGGTGATCCACCTTCCAAGTTTTCCTAATTGTTTAGGGTGAGCTAACAGCCAAGCGAGCGCCTGATTATCAGTTTCCAATAGAAATTCCCTATGTTCCAGAAACTGTCGGAATTTATCAATACCAAAAACTACTGCTAAACATTCCAATTCATACACTGAAGATGCTTTCCTTTCCTGAAAAGTTAATGTACGTGAGGCGAAGGCAATGGGTTGCCTGGCGCCATCTATTTCCTGAGACAATACCGCCCCTATAGCAACACTTGAGGCGTCTGTTTGTAAAATAAAGGGTTTACTAAAATCTGCCATGCGCAGAACAGGTGGATTCGCTATAGCTTCTTTCAAGAAATTAAATGCCTTGTCTTGTTCAGGACCCCAAATATATTGTGTATTTTTCTTACGTAATGCATTCAAAGGTGCCGCATGCTCGGCGAAATTTGGTATGTATTTGGCATAAAAATTAGCCATGCCAATAAAACGAGCTATGCCCTTTGTGTCTTTAGGTGGTTTGAATTCCCTGATGGCCTGTGTTCGTTCTGGATCAATTGTAACACCTTTGTGTGATACCAAATGTCCAAGAAAAGATATTTCGGAAGCAGCAAATTTTACCTTTTTTGTATTTACAGTGAGGCCTGCCTTGCGCAGTCTTTCAAGGACAAGAGTCAGATGCTGGATGTGTTCCTCAAAACTTTCTGAATAAATTACAAGATCATCCAAATAATTGTAAACAAATTTAAATTTAAAATCCCCTACTACTTGTTCAAGAAGTCGTGTGAGTACTTGAGCACCTGTGGCCAAGCCAAAAGGTACCACATTATACTGGTAAAGATTCCAAGGTACGCAAAATGCGGTAATAGGTTTTGAGTCTTGCGTGAGTGGGATCTGATGGTACGCCGAATTGAGATCGAACACACTGAAATACCTGGCCTTACTAAACCAATGAAAGGCCGAGTTCAAATCTGGGAGGGGTGTTTGCGGTATTTTAATCTGTTTGTTCAGTTTTCGATAATCAGTGACGAAACGTTGTTCCGTGCCCTTGGGTACTAGAAATGCAGGTGAACTGAAAGGAGAATTAGAAGGTTCTATTACCTTATTATCTAACATTTTCTGTACGTGTTTTCTCATAATCTCCATTTTAGGACCTAAAAGTTGATAAGGGTGACTTTTGACTGGCGTGGTATCAGTCAATTCAATTTGATATTCAATTAGGTTAGTTCGACCTAATTTCTTAGTTAGCACATCTGAAAATTCATTACACAAATCTCGAATAGCAACTTGTTTACTGGGCTCGAGATGATCCAGGGACAAAGAATTTCTCTCGTCAGTGTTGGTAGAAACATTAGTAACTTGTCCTGACCTTTTATTTTCAGGTTCCACGAATGATATGACAAAATTTTTATTAAATTTAAATACAAAACTTCCTGCTTGTAGATCAATTAAAATACCTGTTTTAGCGATGAAGTCAGAGCCTAGAATAAGCTGCGTGGCTAAGTTTTCTGCCACAAGAAAAGGGAAATTCCAAGTGAATAATTCTATCCTGATTTTCACTATAGCCACTTTGGATATACTAATTGGTTCGTCCGCTGCAGTAAAACAGCGCACATCCGTGACTTCTGTTTTCAGAACCTGCTTGTTCTTCTGTAATTCCCTAAACAAATCGCCTGAAATAAAACTACGAGTAGCTCCTGTATCTATCAGACCAATAATTTGATTTTTGCCAAACATTGCTTTAGTGTATGGTAATACAGTTCGGACGTGACCGAAAATGTTGTGACACTTACGTTTTCCTTGGTTAGTCAGGCTAACACATGTTTTGCAAATTCTTGTGAATTTCTCAGAATTTTCTTTATGATTAATTTGCTGTGTTATAATCTTCTGTTTGTGTTTTCTGTCTTTTTCTGTGTATTTCTTTCGTTTATTTTTTTTGTGTTTTTGTTTTCCTGTGTTATGCCTTTGTTGATTTTTGTTTTGTTGTTGTGATTCGTTAGTATCCCCATTATGCACTGAAAAATTCCTCTCGGATGAAGTTTTAGGTGGACCAGGTAGAAATTTGCCTGGCCACCGCCTTACGCGTTTTTTGCCTTGTTGAAATTTGGTTTGAAATTTTTGTGTTTACATTGCTCAATGTAATGTCCTGTTTGCTTGCAATAATTACAGAAAGGTGTTTGTTGTTGTATGTTCTTGTTTGAACCATACTTATTATTTCTGTAGTAGTTTGTTTTCTGTTGTGGGTGGCTATTTTGTTGTTTCGTGTATGGAAAACTAGTTGCAGTTTCTGCCTGAGAATCATGCTTATCCACGGACTTCGCTGACCTGTTTCTCTGAGTGTCTGCATATTCGTAACTCATGGCCTGTATACAAAGTTGATCTAGTTCTACAAAACTCCGTGGCCTAGCCTGGAAAACAGCGCGTGAGCGCTCTGCCTGATTTAGTCCGTCTACTATGCAACTAACTATTTCGCTCTCTGATACGCCCAATCTGAGAACCGCCGCGGCTTCTCTGATTGATGCTACATAGTGTGGCAATGCTTCATTACTTCGCTGTAGCCTGTTGTACCATTCCAAACGGTAATTTGTCAGTCTGGCAGGTATAAAAAAATTCAAAATTTCTTCGTGGTATTTGTCAAAAGAGTAACTATTTTCTATTGCTTGACTCGTTCTTTCACTCAGTGGTGGTTGGGTGTAGGGAAAAACTATCTCCAACAACTGTTTGTCAGGAATGCCCCCTTTCTGTCTGATTTTAAGTAAGTGCCTTATGAATTCGATTAATTTATCTGGGTCAAGACCACTTGTTTCTGGAAAACCAACAAGTAATCTCTCGACTGGATGGGCAATTTTCCCATAACAGCTATACTCAGCCGCCCTTGGCGTAACTGGTAATGTTGTTTCTGGTTGATTCTGCGTTGATGGCGGAGGTGGGGTTGAATGATGTGCAATTTGCGCGGTGGGGATGGTAGGGATCGGAGTTCCTTGCCCGGATGTCAATAAAGAATGAAACTGGGAATATGGATTAAAATATGGCTGGTTTGTGGCGAATGGGAAAAACAAATTTTGCTGTGTTAAAGGATGTGGATTTGCAGGCAAGTTACCGGAAAATGTGACACTGGTGATGGGAGCTGTAGAAACATGCACGCCTGAGGGAATTTGAGTGGTGGCTGCTGGGATGGGAGGGGTTGAAACTGCGAAGAATGATTGAGATGTTGATGAAATGGGCGGAACCTGCCTTGTTTGACACAAAGATACTTGTGTGTCGGGTTGCCTTATTTCCTGAGGAAATTCCGGATTTTCACTCACTACCTTTCCTAGTGTTTCCATTCCTAGGTTTTCTGCCTGGGCAATGTTGGCCCGGAGGTCCTGTTGAGTTTCTAATTGGGCTGCCCTAGCTTTCAATTTAATTTGGAAGGCATTTGTCTGTTGCAGACAACGATCTAGCTCTGTTCGATAAACACCATTGAGCACATCTGCGGAAAGTACCACAAGATTTTCCAGTCGTCTGGTGACATGCTCTAATCGCATAATGTGTCGCTTTACATTGGGCAAATTCTCTTCCACATCTGAATAACTTACGAAAGCAGCTATGTCGTAAAATTTGGAGCAAGCTATGTTGAATTCCTCGAGTATTTCTAAATTTAGATTATGTACTGAGGTAGGTAACTTATCACGTACTGCGGCTCGAAGCCTTTTTCGCAGCTCTTGCGCATTTCCAGTAGTTGGTAAATTACGCAACTGCAACTCATAACTTAGTTCATCTACTAGTAATAGCTCCGGAGTAATCATCCTGTCCGGATTCATAGTATTACACAAAACAAAACAATACCCTCTTAAAATTATCTCTTAAACTTTAAACTTAGGCATACACTTAAATCTAGCTTATGATTAAAACAATTGCTTTTTTGCGTGGGAAGTATGTGCCTTCATAATTTATTATTATTATTACTACGCGCGTCGGGAAATGAACAGTGTACTCGGGGGTAACAAGCTGTCAGGTTAGCTTGCACAACAGGGTACCTACAAGGAACGTCACGTCAGCCGGCAGGACTGACCTTGGCGCGCAGCGCCTTTAACAAGGGAGTGGGGGGGGGAGTATCTTGTCCAGCGGACACGTCTCTGTTGATAAGCCACGCGCGCGGGCTGAGTCGCGTGGGCGGGCAGCCAGCCAGCTGCTCACAGTGCGCGCTCAAAAGTAAACACACAAAACTTATGATAATTTTAAAATTCAAGGGTCAATTTAGCTACTACGTGTATCAGCGGACAGTTCACAAATTACTTACTACAAAAAGATTCTAAGTGACAAAAAAAAAATATAAATTTTTTTTTTAAATTTTTTTTTTTTTTTTTAAATTTTAATTTTAGGTATGACCTTTCAAATTAGGTATGCCTATAGACGGAACCACGCTCTGCTACCATTTTGTAATACCCCAAGTGTCTTAAAGAATAATTAAATAATAAGGTTAAAAGATTTGGAAGCTTTGATTACTGAGGCCCTTAATTAATAACTAGAAAAGTCAACAACAGAGGCGACACTAGAAGTAAACAAAGAAAATTTAGGGACTCCCTACAAATACTTGGGAGTAAAAGGATCGTTATTATATATTAAATAAATAAAAACAACTGTTACGTCTATAGACTTCCTTATTTTATTAATCATTGTTCTTTTTTTTGATAGATTAAATTTTCCTTAGTAAAGACTGTTTTTCATTGATAAGTGATCTTATTTACATAACTCACAATTACACTTATTATATGATATTCCTTAACGTTATTTACGATAGAGCCGGCCCTTAATGTATAACAAAAATTAAAATATTTAACAACAAGACTGAAATTAACATTGGTAACTTTAAAGTTTGTACATATAGTCCTTCCAAAACATAATATAAATTTCTTCTCCTCGAACTGCCTTTTACTGTCCGCTGTCTTAACTGGGTTATACTAATCTTGGGTTCGTGAATAAAAAGATAGAATTATGCGGGTTTCACCCGGGGCTGTAGGTAGACGGTGATCAAGGTAGTAGGCCTAATGATGTTGGATTCTGCGCAGGAACCGACTCCAGAGGTTCTGGCAGAGGATTTTGGTTGCCCCAAACTTGGAACCCTGTCTGAAACAAAAGTCCAAATTCCAAAGAATTAGACCTGTTTCCAGACAGTATACTTAAATGGCGCAAAAGGCCAATAGAGGGAAATTAAAGGGGGGGGAATGACGTCAAGACTTACCAAAACAGGGTGTTGGTCCTGGCGCTCAGGAGAGGGCGTCTCGTCTCCGCAAACTCGAACCACGATTCGCGGTAGCCACGGAAGTCATCATGATTAATTAAAAAATAATAATTTATATAAAAATACTAAGTTTCTCTACTTTCACCTAAACTACTGACTGGTTAATAATTTTAGCTAGGGACTCCATCCCTTTAGTCTGAGAAGACTACATAATATACGATGTCGATGATTCGCAGAAGATCGCAGATACAAACGGTACCAGTCAGTCAGGAGGCGCGCACCGAAGTAAGTTCAGAGCGCGATATCACCTGAATATCATAAGCGCGGGGTCTCTAGAGAATGGGAGGGGGGTAGGCTCTGAGCCGAAAATTACCGAGTCCACCCGAAGGTGTCCGGCATAAAAAAATTAGATCTTACTGGAGTGACTGCGCGACTGAGGCGCTATCTTTTGGTGGCGAGAGGAAGTACTAATAAATCGACTAGTGACCGACGAGAGTGTCAAGCTAGGGGGTTAATGGAGTAACCAGTGGTGCCACCTAGCGGCCTGAGACATAAGGAGGGGAGAGGTTGTCGTTACCTCCGCGCGAGCGCGGTAGTGTCGGCGCTGCCGACGCCTCACCAGTGGCATTAGTTACCACAGCCGTCGCTAGGTGTCGTTAAGGTGCAGAATCGTAACTGCGGCTGCCAAGCCTGAGATGGCCTTGAATTCGGTTAACGCACTCGAGCGGTCGTCGCTCCTAGCCACTTCTGAGAAGAGAGGGTGGGTGAGCAGGCGGGGGGTGGCTTCAAAAAACGCATGGTCTGTGGGACACAAGGCCCACGGGATCCTCCTGTCGTGTCTTGCTGCTAGTGAACCTTATACCGATTCGTGACAGAGTTAGCAGGGCTCAGCACTGCTTCACAAGCTGCTCTTAGCAAAAGGAGACCCGCGAAGAAATAACGTTACCGGCTCCGACGTGCCTGGAGGCGGGAGAAATATTAGCCAGAATGCTAGCCTAGCATGAGGCTGGGAAAGAAAATCAGCTCGCCTCTGAGAACAGAGGCTGAGGGCCTGGCCGTAAAGAAAATAAGATGAGAGAGAGAGAAAAAAAAAAATATAATATTTCCAAAAATATTTAAGATTACAAAATTTTTAAATAAAACGTGCCTAAATACCTAATACACGGCACAACTGTACACTCATCAAATCCAAAATCATACCCAATACAGCTTTCTTCCTCCTGCCATTCAACACTGGGATGTAACTGCCATCACAAATTCGTTTAAGGTAATCTACTGTAGATGTTACTACACTGCAGACATGTTCTCTGTTGTTTTTGGTGATGGGGCTCTTTGAGTAGGAGGCCAAAGGGTGGCATGAATTGAGTAAATCAAAATAGTTATTTATTACTTCACAAAATTCAGCAGTAGCTGTGACACCAGAGAATTCTGGTAACAATTTCTCCAAGAATTTGAAGGCACTGGATACAGCCAAACTGAAGGTCTGGGCTGCTAGTTTAACTTTCATTTTTTGACGTTGCCATTCAATATGCTGTCTACCAAACTTATTCGCTGCATGCATTCCTTCTTCTGACTGTAATTCATGAAGCATGGTGAAATACTTCCAGTCAATTGGTTTTGGACCTTGGACGCTATCATATATCAAAATCTTATACTCCCCCAACAAATTACTGATAAGTTTTAACATGTGGGAAATATCCAGAAAGCATCTAACTTTCATGTTTTTCTCACACGTATGTTGGAAAAAGCAGTTCTTAGGAACACCAGAATCATCTAACTCTATTCCCAACTCTTTCATCATTGCAATATTTGTAGGTGCACCATCAAACGTGACTGCTACACAAGTGACACCAACAGAATAAAGTTTTTTTATGTACTGGATGACAAGGTTAGTCTTGACACTGTGGTTCAAACCATTCACCAAACTGTAGCCAATTGGAAGCTTCCAACTTCCGTTCATGGCCACAACCATGAAAACTAGTGCTTCTCTAGCTTCTGGGACATTGTCATGTTCAAGAAATCCATGGCCAAGATCACAAAAACCTACAGACTGCTTACCATCAAAATCAATTTGATGTTTTATGGCCATTTCATCCATGACTAAGCACACATTCTTGGGCTCTGGCAAAGAAGCTAGATAGCCAAAACACTGTTGTGTGAATCCTGGCCCACCATCCAATTTTGATGCCCAATTACGAATAGTACTGGGATGAGGCAAAGGTAAGTACTTCCTTATGTACCTGTATGCTTTGTCTGAATAGAACTGCAAAGTAGTAGCAAACTTTTTTACTTCGTCAGAGTAGGCCAACGATTTCTTTGAAGTAATTAGCTCCTTGATGACATCACCAAAAACTTCACTCAGTATGACGGAATCTGACTCAGAAAGGTGTTTTCTGAGTCCTGTCAAAGCATCTTGCAAGTTACTCAACTTCTTAATCTGTCTTTTGCTTTTCATTTTAGTAACCTTAACTTTCTTCGTTAAGATTTTGTTTCTTTCTTTGTACGCACACAACTGTTTGTACATTTTTATAGGACTTAGGAAGCAAGCAGTAATTATGGTCTAAATTTTTGTGTTTGAGATTTTTTGAATTCTGTGGTTCACTATGACATGGTGCTAATGAATTCTCACTTATTGTATTCATTTCATGAGACTCGAGCAAACTTGCATTTTCTGGACATTTATCTATTGTAGAAGTGGTTGGTGCAGGGCCGAAACTAGAGTCTCTGGTACACGGGGCATGAATGGATTCATGCGCCCCCCCCCCCCCCCCCCTATTTTTGCGCATACCACACCAATAAAGCGGGGGGTCCGGGGGCCCTCCCACGGAAAAATGGTGCTATTTAAGCATTTTCCATACCTACATGTAACAGTTTCTGTGCTACTGTAACTTTCATGCATGAACCCACTATGTCCATAAAGTAGTCCGTATAATCAGTAGACTTGTTCATTAGGTAAATATGTTGAGACGTTATATTGTAAATCAGATTAGACATTCCTGGCATGCAAGTTAAAAATCTTTTTACCAGTTACCAGTTGTAGTAGGAATTACAATGCAAGCGATTTCGGCGCCCCCACAGCTTTGCGCCCGGGGCGTATGCCCCGCTTGCTCCCCCCTAGTTGCGGCCCTGGGTTGGTGGAGTAACAGAAGATACATCTTCTCTACTTGTTGAACAGTTCTCTTGTATGGAAGCCTGTACCAAGTCAGTTGCTTCTATATTTTCAGTTGTGCCCAGACAATGCTTGCCAACATGGTACTCTTGATCCTTAGAACCTACTTCCCTACATGTTCTCTGCCTCTTCGTACTAGCTGGAATAACATCTGGGGAGTGATTCCTTTTCTTTGTTGTAGAACGAGGTTTTGTTGTTTTCATGAGATGAGCTGGAAAATTGAATATTGTTGGAACTGCTGTTTCCTTCAAATACTTGCGGTCACCAAAGACACTGTAAATAAAAAAAATGTTTTTATATTAACAACATTTAAGAAACTGCTTAACATAAAAGTTAAATACAGTAGATTCTGATTATCCGGGTGTGGTTTATCCGGTTTGCGGCTTAACCATGCCATTTTTCACTTGCATATACCATAAACAAAAATATATTGCGTTTTATTTCTGTGCACGGACAATGTCAACCATTATATATTGTATGTGTAGCATTAAACACAATCCCACAAATTATTAACTAAGCAAAGAATTAATAATGCCACGAATAGCTAATTGCTTCTTTCATTGTGTGTTTAATTCCGACGATGCCATAGCCCCCAGTGTTTATATTCTGCCATTTTGCTTGTTAGCAACTATTGAAAGAAAAATGAGAAGCTTGAAAGGCTAGTTTACCTCGGGCCACCAGAATGCGCTAGTACAAGTCATGGCAGAAACACATTTATTAAGCAATGTAGTCTGAAATTATGTTAAAAGGGTAAATAAACTCTTTAATACTAGAAAACATTACATTGTTTCTTAATTAAATATCATTAGAACTGAAACAGTTCATTTCCTATCTTAATAAATTTTATTTTGTGAAACAGAAATGTTGGTAGCACCTACTTAGGAATGTTTTAAAATTTAATTTTACATGATTTAACCTCAAAATATTATTCAAAATTTAATTGAATAAAATTAATTTATATTTAGACGCATCTGAACTGTAAATCAGTTTCAACAGGGTAGATTCTTAAAATGGTAGTCAACTTTCTCTTAGGGCTTAAGTAACTTATAGTAAAACTAATTATGTTTTTTGAGTAACATGCACTCTTATGGAAGAAAAGTATTGAGTAGGGAGAGGGAAGGAGTACTGTGACCGATGTAAACATAGAAATGTAAACACCGGCCCCAGTACCCCCATGGGCGCCGCCATCTTGTTTCATGGGCGCCGCCATCTTGTCACGTGGGGGCCACCATTGTTGTTGACACCGGTTACCAGGGCGCGCCGGTAGGCCGCCATCTTAGTTCAGCCTTTAGTTACCGGAGCGCACCACCGTCGCTCCGAAAGCGGGAATTGTATACAAAAAAACCTGGGCGCTGGGTGGATTCGATCCCGGGGACGCACCAACATCGTGGTCAGGAGGCGTGCGCCTTGACCACTAGACCACGAGACCATATGAAGTATGGGGAATTAAATAACGAACATATGCATAAAAGAAGCTATGCCTAAAAGAAGCAATGTCTATAAAATTCGAAAAAAAATATATGTCTATAAACCTCCACCCCAAGTATGCCTAACCGCCATTATGCCAAACCGCCATGTCTTAAAAAAGTATGCCTATAGACCCCACCACTCCACAATCGCCGCCATGTTTAAATTTCGAAAAGCAACCCCCACCACTCCACAACCGTCATGTCTTTAAAAAAAACACCACCCCAAGTATGCCTAACCGCCATTATGCCAAACCGCCATATTTTAAAAAAGTATGCCTATAGACCCCACCACTCCACAATCGCCGCCATGTTTAAATTTCGAAAAGCAACCCCCACCACTCCACAACCGTCATGTCTTTAAAAAATATGCTTAAAGGCCCCACCATACCAGCTATGCCTAAACAGACAAATATCGAAAAAAAAAAAAAACCAACCCCATACTAGCTATGTCTAAAGCACCATGTTTTTTTAAATTACAAAAATTATGCTAAAATCAATTACCGACATATTAGCTATGACTAAAACCCTCCACTCCGAGTATGCTTAATCACCATATTGAAATTTCGAAAATAAATAAAATACCGCCATACTAGCTATGCCTAAACAGTTAACTTTCGAAAACAAGCCGCCATGTTTCAGTATGCTTAAAAACCTCACCCGCCATATTAGCTATGACTAAAACAAACATAACCTCAAAAATCCCGCGCAGAGGGAGCGAGATGTTGCCTGCTGGAGCGTCACTCGTAAACTGCGCAATTATAACCCCCACATCATATTATAAGCATAATAATGTCTTTAAAAACAACAGTGTGTGTGCAACACGCCAAGTAATAAGCATAGTTACTATTACGCCGAGTAAAATAAGCATAGTTAAAATATATAATATTGCGTAAACAATGTGTTAAGAACATTTAAAAACATTGTGTAGTAAATGGCTCTCGGCCAATGTGTTAAGCATTACAAACGCCGTGCTGGAAACCTCGCTCGTGCGACCAGGAACGTGTTTACCTGCTGTGTAACAGTGAAAGTGTTTACCACAGAGAAACAAGGTCAGGCCATCGCTGCGTATAGGAAAGGAGCAAGCACAAGGAATATACAGAGGTGGAAATAAAATCCCCACGTCATATTATAAGCATAATATAGGCGCCATGTTGTATGCTTAAAACCCCCGCCATACCTATGCCACCATGATGTAAGCTTAAAACACACACACACCCAAGTATGCCTAAAAGAAACCCCCGCCATAAGAGCTATGCCTAAACCACCAAAATTAAATTTCCAATAGTCATATTTAAATTTGGAAAATAACCCGCCATGTTTAAATATCGAAAAGCAAATACCGCAACCCCACCACCTAGCGTATGTTTAAAACAAACACCACCATAATAGCTATGACTAAATACCTGGGAGCAACATAACCTCAAAAAAGGCACCATAACAGCTATGTCTACCACACCCCCACCACCAGTATGCTTAAAACAAACACCACCATACCAGCTATGACTAAAGAAACATAACCTCAAAAATCCCGCGCAGAGAGAGCAAGAAGTTGTCCGCTGGAGCGTCACTCATAAACTGCGCAATTATAACCCCACACACAATAGTATAAGCATAATAATGTCTTTAAAAAAATGCTTTAAGTAATAAGCATAATTAAATTATATAATATTAGGATAGCATAGTTAGGACCCCTACAGTTAACACGTAGCGTTAAGTAATTAGCTGCGGCACGATTGACATAAGTTACCGAGGTAATAAAAAAAATAGCAAATAAGCATACATAAAATAAAAACTCACCGGAACGCACCCCACCCACCCCGGCGATATGTAACAAATAAAAACGCAGACGAAAAGATATACTAAAAAATAGTAACACCTATGTACGCCGTGTAGAGTGCAATCCACACAACCGACAGCATTTAACGATAAGTAAACTTATAAAATATATTACAAACCGGGAGCGGCCCGCTCACGAATATGTTTTAGTGTTATAAGCATAGGTAAAACGTAAAAGTATGTAAAGAAAGTTAAGTATTAAGCATAGTTACTATGATTGTACGTCAAGTAAAAAATAAATATTATACAAACAATGTGTAGTAATCGGCTCTCGGCCAATGTGTTAAGCATTACGTTACGTCGAGTACAAACGCCGTGCTGAGAGCCCCGCTCGTGCGACCAGGAATGTATTAAGGGACCCCTGCAGTTAACACGTAGCGTTCAGTAATTAAAAAATAAAATGTAGCTGCGGCAATATCGTCAGAAACAAATTACGTATGTAACCGAGGTAATAAAAAAAATAAACTATAGGTGCCACCACCACTCCTAGTATGCTTAAAACACCCACCCCCCAAGTATGCCTAAAAGAAACCCCAACCATACTAGCAATGCCTAAACCATTTGCAGCCATGCTTAAAAAACCCCGCCATACCGGCTAAGACTAAATGGAGTGCCACATATACACACCGCCATCTTTAATGTCACAGAGGAGAGCGAGAAACGTAACGTAAAAAACGCGTGAAGTAATAAGCATATTTAAATTTTATAATATTTTTACAGGCCAAAGTGTTAAGCATTATAAACGCCGTGCTGGAAGCGTGCGCCGGCGACCAGGAATGTATTAAGAAACCCCTGCAGTTAACACGAAGCGTTAAGTAATTAAAAAGAAAATGTAGCTGCGGCACGATCGATAAAAACAAACTACGTATGTCACCGAGGTAATAAAAAAAATATCAAATAAGCATACATAAAATAAAAACGCACCGGAACGCATCCCGCCCACCCCGGCGACTTGTAACAAATAAATATAAATAAACGTTGAACAAACGACCGTGTAGCCTGTTCGCGCACCGCAAATAAGCATACATAAAGGAAAAAACTCACCGGAATGCACCCACTCCAACACGGCGACGTGTAATTAAAAATAAAAACGCAGACGAAAAGATATATTAAAAATAGTAACACCTATATACGCCGTGTGGACAGCAACCCGCACAACCGTCAGCATTTAACGATAAGTAAATTTATAAAATATATTACAAAGCGAGAGCGCACGTCTGTACTCCGTAGACGCACTCGGAAAACTGTTTTCAAATTCCCGGTGCGACGAAAAGAAAGTTTTGTTTGTCGACCCTGGCCCGCCGCGTGCTATAGTAGCTTGCAGGAGAGCCTAAGCGTGGAACACAATAAAAAAACGTACAGCCCAGTAATACATGAAACCGCCGAATGCATGTGACAAAAAAATTACCATAAATAACAAAAAAAAACATTTAAAACATAACAAAAACAATCAAAATACACTCACAAACGCAATACAGCGCAATGCAGTGAAAACCCCCATGAAATAATAAAATCGCTTATTGAGACAGCATGATGCAAAGAGTAAAAATCCCTATACGTAAAATAAAACAAACGCGAAACTTTAAAAAAAATCTATCTACGAGAACAATATTATAAAAATACCACACTCTCCAACACACCAAATGACATGGCCCGAGAAATGACAACACAAATAAATATCAATAACCATAAAATACCTACATAATCAAAATATGTTATTAAACAACCGAAACATACACCACAGCCCACATAAGGCCTCGCGAACGAACGGCACAACACCAGAGACAAAACATGCTATTCCCATTTGTTAAAAAGACGCACATACGAGTCTTTAGTGCTAGCCCAACTAGTATACATTCATTAATAAATAAAATACGTTATAGTATTTGTGTAGGCAATAAATAGGAAGTACAAAGCGATATAGCCACAAGACGTTATTAAAAATATAGTAATAAAGTGTATGTATAGCCAGTAAATAATATATATGTAAGTAAAACGTGTTATACCATAAACTAAATACCTGCAGGTTTATACAGTCAAACTTTGTAGGAATATAAACATAAGTCGTTTTAACGGTCTGTGTAATACAAATGCTTATCATCAGCTCTGAGTAATTTGTCCTTCATATAAGTAAACTTAGCATGTTATTCTAATAAACTATGTATCATTATAAAATAGTTATACCATCGTTAATAAATAATCATACAAACAAACATTAACAGCTATCCATCCTTCCCTTTCACTCATGACATAGTGTGTGGTGTTCTAAATAAGGAGTGAAAGAATATCATATGAGTCATGTTGTAAATGCTTATAAGATTATTGTTAACTTTCCATCAAGGCTAGATAAAAAACAATCTCTATATATGGTAGATGAATAAACAGAGACCAACTGTAGACTTCATACTAGTAAATAATAATTAAGGACATATCGGGGCAAATAAAACAAAATAACCTATATAAATACACCCAATAAGCATAGGAAGCTCTGGCTTTAATAACAAAACGTAAAATAAAAGGTTACTGGTTCAGGTAAGAATATATATTCTACTACTATGCATTCCATTAAGCATAAGAAGCACTATAATCCCATCCCGACGAAACCAGAATAGAACACACCAGTAATGTTTGTGAAAGAACACACGATGATATTCATATTAATAACCACTTAGCCAAAATCGTTTGCAGAATAACAGACATAGCAATTCCATGTCTCAAACACCACATCGCTTCGGCGATAGTCCAGAAAACACAAAAATTATATCTGCCTTCCCCAAGAGACCGCCACAGTCGCCTCGGCGAACCTCGTGAGGTCACCAGTAAGTAACTTTCACTTGCCGGAGGGCAGACGGTAATAACACACACGCAGCCGACCCCGAAAACAAGCCTCCAACAAGAAAAAAATAATATATCAAAATATCTAAAACAACAAGGATGCCTTGCAAACTATTAATTACACCACCCATGCCTTTAAACTAAGTAACGTGAACGACGAAGCCCGACAACGACTTTCAAGTGACAAGGAGTAAAGAAGGAAATAATAATTAAATGTGGTGTACGAATACTCATTGCCCACCAACTATATACTACCTACTAGTGCTAATCCATGTATTGCCAGACATAAAATATCTTTACATTAAAATAAACATAGTGTCAGGATAATACTAATAATAAGTATTGAAGTAACTGAAGCGTGTACACAAACAAAACTGTATAATTCTCATCATAAACGTTCCTTGAAATTCTACCATCACCTTGATGGAAAGTTAACAATAATCTTATAAGCATTTACAACATGACTCATATGATATTCTTTCACTCCTTATTTAGAACACCACACACTATGTCATGAGTGAAAGGGAAGGATGGATAGCTGTTAATGTTTGTTTGTATGATTATTTATTAACGATGGTATAACTATTTTATAATGATACATAGTTTATTAGAATAACATGCTAAGTTTACTTATATGAAGGACAAATTACTCAGAGCTGATGATAAGCATTTGTATTACACAGACCGTTAAAACGACTTATGTTTATATTCCTACAAAGTTTGACTGTATAAACCTGCAGGTATTTAGTTTATGGTATAACACGTTTTACTTACATATATATTATTTACTGGCTATACATACACTTTATTACTATATTTTTAATAACGTCTTGTGGCTATATCGCTTTGTACTTCCTATTTATTGCCTACACAAATACTATAACGTATTTTATTTATTAATGAATGTATACTAGTTGGGCTAGCACTAAAGACTCGTATGTGCGTCTTTTTAACAAATGGGAATAGCATGTTTTGTCTCTGGTGTTGTGCCGTTCGTTCGCGAGGCCTTATGTGGGCTGTGGTGTATGTTTCGGTTGTTTAATAACATATTTTGATTATGTAGGTATTTTATGGTTATTGATATTTATTTGTGTTGTCATTTCTCGGGCCATGTCATTTGGTGTGTTGGAGAGTGTGGTATTTTTATAATATTGTTCTCGTAGATAGATTTTTTTTAAAGTTTCGCGTTTGTTTTATTTTACGTATAGGGATTTTTACTCTTTGCATCATGCTGTCTCAATAAGCGATTTTATTATTTCATGGGGGTTTTCACTGCATTGCGCTGTATTGCGTTTGTGAGTGTATTTTGATTGTTTTTGTTATGTTTTAAATGTTTTTTTTTTGTTATTTATGGTAATTTTTTTGTCACATGCATTCGGCGGTTTCATGTATTACTGGGCTGTACGTTTTTTTATTGTGTTCCACGCTTAGGCTCTCCTGCAAGCTACTATAGCACGCGGCGGGCCAGGGTCGACAAACAAAACTTTCTTTTCGTCGCACCGGGAATTTGAAAACAGTTTTCCGAGTGCGTCTACGGAGTACAGACGTGCGCTCTCGCTTTGTAATATATTTTATAAATTTACTTATCGTTAAATGCTGACGGTTGTGCGGGTTGCTGTCCACACGGCGTATATAGGTGTTACTATTTTAAATATATCTTTTCGTCTGCGTTTTTATTTTTAATTACACGTCGCCGTGTTGGAGTGGGTGCATTCCGGTGAGTTTTTTCCTTTATGTATGCTTATTTGCGGTGCGCGAACAGCCTACACGGTCGTTTGTTCAACGTTTATTTATATTTATTTGTTACAAGTCGCCGGGGTGGGCGGGATGCGTTCCGGTGCGTTTTTATTTTATGTATGCTTATTTGATATTTTTTTTATTACCTCGGTGACATACGTAGTTTGTTTTTATCGATCGTGCCGCAGCTACATTTTCTTTTTAATTACTTAACGCTTCGTGTTAACTGCAGGGGTTTCTTAATACATTCCTGGTCGCCGGCGCACGCTTCCAGCACGGCGTTTATAATGCTTAACACTTTGGCCTGTAAAAATATTATAAAATTTAAATATGCTTATTACTTCACGCGTTTTTTACGTTACGTTTCTCGCTCTCCTCTGTGACATTAAAGATGGCGGTGTGTATATGTGGCACTCCATTTAGTCTTAGCCGGTATGGCGGGGTTTTTTAAGCATGGCTGCAAATGGTTTAGGCATTGCTAGTATGGTTGGGGTTTCTTTTAGGCATACTTGGGGGGTGGGTGTTTTAAGCATACTAGGAGTGGTGGTGGCACCTATAGTTTATTTTTTTTATTACCTCGGTTACATACGTAATTTGTTTCTGACGATATTGCCGCAGCTACATTTTATTTTTTAATTACTGAACGCTACGTGTTAACTGCAGGGGTCCCTTAATACATTCCTGGTCGCACGAGCGGGGCTCTCAGCACGGCGTTTGTACTCGACGTAACGTAATGCTTAACACATTGGCCGAGAGCCGATTACTACACATTGTTTGTATAATATTTATTTTTTACTTGACGTACAATCATAGTAACTATGCTTAATACTTAACTTTCTTTACATACTTTTACGTTTTACCTATGCTTATAACACTAAAAC
The DNA here is from genome assembly GCF_032445375.1 of Bacillus rossius redtenbacheri. Lineage (NCBI taxonomy): Eukaryota > Metazoa > Arthropoda > Insecta > Phasmatodea > Bacillidae > Bacillus > Bacillus rossius. Next base: position 2,051,501 of record NC_086333.1, on the reverse strand, counting down.
ATATTCGTGAGCGGGCCGCTCCCGGTTTGTAATATATTTTATAAGTTTACTTATCGTTAAATGCTGTCGGTTGTGTGGATTGCACTCTACACGGCGTACATAGGTGTTACTATTTTTTAGTATATCTTTTCGTCTGCGTTTTTATTTGTTACATATCGCCGGGGTGGGTGGGGTGCGTTCCGGTGAGTTTTTATTTTATGTATGCTTATTTGCTATTTTTTTTATTACCTCGGTAACTTATGTCAATCGTGCCGCAGCTAATTACTTAACGCTACGTGTTAACTGTAGGGGTCCTAACTATGCTATCCTAATATTATATAATTTAATTATGCTTATTACTTAAAGCATTTTTTTAAAGACATTATTATGCTTATACTATTGTGTGTGGGGTTATAATTGCGCAGTTTATGAGTGACGCTCCAGCGGACAACTTCTTGCTCTCTCTGCGCGGGATTTTTGAGGTTATGTTTCTTTAGTCATAGCTGGTATGGTGGTGTTTGTTTTAAGCATACTGGTGGTGGGGGTGTGGTAGACATAGCTGTTATGGTGCCTTTTTTGAGGTTATGTTGCTCCCAGGTATTTAGTCATAGCTATTATGGTGGTGTTTGTTTTAAACATACGCTAGGTGGTGGGGTTGCGGTATTTGCTTTTCGATATTTAAACATGGCGGGTTATTTTCCAAATTTAAATATGACTATTGGAAATTTAATTTTGGTGGTTTAGGCATAGCTCTTATGGCGGGGGTTTCTTTTAGGCATACTTGGGTGTGTGTGTGTTTTAAGCTTACATCATGGTGGCATAGGTATGGCGGGGGTTTTAAGCATACAACATGGCGCCTATATTATGCTTATAATATGACGTGGGGATTTTATTTCCACCTCTGTATATTCCTTGTGCTTGCTCCTTTCCTATACGCAGCGATGGCCTGACCTTGTTTCTCTGTGGTAAACACTTTCACTGTTACACAGCAGGTAAACACGTTCCTGGTCGCACGAGCGAGGTTTCCAGCACGGCGTTTGTAATGCTTAACACATTGGCCGAGAGCCATTTACTACACAATGTTTTTAAATGTTCTTAACACATTGTTTACGCAATATTATATATTTTAACTATGCTTATTTTACTCGGCGTAATAGTAACTATGCTTATTACTTGGCGTGTTGCACACACACTGTTGTTTTTAAAGACATTATTATGCTTATAATATGATGTGGGGGTTATAATTGCGCAGTTTACGAGTGACGCTCCAGCAGGCAACATCTCGCTCCCTCTGCGCGGGATTTTTGAGGTTATGTTTGTTTTAGTCATAGCTAATATGGCGGGTGGGGTTTTTAAGCATACTGAAACATGGCGGCTTGTTTTCGAAAGTTAACTGTTTAGGCATAGCTAGTATGGCGGTATTTTATTTATTTTCGAAATTTCAATATGGTGATTAAGCATACTCGGAGTGGAGGGTTTTAGTCATAGCTAATATGTCGGTAATTGATTTTAGCATAATATTTGTAATTTAAAAAAACATGGTGCTTTAGACATAGCTAGTATGGGGTTGGTTTTTTTTTTTTTCGATCTTTGTCTGTTTAGGCATAGCTGGTATGGTGGGGCCTTTAAGCATATTTTTTAAAGACATGACGGTTGTGGAGTGGTGGGGGTTGCTTTTCGAAATTTAAACATGGCGGCGATTGTGGAGTGGTGGGGTCTATAGGCATACTTTTTTAAAATATGGCGGTTTGGCATAATGGCGGTTAGGCATACTTGGGGTGGTGTTTTTTTTAAAGACATGACGGTTGTGGAGTGGTGGGGGTTGCTTTTCGAAATTTAAACATGGCGGCGATTGTGGAGTGGTGGGGTCTATAGGCATACTTTTTTAAGACATGGCGGTTTGGCATAATGGCGGTTAGGCATACTTTGGGGTGGGTTTTTTTTTAAAGACATGACGGTTGTGGAGTGGTGGGGGTTGTTTTTTGTAATTTAAACATGGCGGCGATTGTGGAGTGGTGGGGTCTATAGGCATACTTTTTTAAGACATGGCGGTTTGGCATAATGGCGGTTAGGCATACTTGGGGTGGGGGTTTATAGACATATATTTTTTTTCGAATTTTATAGACATTGCTTCTTTTAGGCATAGCTTCTTTTATGCATATGTTCGTTATTTAATTCCCCATACTTCATATGGTCTCGTGGTCTAGTGGTCAAGGCGCACGCCTCCTGACCACGATGTTGGTGCGTCCCCGGGATCGAATCCACCCAGCGCCCAGGTTTTTTTGTATACAATTCCCGCTTTCGGAGCGACGGTGGTGCGCTCCGGTAACTAAAGGCTGAACTAAGATGGCGGCCTACCGGCGCGCCCTGGTAACCGGTGTCAACAACAATGGTGGCCCCCACGTGACAAGATGGCGGCGCCCATGAAACAAGATGGCGGCGCCCATGGGGGTACTGGGGCCGGTGTTTACATTTCTATGTTTACATCGGTCACAGTACTCCTTCCCTCTCCCTACTCAATACTTTTCTTCCATAAGAGTGCATGTTACTCAAAAAACATAATTAGTTTTACTATAAGTTACTTAAGCCCTAAGAGAAAGTTGACTACCATTTTAAGAATCTACCCTGTTGAAACTGATTTACAGTTCAGATGCGTCTAAATATAAATTAATTTTATTCAATTAAATTTTGAATAATATTTTGAGGTTAAATCATGTAAAATTAAATTTTAAAACATTCCTAAGTAGGTGCTACCAACATTTTTGTTTCACAAAATAAAATTTATTAAGATAGGAAATGAACTGTTTCAGTTCTAATGATATTTAATTACAAGAAACAATGTAATGTTTTCTAGTATTAAAGAGTTTATTTACCCTTTTAACATAATTTCAGACTACATTGCTTAATAAATGTGTTTCTGCCATGACTTGTACTAGCGCATTCTGGTGGCCCGAGGTAAACTAGCCTTTCAAGCTTCTCATTTTTCTTTCAATAGTTGCTAACAAGCAAAATGGCAGAATATAAACACTGGGGGCTATGGCATCGTCGGAATTAAACACACAATGAAAGAAGCAATTAGCTATTCGTGGCATTATTAATTCTTTGCTTAGTTAATAATTTGTGGGATTGTGTTTAATGCTACACATACAATATATAATGGTTGACATTGTCCGTGCACAGAAATAAAACGCAATATATTTTTGTGTATGGTATATGCAAGTGAAAAATGGCATGGTTAAGCCGCAAACCGGATAAACCACACCCGGATAATCAGAATCTACTGTATTTAACTTTTATGTTAAGCAGTTTCTTAAATGTTGTTAATATAAAAACATTTTTTTTATTTACAGTGTCTTTGGTGACCGCAAGTATTTGAAGGAAACAGCAGTTCCAACAATATTCAATTTTCCAGCTCATCTCATGAAAACAACAAAACCTCGTTCTACAACAAAGAAAAGGAATCACTCCCCAGATGTTATTCCAGCTAGTACGAAGAGGCAGAGAACATGTAGGGAAGTAGGTTCTAAGGATCAAGAGTACCATGTTGGCAAGCATTGTCTGGGCACAACTGAAAATATAGAAGCAACTGACTTGGTACAGGCTTCCATACAAGAGAACTGTTCAACAAGTAGAGAAGATGTATCTTCTGTTACTCCACCAACCCAGGGCCGCAACTAGGGGGGAGCAAGCGGGGCATACGCCCCGGGCGCAAAGCTGTGGGGGCGCCGAAATCGCTTGCATTGTAATTCCTACTACAACTGGTAACTGGTAAAAAGATTTTTAACTTGCATGCCAGGAATGTCTAATCTGATTTACAATATAACGTCTCAACATATTTACCTAATGAACAAGTCTACTGATTATACGGACTACTTTATGGACATAGTGGGTTCATGCATGAAAGTTACAGTAGCACAGAAACTGTTACATGTAGGTATGGAAAATGCTTAAATAGCACCATTTTTCCGTGGGAGGGCCCCCGGACCCCCCGCTTTATTGGTGTGGTATGCGCAAAAATAGAAGGGGGGGGGGGGCGCATGAATCCATTCATGCCCCGTGTACCAGAGACTCTAGTTTCGGCCCTGCACCAACCACTTCTACAATAGATAAATGTCCAGAAAATGCAAGTTTGCTCGAGTCTCATGAAATGAATACAATAAGTGAGAATTCATTAGCACCATGTCATAGTGAACCACAGAATTCAAAAAATCTCAAACACAAAAATTTAGACCATAATTACTGCTTGCTTCCTAAGTCCTATAAAAATGTACAAACAGTTGTGTGCGTACAAAGAAAGAAACAAAATCTTAACGAAGAAAGTTAAGGTTACTAAAATGAAAAGCAAAAGACAGATTAAGAAGTTGAGTAACTTGCAAGATGCTTTGACAGGACTCAGAAAACACCTTTCTGAGTCAGATTCCGTCATACTGAGTGAAGTTTTTGGTGATGTCATCAAGGAGCTAATTACTTCAAAGAAATCGTTGGCCTACTCTGACGAAGTAAAAAAGTTTGCTACTACTTTGCAGTTCTATTCAGACAAAGCATACAGGTACATAAGGAAGTACTTACCTTTGCCTCATCCCAGTACTATTCGTAATTGGGCATCAAAATTGGATGGTGGGCCAGGATTCACACAACAGTGTTTTGGCTATCTAGCTTCTTTGCCAGAGCCCAAGAATGTGTGCTTAGTCATGGATGAAATGGCCATAAAACATCAAATTGATTTTGATGGTAAGCAGTCTGTAGGTTTTTGTGATCTTGGCCATGGATTTCTTGAACATGACAATGTCCCAGAAGCTAGAGAAGCACTAGTTTTCATGGTTGTGGCCATGAACGGAAGTTGGAAGCTTCCAATTGGCTACAGTTTGGTGAATGGTTTGAACCACAGTGTCAAGACTAACCTTGTCATCCAGTACATAAAAAAACTGTATTCTGTTGGTGTCACTTGTGTAGCAGTCACGTTTGATGGTGCACCTACAAATATTGCAATGATGAAAGAGTTGGGAATAGAGTTAGATGATTCTGGTGTTCCTAAGAACTGCTTTTTCCAACATACGTGTGAGAAAAACATGAAAGTTAGATGCTTTCTGGATATTTCCCACATGTTAAAACTTATCAGTAATTTGTTGGGGGAGTATAAGATTTTGATATATGATAGCGTCCAAGGTCCAAAACCAATTGACTGGAAGTATTTCACCATGCTTCATGAATTACAGTCAGAAGAAGGAATGCATGCAGCGAATAAGTTTGGTAGACAGCATATTGAATGGCAACGTCAAAAAATGAAAGTTAAACTAGCAGCCCAGACCTTCAGTTTGGCTGTATCCAGTGCCTTCAAATTCTTGGAGAAATTGTTACCAGAATTCTCTGGTGTCACAGCTACTGCTGAATTTTGTGAAGTAATAAATAACTATTTTGATTTACTCAATTCATGCCACCCTTTGGCCTCCTACTCAAAGAGCCCCATCACCAAAAACAACAGAGAACATGTCTGCAGTGTAGTAACATCTACAGTAGATTACCTTAAACGAATTTGTGATGGCAGTTACATCCCAGTGTTGAATGGCAGGAGGAAGAAAGCTGTATTGGGTATGATTTTGGATTTGATGAGTGTACAGTCCATTGCCGAAGAGTATGTTTGGCAGGAAAGCTCACATATGAAGTATTTGCTGACAAGAAAATTCAGCCAAGACCATCTTGAGTTATTTTTCGCAACAATCAGGAGCAGGGGTGGGAATAACAACAATCCATCAGCACTTCAGTTCAGGTCAGCCTACCGTAGAACCCTTTTGGCCAGCATTACTCCTCCATCTTCAGGGAATTGTGCAGCAGACGACACACACACTCCACTTGTGCATTCATTCATCACTGATGTTACACAAAATGTTGCACACAACATCTTTGCTGTTGAAAAGGACCACAATTATGCTGCGTATGTTGGTGAATTCAATCAGATTTCAGAATACAGTGACCAGGTAGTTGTATACATTGCAGGTTGGGTTGCTCGCAAACTACAGAAAGTTTTAACATGTCAGTTGTGTATCAACATTGCTGTGGATGCAGATTCACAAGAAGAACACAGTTTGTTAGCAATAAAAAACAGAAATGGTTTAGTTCATGCTTCTGCAGATGTAGTAAATACGTGTTTGATTGCTGAGAAAGTTTTGAGAGATAGTTGCCTCCTGCACAAATTGACACCTCAAAAAAACATTCTTCTTCAGTTAACAGTGAAGGCTGCTAAAATTTTTTCAGGTAAGAAATATTTCAGACGTCATGAACACCTGTTTACTGCCTCAGAGTTTGGAGCAGAGTCTCACTACAGCATTTTGACAAAATATGTCATAAAACTGTACTTGCAAACTAGGCTTCGCCATGTAGCAAAACTCCATAGTTCGTTGCAGCAGGGTCAGTCAGACAGATGTATACTAAGCTTATCTTATTTAAAGGTCAGTAATAATTTTACTGTATAGTTTATTGCCCTGAATAAGTCTGTTTGTATGTCACTTGACCTAATGTACTATAAGTGCACCAGTTGGATTCTATTTTAAAAGGGATTTTAGCAGGCATTATTTTTTCTCAATGAAAAATAAGGTAAACATGGGCTATGGATAAAACTGTAAACATTTACTTTAGCAACATTGTTTAGTCAGTGCAGTTATGCTCCACATAAACTATGATGTAGCTAAAACAACTTTTATGATTGAGATGTCAAGTTTTGATTGTTATGACATTACAGTAATCTGTAAATTTTGTAACCCTATTCAATCATTTTATGGGGTACAGAAAAAGGGAGGTTTCAATTTTGTAATTATTTCCTTAGGTTATTTATATAGTTTTGTGTGTTGATTTATATAACTTTGCTAAAGCCAATTTTGTTAGTGAGTTAAATATGTATTTGTCACTGCCAATTGTAGCCAATACCAAAGGAATGATAAGGTGTTTTCATAAAAAAATACACTTTTTACTATTGGTTTATTTACTGTAGCCTAGTGACACTTGCAACAGACCAAGTTTTTACAGCTGCTATGTAAAGGTATAGTGTTTTGATGTATGTACATTTGTTACTGTTGATTTATCCACTATATTGTCACTTGAAACTGACCAAGTCATTGCCATTTCTAGTTAAAGAGTTACTTCTTTGATGTGCATATATGTGTCACTGAAAATTATTTCACCATATTGTCGGAGGCTGACCTATTTTTTACCGCTGCTATGACAACGGTGTAGTGTTTTGATGTACATACATTAGTATTGAGAAAAATGCATTTGGTTTTATTTCAGTTTTGGAGATAAATTGTTTTAAACATACCATCAGGTTATTTGACTTCATGTCTTATTATAGCAGATTCTGCCAACGATATGTCCATGTAACTTTGCATTTGGCTGCAGTAGTTCTGTCTTTAATGTATATCAGGAGCAGAAGAGGTCCAACGACCTTGCAGGACTCCTGAGTATTTTTGTGAGTGATATGCAATGTGTGTGTGTGTATGTGTACATATATATAGAATTTTTTTGTTATTATTTCAACTATCTCTGAAAATCAAATGAAAAGCTGGGAACTTGCATATATAAATATTGATGGCTTTACTCTAAGCTCACACTTTTATACCATCCATGAATATTTAAACTTTATTTAAAATGGTAAACATACCATTTATACACTCAGTATTTTTTTTTCTGTATGTATGTAAATAAAGTTTATGTGTGTGTATATTTATTAATTGGTTGTTTTAGCTACATTATGCAGATCACATCAGGTTTGTAATGTAAATAGCTTTGCAACTCAGTACTTTTAAAAGGGAAGTAGCTTATTTCCTAAGTTTAAACATATTTGTCAAAGTGTATGTACATAGATTTCTCATCATGTATATATTTATTTGTAATATTAATTAATTATTACACCATGTATATCTATGTATCATTGACATGCTTCATATCCCTATTGTCTGAAAGACACATAGAGGGATTCACAAAGCGAAAATAAATAGATAAATCTGCTTCCTGTTTGTCATATATGATAACAGTAATTTGTTTGCAAATACCTTTTATATCTATGTCCTACAGCTTTTCAAATAATTTGTGCTCAGCAATATCAAAAACTTTTGATATGTCAAGGAATATTCCAAGTTATTTACAATTGGACCACTTTTTGCAGAATGGAACCAACACACACAACATAAGAACTGAGATAATGATAGTCAAAGTATATCTTCAATAAACAATTCAGAAGGATGTGTAGAATGTCAATATTCACTACTACAGCTCTTATATTACTCCTGCAGCATCCCTCCAAATTTCAGTAAATAAAGTTTATTATTTAACACTTAAAATAGTTTTTTTGTTTATTGGTTCCTTTATGCAGAATAGAATAATATTGTTATTTAATTTGTTGGATGATCCAAGCTGCACTATTAGTGTTTCTGATTTTATAAATTAATAGTTTTTAATACACTTGATTAACAAAAATAAATACGACAGAAACTTTAAGTAAATACATTAGTAAACATTTTGTAGTTTTTTTAATAAAAAATATATTTACATACAACTACTAATAAAATAAAAGTTTTTCCTTGATAAACCTGTTTTATAGTAACATTTTTTATTAAAATACTTACTACTAGATACTTCAAAACTATAAGTAGGTAGTTTGTTAGTAGTTTAAAACCCACAGCTATTTGCTACACTTCGTCAAAATGTGGTACTCCTTAGATGCCAGCGACATCATCTTTTACATGTACAGCTCCGAACAACGCTTTGTATAGAACTGTTTGTCATCACCAAGTATTACAATCATCACTGATTCTATTTAAAAATTTGGTTTTGTAGTCTGAAAAACAGTAACATCTGCTACACTATTCCACATCAAAATCTGGTGCTCCTGAGAAGCCATCAACATCATCTTCTACTTGTGCAGCTCCAAACAAGGCTTTGTAGAACTCTTTGGCATCACCAGGTATTAAATCCATTACCGATTCTATGTCACGAAGCTTTGGGATGGCTATTGGTTTACCATTTTCCCACAGAGGTATTAGTTTATCACGGAAACCGGTTAAAGGTCGGCCACTTTGACGTTTTTTGATATCAATTTCTGAATATTCACTTACAAAGTCTTTTCTCAGAAAAATAGAAAAAGGCTTGTTCTTCTCTAGCATTATTTCTCTGGTTTGTAACCAAGAAACCTTTTCTTTGTTCACATCTATCTTCCTATTGCTAACCATCTGTTCCAGCTGGGATGTTCCGATGAATTTTTTCATTTCAACCACTTCAAGAGGATTTCTTTTTCTGCATGTCTTCATTACTTCTTTGTAGTCCTCGGGAAGGTAAAGACGCTGCTGATGTTTGAGAGCAGTTTCAATATCAGAAAAGTCAGCATCGTTTGGTAAGAAACTGTGTCCTGATACAAGAAACCGTAAGTGAATTTTTGTCAACGAGGGATGAGATTCCAAAGCAGCTTTCAAAATGAGCGTCAATTTTATGTTTCGGTTTTGGCCACCACAGCTATCAGACCATAAAATAAGTGTCTTTGTGTCTTTCTCAATCTTATTTTCAATATGGTGGAGTAAACATGATCCAACTTCTTGTGCACCACGACCTGCCTGACCTTCAACCCAAACGTAGCACAAACCTTTGCTGTATTTTCCAGAATGAATGCCACAGTTATACAACCACAACTGTCTCTTGTAAAACATGACATTGGTAGGAATCCTGGGTAGTGGTAACGTTTTTTCCATGTCGAATGTCAAACATTCCATTGCAGGTTGGTCTTTTGCATCCTTCATGTTAGTCCTCATAAGTTTTTGAGCCTCTTCTGCAATATCAATGTGTTTGTCGTGATCCTGCTTTATTTTCAATGTCTCTTCTTCAGAATACGGAGTCTGCAATTTTGCTGCGTAGGTATCACACGAATTGCATGTGTCTTTTTTCAATGCTTTAAATCTCAGATTGAAGTCATTTAGAAAGATGCGCCTATAAGTGGAATAACTAACAGGCTCAGAAACTTCAGTTTTGTAGGCTCCATACATATCTTGTAAGGTCATGCCTGGGGGAAGAAATTTAGCACCAGTTTGTTCCCGTCTGTAATGAGATTTATATTTTGGTATTTTGGAAATATGTCTCACTACTTCTTGTTTCTTGCCATCCGATATCTTGTTCTTCCCACCTTGTGTGTGGCCTCTTTTGTCAGCAATGGAAGAAGTCCTTAACTTTTTTAGTGCGGTATTAACTCTTTTAGTTGAAATCCCAAGAGTAATGACAAATATATCCCTACATACATTTTCACTGCCAAATCTGTAACGTCTTGAAAAACATCTCTTTGCTTCATTTTTTCCTTGGCTTCTTTTCTTTGTATTTTCAGACACATGAGCAGCAATGAAATTGGTTTGTGCATCATAAGAACCAAGCTCCCAGTATTTTATATACTGTTCTTTTCGCACTTCTACTGAAAGTCTCTCGTGACACATTTGTGAGCAATTGCATCGGTAATCTTTGAAAGATTTTACAACTTTTACACCTTTGTTGTTGTAATGTTCTTCATTTCTATTTCGTTTTGCTTTGTTTTCTTCTCTTGAAGTTTCATGCTTCCTCTTTCGCCCTCGCTTTGGCCGCGGATCACATCCTTTCTGCGGAGAGTCGGGTGGTTTAGGTGCGAAGTCTGAATCGGTATCAGCATTTTGGTGAACTAACATTTCCTCCTGGAACAAAAAATTTATTTATAAGAACTTAAGTTTCCAAGCACTTTTTGAGTTTGTTGCATGAATAAAATTGTATTTACACTAACCTCACTAATATTTTCTTCTCCCTGAAGAATATCATGGCTTGTAGATGCTACAATGTTTGCATTTTTTCTGGTTACTTCTAAACTAGTTTCATCAGCAGGCAAAAGTTGTACACTCTCGATGGGATCAGTATCCTAAAATAGTTAAATTGTTATTATTAAAATGTGTACTTATATTATTTTTAAACAAATAGGCCAAGAATAATATTAATAATAAATTTAAGGTACTAACGTGTATTTCAAAGCCAGTCCCATTTATCTCTGTAGTTAGGTTTCCAGCCAGGGATGTGTTTGTGAAGTTAGCAGTAATGAACTCTATTTCAACTCCTGGTACTGGCAACAGTACTGAATCAAAGTCATTTTGCCAGAGAGTTACTACTGGAAGTCCAGTACATTCAGGGTCCTGAAATAATAACATATAATTGAATTTAAAAATCTTTATTTCCAACCAATAACTTATATCAATATTAAATATAATATATGTTGCACACACCTGTACATTATTCTCTCTTCTATTTCCCTCTTCTTCTTGGAGTATTATATCAATGTTGCTTTCAGTTGTTGGATTGCTAACAGGATTATCCAACAACATTTTATTTCCAGGCCAAACATCACATGTTTTATTATCCTTGGAAGCATCCTAAAATAAAATAACACATTTATATCATGATAATTACTTACATCGACCAAATAACTAGATTATTATTTTTGTTATTAAAGTCTGCACTTACCTCAATACTCTGAACTTGCCTCAAACTCTCTCCTGCTTCACAATCACTATTGTTAGCTGGGTTTTGTAATATACAAAGCTCTACCAATTTTTTACCCCTGCTAAAAATGTCCATATTTTTTAGACACTAACCACATTAAGAATCTGTAATAGCTATTTGAAATCTATAACTAGCATTATTGTCTGTATCTGCACTCTGTAAACATCAATGTTTACTTTAAACAGATCATAGAACAATAGGTATACATTTCTACAAAAGGAACCAACTCACATGGTTCTGTTCTGCTGAAAAAAATTTCCATTATATGTTTTCTGCAAAGAAGAACTAACAACATGGTTCCTTTTTGCAGAATGTAATACATCCCAAGTAACTTTCAGTCCTTCTTTAAAAATCACATAGATAGGTGCACAAAATAGTTAGAGGTTGGTTTCTTTCTGCAGAATGTAGAATGAGATATAATTTTTCAAGTAACGAGGTTGGCTCATTTTTCCCATTTTTGTGGGTTGGTTCCTTTCTGCAGAAAGTGGTCCAATTATTGTCATTATTATTGGTTACAATTTATTTCTCTGTAATAATTACTAGTACAACAATTATTTTGTAATATTTATTATTAAGTAATTTAAACTTGAAAAAATTGTTACTTAAGTTAATATTAACTTAAAAATTGCACTTAACTGTGATACAGGTGTCTTATGCTCACACTCCCAAACAACATGTTAAAACATAACTCTCAAAACAAATCAAAGGGTATTTTTATTTATTTATTTGATTTGTTACATGCCACACCAACAGCACAAGGCTCCAACGGTGGGCACAACATGTAAGACATGTAAAAAAAACAAATACAGTAACAGAACAAAACAATAAATTATAAGAACAACAAAAAGTAGGACAAAAACAAAGACAAGACAACATAACATACAAATATCCATATGAGTGCTTAACTTCTGAAAAGTACTTAAAATAACAAAAATGTTTCATGAGAGTAATAAATGTATAAGTACAGAACATATAATATTATATGGATAAATACAGTTGGTATTCTTAGATTAATACATCTGGTATTAAATAATTTAGGTAATAACATTAGAGCATTAAGATAATTAATCTTTGGATACAGAAAGAAAAATTTTTTTAACCAGTTTTTTCTCTCTGGTAGGTTGTAAGTGATTAACATACATATTAAAATTGTTAACAAGTCTATATATAATATCATTTGTATTTAAAAGTGTGCACAAAAAAGGTGGGTTACGGCTATTAAAAGAAGGAATTTTAATGCCAGTAACATCAAATATATGAGGACATATAAGATTACCATAATAACAATGGTAGACAAAAATGGCATCTAAGATCTTTCTTCTAGTTGATAATGAACCAAGGAGGGAATTTAAATCTATGTTATTGATGGTATTTAATTTTTTGTTAATATAGTCAGATACTTTAGATTGAATCCTGTCAAGCTTTTCAATATCAGTGTTATTGATGCTATTCCATATAATAGAACCATATTCAAGTTTTGATCTTATTAGAGCTGTATAGAGGGAGAGAATAGAGTCAATATTGGAGGTGTTAAAGGTGATAAATTTAATTAGACCAAGTATTTTGTTAGATACCGAGATAATGTTTTCAATGTGAAGATGAAAAAATAGTTTTTGATCCAGTAATATTCCTAGGTCTTTGACATGTTGAGATTTTTTAATAGGTGAGTTATCAAGTTTGTATTCATATTGCAATGGGTAGGTTTTTCTAGAGAAGGTAATGATAGCAGTTTTTTCCATGTTTAGATTGACCAAATTATTTGTGCACCAATTTGCAATTTCTGTAATATCACATTGTAGTAGATAGCTGTCATGATATGAAGAGATTTTTCTATATATCTTTAAGTCATCGGCAAAAAGAGTGCCAACTGAGTTCTTTAATCCAGATATTATATCATCAATGTAGATATTGAAAAGTAAAGGAGATAGTGTGCCACCTTGCGGGACGCCAGAAGGAGTTGGGTGGAGATCTGAACTTATATTCTGTACTGAAACATAAAAGTTTCTGTTATTTAAATAGCTTGTTAACCATGATAAATATTTATCACTTAGCCCAATTTTGGAACATTTACTTAGTAGTATTTGATGATTAACAGTGTCGAAAGCTTTAGCTAAATCAAAGTAACAAACATCTACTTGACCACGTTTGATGACTTCTGAATAAATAGGATTAAGAAAGGAGACTAAGTTTGTCATGGTTGTTTTACCTGTTCTGAACCCATGCTGTGAATCAGACAATCTATTATTTACGTTAAACGCTAAGTGTTTAAATATTATTTTGTCAAAAATTTTGGCAAATCCATTTAACAGGGATATAGGCCTATAATTTGAAACAATAGAAGTTTTGCCCTTTTTGTGTACAGGAATAACCTTGGCAATTTTCCATTTATCAGGGTATATGCTATTTAGAATACTGAAATTATATATATGCTG